>NC_079196.1:70896798-71534798 GCF_029499605.1 Hyla sarda
TGACACTATACGGTGCAGACCCTTAACGTGACACTATACGGTGCCAGACCCTTAACGTGAACACTATACGGTGCAGACCCTTAACGTGACACTATACGGTGCAGACCCTTAACGTGACACTATACGGTGCAGACCCTTAACGTGACACTATACGGTGCAGACCCTTAACGTGACACTATACGGTGCAGACCCTTAACGTGACACTATACGGTGCAGACCCTTAACGTGACACTATACGGTGCAGACCCTTAACGTGACACTATACGGTGCAGACCCTTAACGTGACACTATACGGTGCAGACCCTTAACGTGACACTATACGGTGCAGACCCTTAACGTGACACTATACGGTGCAGACCCTTAACGTGACACTATACGGTGCAGACCCTTAACGTGACACTATACGGTGCAGACCCTTAACGTGACACTATACGGTGCAGACCCTTAACGTGACACTATACGGTGCAGACCCTTAACGTGACACTATACGGTGCAGACCCTTAACGTGACACTATACGGTGCAGACCCTTAACGTGACACTATACGGTGCAGACCCTTAACGTGACACTATACGGTGCAGACCCTTAACGTGACACTATACGGTGCAGACCCTTAACGTGACACTATACGGTGCAGACCCTTAACGTGACACTATACGGTGCAGACCCTTAACGTGACACTATACGGTGCAGACCCTTAACTGTGACACTATACGGTGCAGACCCTTAACTGTGACACTATACGGTGCAGACCCTTAATGTGACACTATACGGTGCAGACCCTTAATGTGACACTATACGGTGCAGACCCTTAATGTGACACTATACGGTGCAGACCCTTAATGTGACACTATACGGTGCAGACCCTTAATGTGACACTATACGGTGCAGACCCTTAATGTGACACTATACGGTGCAGACCCTTAATGTGACACTATACGGTGCAGACCCTTAATGTGACACTATACGGTGCAGACCCTTAATGTGACACTATACGGTGCAGACCCTTAATATGACACTATACGGTGCAGACCCTTAATGTGACACTATATGGTGCAGACCCTTAATGTGACACTATATGGTGCAGACCCTTAATATGACACTATACGGTGCAGAACCCCCCCCGTGACACTATACGGTGCAGACCCTTAATATGACACTATACGGTGCAGAACCCCCCCGTGACACTATACGGTGCAGACCCTTAATATGACACTATACGGTGCAGAACCCCCCCCCGTGACACTATACGGTGCAGACCCTTAATGTGACACTATACGGTGCAGACCCTTAATGTGACACTATACGGTGCAGAACCTTAATGTGACACTATACGGTGCAGACCCTTAATGTGACACTATACGGTGCAGACCCTTAATGTGACACTATACGGTGCAGACCCTTAATATGACACTATACGGTGCAGACCCTTAATGTGACACTATACGGTGCAGAACCCCCCCCCGTGACACTATACGGTGCAGACCCTTAATGTGACACTATACGGTGCAGACCCTTAATGTGACACTATACGGTGCAGACCCTTAATGTGACACTATACGGTGCAGACCCTTAACGTGACACTATACGGTGCAGACCCTTAACGTGACACTATACGGTGCAGACCCTTAACGTGACACTATACGGTGCAGACCCTTAACGTGACACTATACGGTGCAGACCCTTAACGTGACACTATACGGTGCAGAACCCCCCCCCCCCGTGACACTATACGGTGCAGACCCTTAATGTGACACTATACGGTGCAGACCCTTAATATGACACTATACGGTGCAGAACCCCCCCCCGTGACACTATACGGTGCAGACCCTTAATGTGACACTATACGGTGCAGACCCTTAATGTGACACTATACGGTGCAGACCCTTAATGTGACACTATACGGTGCAGACCCTTAATGTGACACTATACGGTGCAGACCCTTAATGTGACACTATACGGTGCAGACCCTTAATATGACACTATACGGTGCAGACCCTTAATGTGACACTATACGGTGCAGAACCCCCCCCCGTGACACTATACGGTGCAGACCCTTAATGTGACACTATACGGTGCAGACCCTTAACGTGACACTATACGGTGCAGAACCCCCCCCCCCGTGACACTATACGGTGCAGACCCTTAATGTGACACTATACGGTGCAGACCCTTAATATGACACTATACGGTGCAGAACCCCCCCCCGTGACACTATACGGTGCAGACCCTTAATGTGACACTATACGGTGCAGACCCTTAATGTGACACTATACGGTGCAGACCCTTAATGTGACACTATACGGTGCAGACCCTTAATGTGACACTATACGGTGCAGACCCTTAATGTGACACTATACGGTGCAGACCCTTAACGTGACACTATACGGTGCAGACCCTTAACGTGACACTATACGGTGCAGACCCTTAATGTGACACTATACGGTGCAGACCCTTAACGTGACACTATACGGTGCAGACCCTTAACGTGACACTATACGGTGCAGACCCTTAACGTGACACTATACGGTGCAGACCCTTAACGTGACACTATACGGTGCAGACCCTTAACGTGACACTATACGGTGCAGACCCTTAACGTGACACTATACGGTGCAGACCCTTAACGTGACACTATACGGTGCAGACCCTTAACGTGACACTATACGGTGCAGACCCTTAACGTGACACTATACGGTGCAGACCCTTAATGTGACACTATACGGTGCAGACCCTTAATGTGACACTATACGGTGCAGACCCTTAATGTGACACTATACGGTGCAGACCCTTAATGTGACACTATACGGTGCAGAACCCCCCCCCCGTGACACTATACGGTGCAGACCCTTAACGTGACACTATACGGTGCAGACCCTTAACGTGACACTATACGGTGCAGACCCTTAATGTGACACTATACGGTGCAGACCCTTAATGTGACACTATACGGTGCAGACCCTTAATGTGACACTATACGGTGCAGAACCCCCCCCCCGTGACACTATACGGTGCAGACCCTTAACGTGACACTATACGGTGCAGACCCTTAATATGACACTATACGGTGCAGACCCTTAATGTGACACTATACGGTGCAGACCCTTAATGTGACACTATACGGTGCAGACCCTTAATGTGACACTATACGGTGCAGAACCCCCCCCCCGTGACACTATACGGTGCAGACCCTTAATGTGACACTATACGGTGCAGAACCCCCCCCCCGTGACACTATACGGTGCAGACCCTTAACGTGACACTATACGGTGCAGACCCTTAATATGACACTATACGGTGCAGACCCTTAATCTGACACTATACGGTGCAGACCCTTAATGTGACACTATACGGTGCAGACCCTTAATGTGACACTATACGGTGCAGACCCTTAATGTGACACTATACGGTGCAGACCCTTAATGTGACACTATACGGTGCAGAACCCCCCCCCCGTGACACTATACGGTGCAGACCCTTAACGTGACACTATACGGTGCAGACCCTTAATATGACACTATACGGTGCAGACCCTTAATGTGACACTATACGGTGCAGACCCTTAATGTGACACTATACGGTGCAGACCCTTAATGTGACACTATACGGTGCAGAACCCCCCCCCCGTGACACTATACGGTGCAGACCCTTAACGTGACACTATACGGTGCAGACCCTTAATATGACACTATACGGTGCAGACCCTTAATGTGACACTATACGGTGCAGACCCTTAATGTGACACTATACGGTGCAGACCCTTAATGTGACACTATACGGTGCAGACCCTTAATGTGACACTATATGGTGCAGACCCTTAATGTGACACTATACGGTGCAGACCCTTAATGTGACACTATACGGTGCAGACCCTTAATGTGACACTATACGGTGCAGACCCTTAATGTGACACTATACGGTGCAGACCCTTAATGTGACACTATACGGTGCAGACCCTTAATGTGACACTATACGGTGCAGACCCTTAATGTGACACTATACGGTGCAGACCCTTAATGTGACACTATACGGTGCAGACCCTTAATGTGACACTATACGGTGCAGACCCTTAATGTGACACTATACGGTGCAGACCCTTAATGTGACACTATACGGTGCAGACCCTTAATGTGACACTATACGGTGCAGACCCTTAATGTGACACTATACGGTGCAGACCCTTAATGTGACACTATACGGTGCAGACCCTTAATGTGACACTATACGGTGCAGACCCTTAATGTGACACTATACGGTGCAGACCCTTAACGTGACACTATACGGTGCAGACCCTTAACGTGACACTATACGGTGCAGACCCTTAATATGACACTATACGGTGCAGACCCTTAATGTGACACTATACGGTGCAGACCCTTAATGTGACACTATATGGTGCAGACCCTTAATGTGACACTATACGGTGCAGACCCTTAATGTGACACTATACGGTGCAGACCCTTAATGTGACACTATACGGTGCAGACCCTTAATGTGACACTATATGGTGCAGACCCTTAATGTGACACTATACGGTGCAGACCCTTAATGTGACACTATACGGTGCAGACCCTTAATGTGACACTATACGGTGCAGACCCTTAATGTGACACTATACGGTGCAGACCCTTAACGTGACACTATACGGTGCAGACCCTTAATATGACACTATACGGTGCAGACCCTTAATGTGACACTATACGGTGCAGACCCTTAATGTGACACTATACGGTGCAGACCCTTAATGTGACACTATATGGTGCAGACCCTTAATGTGACACTATACGGTGCAGACCCTTAATGTGACACTATATGGTGCAGACCCTTAATGTGACACTATATGGTGCAGACCCTTAATGTGACACTATACGGTGCAGACCCTTAATGTGACACTATATGGTGCAGACCCTTAATGTGACACTATATGGTGCAGACCCTTAATGTGACACTATACGGTGCAGACCCTTAATGTGACACTATATGGTGCAGACCCTTAATGTGACACTATACGGTGCAGACCCTTAATGTGACACTATACGGTGCAGACCCTTAATGTGACACTATACGGTGCAGACCCTTAATGTGACACTATACGGTGCAGACCCTTAATATGACACTATACGGTGCAGACCCTTAATGTGACACTATACGGTGCAGACCCTTAATGTGACACTATATGGTGCAGACCCTTAATGTGACACTATACGGTGCAGACCCTTAATGTGACACTATACGGTGCAGACCCTTAATGTGACACTATACGGTGCAGACCCTTAATGTGACACTATACGGTGCAGACCCTTAATGTGACACTATACGGTGCAGACCCTTAATGTGACACTATATGGTGCAGACCCTTAATGTGACACTATACGGTGCAGACCCTTAATATGACACTATACGGTGCAGACCCTTAATGTGACACTATACGGTGCAGACCCTTAATGTGACACTATATGGTGCAGACCCTTAATGTGACACTATACGGTGCAGACCCTTAATGTGACACTATACGGTGCAGACCCTTAATGTGACACTATACGGTGCAGACCCTTAATGTGACACTATATGGTGCAGACCCTTAATGTGACACTATACGGTGCAGACCCTTAATGTGACACTATACGGTGCAGACCCTTAATGTGACACTATACGGTGCAGACCCTTAATGTGACACTATATGGTGCAGACCCTTAATGTGACACTATACGGTGCAGACCCTTAATGTGACACTATACGGTGCAGACCCTTAATGTGACACTATACGGTGCAGACCCTTAATATAACAGCTTTAGCCATAATCTCAGGAGAATTCCTACAAGGATGTATGAGCTGCTCTAGGCCGTACCATTTGTGGGGGCGCTGTGACCACCCCTGGACATCCCTGTCCCATCTCACAGCTGACACTCCCCACATGTACAGAGGCATCACATATGTACAAGCCCCCGCGTGCCATGAGAGGTAGAGGGGCCTGCTGGGACTTGTAGTGCCTGACATCACCCGCTCCTACCTTCAGACAGCTCCAGCTCCAGCTCGGCCAGGCTCTCCCGTATCTCCACAGGCAGGGACTCCAGGATCGCACATCCCCCTCTCTCCGCCATCCTGGTGCTGCTGTCATACACCCGTACAGCGGCGGGCGGCTATCCTCCACAGTGCATACCCGGAGCACAGAGGCCGCTGTGTGGCTCCGCTCCCCTGGCCTCTCCGGTGTTCTGTCAGAGCGGGTCGCCCGATCTTCTCCTTCCACAGTGCTCTCTCCAGCCTGCTCAGGCCTCTCCTCTCGCTATCTCCGCTCCCAGCCCCATAGGACCAGCCTGGCTGGCGGGCACGCGCTTGGGAGCGGTCCGGGTACGAGCACTAGGCGGAAAAAAAAAAGGGGGCGTGATTGTTATGGGAGCTGAGAATCTGCCTGGTAACAGCAAGGGGCGTGGCAACACTGTCGTCATCGGAGCTCATTGAGAACTAGTGCTAAAACACGCCCACTCCGCGCGTGCTCGCCATCCTGGTCACAGCCCACCGATTTCCTCATTGGTTACAACGTAAGTCGCCAGTATGTAATTGGATGGAGATGGCCACGCCCACCCACGTGCTACGCATAGACGCTAGAGGCGCGCCCACCGAATGTGAACATGTGTCTGGGCAGTGTTTCCCAACCAGGGTGCCTCCTGCTGTTGCAGAACTACAACTCAGGCTGTCCGGGCATGCTGGGAGTTGTAGTTTTGCAACAGCTGGAGGCACCCTGGTTGGGAAACACTGCTATACATTGTAGACCTCACCGGTAACGTAAGGAAGTGCAGCACAAAGATGTCAGAGCACCACACACGGTGATGAAAACACAGTCCACTCTGCAGGGATCATGTTGTAGAGCAGGGGGAGCTGGGCAGACTGATATATAGCAGTGGTCTCCAAACTGTAACCTCCAGATGTTGCAAAACTACAACTCTCAGCGTGCCCGGACAGCCGTTGGCTGGGAGTTGTAGTTTTGCAAATACCAAATATGTTTGAAATGGGAAAAGGGGTGATTTTATTTTTTTTTATTGTGGGAGGGTCTTATTTACGTTTATGAAAACTTTTTTTTTTTTGTTATTCAATTTTTTTAGTCCCCAAAGGATACTATTTATAGCAGTCTAGTGATTGCAAATACTGTTCAGGGCTATGCATAGGTAGAACAGGTGTCATAGGTAGAGCAGAGGAGAAGATCGCAGAAGCCGGCTGTAGAGCTGGTAAGTGGCGCTCCAGCCGCCATCTTGACACCCACGATCAGGCGGGTCTGAGAAGTCTCTGTAAGCCCCCTAATACTTTAGATGCTGTGATCTGTATTGATTGCGGCCTCTGAATCTAAGGGCCGCTGTCTATAAGGAGTCCGCAGATCCTAATACAGACCGGACTCAGATCGGACTCAGGACATACATGTACAGTTGACAACTAGTCAGCTTTTCCTCTGCACAGATTTTGATAACCCCCCCCCCTATATATATATATATATATATATATATGAATCTCCTCCAGCTCTATAACATGATAGCTGCAGATTGGACAGCATGTTCAATGTGACAGGTTCCCTTTAAATGAAATCACTCATCAGTGTCACCAGCATAAACCTGTCGGTACAGACAGGTAGTGTAAGTGACACTGATGACAACCTGATCCCATTCCGTGCTCCAGTTCTCCCGCGATCTTCTGTTCTGGGCCGACTTGGAGCATGGGTGGAGATTCCTGACATCACCGCTGCGGTTTGCTAGCAACGGGACCCAGCAGAGATGCAGCAGTGATGACATCAGGAAGCTCTGCCCATGCTCCAAATCGGCCCGGAATGGAAGATGGCGAGCGCACGGAATAGGACCAGGTAAGTATCGTTATCAGGGTCAGGGCCGGCCTTAGGTGTTCAGGTGCCCTGTGCGAGCTAACCTTGTGGAGCCCCTGGGAGCGTGCACTCTCTCCCCATGCAGACCTGCGTCCTCTGAGGGGAGGGGAGATGAGGGAGGGGGCTGTATCTCCTCTCTCCCCTCGCTCTGCGTTCCCCCAGCTCTAGCTTCGGAAATCTTCTGAGGGCTGGGGGAGGAGAGGACGCAAGTTTTCACGGGGGCGCAAAATTCCACCTCACACCGGCCTGTTACACTGCGAGCTGTGTCGGCCGCCCAGGCACCCCTCTTGCTATGGCGCCCTGTGCGGCCGCACAGCTCGCACACGGCACACCCCAAAGGCCGGCCCTGATCAGGGTCACCTGCATGAACTGTCTGTACCTACGGGTTAGTGTAGGTGATTCTGATGACAGATTTCCTTTAAAAAAAAAGATCACAGACTGGGTAAATGTAAAAAAAACAAAAAAAAAAACTGTACTCACCTTAGTGGTATGTTCACACATATTGGATAAACTGCATATGTTCTGCAGTGATTAGCTATTCATTTTTTATTGATTTACAAAGGTTCAGCTCATACATAATATGGGAATATACCCTACCGATCCTCAGCTGCTGCCACTGATGGTGTGCCCAGATACCCAATGATATCCACCTACTGTTCCCTAACACACAGGAGAAGCCCCACTCAACCAATCACTGAGGTTGCAATGAATTTGGAACGTCCCCGGCGGAGCTGGGAGTATACTAGGTCATGGAAAGGTAACAGAGAGACCGGGGGACACTGAAACGCCGACACTGGACCAGAAAAGGAAGAGTGTACTTTATTTTGTTAGTTTGCATTCCTAACAGGCTTTAGTTTTTTGTTTAGTAACTAAATATCAGAGTCATTTTAGGGCTCGCTCACATGTCTGGCGTCAAGTCAACTTTTCCCTCCATTGCTTGCTAAAAAGCATCGGAGGGAAACTGATGCTAGAACTGATCCCATTCATTAGAATGAGACAGTTCACAATCATCCGGCATCTCAGTTTGGACACCTGATGGTTGGACACACCGGAATGTTACCGGCAGGGATTCAGAAATAATGGACGCTGGATGCTGAACAACTGATGCACGTTGTTATGAGTTGTAGCATCAGTTGAGTTAAAGGGGTATTCCAGGATTTTTTTTTTTTTATTTGACTATGCTACAGGGGCTGTAAAGTTAGTATAGTTCATAATATAGTGTCTGTACCTGTGTGTGATGGTTTTCTCACAATTCTTCTGTGATTTTCACCCCAATATTTATTTTTAACAGCATACAAAATGACTCAGATTTTTCCCAGGTTTCAATGCGGCCGAGACCTGACACACTAGTCAGCTGATGACAGGGAGCCTGTCTGCTTCAATGGGTGGAGCGAATGCCTGGTGGGAGAGGGATCAATCTGCAACTAATGCAACAGCTGTAGACACCCTGATTGAAAACCACAGGTCTTTTGAATGGATGCAGCTCACTTATGTTTCAATGGGTGGGGTGGCTGATATGTTGGAGGGAGGAAAATGGAATTATTGGATTTGTAGTCAAAAAAAGAAAACTCAAGCTGTAAATACCAGTTCACAAAAAGCTAGCCACAGTGTTATGGTAATCTTACAACATACCCATTAAGCCCCAAGACAAGCGCATATCCTTCCTAAGCATGTCCATTACTGCCTGACAGGTACGTACTAAAATCACCTTATGGTCGATAACCCCTTTAAGTTTTAGGCTGTGTTCACGCCGGACATATGTGAACCCAGCCTTAACCCCTTAACGACGCAGGACGTATATTTACGTCCTGCGCCGGCTCCCGCGATATGAAGCGGGATCGCGCCGCGATCCCGCATCATATCGCGTCAGTCCCGGCGCTAATCAACGGCCGGGACCCGCGGCTAATACCACACATCGCCGATCGCGGCGATGTGCGGTATTAACCCTTTAGAAGCGGCGGTCAAAGCTGACCGCCGCTTCTAAAGTGAAAGTGAAAGTGACCCGGCTGCTCAGTCGGGCTGTTCGGGACCGCCACGGTGAAATCGCGGCGTCCCGAACAGCTGATCGGACACCGGGAGGGCTCTTACCTGCCTCCCCGGTGTCCGATCGACGAATGACTGCTCCGTGCCTGAGATCCAGGCAGGAGCAGTCAAGCGCCGATAATGCTGATCACAGGCGTGTTAATGCACGCCAGTGATCAGCATTAGAGATCAGTGTGTGCAGTGTTATAGGTCCCTATGGGACCTATAACACTGCAAAAAAAAAGTTAAAAAAAAGTGTTAATAAAGGTCATTTAACCCCTTCCCTAATAAAAGTTTGAATCACCCCCCTTTTCCCATAAAAAAAATAAAACAGTGTAAAAAAAAAAAAATAAACATATGTGGTATCGCCGCGTGCGTAAATGTCCGAACTATAAAAATATATCATTAATTAAGCCGTACGGTCAATGGCGTACGCGCAAAAAAATTCCAAAGTCCAAAAAAGGGTATTTTGGTCACTTTTTATATCATTAAAAAATGAATAAAAAGTGATCAAAAAGTCCGATCAAAACAAAAATCATACCGATAAAAACTTCAGATCACGGCGCAAAAAATGAGTCCTCATACCACCCCATACGTGGAAAAAAAAAAAAGTTATAGGGGTCGGAAGATGACATTTTTAAACGTATAAATTTTCCTGCATGTAGTTATGATTTTTTCCAGAAGTGCGACAAAATCAAACCTATATAAGTAGGGTATCATTTTAACCGTATGGACCTACAGAATAAAGATAAGGTGTAATTTTTACCGAAATATGCACTGCGTAGAAACGGAAGCCCCCAAAAGTTACAAAATGTCGTTTTTTTTTCGATTTTGTCGCACAATGATTTTTTTTCCGTTTCGCCGTGCATTTTTGGGTAAAATGACTAATGTCACTGCAAAGTAGAATTGGCGACGCAAAAAATAAGCCATAATATGGATTTTTAGGTGGAAAATTGAAAGGGTTATGATTTTTAAAAGGTAAGGAGGAAAAAACGAAAGTGCAAAAACGGAAAAACCCTGAGTCCTTAAGGGGTTAAAGGAGTTGTACAACACCACAGAATTGCAGAGTGTGTGTTAAGGCTGGCATAAAAGTGAAGAAAGAAAAATTCTCACCTGCGCAGACCCCGCCATGTCCGTCCCAATAGTCCCCAACATGACAGGGGTTAATAGCTGATAGCAGGGAGAACAGGAGCTGCTGAAAAAAGCTAACATTTCTGCTTGTAGCGGCGGATTGCTGCTACAAGCAGGCATGGCTGGAGGCACACTGTAGGGTCAGTCATCGGTGGATCCGTTCCGTGTTACCCTACCCTTAACTGGTTAACGACCATGGGCGTGTATACTCGAGCCCGCGTCATACCAGCCGGCCCCCAGCTGATTCCTTAGCTGGGGCCGGCGTTAATAGCTGACATGCTGTGGCCGGCTATTAACCCTTTAGATCGCCGCTGTCAAAGTTGACAGCGGCATCTAAATGAAGCTGTGAACACTCCCTAGTAGTCAAGTGGGGGTGGATGGCCCCCCCTGCAGCGCAATCGCGGGAGGGCGATCCACTGTGTCGGTAGCCAGAGGGCTTACCTCTGCTGCTGCGGCTGTCCTGGCTCTCGCATTGATAAAGCCTGGCAGGACCAGGCTTTATCAATAGAGCGCAGATCACAGCGCTGGGTTCACCGTAAATTTTGTTGTGAAATGAGTGATTTCATTACAAAGTACAATTGGTGGCACAAAAAATAAGCCCTCATACAGTGGGGATCAAAAGTTTGCGCACACCAGGAAAAAATTTGCATTAATGTGCATAAAGAAGCCAAGGAAAGATGGAAAAATCTCCAAAAGGCATCAAATTACAGATTAGACATTCTTATAACATGTCAACAAAAGTTAGATTTTATTTCCATCATTTACACTTTCAAAATAACAGAAAACAAAAAAAATGGCATCCCCACTGTATGAGTCTGTACGTGCAAAATTGAAAGTGTTATGGTTTTTAGAAGGTGGCGAGGAAAAAAACTAAAGTGCAAAAACGGAAAAACCTGTGTTCCTTAAGGAGATAAAGACAAATGGTATTATGACCAATACTTTATATTTGTCTTGTAAACCTTGCATAACATTAAAATAAGTACAAAATGAGTCAATAAATCAGAGACTGTTGCAGTGAGGGAAAGGACTGTAAAGTTTATATCAAAGCCTGTGCAGAGAAAAGGTTGACCAGTTGCCCATAGCAACCTATCAGATTGTGTCTTTAAAGGAATACTGTAGTGGAAAATAACATCCCCGATCCGAAGGATAGGGATAAGTTATAGATCGCTGGGGGTCCAACAGCTGGGACCCCCCGCAAGCTTTTGTACAGAGCCCTGGCAGGCCGCATGAAGGGAGCGTTCCGTCCCGGCATGATACGGCGGCTGAAACGCCCCCTCCATGTATCTCAATGGGATACATGGGCGGCGTGTCGGTCACCGTGTCATGCTGGAGACGGACACGCCCCCTTCCTGCCGACTGCCAGGGCCCCGGGGGGGGGGGGGATCCCAGCGGTTGGACCCCCCACGATGTAAACTAAACACTTATCCTGTAGATAGGGGATAAGTTATATACCACTACAGTATTCCTTTAAAGGGTAGCTCCCACCAAGTACTATATAATCTAATGTGTCCCTACCTAGTAGTAATCTAGCCCTAACCCCCTACCTGGCTTCAAAACATTTTTTAATCGCTCTAATAGAGCAGATTTAGTGCTTCTAAATCTGCTCTATAATGCAGGGCAGGAAGCAGCGCTTCCCAACAGGCGCAATGTCACTGACGCCTTGCTGGGCGCTTGCTTCTGCCCTCAGATCGTCTATGCATGAGTGTTATTTATCTAATAGGGTGCCTCCAGCTGTTTCCCAACTACAACTCCCAGCATGCCATGATTGCTATTAGCTGTCAGGCCATGCTGAGAATTGTAGTTGTGAAACAGCTGGAAGCACCCTATTAGATAAATAACACTCATGCCTACTGCTGGGCTCTCACAGCGGTGTCACAAGAATGCCTCCCGCAAGCGCGAGCGCTACCGTAAGCAAAAACGCGGTCGACCACGTTTTTGCCTGCGGTCAGGAAACCGCATACGGCTGAAAATGCAGCCGACCGGAGGCTGCGGTTCACTCCGGTCAGCTCATAGACATGCTTTAAATACAGTTCCCCTATACGGCTGAGTGCGGGCGCCGTGATTAAGCCCCGCCCACCCCTCCTCCCAGCCGTATACGGGAACCGTAAGTACAAAATGAGGTGTGAACCCAGCTGAACAGAGCCACGCTCGGCATTCTTGTGACACCGCTAGTGGGCACAGGGACCCCGCTAGCGGTGATGGTATCGATCGCGCTCGCGGGGGGCACATTTGACACTAGTGGGCACAGGGACAGGGTATCGGGGGCGGGCGGGGCCGTGCGCGAGGCCAGTGGAGCTGGCCAATGTGCGCAGCCACAGCTATCAGCGTGCTCGCTCTTGCCTGTTTGATTGACAGGCAGGAGCGAGCACCGCAGTGACTGAATTTCGACTCATTGCCAGGCTTAAATGAGTCGAAATTCAGTAGTGACGTCACTGCCGAATGCATTCAGCCACTAGGAGGGCGACCCCTAGTGGCCGAATTTAAAAGTGATTTTAAACTGGTTTAAAATCACTTTTTTTTAAATAAAGTATATTAGAGATATGTTGTAGTACTTAAAGGAGAAGTCCCATGTAGAAAAAGTATTGTGTTTTAAATGCAGAAGCAAAAGTTATATCACTTTGTAAATCACTGACTTCACCCATCTTGTAAGTAAAACCTGTTTTTCTAGCTTCTTTGTTCAGAGAGGAAGTTCAGCAGCTCCCTGTTCTGATGACTTGCGACCCCCCATTGAGCTGCATTATGCAGGGGGCCGTGATGTCACAATTTCCCATAGTTCTGCAGCTCAGCCAGCTCTGTGCACGGCCAGGGCACCTCCCATGTGCAGCTTCAGCCAATCATAGAAGCCCCAGTGAGCTGAGCAAGCGTCTTCATCTCCTCAGCAGGGAAGCATCTGACAGCCAGCTCAGTGTTTATAAGAGCAAGAACGATGTCCCAATGTCCTGAGAAGAAGTAGAGGGGGAGGGGAGATCCCTGCTTTCCCCTGCACTGATCACAATCTGACAGCAGGTCAGTCTGAAAGAACGATGTCCTGAGAATAGAAGCAGGGGGAGGGGAAACACTGATCCTGCTGTTAGGAAAGTGATCAGTGTCTAGGTCAGTGTATCCCAACCAGGGTGCCTTCAGCTGTTGCAAAACCAAAACTCCCAGGCATGCTGGGAGTTGTAGTTTCACAACAGCTGGAGGCACCCTGGTTAGGAAGCACTGGTCTAGGCTGGGCTACTTCTGTGATGAACTGAAAGGCATTATGGGAGACAGGAAGTCAGGGACCTCCATGGACCAGGAAGTACCGATCTTTCAGAGGGGATTGCAGGAGAAGGGAGAGGGTGAGATACATGAGGAGCAGATTGTCAGAATGGTGAGCTGATGCACTTTCACATGATATAAAAAAAAATTGTGACTTGGTCCATGATACTTCTTCTTTAAGTACTAAAACATATCAATTTTTTTGATATCATGACAGTGCCCATTTACATTTTAAAAAGGCCTCTAAAAATAACGAAGCGATCTGATTGGTTGCTATGACCAACTGGTCAACTTTTCCTCTGCACAGGATTTGATTAATTTCCCCCATAGTCTCTTATTGAAAACTGCCTTACCAACAACTAGGGGATCCTCACTGTCTCATAGACTAAGTAGCCCTGATCTAATGGAATTTTCTTTGAAATAAAGACAAGCACTATTGTAACAGAATCACGATAAGCGCTATTGTGATATTGTCATTAAGAAACACGGCTAAAATTCTCATTATCAACTACAGACTTCTTTAAATATCTCCAGATCCGACACTTGTTGGGAGGGTTGCACCCTCCGGGGCTCAGACTGGATAAATTAGCATGCCTCCACATATTCTCCACACGAAAGGGGTTGAAACCCCGTTATGTTGCCCTGCTTCGGGACGCTAGCTGTGGGAAGACTCATCTGATGCGTAGTTGGGAACGAGACTTGCAATCTGAATATCCCATTGACGAGTGGCAAAAGGCATTTAAAATGTTACAGTTATACCTTAAATGTTCCTCACATATTGAATCAGTCACTAAAACCACACTCCGGTGGTATTACACGCCAGACCGTCTTTCTATAATATACCCTTCGGCCTCAGACAGATGTTGGAGGGGATGCAGATGTAGAGGTTCCTTATTACATATACTTTGGTTGTGTCCCTTAGTACGCCACTACTGGGAAGACTGCAGAAAATTGCAGGGAAAAGTTCTCCCTGGGCCAATCGCATGGACCGCACAGTCGGTCCTCCTTTTCATTGGGATCTCTGATATGCCACCAAGCAGCAGAGCCCTTATGTGTATCATATGTGCTGTAGCTAAGAATATCCTTCTCCATAAATGGAAATCGGAGGCAGTTCCAGATTACGCAGACCTCCAACTAGAAATCAATACTATATGTCTATATTAAGGAATTATCTCCTACGGAAATGGCACTCATCCTGCCTTTCTCAATAAGTGGCAGTTCTGGCTTCAATCCCCCTTCAATGTGTAGGATTAATGGTGAATATTTGTGTTATTAGTAAGATCGGGGTTCTCTCCTCAACACATTAGATCATTACTTACCTATAGTACCGCAGCTATGTACAAGGTTCTTCGTATTCTTTACCAGCATATGTTGCATATGTAGGATGTACGATTATACACCCATTTTGTTTTTGTGTTACCACTGTTTCTTACTGTTTGTGTAACACCACTTTTGCCGGGACCTCCTGGCTTGTTGTATAACTTTGAAAATGCTTAATAAAAACTATTTAAAAAAAAAAAAAGAAACACGGCTAAGCTTTAAGGACAAATACTAGTGTGACATAATCATTCTAGAACAATACATAGGAAAAATAAAACATTCTCTTGTGGTGACACTAGAATTTGTCTTAGGCTCCTTTCACACTCTGAGTATTCATCCGTTATTAAACATCTGTTTTCTGTGTAAAAGCGGATGTATAATAATGGATGAAATAACAGGTGCTAACGGCTGAATAACGTCTGTCAAAAGAACGGGCATATTCATCCGTTATGACTCGTTATAACATCCGTCATGTACGGCCGTTTTAACACCTCTACAGACTCCCACTACTCCCATCATAGAACAGACTTGTTTCCATGATGGGAGTAGTAATTCCCCGGCTGAGGCAGTCTGCAGATAGCTGGGGAGGCTACATTAGTGTTTGTACTACTACCCCCATCATGGAACAGACTCTGTTCCAAGATGGGGGTTGTAGTACAGGGGCTGAGGGATTGATCGCACCGGGTCTCACTTCTGAGACCCGATGTGATTAGAAGTTATTAAGCAGGGGAGCGGGCGGCATGGTCTGCAACCCTGCGATGTGCGATGTTCATTTGTAAATTCCCCGCCGAGAGGCTGGTGCTGAGGAGCCATTCAGGGCTCCCGGCAGGGTTTTCAAATAGAAGCGATGTGGTGGGGAAAGATATATCCATATGTCTGACACCCACAGTGCTTCTATAATCAAATGCCTTCAAAGCGCTATGAATGAAAAGTATTCTACAGCAGCGTATCGGGCCGGCCAGATGCACTGCTGCAGAATACTTTTCATTCATAGCGCTGCCGGGGGCTTATGATAACGCTGCAGGGGGGAACATATATAAATGCGCTGTGGGGGAACATAAATAAATGTGCTGCGGGGGAACATATATATATATATATATATATATATATATATATATATAAATGTGCTGCAGGGGGGCAAAATATATAGAAGCGCTGTGGGGGCCAGACATATACCCCCCCAGCGATTCTATATATCTTTCAACACCGCAGCGCTTCTATTTGAAAACCCCGCTGGGAGCCCTGAACGGCTCCTCAGCACTGGCTATTCAGGGCTCCCGGTGGGGAATTTAAAAATGAAAGTAAATACATCGTACATCGCAGGGGAGTGGAGCATGCCGCCCGCTCCCCTGCTTAATAACTTCTAATCGCATCGGGTCTCAGAAGTGAGACCCAGTGCGATCAATCCCTCAGCCCCTGTACTACAACCCCCATCATGGAACAGAGTCTGTTCCATGATTGGGGATGTAGTACAAACACTAATGTTGCCTCCCCAGCCACCGGCAGACTCCCGCAGCCGGGGAATTACTACTCCCATCATGGAAACAAGTCTGTTCCATGATGAGAGTAGTAGTAGTCCCTCAGCACTGCAGGAGTCTGCTGATGTCACCTCTTCTGAGCATGCTCAGAAGTAATAATGGATATTATAAACCAGGTGCAAACGGATGACATAAAGACTTAACCGTTCGCCATAGACTTCAATGTTAAAAATAACGGCCGTTAATTTACCCGTTTCTTGTGTCGGAAGAAAAATTTGTGCATGTTCCTTTTTTTCTTCCTTCACAACTAACGTCCATTATTCATGACGAGCTATAACGGGTCATAACAGATAATCGAAAAATTCCATAGACTTGAATGGGATTTTGTAACAGACGTTTATAACAGATTTTTTTAACGGATGAATTTTATAATGTGAAAGGGGCCTTAGCCGTGTTTCCCCTTCAGGTGGGATAGGAAAAATACCGGTCATTGCATTGCCGGAATTTTTTAAATAAAAATACTGGCAGTGTGGCCAAAACACTGGCTGTGCCAGTAAAATACCATCCAGGTGGCAATCCTATGTTGCAACAACATAGAGTGGCCATTTCCAGAGCTCACCCCTTCTGGGTACATTCACACATAATTGTTTGCTGCAGATTTGATGCTATCTTCAATCATTTAGTAACCTCAAACCTGCAGAAAACATGGTATGTGTGAATATACCCTCATGCAGACAGGAAGTTATATGTGCAGAGAAAAAACAGGGCCAAAAGTGAGCCACCAGGGATCATGGAGAAGCAATATCTTTTCTGCACCCCCAATAACCCCGTTAAGTACAGATCTTAACGTGATGTCATCATGATAGATCAATGCTTAGGGGAAAAATTCTCTTGTGACATCAATTCAGTAAAATGCTGCAAAGGAATAAGGACAAAAGCCCGTTGTGAATTCATCTTAATATAACACAAAGAAGCTATAAAGACAAACACTCATGGCCTAATCCTAAAGGAACATAGCTACATATCAACAGGGAGGCGATCATGTGATCTGCCATCTCACTAACAATGTACAGGATTGTGTGAGGGAGACATCTTGTGGTGAAGAAGTGCAACACATGTATATTACCGCTAAGGGAAAATGTAGCATCATAGGTTTGTTTTACAGTATGCCACATGTTGTAATTGTTTCCTCCCATTGACCTGCCCTATAATAAAAAATTTTGTTTTCTCCTGTCCTTTTAAAATCCACAACTCTTATTTTTTCACCTACAGACTCATATGAGAGCTTGTTTTTTACGTGAACAATTGTACTTTGTAGTGACATCTTCATTGTACCATAAAATTTACGGCGCAACCAAAAAAATATTGTTTGCGGGCGGCAATTTTCTGACCCTTATAAAAAAAAATTTCTTCCATATACAGCGATGTACGAGGGCTACATTTTTTGAGCCGTGATCTGTAGTTTTTATCGGCACCATTTTTGTTTTGATGGGACTTCTTGATTGCTTTTTATAAAATAATTTCCAATATATGATGTGATTAAAAATCTGTATTTTTGGTGTTTGGTATTATATTAGGTTTATACTGTTTACCAAGCGGGATCATAAACATTATATTTTAATAGTTTGGACATTAACACAAGCGGCGATACCAAATATGTACATTTTTAGTTGTTTTTTTTTGTAAAATGGGAAAATAAGGGGGATTTGATTTTTTATTAGGGGAGGTTTTTTTTTATATAATTTTAGAAACTTTTTTTTATTTTACACTTTTTAGGTCCCCATAGGGGACATTTATATGCAATCATTAGATTGCATTTACCGTGTAATGTATTACATAATAAGATCAGCAATCCACTGATATAGCCTGGCTTAGCCGCCATCGGGAGGCAAGTAAGGGGACCCTCCTCTGCCATGGCGATCGGTAGGCAGGTAAGGGGACGCTCCTCTGCCATTTTGGCTCACAGAACCCCCGCAATCACGTTTTGGGGGTTCTGTGAGCTCCACTGTGCTGCCGGTCTCTTCGACTTTAGACGCCGTGATCAACATTGATCACGCCATCTAATGGGTTGAATGCCAGGCAGTGGCGGGATCGCCTCTGCCCGGGAGAAGCAGTGAGTGTGAGGCTACTGATAGTAGTTGACAGTCACTACTCTGAAGCTCCTGCGCTCGCTTCAAAGCTTCTTAAGGATTCAGGGCATACAGGTATCTTTCCTTTTCCTACTGGACAGAAGAAGTAACTCATTAATTAATTAATTAATTAATTGATTGATCAATTAAATCACACCATTACACCCTAGCCACACCTGGATACTGAACCTCTCCTATGGCATAAACCCCCCAAAAAACCATGGACACACTGTGTTTTTTTCTTCTGGCCTGCGGACATGTTGTAACTCTTGGGTGTACTGCAGTTTGCAGATAGCCAGATTTAAGTTTTGGTTTAAGAGGTCTGGCTCTGCATGTGGTATTAACAAGCCTCCAGCTCCTCTCCGGTGCATGTCTCTTCCCAGAGTCTGGGAAGTGCATGTAGGCAGCCCCAGGTAAGTTACAGAGACAGGTCTGGTATCGGGACCTGTCTCTGTTATATCACAATGTGATTTATGCTGCCTTACCGGCTCCCCAGCATATTCCTAGCGCTGTGGCCGTGGTGCGCTCCCGGTCCAATGTGACGATTTCCGGTCGGCGGCGTGGGGACGCACAGTGGAGGACTCTGCGTTGCCGGAAGATGACGTAATTTCACACAGTGACGTGTCGCCGCACAGGAAACGGGCCGGTGTTTCGAATGGGTGCCGGGAGGACTATTTAGCGCGGCAAGAGATGCAGCTCTGTCCTGCTCTAGCCAGTTGCGCGTCCTTGCCAGCGCTCAGGTATGTGAAGTCTTTTTATGCAGTATAAGCTATGCTGCTTATCATTATTTACACATAAGCTGCCTTAGTATTGCATGCGTCCCTATGCTTTTTTACTTGCTGGCGTGTTTTTATAGCTGAGCTAGGCTGCCGTTAGCTTTGGATATATATATTGCTTCTGTTCAATATGTTGGAACCTGATGTTCTATACCGGTGTAGTGTATGCTCCTGTACCTTCTCCTGGGTGCTAATTGGTGGTTGTTATGTATTTCAGAATGGAAGGTTCTAAGAAACATTCTTCTAGGAAGAGGAGAAGGAAGGAGCATCATAAGATGTGTCTGCATTGTAGTCAACCTCTGCCAAATGAATATTGCTTGGATATATGCAATTCTTGTTCATCTGCAACACAGCCTCCTACAGCATTCCAGTCGGAAGCAAAGGAGTTATTTGGATGGTTCAAATCAACCATTAAGTCTACTTTGTCTGAGGTAACGGATCAACTTAGGGCAATTTCCTCTAAGGCTTTTAAATCCTCTGTGCAGCCAGTTGTTACTTCTTCTGCCTCATCACCTTCTGAGGAGCATAAGTTGGCTTCATCTAGCAGTTCAGTAGTTCCTGATAAAGGAGCTCTAGAGGATTTTTATTTGCTTAAGAAGGAAAAAGCTCATTCTTTAATCAAATCTGTGAAAAAGACAGTTGAAGGTGAACCGTCAAAAGAAGGTTTACCTAAAAAGAAGCTTTGTTCTATTTTCCTGCAGCAGGTCCTTATTCGCTTCCGGGTCAACCTCTCTTGGAGTCTCTCATTAAGGCTGAGTGGTGGAACCCTGAAAAAAAAATCGGACATGGGGTCCAGATTTAAAGCCGCTTATAATATGGATTCGGGAGCTCAGAGGCATGGGATTCTATCCCTAAGGTTGACTTGGCGGTAGCAAGACTTTCAAAAAAGTCTATGTTTCCATCTGAGGAAGTCTCACTCCTTAAAGATCAGATGGATCGAAGGGCTGAAGGTTCACTAAAAAGAGTTTATTCAGCTGCCACCATGTCTTGTAAAGCCTCTCTTGCAGCAGTCCCAGTGGGTAGAGCTCTCCGGATGTGGCTGTCTCGCCTTACTAGAGATCTCCAGGAGGGGGTTCCTAGGGAAGAAATTCTCAAAGATCTTCCAGATATGAAATTAGCTGCAGATTTTTTGTCTGATTTTCCCCTGGATATCTTAAGGCTTAATTCCAAAATTCTGGCCAGCTCGACATCAGCCCGAAGGGCTCTCTGGCTGAAAGAGTGGTCGGGAGATGCTTTGGCTAAGAACCATTTTTGCTCCCTTCCTTTTGAAGGGGGGAATCTTTTTGGGTCTCAACTTAACCCGATTTTGGAGGGTATGAGCAGCAAAAAAGGAGCTTTTTTTCCTTATGCCCCGAAGAAGCCTTATTTCCGTCAAGGCAAAAGACAATTTAAGGCTTCTCCTCAGCATAGGAGATTTTTCGGACAGAGAAGCAGGCAGCAGAGGCAGTCTCGGAAGCAAACTACATCATTCAAGAGGAAATCTCCCACAGGAGGAGAAAAATCGAAGGGCTTTTGACGCCAACAGCAGGGTCCCCAAAGTTGGTGCCAGACTCTCTCTCTATTCCTCGGTCTGGTCTCGAACATCCTCCGACTTGTGGGTGACTTCTGTGATTTCGAGAGGTTATGCTTTGGAGCTGAGGGAATATCCTCCGGACAGTTTTCTACTAAACAGAGAAAACACTTATGTAAAGTCTTTAGTAACAGAATTCATCCAAAAAGGTGCCTTAGAGCCAGTGCCAATCGGCCAAAAAGGTCTGGGGGTTTACTCCCGAGTCTTTGCTGTACCAAAAAAGGAAGGTACTTGGAGGTTGGTGATAGAACTATCAGATATAAATACCCACATAATCAAGAGAAGATTCAATATGGAATAAATTCAGTCGGTTGTGGCGACATTGGAGCAAAAATTATTTCATAGCCACAATCGACTTGAGGGATGCTTATCTGCACATTCCGATCCTCAATTCTCACAGAAGGTTCCTCAGGATAGCTCTCTTCATGGATCACCATATCAAGCACTTCCAGTTTACCTGTCTCCCCTTTGGTCTATCATCCGCTCCGAGAGTGTTCACGAAGGTGGCAGTGGTCCTTGCGGCACACCTAAGACTACAGGGAGTGAACATCATCCCGTATCTGGACGATTGGCTGATTCTAGCTCACTCCAGGGATCTATTGCTCCAGCATATACAGATCACCATCCAGGTTCTGGAACAACATTGGTTTCTGGTGAACTATCAGAAATCTCAGCTTACTCCAACATCTCTAGCCAAATATCTGGGGTTCAGGATCGATTCATTGAACATGAAGCTGTATCTTTCGGAAGACAGGATCCAGAAACTTTATTCGGAGGTTGTCAGACTGATCAGCAGCAAAGAGATACCGATTCGGTCAGCTATGAGTGTGCTAGGCCTGATGACATCTTCATTGGATGCGGTTCCTTGGGGAAGACAGGATGATATCCTTGTCCGCCTCGACGAGACAAGATCTTTGTCCTTTGTCCCTCAGGTTCTCCTTACTATGGATGCCTCTGCCAGCGGTTGGGGAGGGCATTTGGGCAACTCCTGGGTCCAAGAAAGATGGTCCAGGTCGGAAGCGTTAATGTCCTCCAATCGTAGAGAGCTCAGAGCAGTACGTCTAGCCTTGTCTCACTTTGTTTCTCTGTTACAGGATCACAAGGTCCTGATTCAGTCAGACAACCTCCCAACGGTGTTCTACCTGAACAAGCAAGGAGGGACAAGATCGCCCCAGATGATGGAAGAGTGCAGTCTCCTTATGTCCTGGGCAGAGAACCATCTCATCGATCTGCATGCAGTTCATATTCGTGGGTCTCTGAACCTCCGTGCCGACTTCCTCAGCAGGAAAGAAATCAATCCAGTGGAGTGGAGCTTGAAATAATCAGTCTTTCATCATCTTGTCCAGAAATTTGGTCTCCCAGAGATGGACGTTATGGAAACCAGAGCCAATCACAAACTTCCCCAATTTTGCACCATTTATCGGAAAGACCACCCAGACCATCTAGACGGCCTATCATTTTCATGGAGCAACAAGTTTCTGTATGCGTTCCCGCCCTTTCCAATGATCCCTCGAATGCTGCTCAAGATCAAGCAAGACAAAGCCAAAGTGTTAGCAATTCTGCCATTCTGGCCGAGGAGGGCGTGGTTCCAGCTCGCATTAAGACTTTCGAGAGGCTGTCATTGGGAGCTTCCATTCCAACCGGTCCTTCTTCTGCAGGAGGGCCTGTATCACTCAGCCTTGGACAAATTGAGACTCACAGCCTGGCTCCTGAGAGGTTGACCCTTGCCTCTCAGGTTCTTTCAGAAGATCTAATTGCTCTATTATCTGCTGCAAGGAAGCCTTCTACACTTAAAGTGTATGCTAGAATAGTAAAAACTTTCCAAGCTTGGTGTACAGTTCATCGGATCTCAGTCCCAGACATCTCGCAAGTCCTTCAATTTCTTAAGGAAGGCTTCGATAAAGGTCTTAAACCAAATACCATCAGAGTTCAATTTTCAGCAATAAATGATTTTTTGCAAGGTTCATTGTCAAACAATCCCTTAGTAAAGAAGTTTTTTAAAGCAATTTCAAACCTCAGACCTACAGTGAATCCGCCTATTCCTTCTTGGGATTTACCATCCGTTCTCAAATCTCTTATGTCACATCCCTTTGAGCCTTTGGAGCAAGCGGAGATCAAAGTTTTTTCTTGGAAGGTTCTTTTTCTTGTCGCAATAACCTCAGCGAAAAGAGTATCAGAACTCCAGGCTCTGTTTATCGAAACTCCATATTTGAGAATTCTTCAGGACTGTCTAGTTTTTCGCCTGGATCCATCTTTCAGGCCTAAGGTCTGTTCAATAGAGAATCTCAATCAAGAAATATGTCTCCCTGATTTTTTTCCTCATCCAGAAGATGAGCATCAATCAGCATTGCATACATTGGACATCATGAGAGCGGTCTTGTGTTACATGAATAAAACACAGTCCTTTAGGCTGTCTAATGCCCTTTTCCTTCAGTTTTTGGGCCCTAATAGAGGAAAACCAGCCTCTAAAGCATTTCTTTTTGTTGTTCTACCTTGGGAAAAAAATGCCCTATCAATGTTCATGCACACTCGACCAGAGCTATGTCCACCTCCTGGGCGAATCTAGCACAAGTTTCGTTGGATCAAATCTGCCAAGCTGCTACGTGGTCATCTGTGGATACCTTCATCCACCATTACAAGCTGGATCTCATGGCTGGCAAGGAGGCGTCCTTTGGCAGACAAGTGCTGGAAATGGCGTCGTCTTGATCCCCCCCCCTCTTTAGTTCATATTGCTTTCTATATCCCTTAGTGTGCTGCCGAGGGACGAACTGGAAGGTTTAAATTTACTTACCGAAATTTTCTCTTTCCATGAGTCCCGAGGCAGCACAAGTTTCCCACCCTATTAAAATGATTTATTGCTGCATACAACACAGTGTGTCCATGGTTTTTTGGGGGGTTTTATGCCATAGGGGAGGTTCAGTATCCAGGTGTGACTAGGGTGTAATGGTGTGATTTAATTGATTAATTAATTAATGAGTTACTTCTTCTGTCCAGTAGGAAAAGGAAAGATATTAACCCTTAGTGTGCTGCCTTGGGACTCATGGAAAGAGAAAATTTCGGTAAGTAAATTTAAACCATTGTATGGACAAAGGTATTCAGGCCCTTTACTCAGTACTAAGCATCTTTGGCAGTGATTACAGCCTCCAGTCTTCTTGGGGATGATGCCGCAAG
Organism: Hyla sarda; assembly: GCF_029499605.1. Lineage (NCBI taxonomy): Eukaryota > Metazoa > Chordata > Amphibia > Anura > Hylidae > Hyla > Hyla sarda. Next base: position 70,921,502 of record NC_079196.1, read on the forward strand.
GTTTCCATACCTGGATTTGGGGATTTTCTGCTGTTCTTCTCTGTAGACCCTCTCGAGCTCTGTCAGGTTGGATGGGGGTCTGTTGGTAGAAGCCATTTTCATGTCTGTCCAGAGATGTTCAATTGGGTTCAAGTCAGAGCTCTGGCAGGGCCACCCAAAGACCTTCACAAAGCTGTCCCCTAGCCACTCCTGTGTTGTCTGGCAGTGTGCTTAGGGTCATAGGTGGGAATTTATTAAAACAGGTTATTGCCGGTTATTCCCAGCTGACACAGTGCAGCCTGCTGCCCCTCCCCTGTTCCTAATTCCTGACTGCCTAGCTGTATACAGCAGGAGGTGGGGGATCTTGCTGAGGGACCCAGGAGAGAGGAGATAGGCCCGGTTACATCTTTCTGCCCATGTGTGGGGAAGCCCGGGAGCTTCAAAGCATGTAGGCCATGCAGGGTAAGGGGAGGGTACAGGCCACATGATCTGTGAAGTGCAGGAGAAGGGTGACAGAGACGGCAGCAGCGGGCCCCTGTACATAGTGCACCTGATCTGGGCCCCTGATGGCAGTACTGCCCTTATGGCAGCCCTGGTTATAACCTTCTATGAGATTTCCGAGTGGTCCTAGTTCTGGCATGTTCTGCTGGCACTTCGCTGTCAGTAAAATGTCCGCACTGTAATTTTCTGTGCGGACATCAAACCATGTAAACATATCCTAAGTGTGCTTTTGTGTATGTGTCCATATATCATGTACACAATTGTGTGTATCCCAGTGTCTGTTATTATTGTTGATGTATATATGTAATGTGCATGTATTTGTATCTGTGCAATGTGTGTGTATGTGGTGTCCCGGTACCGTATTTCATACTGTACCTTTGTAGAGGTCCCCATAGTCAGAGTCCCTAGGAACGTAGGGGTCCCTCTTCTTTAGTTATCCCCTTGTCACCCCTTAGTTAGTTTATGTTTTTATAGAAATTCATATAATTATAATTATAGATATGTATATATTAAAATGCCTACCTGTTCAGCGTAGCAGGACCTGCGGGTCATGTGATTAGGTTTAGAACTCTATGGTTTTGCTAAAGGACCTTTGGTGGTTCTTATGACGTGTTCACCCACAATGCAATGTAAAGGTGAGTGACAGTTGTTAAGGACCAATCCAAAACGGCCAGCCTCTGTCCATATAGGGGAGCTGCGCCATCTTGATCGCTCTCTTGGGTTGCTGATTCTGGATGAGGTAGGACCTCCGCAGCTTACAAGACAATTTACTAGGCCAAAGCCCTGCGGCCTCGGCCTATATCAAAGCGGTTATACTAAGCAATTCCCCGCTACTCTCCGCAAGATCACTGGACCTAAACGCACCCTTAAATCCAGCGGATCTATGCTACCAAATCTCTGAGAGGCTATAGAGACTCTGTTATCTGGACTGTTACTATTGCTGCATGTACAGAAATTCTTCAGTAAAAGTTCCTGCAAGTTTTCAGTTAACAGTGGTTGTGGACAATTCTTTATTATACATTCACCTATTGCTCTTGGGAAGGGTGGCAATAGGCCTATCAAGATCACAGTATTTAACCCTCACCCTGGCGTTACGAGTGACAAGGGTTAACAGTGCCCTTTATTATTCTGAACAGCAACACCCTAACTACCCTACACCCCACAAGGCTTTATCCCCCCAAGGTTACCACAAAGCCTTTTTGGCGTCGCACGAACAGAATTCGGGTGTGTGCCTGCTGCTGTTGCCACTAGTGAAATTGTACGGACTTTGTTCATGTGTCGCAGACAGCATTACAGTGTACAGGAGCGGTGGTGTGGTGCGAATTACAAGGGGGCCACGCGAAAAGTATGGGGGGAGGCGAAGATTTATTTGCTGCAATGTGTAAACTGCGAAACAAATCCTCTGGTCCGGCAGCACAGGAGGAGTTAACCTGCTGCCGGAGAAGTGCGCAAAGAAGTCCCGCACTGCGCCACGACCCGCCCCTGGGTGTGGCTGCCAAGTTGCTGTGTCGCAACCGAAAGGGAACTTGGAAACAGAGGAGTTGTTTCTGGGAGGACCGGAAGTTGGGGCTGCACCGATGACGTCCTTCCTGCCGGCCGCCATTTTGGGGAAGCCCAATATAAAAGACACCATGCATGCACAGCGACCTCTTCAGTCTGCACAAGGAGCCGGAGAGTACAGACATGGCGGAGAGCAGCGTTCCACGTGGTGAGAACAGCAAAATGGCACCAGAACAGCGGAAAGTTGTGGCAGTCGCAGCCCAACTGTTCCAAGAACTTGCCGACCGTCTGCAGCGGTTGTCATTAGACGAAGAGGGGGCCTGCAATCTTCCCCCACTGCCTGATGATGACGACGATTGGCCAGACACACCTCCAGCAGAGAGCGCAGGGACACCTGGAGGTGCATCACCAGTGAGATTGTCCACTCACCACAGAACTTGGGGCTCGTGGGCCGAAATCCCATCGGAGGAGTCTGCAGTGAGTACACCGCCAGAGGCGGCCTTTTCTTCCTCCTCCAGCCCCGAAGCTGAAATACCCCTATCCAGATTGCCAAGTGCACGACCGTGCTCACCAGATTTGCCCCAGTGGATCTTTGGGGATGAGCCGGGACTCATCAAGTATATGCACGCGGTTCTACAACCTATACCTGGGAAGCCACTCACACCAATTCCAACTGCTCAAAGAGAAAGGGCCAGTCAGGAAGCCGAGCTGGCTGAGTTGATGGACAAATTAAATGCCCGACACAGAGAACTGTACGCCCCTAAGCATGTGCAATTGCCTCCTGAGGAAATAATTCGTTACCACGAGAATACTAAAGAAATGGAAGCATTATTAATCCGCAAATGGGACCATCCCCAAGAAGGGGAGGAGCCTCTAGAACGACGAAGAGCAACTGTGGCCAAGTTCGACAAGGTCAGAGGTTATGGGACACTCCTAAATTGCCATACAGGGCAAACCATCCTTGTAAACCGGCGAGCAGTACAGAGGCCATATCTTCACAAAAAGTTCTACTCCCTGGAAGTGGATGAAATTGTGGAGAACACCCCTGTACAGAGCCTGCGTGGAGAATGGGCTGCAGCGGTCACAAGACCAACAGCCCCAACACAGCTTCCCTTCAAATACTTTCCGTCTACAGATTGGGAATCGGATCCTTTCAACTTGAGGCCAAAATGGTCTGCTCCTGATGCCTCCACCACCATACTCAAGGAGGAGGAGCCTCTACAACATCAATCATCTTCTGTGTACAGTAAAGTGCCAAGTCCTGCTCAAGATCAAGAAAGTAAGCCCAAATTGCGGGCACCAAAGACCGTACCTAGACCCTCTCGGAGCAATGAGAGTTTGCCTCCTGCACAGGTACCAACGTATGTACCAAGGCCCTCTTCCGACGTGGAGAGTTTGCCTGCTTCCAGGGTATCGACAAAAGTGCTTTGGCCCACTCCTGGCATGGAGATGGTGCTAAAACCTTATGCACCAACCTTGATCCTGACCAGTAAACCCCTGGTCACCTTGAATCCTACTGTTGCCCATTCTACTCTCACCAATGTGGTGTGGGAGAGTTACATTAACTCCTCGCCTGCTCCAGATGTTGGGAGGTATAGAGGATCTACAAGAGGCACAAGAAGATTTCGGAAAAATGTCTTTTGAAGGACTGTAAAGTAATCTCTATTGCTTTTCTATGCTAACCACTTTTGTTTTTCCAGTAACCAAGTTCAAGAGATTGTGCCTAGCAGGACTGTGCTAAGATTGTTTCAGTTTCAAGTTCAGCAACGTAACCATCAAGCTTTGTGCCTGACCATCAGGTCAAGAGACTCCTAGCCAGTAGGAGATTCGTAAGTTTTGTGCCCGGTTGATTTGGAGCAGCCGTGAAATATAGACTCCTAGTGTAGGTGGACTGCAGATCCTTACACGTCCGTTCTATGTACATAACCCTATATTCATAGGACTCTTGCTAAAAGTTGCACTTATGAGGTGTATGCGCCTGAACCTTGTTGGATTATTAATAAATAAGTAAGTCTATGCAATAAAAATGTATATGGTTCCTGTACACAGAAAAAAAATTGCTTTGTGTCTGTGTACATAAAAAGTAAGTAAATGTACACCAAAAACAAAAAAAATAAACTTAAATAATTCTTGTATACATGTACATACAAATATATAAAAATACTAAAGAGGTGTTTTAGTAGTTGTTAAATAGGTGACTCTCCCGACTCCTCCGAGAGTAGCATTCCAGTCGCCAATCGCTAGCACCTGTCTCAACAAAAATAACAGGGTAACTTACCCTTAAGATAGCAAGACTAACTAGTAAGCAGTACTTGCACACATAGTACTTAAATAACTCATTTAAATGTACTACCTCAGTCTTCTCAGTACACAAAACAAAAATATATCTCACATTCAAGAAACACCTTAGGAATTGTAGCCTATTGATATCCAATTCCTGCCACTATTAGGTACACTCATATTTCTCTTTTCTCTTTATTACTTGTGTGAGATGCTCTACCTGGCCAGTAGGTGCTCTTGCGAGCTAAAGATTAGACACGTATTTCTAAAGGTAACCTAGGTAGGTTATACTGTTGTGTTCTAGGGGTGGGTAGCGTGTAGCCGATAGACCCTAGTAGCTAACTTTATTGGTAGAGAGCCTCGGGCAAGCCAATATACCCTTGTGTGTACTAACAGGTGACTCATCGTAGCAAAAAGAAATAATGTGGTGAGATTTCAATAATGTTTAGTCAGCTTGAAACTAAATGTTTAGAAAGCTGTATATAAATGTCTAGTGAGCTTTATAAATATCTAAAGAACTACATAAATGTCTAGTTAGCCTCATAAATGTTATAGAAAGCTATAAAAAATGTCTAAGGAGCTAGAAACTAAAGGTTAGATAGCTTCTCCAATGTCTAGAAAGCTTCAAAATGTCTAGAAAGCTTCAAATGTCTAGATAGCTTCAAAATTGTCTAGTCAAGATGCTAGTCAGAGTAACAAGAAAGTACAAAGGTGTTTAATGTTTACTCAGATTTTGTCAGGATGTATAGAAGGTATTAATAATCCTGTCCTAGTTCCTCTGCCTTAGGAGACAGGCGTCGGGGTCGACTTGTTTTAACCCCTTAAGGACAATGGACGTACTCCTACGCCCCCGTTTCCGAGTCCTTAAGGACCGAGGACGTAGGAGTACGTCCTGTCCATTCCCGGCCCCCCGCCGCTAGCCGGAGGGGAGCCGGTGCCCGATGCCTGCTGAAATCGTTCAGCAGGCATTGCGGCATATCGCCCAGGGGGGTCATTATGCCCCCCCATGTCGGCGATGGCCGCAGATCGCTGGACAATTCAGTCCAGCGATCTGCGGCGATTCCGGGTCAATCGTGTCTCCAGTGACCCGGTGACTCGGAATTACTGGCTGATCGGGGCCGTCAGAGACGGCCCCGAACAGCCAGAGCCTGCAGGGGTGAGGTGGCACTGGTGCCACCTCACGATCGCCCTGATTCGTCGGCCGGATTCCCGGCCGACCAATCAGGGTGCCTGGTGCGGGTGTCACTCCCGCACCCGCTCCGCCCCTCTTCCGGAGGACGTGAGCGGGTGCGGGACGTGCACCTCTGGTGCTGGGGACCCCGATCCCCGGCGTTAATGTTGGGATCGGGGCCCCAGGAGCGACGACGGCGGCGGCGGGACTGACCTGTGCAGCGATTAAGCAGCAGCAGGAGGTGAGTGACAGCCTCCTGCTGTTGCTTAGCAACAGCTCCCAGCATGCAAAAAGGGCATGCTGGGAGCTGTAGTTATGCAACAGGAGGAGGCAGACCACCACAACTCCCAGCATGCACTTATGGGCATGCTGGGACTTATGGTTTTGCAACAGCTGGAGGCACATTCTTTCTATGGAAAAGTGTATCTTCAGCTGTTGTGTAACTACAACTCCCAGCTTGCACAAACAGCTAAAGTGCATGCTGGGAGTTGTAGTGGTGCATCTGCTGGTTGCATAACTACAACTCCCAGCATGCCCTTTGGCTGTCGGTGACTGCTGAGAGTTGTAGTTTTGCAACAGCTGAAGGCACACTGAGTTAAGTAGCAAACCAGTGTGTCTCCAGCTGTTGCATAACTACAATCCCCAGCCAAAGTAGTATGCCTCCCGCTGTTGCATAACTACAACACCCAGCATGCCCTTCCGCTGTCCGTACATGCTGGGGGTTGTAGCTTTTGCAACAGCTGAAGGCACACTGGTTGCGAAACACTGAGTTTGTTGCCAAACTCGGTGTTTCACAACCAGTGTGCCTCCAGCTGTTGCAAAACTACAACTCCCAGCATGCACTGATAGACCGTACATGCTGGGAGTTGTAGTTTTGCAACAGCTGGATGTCCCCCCCCCCCCCCCCAATGTGAATGTACAGGGTACACTCACATGGGCGGAGGATTACAGTAAGTATCCGGCTGCAAGTTTGAGCTGCAGCAAATTTTCTGCTGCAGCTCAAGCTGCCAGCGAGAAACTACTGTGAACCCCCGCCCATGTGACTGTACCCTAAAAACACTACACTAACACAAAATAAAATAAAAAGTAAAAAAACACTACATATACACATACCCCTACACAGCCCCCCTCCCCAATAAAAATGAAAAACGTCTGGTACGCCACCATTTCCAAAACGGAGCCTCCAGCTGTTGCAAAACTACAACTCCCAGCATGCACTTATAGACCCTACATGCTGGGAGTTGTAGTTTTGCAACAGCTGGATGTTCCCCCCCCCCCCCCCCAAATGTGAACGTACAGGGTACACTCACATGGGCGGAGGATTACAGTAAGTATCCGGCTGCAAGTTTGAGCTGCAGCAAATTTTCTGCTGCAGCTCAAGCTGCCAGCGAGAAACTACTGTGAACCCCCGCCCATGTGACTGTACCCTAAAAACACTACACTAACACAAAATAAAATAAAAAGTAAAAAAACACTACATATACACATACCCCTACACAGCCCCCCTCCCCAATAAAAATGAAAAACGTCTGGTACGCCACCATTTCCAAAACGGAGCCTCCAGCTGTTGCAAAACTACAACTCCCAGCATGCACTTATAGACCCTACATGCTGGGAGTTGTAGTTTTGCAACAGCTGGATGTTCCCCCCCCCCCCCAAATGTGAACGTACAGGGTACACTCACATGGGCGGAGGATTACAGTAAGTATCCGGCTGCAAGTTTGAGCTGCGGCAAATTTTCTGCCGCTGCTCAAACTGCCAGCGAGAAACTACTGTGAACCCCCCGCCCGTGCGACTGTACCCTAAAAACACTACACTACACTAACACAAAATAAAATAAAAAGTAAAAAACACTACATATGCACATTCCCCTACCCAGCCCCCCTCCCCTCCCCAATAAAAATGAAAAATGTCTGGTACGCCACTGTTTCCAAAACGGAGCCTCCAGCTGTTGCAAAACAACTACTCCCAGTATTACCAGACAGCCACTGACTGTCCAGGCATGCTGGGACTTTTACAACAGCTGGAGGCACCCTATTTGGGAATCACTGGCGTAGAATACCCCTATGTCCACCCCTATGCAAGTCTCTAATTTAGGCCTCAAATGCGCATGGCGCTCTCACTTTGGAGCCCTGTCATATTTCAAGGCAACAGTTTAGGGTCACATATGGGGTATCGCCGTACTCGGGAGAAATTGTGTTACAAATTATGGGGGGTATTTTCTGCTATTACCCTTTTTAAAAATCTAAAATTTTTGGGAAACCAACATTTTAGGTAAAAATTTTTTTTTTTTTTTACATATGCAAACGTTGTGAATCACCGGTGGGGTATTAAGGTTCACATTACCCCTTGTTACGTTCCCCGAGGGGTCTAGTTTCCAAAATAGTATGCCATGTGGTTTTTTTTTGCTGTCCTGGCACCATAGGGGCTTCCTAAATGCGGCATGCCCCCAGAGCAAAATTTGCTTTCAAAAAGCCAAATGTGACTCCTCCTCTTCTGAGACCTGTAGTGCACCAGCAGAGCACTTTTCACCCCCCATATGGGGTGTTTTCTGAATCGGGAGAAATTGAGCTTCAAATTTTGGGGGGTATTTTCTGCTATTACCCTTTTAAAAAATTTTAAAATTTTGGGAAACCAAGCATTTTAGGTAAAAATTTTTTTTTTTTTTAACATATGCAAAAGTCGTGAAACACCTGTAGGTTATTAAGGTTCACTTTACCCCTTTTTACGTTCCCCGAGGGGTCTGGTTTCCAAAATGGTATGCCATGTGGTTTTTTTTTGCGGTTCTGGCACCATAGCGGCTTCCTAAATGCGGCATGCCCCCAGAGCAAAATTTGCTTTCAAAAAGCCAAATGTGACTCCTTCTCTTCTGAGACCTGTAGTGCGCCAGCAGAGCACTTTTCACCCCCATATGGGGTGTTTTCTGAATCGGGAGAAATTGGGCTTCAAATTTTGGGGGGTATTTTCTGCTATTATCCTTTTTAAAAATGTAAAATTTTTGGGAAACCAAGCATTTTAGGTAAAACATTTATTTTATTTTTTTACATATGCAAAAGTCGTGAATCACCAGTGGGGTATTAAGGTTCACTTTACCCCTTGTTACGTTCCCTGAGGGGTCTAGTTATCAAAATGGTATGCCATGTGTTTTTTTTTTTGCTGTCCTGGCACCATAGGCGCTTCCTAAAGGTGACATGCCCCCCAAAAACCATTTGACGCTCCTTCCCTTCTGAGCCCTCTACTGCACCCGCCGAACAATTAACATAGACATATGAGGTATGTGCTTACTCGAGAGAAATTGGGTTTCAAATACAAGTAAAAATTTTCTCCTTTTTACCCCTTGCAAAAATTCAAAAATTGGGTCTACAAGAACATGCGAGTGTATAAAAATGAAGATTGTGAATTTTCTCCTTCACTTTTCTGCTATTCCTGTGAAACACCTAAAGGGTTAATACACTTATTGAATGTCATTTTGAATACTTTGGGGGGTGAAGTTTTTATAATGGGGTCATTTATGGGGTATTTCCAATATGAAGACCCTTCAAATCCACTTCAAACCTGAACTGGTCCATGAAAAATAGCGAGTTTGAAAATTTTGTGAAAAATTTCCAAATTGCTGCTGAACTTTGAAGCCCTCTGGTGTCTTCCAAAAGTAAAAACTCATAAATGTTATGATGCAAACATAAAGTAGACATATTGTATATGTGAACCCAAAAATGTTTTATTTTGAATATCCATTTTCCTTACAAGCAGAGAGCTTCAAAGTTAGAAAAATGCAAAATTTTCATTTTTTTCATCAAATTTTGGGATTTTTCACCAAGAAAGGATGCAAGTTCCCATAAAATTTTACCACTAAGTTAAAGTAGAATATGTCACGAAAAAACAATCTCAGAATCAGAATGATAACTAAAAGCATTCCAGAGTTATTAATGTTTAAAGTGACAGTGGTCAGAATTGCAAAAAACGCTCTGGTCCTTAAGGTGTAAAATGGCCTGGTCCTTAAGGGGTTAAGTAAGGGGTGGGGGGTTGTGGTTTCCCGGTACCGTATTTCATACTGTACCTTTGTAGAGGTCCCCATAGTCAGAGTCCCTAGGAACGTCGGGGTCCCTCTTCTTTAGTTATCCCCTCGTCACCCCTTAGTTAGTTTATATTTGTATAGAAATTCATATAAATATAATTATAAATATGTATATATTCAAATGCCTACCTGTTCAGCGTAGCAGGACCTGCGGGTGATGTGATTAGGTTTAGAACTCTATGGTTTTGCTAAAGGACCTTTGGTGGTTCTCATGACGTGTTCACCCACAATGCAATGTAACGGTGAGTGACAGTTGTTAAGGACCAATCCAAAACGGCCAGCCCCTGCCCATATAAGGGACCTGCGCCATCTTGATCTCCGCAGCTTACAAGACAATTTACTAGGCCAAAGCCTTTTGGCCTCGGCCTATGTCAAAGCGGTTATACTAAGCAATTCCCCGCTACTCTCTGCAAGATCACTGGACCTAAACGCACCCTTAAATCCAGCGGATCTATGCTACCAAATCTCTGAGAAGCTAAATTGAGCTTATCTGATCCCAACCAACTGTCAATCACTGCTCAGCTATATCTATAGAGACTCTGTTATCTGGACTGTTACTATTGCTGCATGTACAGAAATTCTTCAGTAAAAGTTCCTGCAAGTTTTCAGTTAACAGTGGTTGTGGACAATCCTTTATTCTACATTCACCTATTGCTCTTGGGAAGGCTGGCAATAGGCCTATCAAGGCTACAGTATTTAACCCTCACCCTGGCATCACGAGTGACAAGGGTTAACAGCGCCCTTTATTATTCTGAACAGCAACACCCTAACTACCCTACACCCCACAAGGCTTTATCCCCCAAGGTTACCACAAAGCCTCCACTGTGTGGGGGACAATATGGGGGCTCTATTTAGGAGACTGGGAAAGCTGGGTGACAAGACAGTACATGTGCAGGGCTCACATTACTTCCCCAGCTTTGTTTACTGCCTGCCTGTCACCCACTAGTCACACTAGTACTCTGCCATTCAAGAATCTTAGTGCAAGACAGTATTTCCCCAGCTTTATAAGACTCCTGAATGGCAGTATACTAGTGTGACATCTGGCACTTCATTTCTCCAATATGGCTGTTTTTCACTAAACAGATGTGGTGAGCTTGAGGGGTAATGGTGAACAGGGGTGTTGCAGAATAGTGATGCAGGGTGTAGCATTAACCCTTGATTGTCGTGACGCCAGGGTGCGGGCTTCCTCTATGTATATGTCCTACCGCCGCCCGTCCCAGGAACCATAGGGAGGAATAAAGGATTGTCCACAGCAGAAGTTGTAGTAAACTAGAAATAACTTTACTGCAGATTTTATGTAGATGCTGATAACAGTCTTTTACAAGAGGACCGGGATACAGGCTCCTCACAGGTTGGCTGGATCTTTGTAGTGAAATAAGCTTTGATTTTGCTGTATGCTGTTCCACTGAATTTAGGGGTATGTTTAGGTTCACTAGTCACGTAGGATTGGTAAGATTGGAGTTGGATTAACTCATGGTTTAGAAGGCTGCTGAAGTTGACGGCTTCAGGCCTATCTTGACTTGAAGAATTGTACGGAGTTGTGCTTGCTTTCATATCCCGAGGGAAAGAGAAAAAGAGAGCGATTATTGGATACAGCGCCCTTATATACTGAAGGAGCAGGATGAAAGCTTATTGGTTGCCAAACCTGTCGGTCCTGACCCAAAGCATTATGGTCACATCACATGACCCAAAGGTCCTTCAACCATGCATAACACAATTCACTAGTGATCACATGACCTAAGGTTCTGTACATTTGTTACACTATGACAAAATACAGGGTGAGCCATTTATATGGATACACGTTAATAAAATGGGAATGGTTGGTGATATTAACTTCCTGTTTGTGGCACATTAGTATATGTGAGGGGGTAAACTTTTCAACATGGGTGGTGACTATGGCAGCCATTTTGAATCCAACTTTTTTCAACATTTTTTTCAATAGGAAGAGGGTCATGTGACATTAAACTTATTGGGAATTTCACAAGAAAAACAATGATGTGCTTGGTTTTAACGTAACTTCTTATAACTTATTTTCAATTTTCTGACCACTTATAAAATGTGTTCAGTGTGCTGCCCATTGTGTTGGATTGTCAATGCAACCCTCTTCTCCCACTCTTCACACACTGATAGCAACACCGCAGGAGAAATGCTAGCACAGGCTTCCAGTATCCGTAGTTACAGGACATCTCGTATCTTCACAGCATAGACAATTGCCTTCAGATGACCCCAAAGATAAAAGTCTAAGGGGGTCAGATCGGGAGACCTTGGGGGCCATTCAACAGGCCCACGACGACCAATCCACTTTCCAGGAAACTGTTCATCTAGGAATGCTTGGACCGGACACCCATAATGTGGTGGTGCACCATCTTGCTGGAAAAACTCAGGGAACATGCCGGCTTCAGTGCATAAAGAGTGAAACACATCATCATGTAACAATTTTGCATAACCAGTGGCCTTGAGGTTTCCATTGATGTAGAATGGCCCCACTATCTTTGTACCCCATATACCACACCAGACCATCAATTTTTGTGTTCCAACAGTCTTGGAGGGATCTATCCAATGTGGGTTAGTGTCAGACCAATAGCGGTGGTTTTGTTTGTTAACTGCACCATTCACATAAAAGTTTGCCTCATCACTGAACAAAATCTTCTGCGTAAACTGAGGGTCCTGTTCCAATTTTTGTTTTGCCCATTCTACAGCACCTGAAACTATGGATACTGGAAGCCTGTGGTAGCATTTCTCCTGCGGTGTTGCTATCAGTGTGTGAAGAGTGGGAGAAGAGGGTTGCATTGACAATCCAACACAATGGGCAGCACATTGAACACATTTCATAAGTGCTCAGAAACTTGTAAATAACTCTTGAAAGAATAAAGTTACTTTAAAACCAAGCACATCAATGTTTTTCTTGTTAAATTCCCAATAAGTTTGATGTGATCACATGACCCTCTTCCTATTGAAAAAACTAGGTAGACGGAAGAAAAAGCCAGGATCTGATGGCGCGTGCCGTAATGATGCTCTGAGATCCAGTTTGGCAATAAAAAACAACATTTATCCTAATATTAGACGCGTTTCGAGGTTCCTACCTCTTTCTCAATAAAACACAGGCCTTGAGAAGCCTATGTTTTATTGAGAAAGAGGTAGGAACCTCGAAACGCGTCTAATATTTGGCAATAATACCATCTACCTGATGTCCTAGATCAGCAAGGGAGTCCCCCTTCTGATTCCCGGGAGGCAGCTCCGTAAAATCACTGACAAGTGCTTCATGGTGGTTAGGTCTGGCACACAACCCCACAAGGTGAGCAGACACCCGCAGCGGTGCGCACATCTACACGCATTAACCAATTTCTATGAACATACTACTCTCAGAGGAAGCTCTGCTATCTCCCGCTTTTTTCCATATCTAGTTTTTATTGAAAAAACTAAAGATGGATTCAAAATGGCCACCACCCATCTTGAAGTTTCCCCCTCACATATACTAATGTGCCACAAACAGGAAGTTTTTATCACCAACCATTCCCATTTTATTAAGGTGTATCCATATAAATGGCTCACCCCGTATATTAAATATATACTTTTTGAATAACACTATGAGGCGACTAGGGGTTAACCCACCAGGAGATCCCCGAAAGCATGGAGGAACTCTGACTGTGGAGACTTACGACAAAGGTAGGGGACCAAGTCCAGTACCGGGACACCACACACATTTTCCTTCAGGAGACTGGGAAAGCTGGGTGACAGGCAGTACATAAAGCTGTGAGCCCTGCACTGTGCACTGCCAGTTACCCAGCTTCCACAGTCTCCTGAAGCCCCAGAAGTGATATGGTGCTTGTCCTCCCTCTACTTGTCGCAGAGTATGGCAGCTGTGCAATCTCCCTACCTCCGCTCTCATTGCCCTTCGTACTAACTCCCACCACTCAGCATGTTGCTTGGCACTCCTTCTTTCTCTGCTCCCCTGGCAGGTATTTAAATTGGTATCGGGGACATTTGCATGTACTTATGAGTACACGTATTTATGCAAATGTCCAGTGATGACACTGATTCCGTATCGGAACATCCCTACTATCTACTGTGAGAAACAGTATACTGGGATCTAACTACTGTGGGGCTCACCACTGTGTGGGGGTACTATAAGGGGTCAAACTACTGTGTGTGGCCTCTATTGGGGAAAATCTACTGTATCGGGGCACTATTAGGTACGTTAGTACTATTTGAGAGACACTATTATTGTATGGCGCACTATGGATAGTAAGTTTGTATAGGTGTAGGATACAGGAAAAGTGCAGAGCCTAAAATGTTTATCTCACAGATTCTGCGGAAACAAGTCCCAGCTCGAAGACGTCGCCATCTAGGCCAGAAGAAAAAAAAAAACTCCAATTAGAGAAGACGTCACCTGTGCGTCACTGGATATAACTGCAGTGTATGGTCACTGTATGGAAATAATGTAAGTTTGTATATATTACTTGGTATACAGTAAGAGTATGGCAGCGGTATACAGTAAGATTATGGCAGCATTATTCAGTCGTAAGTCGCACATAGTAAATATATTACAACTACAACATTTCTAACCAAATACAACCATATAGTTAACAGCTTTAGAAATCTGTATGAAAAATCGCACACTTGGCACAGAAAGTGACTGCACCAAACTATTTCAACAGACGAAAAAAATCCCTCCAAACATAATGATACATTCTTGTTGGAAGGTGAACCTTCAGCTCAGTCTTAGATTTTAAGCACTCTAAACTTGCGCTTATTCTATCGGATTCTCAAAAAAGCTAGACAAGAATACTTCTTGATTGATGCTTTGTTGAGATGCTATTTTTGGCATCAAGTCCTTTCTTGTTCTCATGATGCCATCCTGGGCCATACAAAGAAAAGGCCTGTTATTTTCTGACCGACTTGGCACAGGTAAAGGCCACCAAGGAGACCACTTTCCACATCAACAGTTAGATATCCGATTCCTCGAGAGGCTCAAACAGTGGCTGAGAAAGAATATCTAATACTAAAGTCAAATCATGGTCTCAACACTAATGTCCATGTGAAATTTTAGTATATATGCTGCTTGTTGTTCTTCATCACATCAGTGAACAAATTCTAAATTAGAATGTTTCTATAAGAAACTTTAAAAGCACAGAACCCCATCATTTTATTTTGGGATTCTTTTATATTGTGCTAAAACCAGGAAATATTAATGATTGGTAATCTATAGCATAGCCACCAGTAAAAGTTATATTACTACTAAATCAGTTGGTGAAATAATCAGTGGTTGTAGAAGAAACGAGGCAGGTCCTTTAGTGGGAAAGAAAAAGGTGTATATTGTTGACATATAAAAAGGCAACTGGTCCATAATAAGAGTTTGTGATTTTACACCTCGACTCCACTCACCCATCACTGATCACGGAAAAACCCACCAATTCAGTTTCTGATCGCTGAAGCCCCACCTATCATAAGAATGGGGGTCCTGTGCCCCCCTGGTTGAAAGTATACAGCTAACTCCATATAAACTCTAAAGGGCTGCTGGAGATGGCTGAACTTGGCCATATTGAAATAAAAAAAGAACGGATCCCTCCAAGGAACAGCCCAGGATAGAGGCAGCGCACAAGACTTCAAAGGTAAAATGGTTTATTTAGTCGGCATGCAACGCGTTTCGCTGGATAACCAGCTTCATCAGGCATGTTGAGGGTAGAGACACATAGGGTATTTATACACAACAGTTAACCTGCACATTGCTGGAATAAAAGCAATAGGCAGGAGCCCATAAAACACACACAAAAAATAGTAAAATAAAAAATTATATATTTATCACATACCTAACTAGAGAACTTAGATATGAATATAAATAAAATATATCAATAAATTTGTAATATATTTATAATATGATAATAGAAGGCAAGTCAAGTCACACAGCGTTCTCAATCATCTCATTTAAACCACCAGGGAAAAGGGAACCAAGTGAGAAAATCCAGTATGATTCTCTATTAGCCTTTGAAAACGATTTTTTATAATGGATGGTTTAACTTCAATGATTTTTAATTTAAGACAGTCAAAATTCCCGGAGTGGATTTGACATATATGTCGTGAGACACTGTGTAGCATGAATTGTCTTCCCACATTGGACCGATGTTTATTCATGCGGGACCGCACCGTCTGAACGGTGCGGCCCACATACTGCAAACCGCAAATACAAGATAAAAGGTAAACCGCATAGCTGCTTTCGCAATCATGCGTTCCCTTAATCCGAAATACATTTTTCGAAATATTACAAACAAAATTGTCACCCTTTTCTATCATGATACAGCATTTACATCTCCTTTTTCCCTTGTGGAAAAATGAGATGTAAATGCTGTATCATGATAGAAAAGGGTGACAATTTTGTTTGTAATATTTCGAAAAATGTATTTCGGATTAAGGGAACGCATGATTGCGAAAGCAGCTATGCGGTTTACCTTTTATCTTGTATTTGCGGTTTGCAGTATGTGGGCCGCACCGTTCAGACGGTGCGGTCCCGCATGAATAAACATCGGTCCAATGTGGGAAGACAATTCATGCTACACAGTGTCTCACGACATATATGTCAAATCCACTCCGGGAATTTTGACTGTCTTAAATTAAAAATCATTGAAGTTATACCATCCATTATAAAAAATCGTTTTCAAAGGCTAATTAATAGAGAATCATACTGGATTTTCTCACTTGGTTCCCTTTTCCCTGGTGGTTTAAATGAGATGATTGAGAACGCTGTGTGACTTGACTTGCCTTCTATTATCATATTAGAAATACATTACAAATTTATTGATATATTTTATTTATATTCATATCTAATTTCTCTAGTTCGGTATGTGAGATATATATAATTTTTTATTTTACTATTTTTTATGTGTGTGTTTTATGGGCTCCTGCCTATTGCTTTTATTCCAGCAATGTGCGGGTTAACTGTTGTGTATAAATACCCTATGTGTCTCTACCCTCAACATGCCTGATGAAGCTGGTTATCCAGCGAAACGCGTTGCATGCCGGGTAAATAAACCATTTTACCTTTGAAGTCTTGTGCGCTGCCTCTATCCTGGGCTGTTCCTTGGAGGGATCCGTTTTTTTTTTTGCTTCGCCTGTGTGTCCAGGAGCAGCTGCCGTTCTTCGCCCATTGCAGGGTCACTCCACGCCTTCACCATAGTTGTACTTGGTCGCAGTACAACTATACTTGGTGAGCAAGTTTTCTTGTTTGTTCATATTCTCTTTGCATTACGGTATCACACTAGGAGCGCTCTCCTTGTTTGTACATTGATATTGAAATAAAGGAAGGATTATAGGAAGAGAACAGCAAAATTAAGTGTGAGGAAGAGATCAATGAACTGATAGGAGGCCTGCTGTCCATGGTATCCCCTCCCTTCATGACAACAGTCTTCATGTCTGGCCAGTCAGTAAATCAGCTTGAGAAACAAAGGGTAGGGTTACACAAGGTATCAACAGCATATTTGACGCTGCTGATGCTCTGTTGGCAGTCGCTGATCGAACTTCTTGTTGCAGCTGAGTGGCTTTGTGTGTTTCCTTCATCACTACAACCCCCTGGATTTTGCCCTGCATGGTGTTGCTTTGCTTCCTGTGTGATAACTAGATGATAGAAGCCACAGGGGCGAATTTAGTCTGCCAGGGGAAGTGAAGTGTAAATGTTCCCCATATCAAGCCCATAAGCTTCCCATATTATATACCGGTAATTATAAATAAGATTTCTGTGAAACCAAGTAGGTTGTTTCCAGCCACACAAATATTTGTTTTGTTGACAGAATGGATTTTTTCCCTAAATTGTGGAACTTCAAACCTTATTTTTAATGGTAACGGGAACCACTGAAAGGGTTGGCTCAAAAAATGAAAATAAAAATAAGACATAAGACCAATTTACACACACAGATTTAAAACATGAAAAATAAATTTTAATTTTTTTTTTATACAAAATGACGAGTATAAACACAAAAAGCATTGACCACCCAGTGATCACCCAAATTACGGAGTCTCTGATTAGAGACTCAAGTGTGCTCTATTCCACAAACAAACCTTTACAATACATATAAAAAGACTTTATACAAGTGCTAAAATATCTAGTGTATAAATAGGTTTATTGCATAATACAAAAATACAAAATTAGATTTTGCATATAAAAAAAAAATATATATATATATATATATATATATATATATATATATATATATATATATATATATATATATATATATATATATATATATATATATATATATATATATATATATATATATAGATAAAAAGGGGTAAAAGATAAGGACCGATCTGTTCATTTTCGGGCATATTTAACACCAAATGTTTGTCCTGGTGAAGGACCTGCAGGGAGATAGAAAAGAAAATGGCATTTAAACTCTGATTTCCCCATTTGTACATACACAAATCTGATGACACTTCCTGGGTGCACAAATACAATGTGGTTAAGTGCAGGGACTATGTTCATAGGAATGCTAGTTCTCGTTAATTGGCCCATGAAAAAAGGCCTGCGATCAGCCGATTGTGTTACCACAGGGGAATGTCCGTACAGAAAATCTCCGTGCGGACACTCCCCTGACAGCAGAGCGCTGGCAGAACATGCCGGCACTAGGACTGCTCAGAAATGGCCAGTCTCAGATGGCAATGCATTTTCATGCACAGACCGCAGAAAAAATTGACAAGAATTTGAATTTCCACACCCAGATCTTTCCGGCACAATGTGAACAGTGCAGAAGAATCCCATTGACATCAATGGAACACTGCTGCTGCGGAATCTCCGTGTGAAATGCCAATGCAGAATTCCGCATGGAAATTTGGAAATTTCTTCATGTGAACATAGCCTAAGAAAATGCTTGTTCTTTGGTTGACTGCATCTTTCATCAAGGCATTAAAACCATTGTTATTGACTGCATCCCCCCCCGTGTGTACACATGTGAAAAAAAAAAAGGGGGCGGCAGCACTAACCTTCACCAATCATAACGGCATATACCACCACATTATGAGTTGGGAATACCTCTTTAAGTATGCAAAGTTTTTTTTTTTCTGATTATAGCCTCTTTAGGGTCTGTATTAACCATTTTTTCTACAGAAAAAATAAAAAATACTTAAGTCTTTGACTTTCATTTCTATTTGGCACGGATGGTAAAAACATTAATATAATTAAATAGAACAGGTTTTATACTTCCTGTAAAAGCTCTCTCTGAGGATCCATTGGGGGACACAGGAACCATGGGTATATCTTTCTGCCACCAGGAGACCGACACTAGGCATTAACAAAAATGAAGTCGGCAGGCCCCTTCTGGCAGGATATACCCCGCCCACTGCCCATAGTCCCAAAGCAGTAGGAGGAAACAGACAAATCACTACAGAGTCCGAAGAAGACCCAGACAACAAAAATCAACCGAACAAGTCCACAGACAGGAAATAGACTCTCAGGTCAACAAACTAATAACCAACAGGTGGGTGCTGTGTCCCCCCCCCAATGGATCATCCGAGAAAGAATTTACAGTAAGCATAAAAAAAATCTACTTTTCTCGTTGGGGGACACAGGAACAGTGGGACGTACCAAAACAGAAACCAGCCAAAAGAATCAGGCGGATGGCAACGACATGGTAGAACTTTGTGAACGTGTGCACGGACGACCAACTGGCCACCTTACACTCCTGCAGGGCCAAAGCCCTGTTGAAGACCGCCCAGGAGGCCCCAACCGAGCAGGTTGAGTGTGTCGTAAGGGGAAGACCCTTTCCCTTAGACCGATAGGCCTCTGATATGGCAGACCGGATCCACCGGGATATGGTTGCCTTAGAAGCTGGAAGCCTTGCGCTGGCCTACGGAATGATGAACATCGAATCAGAGCGCCGAAAAGAAGAGGTGGCCAAGAAATAAACCCGCAGAGCTCTGACCATGCTCCAAATTGTAGAGATCGCGCTCTTGAGGGTGAGACAGGACCGGGCAGAAGGAGGGAAGGACAATATCCTCGTTAAGATGAAAAGAGGAGACCAACTTCGGCAGAAAAGATGGTACCGGTCAAAGCATAGCCTTGTCCTGGTGAAGGACAAGAAAGGGGGGGGGGGGGGGTCGGCATTGAGAGCAGCCAATTCCAACACCCGCCGAATGGAGGTCACAGCTATGAGAAAAGACACCTTCCAAGAAAGGAGGTGGAGAGAGATCTCCCGAAGAGGTTCAAATGGGGCCCCTTGCAAAGCGCTGAGAAACAAATTCAGGTCCCAGGGTGGAGTGGGAGACCTGTAAGGAGGAGCCTTGTGTGCAATACCCTGAAGGAAGGGGCGAACATGAGGATCAGAAGCCAGGGGGCGCTGAAAAAGAATAGAAAGTGCAAACAACTGCCCTTTGAGGGAACTAAGTGTCAAGCGCATTTACAGCCTTCACTGTAGAAAGGAAAGCAGGTTTGGTAAGGGAAAAATAATGGGAGACAGGGAGCGGGCCTCACACCACCGAAAATAGGCACGCCAGATCCTGTGATAGATCGAGGACGGTTTACGTGCCTGAAGCATGGTGCGAATGACCCGGAGAGAGAAACCGCAAGCCTTCAGCACCGCGGGATCAACAGCCACCCTGTTTAATGTAGCAGCAGTGAATTGGGGTGGCAGAGAAGACCTTGAAAAAGAAGGTCCAGCCAATCAGAGAGCCGCATGGGGACATATGCCACGAGCAAACCACGGGCAAAACGGCCAATCCGGCACCACCAGGATTGCTGGGACACCATCTTCCTTGAGTTTCCTCACTACCCTGGGCAGAAGGGGAAGCGGAGGGAAGAGGTAAGGAATGGCGAACTGTGACCAGTAAATGACCAACGAGTCCAGAGCCAGAGGATCGCGGGACTTTGCCACAAAGGCAGGAACCTGCCGGTTTAGGAAGGACACAAAGAGGTCCACATCTGGGGTCCCCCAACGTTTCCACGAACACCGGAGAGACCACACCCCGGGTCGGTCGAGGAGAGACTCAGAAAGTACGCCTCCCAATTGTCCACCCCCGGAATGTGAATTGCCCATATGGAGGGAACCTGGTGTTCCGCCCAGACAAGTATCTTTTTCACCTCCATCATTGCAGCAAGGCTGCGAATGCCCCCTTGGCGGTTGATGTAAGTCACATTTGTGGCATTGTCCATTTGGACCCGAGGCGGAGTAACAATTCCCAGTTGAGAAGACAAAGAAAGATTGACCGAAGCTCCAGGATGTTGATGGAGAGATGGGCTTCCGAGGAGACTCATCGGTCGTTAAGACCTGCCAAGGCAGCGGGAGAAGCTAGCACTCTTCCTGGAGGAGTGGAGAGCCGAACCATCAAATGAGCGACTGGCAAATCGTGGGGGGGGGGGGGGTAGACTGATCTGGTGGTGGAGGGACAGAGGAGAAATGTCCCACAGAGACAGGATGGCCCACTGAAGAGGGCAGCACCGGAACTGAGCAAAAGGAACAGCTTCTATGGCAGCCACCATTTTGCCCAACACTTCCATTCACAAACGGATGGTCACAGATTCCGGGCTGCGCAATAGGCGTATTCGAGACAGAAGAGCACTCCTCTTGTCCAGTTGAACCAGAACCCAAGCCTTTTTGGTGTCGAAGTGAAGCCCCAGGAAAACAAGAGACTGCATGGGAGAGAGGTTGGATTTCTCCCCGTTGATCAACCACCTGAAACTGGTCAGGGTCTGAAAAGTGATGGAGACTCTCCTGATTTTGAGCAAAGGACAGAGCTTTGATCAACAGGTCATCCAGATACGGGAGAACCAACACCCCCGAGAGCAGAGGATGTCTTTCACCACCACCAGGAAGCTGAAGACCTAGGGAGCCATGGCCAGCCTGAAGGGCAGGGCCACAAATTTAAAATGACGCCGGAACGGCAAACCGCAGAAACAGTTTGTGTGCCGGAAAAATATGCATCCCGTATGTCCATCGAAGATAGGAATTTGCCCTGGTCCATGGATGCAACAACAGAACGGAGAGATTCCATTCAGAAGTGCCACATGCGCAAATGACGATTGAGGAGCTTCAAAAATCGAGAACCGGACGGACCGTTCCCCCTTTTTTGGGAACAAACAGGTTTGAATAGAAGCCCGAAAAACGTTCCTGGGGCGGAACCGGCACAATGACCCCCTGCGCAAAGAGAGTGTGGAGTACAGACTGAAAGGCCGCAGCTAGGGCTGGAGAGCAGGGAGGCCGGGACCGTAAAAACGATCCCGGGGAAAAGAACCAAACTATTTGGTAGCTGTCTGAAACGACGACCCGAAACCAGGAATCCTGGACCTGCGCCAACCAAACGTCCCAAAAGAGGGACAGGCGACCACCCACCCGAGAGGAAGGCTCGGGTGGGGGCACCCCTTCAGGCAGAGGTAGGCTTGCAAGTACCTGATATGACAAAAACGTCCAGGAGGGGTGCGCTTTGAAGGTAGGAGCCTTCCAAGACTGAAGACGCTGGTTTGTCCTGGCGACCTGAGGCAAAGGACCGAAAGGAAGAGGACTTGCAGCGAGAATCTGTCCTACGCACCTTATTCTGAGGGAGCAGAGAGCTATTACCACCTGTAGCCTCGGAGATGATTTCATCCATGCGTTTGCCAAAAAGGTGGCCGCCAGTAAAGGGCATCTCTGTGAGGGATTTCTTGGAGGCCATGTCGGCATTCCAGGCCTTCAACCACATGGAGCGGTGGATAGCCACCAAGTTGCCAGAAGCAAAGGCCGTAAAGCGTGCAGATTCCAAGGATGCTGAGCATAGATCATAACCAGCGATGGAGATCTGGAGAGCCAAGTCAGTCAGATCATCTGGAGGAGCCCTGGATAAAACGCCTTGGCGAAGTTGAGAGACTCAAACCAATAAGGCCTTGGATACAAGTCGCGGCAAACGCTGGAAGCAAGGACGAGCCAGCGACTCGACAGGGGACAGGGATACTTACCTAGGAAGATGTCCCATATACTCACCCCTGAAGTCTTCAACCAGTCTGGTGCCACCTGCATCATACCAGGCTGTAAAAGCGGGGCAAGAGGAGAACCAGACCCATGGTATATCCCTTAGCGCTGGTCGGTGGCGAGGATGGGTTAACGGTGCGTACCTTATGGACCGTGGCCTTTGCTGGCAAGTGGGGGGGGGGGGGGTTTGTATTAGGCCACACCATGCTCCTGTCACCCTAACCTAGATAAGATAACAAAAAGGAGAGAAAAATGTAACTAATAAAACTATAAAATAATAAAAAGAGCTCCAGACCTGTGTCTGCCTGATTATCTCAGTCAGTGGGCGGGGTATATCCTGCCAGGAGGGGCCAACTTCTTTTTGTTAATGCCTAGTGTCAGTCGGATACCCACTGTTCCTGTGTCCCCCAATAAAGCTGAACGAGAAGAGAGGTTCTTGCAGCAGTGGTTACAATATTTTATAGGAGAACTTTGTAATACCAAAGTCTCCTGTTTGGACAGTCTGAAGTGCTTATGCCTTAGTTTTTATAACACTTGCCATTTTGGAGTCCGCCAAGTCTTTGTTGAACAGTTTCCAGGTGGTGGATATAATCTGTAATAGAACGGTCAGGATCTTGCGAAGAATGGCGAGATCTTTCAGTTGTGAGGGAAGGGGAATGTCCAATCCTGTAAAAATAAAAAATAAGCATATATATGAAAAGCCCTCGTCTATCACTTTCATTCTTAGTAAGGGTCTGCATCAACGGTGTTTCTAACCATTTAGGTGTCCATTGTGATGGCTTCAGAGGTGGCGTACCAATACTATTGTTAGGACTGCGAAAGAGACTGTAAGGCAGGTCTCTGGTTGGAGGGGAGTTCAGTGTTGTACCACCCAGCTGTTGCAAAACATCCATTTTATTCACTGGCAATAAAAATTAAATTATCACAATTAGATCATTGAATATGAAATTACTATATAAAAGGGCATTTGCAAATTTTGCTGCCTGGATCATTTTCACACTTGAAATTTTTCTGTTTTTTCCCCCCTAAAAAGGTAGATTGAAAAAAAGAAAAAAAGAAAAAAAAAAAAAAAAAAAAAAGTGTTGCACATGTTTGTGCAACAGGATAAAAAGTCACAGGGAAGTAACCAAAGTAGTGTACTAAAGTGCAATGTCAAAATAATGCATACTAGTACCCCTATCACATGACATGCAACATAAATTTGGTCTACATACACACTGCCTCCATGCAAACTAAAAAGGTGTAGAAAATTAATTCCCCTTCACCAACCTTGATAAACCTGTAGCTTTCCCCTCTCATACAAACCAGAAAGTGGAACTTTTCCCAAACACTGCAAAGTGGCTGACTTTTGTGGCTGTGAGAAAGACTTTAAAATGCGGCTGTATTACAGCTCAGTAAATGAGGCTAAAGGCTGAAACTGAGAAACTAACATGATCCCCCCCTTTCTCTATGTCTTCATTGTGCTATTACTAAAAACCAAGCTATTAGAACAGGTTAAGAATTATTACCTTGCCGTGACACTGTATCTTCACCACCACTTTTCCGATTTGATTTTTGCCATTTCCTAACCAAGAACTTTAACCTGCAAAATAAATAAAAAAGCCATGATGAATTGTGCAGGCAGACATACCTACTGGTCTACAGATACAGTAATCTGGTTTCCTGACAGAACATGGAGCCCTGCTAGTAAAGGTAATACAGAAGCATTTTAGAGGGGCTAGTGCAGGGCAGCAACCCCCAGCACGCGTGCCATGAGTAGCACGTGGGGCTGGCTCTAGGCGCTCACTCTGCTAATGGGGATCCAGGACGCTTGTCCCGGATCCCCAAGCGAGTGAGCGCTGCTTTAAAGGGGTAGTCCAGTGGTGAAAAACTTATCCCCTATCCTAAGGATAGGGGATAAGTTTGAGATTGCGGGGGGTCTGACCGCTGGGGCCCCCTGCGATCTCTCTTTAAGGAGACCGGGCTCTCCAGACAGATAGCGGGTGTTGACCACCGCACTAAGCGGCGGCCTACACGCCCCCTCAATACATCGCTATGGCAGAGCCGGAGATTGCCCAAGGCAGCGCTTCGGCTCTGCCAGAGTTGTATTGAGGGGGCGTGTCGACCGCCACTTTGTGCGGTGGTTGACACGCCCCCTTCTCGCAGGCTGTCGGGGCCCCGTACAGGAGATTGCGGGGGGCCCCAGCGGTCAGACCCCCCACGATCTGCAACTTATCAGTTGTTCACTACTGGACTACTCATTTAAGCTGTGTGCACCTGCGGCTTCACTGAGAGGAGACCTGTGAACTTTGCCCCCACGCAGTGCAGTGAACTTTGCCCCCACAATGACGTCACTCATCGGCGCCTGCACTGTAGTGGGAGAAGAACGCAGCCAGCCTGTGCTGCTGAGGTGATCGCTGCGTAGGAAATAGGTGAGTAAAAGTTTGTTTCTTTATTCATCCTGGCATCAGCAGGGGAGGCAAGGTGATGGGAGGGGGGGAAAGGGGGATGCAAATTATGATGAGGAGGAGGGGGGGTGCAAGTGAGGAGGAGGGGGGTGCAAGTGATGAGGAGGAGGGGGGTGCAAGTGATGAGGAGGAGGGGGGGTGCAAGTGATGAGGAGGAGGGGGGGTGCAAGTGATGAGGAGGAGGGGGGGTGCAAGTGATGAGGAGGAGGGGGGGTGCAAGTGATGAGGAGGAGGGGGGGTGCAAGTGATGAGGAGGAGGGGGGGTGCAAGTGATGAGGAGGAGGGGGGGTGCAAGTGATGAGGGGTGTAAGTGATGATGATGAAGAGGAGTGCAAGTAATTGGGTGGTGGTGCAAGTGATGGAGAGGGGGGTGCAAGTGATGGGGTTGCAGGTGACAGGCAGGGGGATGATTAGGATGTGAAGGAGCACTGGCAACTTCCCTACCGGGCTACCTACCTTATTAATTTCCTGGGTACATACCCACCTGGCTACTTACCTACATAGCAACCTAAGTACCTACCTACATACATAGCTACCCATTTACCTACCTACCTATGAACTTACCTCCATAGCTACCTACTTATATCCAAGGAAAATTGTAGCTGACCAAAGTGCAGAATTCAATGCAGTTTATTCAATTTCAAACAGAGTTACAGAGCAGGCTACGTTGCGTCACCTCTCATGCTTGACAAAGGCGAAGACAGGTCGCTGAAATGTAGCCTGCTCTGTAACACTGTTCGGTGGAGTGTATTCCACTCCAAATTCTGCACTTCAGGGGAGTGCACTGGAAAAATGCAGAAAATAAGACGTTTGTCCTGCAGATGCTGCAGTGATGGGTTTTGGCTGGAAGAAGTCGTCATGGTGGTCTGAGCAAGATGGAGAACAGAAGGAAATAGGACGCCGCTGACCGTAAAAGATGTGAATTGTGAGTCAGTTAATGTGACTGTATGTATAATATTGTGCAACACGACTGGGGTCTGATCCTGGGGTCTGTATTATACTGGGGTCTGATTCTTGGGTCTGCATTATGTTGGCTGGCAATTCTGGGGTCTGCATTATGTTGGCTTGCGATTCTGGGGTCTGCATTATGTTGGCAGGCTATTCTGGGGTCTGCATTATGTTGGCAGGCTATTCTGGGGTCTGCATTATGTTGGCGTCTGAATTATAGTGGGGTCTGAATTATGGTGGGTGGTGATTCTGGGGTCTGTATTATGGTGGGTGGTGATTTTGGGGTCTGTATTATGGTGGGGTCTGATTCTGGGATCTGTATTATGGCAAGGTCTGATTCTGAGGTCTGTATTATTGTGGGGTCTGATTCTGGGGTCCGTATTATGGTGGGGTCTGATTCTGGGGTCCGTATTATGGTGGGGTCTGATTCTGGGGTCCGTATTATGATGGGGTCTGATTCTGGGGTCCGTATTATGGTGGGGTTTGATTCTGGGGTCCGTATTATAGTTGAGTCTTATTCTGGGGGTCTGTATTATGGTGGGTGGTGATTCTGGGGTCTGTATTATGTATACTGTAGTATACAGGTCAGTTAAAATGGTTATTCTCATTGTAAGGTCCTCACAGGGAGAATATATAAGGGCAATTCTGGAAGAAAAAAAAAAAAAAAAAAAGACACCCAGAACACGCCACACAAAGAGACTTCGAGAATAAAATTGGGCACAGCACCACCAAAAGGTTGCCTAGTGTATGCTTCGTGTCAGTGGCATCAAACTGAATGGCTACATTGTCCATTTCCAGTTACAAGAAACGGTTTACAAAGACAAAAAAAAAAAAATAATAATATATACAAAATGTCAGATCATAAACTTCCTACATAGACACAAGGCTCTATAAATGTCATGACAAGGTGTGTACCTAGAAATAGCGATTACAGCCCTCACAGTAGAACGAAATTTGCCGAGGCCAGTTTGGCATTTTCTGGGAATCTGTAGGTCTGCTGGAGATGGATATACACCCATACGTGCAATAAGAGACAGAGTAGCCTTTTCACAAGCTTGAAAGCCTCCAAGGAGTAGAAGTAGATATTTCTTTTGGTAGACTAAGGCTTTGCGGAAACTTTCAGCTCTGAGGTATTTTCTGTAAAGGCGTTGCATCTACAAGAAAATAATTAATAAATAAATAAAAATAAATAATGAAAGATTAAAGTTGATTTCAGAGTAATATGCTTTAAAGGGAATCTTTCAGATTCAGATTTTACTATATAAATTTCCTCTCTCTTCCTTCTGTGGCAATGCTTAATATATGGTAAAATCCTCTTCCTCACTATGCCCAATGGTGAAGATATAAAAAAGTTAGAAAGGTGCCCCCTACCGCCCATAAGTAATTGGAGCGGGGGACACCTTTAAAACTTAAACCTGTCGTACCTGTCATAGTGCAAAAAGAGAAAAAAGTGATGTTACTCAGGACCCAATCCTGATCATGTGCATATAATTTTATGTGTCTCGGACCTATAGATCCAGAGATATAAGCATTTATCTGCTGGTGAGTTACTTTTTCATTGTGCAGGCTGAGGGGGCGTGTGAGCAGTCAGCCAATCAGTACTCTCTACTCTGTAACCCTTTCCTCTCTGGTTTTATGCTGTGTCATGTGTCAGAGGAAGATACTTGGAGCTTGCCTGCAGTAATCAGAAGACATTATGGTGAATTCTTAACAGGATAAAATGTATAAATATAAGAATAGATCTTTATAAAATTAGTGCAAGGATTTTTTAGATAAAAGTACAGCATTTTTATGAATACATGTTCTGTGTTATCCTCTCCTAGTAAAGCTGGATGCTAATCAGCATAGCTGTCACTATGTGTGTCACTCATCTTTCACAGACTCCTGAATGTCTGATCAACTTTGTCATTCTGGAGTCCGAGAAAGCTGTGACTATTTCAGCATGCTGGGAGTTGTAGTTTAGTAAAAACTGAAGCTGCAAGGTTTGTAAATAACTGTTAGAGCAGTGTTGCCTCCAGCTGTTTTAAAACTACAGCTTCCAGCATGTCCACACATCCTTTATCTGTAGTTTTGCATACACAATAGAAATCTCCTATACTGGATACCAGTATGCTTTACGGCCGGTATCCAGTATGCTGTAAAAGCGTAAATTTTTTAACGTAAATTTGTTTCCCTTAGTCCTAACAGCAGCACAAGTGGGGTGTTCTGCCCCTGTGAAGCTGGCAGGACGGTGGAATTTTTAATTCCGCCCAAGCAATTTAAATTAATTAGCGCCCCCATAAAAGGCCTCCTCCCCTAGGCCATCTCGCTTAATAACAAGTAACAAAAAAGGTTAGGGCGGGAAATTTGTGTGCTGCTGTTAGGACTAAGGGAAAACAAATTTACGTTAAAAATTAACGCTTCCCTTACCTCCTAACCAGCAGCACAAGTGGGGACTTAGCGAGTAACAACACAAATAGGGAGGGACTACGGCAGAGTGGCATTTAGGATTGACTGCCCAAGTGCCAACTCTTCCGATCGTTTGGCATTAACCCTGTAATGACTCAAAAAAGTATTGTGGGTGCTCCAAGAAGCAGCAGCACAAATCTGTTCCAGAGGAACAGACCTTTTCTCAGCAAAGGAAGTAGAGACTGCCCTAGTGGAATGGGCAGTGACAAAGGCAGGAGGAGTTAGCTCCTGGACTATGAAGGTCTCTCGGATTGCCTCCTTAATCCACCTGCTTAGGGTAGGTTTAGAGGCTTTCAAGCCCTTGTTCTTTCCAGAAAAAAACAAGGAGGTGTTCCGACTTCCTGAATTCTCCAGTTCTTGAGATATAGAAAGAGCTCTAGAGAGGTCCAGAGTGTGGTCAACCGCTTCTTCAGGAGAGGATGGATTAGGGAGTAGAACTGGAAGGGAAATAACCTGGTTGGTATTGGAGAAAGTCGGAACCTTAGGAAGGAAGGTAGGTAAAAACCTCAACAGGACTCTGTCCTGTAGAAAAACAGTATAAGGCTCGAAAGCCGAAAGGGCCTGAAGCTCACCCACTCTCTTGGCTGAGGTTATGGCCAATAAAAAAGTGACTTTAAGGGACAAATACCTAAAGTCTACTTCTTCCAGAGGTTCAAAGGGGGGGACGCATAACCCCCCCGAGAACAGTGGTTAAATCCCAACTGGGAATAGGTCTGAGAACTGTAGGTTTAAGTCTTTCAGCCCCTTTGAGGAATCTTCTAACCAGGGATTCTTGTGATAGAGACCTGCCTAGGAAGGCAGAGAGTGCTGCGACCTGAACCTTTAAGGTGGATGGGCTAAGACCCTTGTCAAGGCCATCCTGGAGAAAACGCAGTATTGCAGAAAGAGGAGGATCTGAGGTAACTACCTCTTTCGTTGCACACCATTGAAGGAAAATCTTCTTTATCCTGGAGTAAACCTTATTTGTAGACTCTGCTCTAGAGTGTGAAATAGTTCTCAAGACCTCCGCAGGAAGCCCACTCCTTAGTAGGGTCCTGTCAATCTCCAGGCTGTCAGATTGAGTCTCCTCAGATCTAGGCAGGAGCCTGTGTTGTGAGACACAAGGTTCTGCACGTGGGGAAGCCTCCAATAACACCCCTGACTCCTCCTCATGAGTTGGGTGAACCAAGACCTCTTCGGCCAGAATGGGATGATGGCAATCACTGAGGTCTGGTCTTGCCTGACTTTCATCAATACCCTGGGTATCATGGAAAGTGGAGGGAATATGTAGGCCAGCCTGAACCTCCATGGAATGGACAGAGCGTCTATCGCCACCGGATTGTCCTCCTTGTAAAGGGAACAAAACCTGCTTACCTTGGCATTCAGCCGGGTTGCCATGAGGTCTATTTCTGGTGTACCCCACTTCAGGGTTATCCTCCTGAAGATCTTCTCGTTGAGGGACCATTCTCCCTGGACTGCAAGCCCGCAACTTAGACGATCTGCCACGGAGGAAAACAAGCGCGCGCCGGACACGTGGGACGCCGGGCGGGTAAGAAAAAACCCGCGGCGGCATCCCTAATGCTAGGCGGGATCACCGGATCCCTCTAGCAACATAAAATAGTCAAAACAAATTGTTTTAAGATAAACCAGGCTGGAGGCCCAGATAATATAAAGAGAAAAAAACAGGGGGCAGTTGGAAAAGGTACTGCGCCCCAAAAATATCTCCCCAAATACAAGGGAGACATCCAGGCAGGCTCCAAAGGAGCCTGCACCGTCCCGCTGTCCTTACACAGGACAGAAAAAAAGCGAGATGGCCTAGGGGAGGAGGCCTTTTATGGGGGGGGGGGGGCTAATTAATTTAAATTGCTTGGGCGGAATTAAAAATTCCACCGTCCTGCCAGCTTCACAGGGGCAGAATACCCCACTTGTGCTGCTGGTTAGGA
This sequence comes from Hyla sarda, assembly GCF_029499605.1. Classification (NCBI taxonomy): domain Eukaryota; kingdom Metazoa; phylum Chordata; class Amphibia; order Anura; family Hylidae; genus Hyla; species Hyla sarda. Next base: position 70,951,699 of record NC_079196.1, read on the forward strand.
CGTAAGGGAATCTAGACTAGTCTGTCTGGCTAAAAGACAGGCGACCCCTAGTGGTGGCTATTTTGAGCTTGAATTTCAGGTGAAAATAATTTAAATTTTTTTTAACAGGTGTATATTGTGAAAGGTCATATTATAATGACTCCTGCAATATATGAAAAGCTTTTAACAATGACAGTGCCTCTTTAACCTCTTTACTATCACTGCTGGCAGAAATATTTCCCAGGCATGGTGAGAAACAAAAAGAAAAATAATTTACCATACATGAGATTTTTTTTGTACTCCCAGTAAAATCTCTCTCGTAGCCTTCATTGGGGGACACCTATACTGATGGGGTATATGCTCCTGACACTAGGAAAAAAGTCGGCTCCTCCCTAGCAGGATATACCCACCCATTGGAAGTGAGGTAATCAGTTTTGTCACAAAGCAGTAGGAGAAGCCAAAAAAGTCCAAAAAGGACCCTAGAAAGAATCCTGGATAAAAACCCAATAACCGGAAAAGACTATCCGGACAAAAATTTTAAAAATGGGTGGGTGCGGTGTCCCCCAATGAGGGCTACAAGAGATTTTACAGTGAGTAAAAAATATCTCCTTTTCTCAGTCACTCTTCATTGGGGGACACCTATACTGATGGAACATACCAAAGCAGTCCCCTAGGGTGGGAAAAACATCCACTAACAAAAGGAGAGAAGTCCCGAGACTGAACCCACTCGTCCCGTAATGCCTGCTGACAAAACCCCAGGCAAGAGAAAACCCGAGGCCCAGAAACTGAGCTCCCGGAGATCCCAGATCTATGGATATGGACTAGGACACCAAGGAAGAGACCGTGCTTTGCAGAGACTCTAAACCTCCATCCATATAGAGAGACAAGAAAAAAAGTCGACTAGGAAGCCAGATGGGCCGGAACCACCCTGAAGGAAGTAGGAAAATAACGCCAAGGAACACAGCACCAGACAGAGGAAAAGGGAACAAGAGAGCCCCATCCAGAGTCAACCGATTCAAGAGAACATGGAGGGAAAAAAAAAAAAAAAAAAAAAAAAAAAAAAAGAAGACAGACCTCTCTAAAGCCAGTTTCCGTCTGGCAGATAAGATCAATGACCTGAACGTCCGCAGACCCAAAACCCCATCCCAGGGGCCCGATGAGAGCACCCGGGAGGAGAAGTGAGGTTGACTGGCAGAATCCGGATGATGGTGGTGTCAGTGTAGTGCAACTGGCACTGTCAAAGGGAAGGATGAACACACCCTCCAGGGAGATCGCGCCGAGGAAGGAGGAGAGCAATGGAAGGACCCCAACAACAGACAGTGGCTATATCGACTGTCGTCAAGCCATACATGAGTGCATAAACTCTGCCAACAGAGAAGAGTGTCAAGGCTGCATGAGCAGCAGTAGACAACCAAGAAACAGGAAGAGAGCCAGGCTGCAATAGTGGGCAAAAGCACACAAGTATAGACAGCAAAAAGCTCATCTGAATGCTCAGAGCCAAAAAACAAGGGCCAGCCTGATACCCCACCTGTATAGTGGGAAGAGAGAGAAGGCTCCATCTTGGTAGTACCAAGCGCTCAGCGAAATAGTCCCCCTAGATGAGGGGAAAACAAGGGGTGGTAGAGAGGAAACCCATGCCCTGACCAGCTAAGCTCCCTGATCCCCGTACCCCCTGAGGAAGGGAGATGAAAAAGTGCACCAGGCACTGTAGGAACAGCGAAATGCCACCCAATGGCAACGGAACAAAGTACTGGGTGTGCAGAGCCCCCTGGAACTCTGGCTCCTCCATACCTCGTTGTGTTGTAGCAATGTGCTTACCCAGAGGGATCGGAATCCTGGACCCTGGTGCTGGGCAAATATACAAAGACGTGACTATCAATGCAAGTATGGAGCATGCACAGATACAAAGCAACCAACAGCATTGAAAGGAACACCCCATCAGGGTGAAAACCTGGACCAGATGGACACCAGCGGAGACAACCCGCTCGAGTCTAAGGCAACAGAGCAGGCATCTGAGCCACCCTACCCAGGAACTCAGGAAGATACCTGGAGATCATCAGGCCCATGCCAGCACAGAGGTGCTCAACTGTCACAGACCAGAAACGATCACAGGAAGGCCCAAGGCACACCCCACCGACAGCAGGGAAGGTGAGCTATACACTTGCAGGGGGGGGGGGGGGCCCTTAGCAGACGTAGTGGGACGGACATTTCCAAGTAACATACAGAGAGACACTATGTGGAGTTTCACATGGAAGCGAGTCACCAGATTGCAGTCGCGGGAGCGGCAGGAATGGGGGAGGAGACCTTTAGAAGTAGAAAGCCCTGCAAACACAGAGTGGCTATCTGGCGTGGGCCACCAGCCATAAGCCGGCATGTGGAGGGGTACCTCGTAAAGTAGGGAACCCCACAAACCAGTATGTGGCGCATTGTAGAGGGCTATGGAGCAACATTGGGACACCCACTCGGAACTACGCCCAGGCAGTGGGTTACCTGCATGTCTGCCAGGTAGTGGGAAGTGTATGGTAGTTGATCCGACGTAGCAGTAAAAAACCGAGACAGCAGTCAGACTGACAGGTGGAGGATTCCTGAACGAACACTCTTTCAAACCCTCCCATAGACAGTGGGGCACAGGAGTGCGGCCAAACTTATGGGTGACTCGGTGGTGTAGGAGACCATGCAGACTAAGACTGGCTGACTGTCAGCAGACCCTTGTGCCTGCAGGAACCCTCTGACAGAGTCCTCACACCAACAGTGAGGTACAGGAAGCCACAGCTATGCACACGGCAGCCTAGAGATGGGAGACTGAAAGCAGCGGAAACTGTGCAGACAACAGTCTGGCGTAATGAGTGACCCTCCAGGCGCTGGTGATAAAGGGACACAGTCAGATAGGCAATAACTGTGCCCTTTTGACACATGTGGAAAGGCAGCGAAGCCTAGAAGCCATGAATAGAATCCCCATCACCCCGGGAGATCGGGGGAGGCTTAGGAGCCGTGGACTGAATCCCCTACACCCTGCATAGAGTCCACAGGACACACCAGGTCACTCCACCGGACATTGTGCACTAGCAGTGGGGTACCAGAACTTCAGCTGCCGATACTTCAGCCCTTGGAGAAGTGACAGGTGGCAGAGAAAACCATGCAAACCACTGTCTGGCTTACTGGCATGGGTCCATGTAGACAACAGGGCACTCCAGCCATCAACTTGCACTAGCAGTGGGGTACCGATGTCCAGCCGCGGATGTGGCAGTTGTGAGATGAGTGACAGGTTAGACTACTGTCTGGCCTAATGAGAGCAGGTGCAATACATGGCCACGCAGTGACACTTTCACGGAGACCTCGCACTGGGCGTGGGGATCCGGGACAGCAGCCGTGGATGTGGCAGCCTGTGGAGAAGGGAAAAATTTATGTACATGACAAGAACACCTGCGGACATGGCAAACATGTCTTACAGCCTGTGGTAGAGGAGAAACAGTCCTGACTGTAACCCTGGTATCTTCCAAGGAATCATGAAATCCCTAGCACGACCCGCCACAGCGAGTCACATCTCTGACAGAGTGAGAACCCCAGCGAAACCAGGTATGCCAGAGGCTTTTTGTACCCCAAGATACTGCCATATCTGGTTAAAGCATGGGGCGACGGACGCAAGCTTCGAAATCGGCCCACGTGCGCAAAAATCCAATTAACCTATGATCCCCAGATGGGGACGCATCAGATGTTAAACTGATAAAAACTAAGACGATCTGTTGAAGTTCCCAAGTGGAAAGAAACAGCTGTCATCATTAACGCACTAGCGCTCGGCCTCCCGGTGCAGCGTGGAGCCGCTTTGCCTGCATGTCCAAGCAATAAACACAGAGTGAATATCTACAACGTGGTGAGTTGCCTATACTTTTTTCTTGCTATTGGAAGCTGATAAAAACAGATGCTACACTTGATCTCAGTCCAAAAGGCCAAGAAGCGACAGATAGTACAGGCTAAGGCTGATATTTGTGTCCCCTGAGGCCACAAGGGTGCATGGAGAATAAGGCACAATTTAATTATAGGCCACAGGAATTCACCATTTTTTTTTGAATATTGTGCTTTCCACCTCCTGCCGGGGGGTTTGGAAGGAAAGAAAGGTGGAGCTATGCCCAGGTGCTGGCCGTTGGCGGGAAGGGGTTAACGGCGCATACTCTATGCCCCATGCTTCATTGCCTTATATGGGGGAACAGGTAGCGCCATGCTCCTGAACGCTGGCCGTTGGCGGGAAGGGGTTAACGGCGCATACTCTATGCCCCATGCTTCATTGCCTTATATGGGGGAACAGGTAGCGCCATGCTCCTGAACCCCCACCTGAGTAAAGAACCTAACTAAACAGCCTTTACTAGAAAATAATTAAAAAAAGCCCAGGTCTGGGGAGCTCCCAGACCTGTGTTTTGCCTCCTGCTGACAAGCTTAAACGGATTACCACACTCCCAGTGGGCGGGTATATCCTGCTAGGGATGAGCCGACTTTTTTCCTAGTGGCAAGAGCATATACCCCATCGGTATAGGTGTCCCCAATGAAGAGCGACCGAGAAATAACAGTTTTCTACTCGTTATATTTGGTAAAATCTGATGACCAGCTCCCTTTAAGGGTAGATGCCACTTCAGACGTTGCTTTAATAGAAGAAATGTCCTGAAGATGGAAATTCACCTTGGAATTTGAAACATCTTGCAGAGGTCTGTTTTCCACAGTTGCTTTGCTCAGTTCCGACTCTGCATGTTTCAATGCAATTTGTAAGAGGCGCTTTTCCCGAAACCACACAGCACGTTCTGCCTCCAGGACAGAGTCTATAACATCAGTATGCACCTAGAATGACATAACAGGTTTAATCAGGAACCTTTCATAGTTCCAGTCAAGCAAACCAACTTTAGTCCCTTGCAGCATGATCATGATGGCCCAAAGACACAGCCCCAAATGTTTGGTTACAAATAACAGGTTTATTCATATTAACCAGGCAATGAAGTTAAAGTTAAGTTTCACACTTGCAATAAACTGCCCACACTGCATTTTATAGCCTATGGTGTCCCCTCCCATGCAACTGGGGAGCTGAATCCTTGTTTAGTTGTGTCCTAAAAACAGACAAACTTTAGTGCAAACACCCTTTCTGCTTTGTGTCACCCCCCCCCCACCCCTCATTTTGTTACTATTGCAATGCAAGTGCCTGAGGAAGTTAGGTCCATCTCCACTTATTTCCCCATTTGGTCCTTAACTTATTTTTGCTCCTCTGGAGTTGTTGCTCAAAAGCTAGAAAAGCACATTTAGAACACCAAATTGCTCCCCCCCCAATGTATACCTGATTATTAGTTTTCTGAAGGGATTCTTGATGGCTCTTGACTAGTTTGGATAGTTGACTTTTCAGTTCTAGTTTCTCTTTTGTAAGCTGTGATACAGAGCTCGCAAGCTCCTCATTCTCACGTTTCAATATATCGATCACTCTGGATGGAGACTGCGATGGCTGCTAGAGGAAGCAAAGAGAAAGTGGTGAAACCAAACCAACCTGTTCCATTGGGCATTCTATAAACTTTCATGGAAGTTTTTATTTTGTTAACTTCTATCTTTAGGCTAGTTTAAGACAAACATAATATGAATGCATTTCTGTGTCCATATTACAGCTGCGAGTCTTGGTTCAAAAATAAGTCTTCGTTTGATGACCAGTGGTTGCCCTGGGACTTGAGGTCATAATATGGTCTTAGTTAAGCAGCTATATTATGCTCCTCTTAAGCTGGCCTAAAAAGGTAACTTTACCTTACGTACTGTAAAGAGTTTCTCAAAACTTTGCACATCCAATAATTACATGGTTGACATTTCATTTAAAGGGATATTCCAGGCCAAAACTTTTTTTTATATATCAACTGGCTCCGGAAAGTTAAACAGATTTGTAAATTACTTTGATTAAAAAAATCTTAATTTTTCGAGCGATATTATCTTCTGAAGTTGAGTTGTTGTTTTCTGTCTAACTGCTCTCTGATGACTCACGTCCCGGGAGCGTTGCAGTTCCTATGGGGATATTTTCCCATCATGCACAGCTCACGGGACGTGACATCACCAATGAGCAGTTAGACAGAAAACTTCAGAAGCTAATAACTATTGGAAGGATTAAGATTTTTTAATAGAAGTAATTTACAAATCTGTTTAACTTTCCCGGAGCCAGTTGATATATATAAAAAAAAAAAAGTTTTTGCCTGGAATACCCCTTTAAGTTACAAGCTTGTAAAACTACACTTCATCTGCAACTGTAAGGTATAGTCAAGGCCAGTGTTTCTAAAGCAAGACCCACTGCTTTTCTTATTTGAAATCAGATTTATTTTATAATGGACTTTTTTTTATAATCAGGTTACACATTTTATACAAACACCACAAATAACCCCACTTACTGCGTCCTAAAAAAAAAAAAAAAAAAAAAAAAAACAGAACATCACAGGGTATAAACATTTTACAGCCTGTATTCTGTATTTTTTATATGCATACATGCTTGCATGACTGCAGCTTCTCTTAATAATTATAGTAAGTGAAACATTAAAACACCAACCTGGACATATCCTCTCTGCAATTCAGACCTCAGCTCTGAAAGAGAGTCCAACAGTGCCGTCACTTCAGCCTCATCTGGGAACCCTTCATGCGATCTGGGGGAGAAAAAAAAAATAACAGCATAATGGGGAAAATTTTACTAAAACTGTATTTTTAAGAGATGGTAAACTCAGATGGACATACTTCAGATGAGTTAGTTTTATCACAGTGGCTCAGGCTGTTTGATAAATCTGGTGCATCTGTAGATTGTCTTGTGCACAATCTGAAAATTGTCACAAAGGACTCTATATAAAAGACGGCTTGCCCAGGGTTAAAAAAAAAAATAATAATAATAATAATAAAACACTGAGCAGATTTCTTTAAACAGCACCACTCACATCCTTTAATGGCAGCTATGCATAGGCCTAATATGCTAACAGCTATTTCCCTGTGTGCACCTGTGATTTCACAGATTTCTATGCAAGTATCTCTATCATAGCACAGCCATGAAGAAATTGAGAACACTGAACACAAACTCTAAAGTTGACTCTCTTTCATAGTGTACAGCTTACCTGTCACTTTTGTTCTGCACCCATTTCTTCACTTGAAGCACAGTGTGAAGCAGCTGTTGCCATATTCTTTGCATGTTAGTGGTTAAGTAATTGACATTTTTAGTAGAGGTACTGCTGTCATTCCTGAATTTGTTCTTTCGGGAAGCTAGATCACGTTCTTGTTCTTCTAGGTCTGCAAGCATCTGCTGAAGTTCCTGGATACGACGTCTGTCCCGTTCATGTTGTATCTGTAAGTCCTAATTTAACACAGTCTATGAAGCCAATGCTTTTTTCCTTCAGAGTGTACAATACACAAAACCAAGTACTAAAGTAAGTCAGACTGCCCTTAGTTTGTTACAGACACAATAAGTTCTAAAATGTTGGCATTTACATTAGATAAGATGTGTCCTGATCGAAAATTTCTATGATTATGTGTCAGAATTCTCTGAGTGTGCAACTAAACCACCTTTGTGTGCAATATAATCTAAATATGACTATACAGTACTGTATACTATAACCCAAGCTGCTCAGAACTCACCATTATTTGACAATTCTGCTCCTCTTCTTGGACTCTACTTGCTTCTGCTTGTTTCAATCTTCTTGACTCCTGCTCCAGTTCTTTTACCCAGGTTCTTTCCTTTTCCTGAAAATTTAAGACTTGAGCTTGGTATTGATCACGCTCCTTCTGCAGACGAAGTTCGCGTTCTTCCTGCTGCTCTAAAACACAGTCCAGTTGTTGTTTCTGACTCTGTAAGGACTCCAGCAGTGCACGCAACTTGACTCCAGCCTCTTTTTCTTTTTGCATTTCCTCACGACAGGCTTGTACTTCAGATTCTAGTTGTCGTTTGGCATGGACTACCTGCTGTTGGGTCTTCTCAATCATGGCAGCAAGGTCCCTAGCACGCTTCCTCTCTGCTTCCAGTTCACTCTGTAATGCTTGTACTACCTTGTGTTCCTGCTGCATCTCGTCCACTTTTTTGGCAAGTTCTCGAGCATGCTGCTGTCTTAGCTGTTCAAGAACACCATGCTCGAGAGTCAAGGCATTTGAAAGACTTAATGAATGCTGCTTTTCCTTCTCCAACAGCTTTGCTGCCTCTGATAGTTTGCTCTGTTCTTGAGCAAGTAGTGCTTTACAACGAGACTGCTCTATTTCCAGTTCTTTTTTAAGGTTGCTGCAGAATGTTTGCTCTTGAGCGAGAGCTGCTGACATTTTGGCATTTAGCATTTTCTGCTCCTCAAGAGACCGTGAGGTTTCCTGACATGAAAAGCAATGAAGGATGTTAAGTCTACTAATCAGCCAAAAAAACAAACCAAGCATATTACTACTTATTTTTATCACCTATCCAGTCAGCTTCCATAGCCTTAACTTGCTAAACCACTTAACTTTTTATACATTTTTTTTTATAAATTTTTTTGGAATAAAATGTGACAAAAAAAAAAAAAAAAAAAAAGCAGAAATTTTGGACTTTAACCCCTTAAGGACTCAGGGTTTTTCCGTTTTTGCACTTTCGTTTTTTCCTCCTTACCTTTAAAAAATCATACCCCTTTCAATTTTCCACCTAAAAATCCATATTATGGCTTATTTTTTGCGTCACCAATTCTACTTTGCAGTGACATTAGTCATTTTACCCAAAAATGCACGGCGAAACGGAAAAAAAAATCATTGTGCGACAAAATCGAAAAAAAAACGCCATTTTGTAACTTTTGGGGGCTTCCGTTTCTACGCAGTGCATATTTCGGTAAAAATTACACCTTATCATTATTCTGTAGGTCCATACGGTTAAAATGATACCCTACTTATATAGGTTTGATTTTGTCGCACTTCTGGAAAAAATCATAACTACATGCAGGAAAATTTATACATTTAAAAATGTCCTCTTCTGACCCCTATAACTTTTTTATTTTTCCACGTACGGGGCGGTATGAGGACTCATTTTTTGCGCCGTGATCTGAAGTTTTTATCGGTATGATTTTTGTTTTGATCTGACTTTTTGATCACTTTTTATTCATTTTTTAATGTTATAAAAAGTTACCAAAATACGCTTTTTTGGACTTTGGAATTTTTTTGCGCGTACGCCATTGACCGTACGGCTTAATTAATGATATATTTTTATAGTTCGGACATTTACGCACGCGGCGATACCACATATGTTTATTTTTATTTTTTTTTACACTGTTTTATTTTTCTTATGGGAAAAGGGGGGTGATTCAAACTTTTATTAGGGAAGGGGTTAAATGACCTTTATTAACACTTTTTTTTTTACTTTTTTTTGCAGTGTTATAGGTCCCATAGGGACCTATAACACTGCACACACTGATCTCTAATGCTGATCACAGGCGTGTATTAACACGCCTGTGATCAGCATTATCGACGCTTGACTGCTCCTGCCTGGATCTCAGGCACGGAGCAGTCATTCGTCGATCGGACACCGAGGAGGCAGGTAAGAGCCCTCTCGGTGTCCGATCAGCTGTTCAGGACGCCGCGATTTCACCGCGGCGGTCCCGAACAGCCCGACTGAGCAGCCGGGATATTTTCAGTTTCACTTTAGAAGCGGCGGTCAGCTTTGACCGCCGCTTCTAAAGGGTTAATACCGCACATCGCCGCGATCGGCGATGTGTGGTATTAGCCGCGGGTCCCGGCCGTTGATTAGCGCCGGGACCCACGCGATATGATGCGGGATCGCAGCGCGATCCCGCTTCATATCGCGGGAGCCGGCGCAGGACGTAAATATACGTCCTGCGTCGTTAAGGGGTTAAATATTTTTTTTTACATTTACGCCGTTCACCATACGGGATAACAATATATTTTAATAGTTCAGACTTTTACGCACGCGGCGATACCAAATATGTATTATTTATGTAACATCATAAAAACGGCCGTTTTACTTTTTTATTGGGGAGAGGATTTTTCACTTGTTTACTTTTTTATTTTACATTTTTTTTCACTTTTTTTTCCATATTTTAATAGTCCCCATAGGGGACTATTTATAGCAATCATTTGATTGCTAATACTGTTCAGTGCTATGTATAGGACATAGCACTGATCAGTATTATTGGTGATCAGTATTATTGGTGATCTTCTGCTCTGGTCTGCAGAAGACCCCAGGAGACAGCCGGAGCCAGGTGAGGGGACCTCCGGCTGCCATGCTAGATGACCGGATCCCCGCAGCAGCTCAAAGTACCGCACTGCCGCAGATGCAGTGATCTGTATTGATCACGGCATCTGAGGGGTTAATGGCGGACATGGCCGTGCGATCGCGGATGTCCGCCATTACCGGCGGGTCCCTGGCTGCTGATAGCAACCGGGACCTGCCGCGCATGACGCGAGCACTGCTCTGGTGCTCGCGATCATGGCGGCGTGTAAATGGTGCGTTAAGTACCACAGGTGCGTTAAGTACCACAGCACCATTACGTACATTTACGTCCATTGTTGTTAAGGGGTTAATGTTAATGGGGAGAATTCCAGTAATAGGTGTGTTTTTGATGCATTACCTGCAAGGACTTCTCCTTGATTTCCAAAGTACTTTGAAGAAATGACATTGCCTCCTTCAATTTCTGTTTTTCCACCATGCTTTCAGTTTGCATTGTCTTTATATAAGCAGACATATTCTTCTCTTTATTTTCCAGTTCATCTCTAAAGAGGAGAAGAAAAAAAAATAAAAGCTTGTCTTACCAAGAATAAGTAATACATAATGGAAGGGACTGTACGGGAAGTTATCTAAAAGGAATTAATGCATTGTGTGTGCCTAAAAGTGAACATTAAGTGAACACTTGACTCATACCTCAGTCTGGATGTTTCCACCTGAAGCTCTTTCTGCAGCTCCTTTTGTGACTTTCTGAGATTCTCCATCTCCAGCACTTTTTCCTCTTGCTCAGAACGTAGCTGAGACACCGCTGCCTGTTCCTGGAGTAGAAGTTTGTACTGTTCTGTTGCTCGTTCCTTTTCTCGCAACAAAGATCCTTTGACATCTTCAGCAATGGAAGCTTCCTGCTGTAGTTTGTACTCTAACAACTCCACTAAAAAGAAAATGTCCTATTTAAGACACACTTAACATTTCTGAGATTGCGCCACAATATTGGTGTGCCTAGGAGGAAAAAAAATTTACACCAAAATCCAAAAATACAACACAATGGTTGAAAAAAAAAAAAAAAAAAAAAAAAAAAAAGGGCACGAGAATGCGGTATATCGCAAGTCCTTCTCCGAAAGGAGAGAGGCCCCCAAACAAACCAAACCCTTTGCCTCCGGACCAAAAGGCACCTGCAAGGTTTCAGGTACAATGTCCCCTTTCGTCAAAGCTACTCAGGGACCGAAAGTGTTCCCGGCGGACAACTATGTGTTAACCAGGTTGTCACCAAGGAACCAGTAAAACCGGTTTGGCATCCTGCCGAAACAGGGTTGCCACGGGGTATAGAAGGGAGGTGAGGAACATCATGGCCACACACACCTCCCCCCTAGACCGGCAGGAGGGACACCCAAAAGGGCTACCGCACCCTACCAAAACCTAGTGGACAAAACAAACACAAGAAGTGCACACAGTGACAAAAAATAAATAAGTGGATGTGCGCAGTGTGTAATACTGCCCGGACATCCGACCGGATCTATAAATTCCCCGATCCTAGCCGGAAGGCCCGGGGGATACTAAGGTTGAGTGCCCAGAAGAGTGAGAGAAAAAGTGCGTGCTACATGCTTTCCTTCAAGTGGGGTTGCGAATCCCAAGTGAATTCTGGCACCCCTGGGTCACCACTCCCAGGGCACTTGTGCACCTCGGCTTTCACTCTACACGGACCTTAAGGCCAGATCCAGCAGGGAACAGGTCTCATCGGGGATGACTGCTGTGCTATACAGCCATCCCTGGTACACCCGTCCTACTGTGTGGTTCGCCATCCTGCCTTGGTGGTCTTCCACACCGCCAACAGGGAAGGTATTACACTTGATCTTGGCCAAAATGCCGATAAGTGAGGCAACACACAGTGGCACATTTAGAAAAATCTGTGTAGAGGAAGAGTGATGCAGTAACCCAAACCAACCAATCAGATCGCTTCTTTCATGTTACAGAGACCTTTTCGGAAAGAAAAGAAGCAATCTGATTGGTTAGTAGTATAAGCAACTGCCTATACATTGGTTTGCATAAATGTTCCCCAGAGTGCTTTTGGGTCTGTGATGCACAGAAAACCACCCTGCTGCCACACAAGCTATGCAATGCAAATGAGCCATTAAGTCAGTTTACCTACCTTGTCTGCGTAGCTGATGTTCTCTCGTATTGCCTTTCTCCTCAGTGCTGGTAAGAGTATCCTGCAGTTTTTGAAGTTTCTCCTGATTTTGCAGATGAGCCATACGCAGCTGTGATCGTAGGTCCTGAATTTCAGATACCAGACTACTACGATCTACAGCAAGAACATGCTCCAAGACTAGACGTTTCTGTTCCTCCTGAAAAAAAGATTTAGATTTTTTTTTTCACCCGTTAAGGAATATGCAAAGTATTTCAAGTCAAAAGGACAAGTTATTTTAGTTTGTGCCAACCTGCTCCTTAATGAGATGCTCCATCTTTTCTGACAGTAAATTTTTGTCTCCAGAGCCATGGAGAATATCAGACTGAAGTTCCAGTCTCAGATACACTCTCTCACTTTCCAACAGTGCCTGCACACTCTGCAGCAGGTCCCTTCTCCAGTCCACGGATGTGCTTTCCTAGTATTAAGCAAAGAGGGAAAAAAAAAAAAAAGGGGTTATCCAGCTTGTCAAAATTGATGGCCTCCCCTCCGGATAGGATATTATTGGATTGCAGGGATCTGACTCCTGATCCGCTGTTTGAAAAGGCCACTGTGCTCATGCGGGTGCCTCAGTTTCTTAAATGTTTACTTGCATCCTTTTATTGATGTACTAATATTAATGGCAATGCAAGGAACTACAGCATTGTCCTAGTGTTACATATTGTAGCATTTAGAAAACCTGTACCTTCTCTCCTTTGTCTGCAGCCTGAGCTAAAGCTGAACTCAGTGACTGGATGGTTTCTTGCAAGGTCTGTTTCTCCTTCTGCCAAGTATCCATCTTGAGTGCAAGATCAGCACTGTCCGAAACAGATTTAACCAGAGGACGTTCAGACAATTCTAGGATTTTGCAGCTTTCCTGGTGCACCATATTTAACATTCTCTGCACAAAGTGATGAAATAAAACAACTGTGCATTAGCACAATAAAATAAAAAGGCTTTGGGTATCCCTGAAAAGGGGGGGGGGGGGGGGGGAACACACCTAAAAACAGCAGTTATAAGGAAAATTTACCTGTAGTTGTGGAGATAGCCCAGTTGGGCTTACTGAATCCATTTTTTTTCTAACTTGAAGCAAGTTCTCCATATAATTCAGCTCGGTCTTAGTGCCAGCTTCAGGCCTGTAATCTATAAGCAGATTTTCTGTATGGAAGTATTCACAAAAACAGGACCTAGACAAAACCTTCCAAAAACAGCTTGTGCATACCCATCCCCCTAACTGCCTTGAAGCATGTTCAAAGGTAACATCTTGGATATTTTACTTGTACTCAAAGAGCAGTGATGTGCCATACTTACTGGCAAAACCACAGAGGCAAACAATTGCATACATTCTTAAAGCTGTAACATGCTGTACTGGCACATGACCATCACAGTCAATGAACCAACACAGCCTTGAGTGGCAAAGATGCAGATGAAATTTGCTTTTACCCAGTTCATCAGACTTCACAGAATCCACCTGGTCGTCCCTAGAGCTCCCCAAGTCATCACAAGAGCCATAATCTGTGTGTCCTGCATCTTTTGGCTGAAGGAGAAGAGTTCACAATTGTCACATACTGCATTTGACAATCTTGAAGTTACAAATTGAAAATAAGAATTGCTTAAACTTTATACTGGTACACCATATATAAATAAAATTTTTATTTTATATATAATATATATACACACACACACACACATTATATTATATGTGTGTGTATATATATATTATATACGGTGAGTATTTAAGCACTCCGCGGGCATTCTGGGTAGGGGAATATGCAAAGCAGCTCATTAAATCACCTTTTCAGGTAATGCAGATGGGTAGAAACTTCCCTTTTGGGGAGTAGTCTGGCTTGGCATAAAATCCCGATCAGCTTTTTATATTCCTTAACAGGAGCTAAGATGACCAGGGAACATTACCTGAAAAGGTGAGGTAATGAGCTGCTTTGCATATTCCCCTACCACACACACACACGCACACACACACACACACACACACACTAAACTTACTGGACTAGCCACCTGTGCAGAGAAGTTGCTTTCAGACAAAGATGGAGTGCTGGATCCTAAAAGGTTACAACTGTCAGTTCTTTTGCAAGAGAATTTTGATATCATAAGGTCAGCACTGTGATCAATGCTCAGTTCAGAGAAGGGTGTAAATGCTCCCAGGCTGTGTGTTGCTTCCTCTTGTTTTCGAACCACTTCAGGGGAGTCCCAGGTACTCAAGTCAGTTACACTTTCAGAGAAGCTTCTAGCTTTTCCAGGTCTTGACAGGTCAGGCATGTGTTTCACACATTTTGTTAAATCACCTGACATCAGTGCAATCATGGCTTCTTGGCTTACTAGAACATCTTGCAGTTTCTTAACCTGAGTACCAAGATTCTGGGAGTGCATCTGCAACTCTGCAACACAAACCTCTCGTTTCTGTGTTTAAAAAAAAAAAAAAAAAAAAAAAATCAGACATCAATAATATTAATTACATAGACAGGTCAGGAAGGTAGACAGATCCCTTCTAAATACTCAATCACACTAAGATTCTGCCTTCTGTAGCATGTACACATTGGGACTTGTCTAGGACTGAAAAGGATTGTTCACTGCACTAGACAAAACATGTATATGCTCAAAAAAATTACCCAATGTCAGTAGCTAACTACATTCGGGATCATTGAATTCAATAGGGCTTCTGTCTGTCTGCATATCTATAGGGACGCATTCCATTTTCACAGGTTTCCGATGTATATTTGCCTCAGAAGGTCAGTGACCCTAACTTCAGTTATAGTTGATCATGTAATTAGAGAAGCTCATTACTGAAGAGACAGGTAAGGGGAATAAATAGAAAAAAGGTCTGTGCCAACATCTAGGGCAATTTGCACCAAAACAACCTGCGCCACATTTAAACCAACTTAAAAAAAAGGTGCAAAACTAAAACCAGACAGGATAAAGATGCACCAGATTTTTAAACAACCTGCATTTGTAGAAGGTGTAGTCTAAGATAAGTATAACACACTTTTAATTGACTTCCTGCACTGTTTAGTAAAGTATGTTTGGATACTAAACAATGCTTGCAAAACTTCACTGTATTTGCAGCTACCACTTTATGTAATATTTCCTGATAATACTGCATAAACCTTTGCTTTATTTTTTTTTTTAAACTATGTCCTCTTGTGTAGTTTTTCTTGTATGTTAAATGTTAAACCTGGGAAACCACTGAACATTGTAAATCATTCTCATCCTTTATGTTCACACCTGAAGCTGCTGGAAGAGATCTTGGGCTTTAGTTTCTCTACATTCACATTCGGCATGCAATTCCTCTAGTTCTTGTTTCATGTTGGCAAGCTGAGCATGGGCACTATGAAGATCAGCTTCTCTCATACTTGCCAAGTTCTCTGCAGAATTTAATTGCTCCTTCAAAGAAACCTAGAAAAAAAAAATTGACCATAAACGTAACACACACATGCTCTGTTCTATTATTTAAAGTCTTTAAATGTACTTGTCCCATGTAACTGTAGATAGTGAAGTACATAACAGACACCAAGGTGTTTTTTTTTGGTTTGACCACAAAAACATTTGGAGCTATTCAATGCACCATGCAACTTGTTAGTCAGCAATTATTACAGGACAGAAACAAAGCACTGGATGCTCTGGAAAATAGCTGAATGTAGTGATGGCTCACCAGATGGAGTAGTGCTTGAGATTCCATGAATTCCTCCTCAGTTTGTGTTTGCACCTCTTCACTGAGGCTCTGAGCTTTTCCCTTCCAGTCGCTGAGCTGTTGCTTTAGACAATGTATTTCATGTTTGTACTCTTGTTCTTTCTCCTTTTGTTCATTGGAACATCTTGCCTCTAGTTCTTGACGAGTAACTGTCTCTTCTTGCATTTTTTGAAGGTCCGTTTTGGCAGCTTCTAAAGACAGTGCACTCTGAGCCAGCAGATTCTCAAATTCTGCTCGATCAGCTGCATTCTCTTCCTGCATGGTCTGAACTAAAAGTTCTTTTTCCAAAAGGAAACCTTCCTTCTCTCGCAATACATCTTGTAGTTCTTGTAGCTGAGTGGAGAGGCTGACAATTTGTTCTTCTTGCTCTGACAAACGACTCCTGAGGAGCTCATTCTCCTCCTGCATATTCCGATGTTGCACTTTAAGAGACTCTAGTGCTTGTTCATGCTGCCTGCTAGATTGATGTATATTGTGTAAATTCTTTTCCAGGACCTCAATTTCAGTGATATGCAGAGTTTCTTTCTCTTCCAATTCTTTTTGTAAAGCTTCCAGTTTAGCATTGTCTGAGGACCTTTTATCATCTTGCCTTTCTTGACTAGTGCTTCCTCCTTGTAATTGTTGAGCTCCTTTTCTCAGTTCCCTTTGTAGGTTCTCCACTTCACCGAGCCCCAGCTGATCCAGACTTTCTTGACTGTCACTGATTTCATGCCTGTTTGGACCCAATTGCTCCAGCTCATGTTGCAGTTTTTCAATCACTTCATGAAGCTGCTCCACTTCCTCTTCCTTGTCCTTGCGTAACCTGTCTTGGTCACTGCGAAGAAGTTCAACAAGTGATCTTAATTCCTCCAGTTCTGCAGATTGAGAGCATGTTGCCTAGAATTGAGAAAGCATAAAAAGCAAGTCTTACTTTAAATGTGTTATCTAGAAACAGAAAGTTGCCCTATTGCAAGCCATTATATAAAATGCATATGGCAATTTGCACCACTTTTTTGCTCTGCAAGCTTCAACTTTGTTTTTCAGTTGGCCCTGAGCTAGTGGGACCTAGCCTTTATCATTGCTAGGTTCCGTAGTGCCGCCTGGAGCAGAGCAGACTCCGCTTCTTCGACTGTTGTCTGACTGCCGGAGCAATTCTAAAACAGTGTATTTGTAAATACAAAACAGCCAAATTTATTGATAAAAGGTGTGTTAAGAATATGCTTGTGAAGCCCTAGTGCACTGTGTGTGGAGCTTCACAAGCATATTCTTAGTGACAATTGCGCTTTAACCTGTACGCCCTGACACATTAAAGGGGTACTCCACTGAAAACATCTTATCCCCTATTCATTTTGAAATGAGAGGTGCAATTACTCAGTACAATTGGCCATGCAAAAAACAAGCCCTTATATATATATATATGGGTCTGTAGGTTGGGGGAAAAAAAATAAACTAAAAAAAGACTTTGTACTCGCCATAAAATCTCTTGTAGCCTTGATTGGGGGACACAGATACTATTGGGTAAATGCTCTTGCCACTAGGGGAAAAAAAAGTCGGGTCCCCCCCCCCACCGGAAGTGAGGTAATCAGTTTTGTCACAAAGCAGTAGGAGAAGCCAACAAAGACATACGTCCGAAGGACCCTAGAAAGGAATCCCAGATAACCTGAGAACCGGAAAAAATATTCTGGAAAAAGGATGAAGAAATGGGTGGGTGCGGTGTCCCCCAATGAAGGCTACGAGAAAGATTTTACGGGGAGTACAAAAAAAATCTCCTTTTCTCAGTCGCTCTTCATTGGGGGACACAAATACTGACGGGACGTACCAAAGCAGTCCCCTAGGGTGGGAAAAAAAAACCAGAGAAAAGGAATCAGTCCCGAGACTGAACTCCCGTGTCCACAGGTCGGAGACACACTAGGCCCAATCAAATTGAGCTCCCGGAAGATCTCCCATCCAAGGAGATTGACTAGGATGCCAAAGGAAGGGGCCATCTTCTGTAGAGACCCAAGACAACCGGGTCATATAGAGAGACAGGAAACCACCGGAAAAAAAAAAGTAAGATTGACTTCTGCTCTGGAGAGGTCTGGTGCATGAGAGCAAAGACCTGAACAGCCGCAGACCCCAAAAAACCCTGTCCCAGGGGCCTTACCTGAGCACCCCGAAGGACACAATCGCCGCACTGGCATAATGCAGATGACCGGAACGCCCTCCAATTTCGGGAGGACATGGACCCCAAAAGGAAGAAAGGAGCGGCAAACACTCTGAAAAGGGGGCATCCCGGAAACCAGAGAGACAAACAAGTAAACAGGAGACGTAGATTCAGACAAAAAGGGAAGGAAGAACTAGGGATCGACCGATTATCGGTATGGCCGATATTATCGGCCGATAATCACGATTTTGGGTATTATCGGTATCGGCAATTATCTTGCCGATAAGCAGATAATGCACCGCCCCCCGCACCACCCCCACCACCTCAACCCGCCGCACCCCCGACCCGCGTCGCACCCCCCACCGTGATGCTAGGCGGTATACCGGTATGGATTTTTTCCCATACCGCTATACCGGTCGGGCCCCTCCCCCACCCTCCGAGTCATTAAAAAAATTAAAATTACCCGTAATGGGGGTGGTCCAGGCCATCCGTCATGTAGTGTCCGGGGGCGTTCCGGGTGGAGGGTGGTCCGGTCCGGGCTGTCTTTCTCCCACGGTCTTCTCCACTCCGGGCAGGCTCCGGCCTAGTACGCTGCATAGATGCCGCTACGCCGTGACTATGCAGCGTACTAGGCCGGAGCCTGCCCGGAGTGGAGAAGATGACCGCCGGAGAAGAAGGACAGCCTGGACCGGTTCACCCTCCACCCGGAACGCCCCCGGACACTACATGAACGATGGATGGATGGCCCGGAGCACCCTGGCAGGTAGGGGAGAGAAGCGGGTGGTGGCGGCGGCCTATGGCCCCGCAAAAGCCACTGCAGATCATTGATTTAAAGCGCCCGCTTTAAATCAATCATCTGCAGTGGTGTCGCAGGGGGTTAAATAGCCGATAACTTATACCGGAATATCGGTATAAGTTATCGGCTATCGGCCCTGACCTGCACCGACTATCGGTATCGGCCCTAAAAAACGATATCGGTCGACACCCTTCCAGGGAGATTGTACAAACTCTTCCAACAGAGGAGAGAGCCCAGGTTGCTTGAGCAGCAGTAGATAAAAAAAAACAGAAGAGAGCCAGGCTGCAATAGTGGACAGTAAGCACACAAGCCTAGACAGTAAAAAGCACTGTTGAATGCTCTCAGCAAAAAAAAACAAAGGGTCCCGCCAGATGCTCCACCTAAATAGTGGGAACAGCAGGAGTGCATCATCTTGGCAGCAGAAAAAAACTCATCAAATTAGTCCCTCCGAAGGAGGGAAAACAAGGGTGGTCGAGATGAAAACTCAAGTACAGACCCATGCCAAGCACCCTGATCCCATACCCCCTGTAGAAAGGGGATTGGCAAGCGCGCCAGGAGCAGCGAAAATCTGCCCCACAGCCACGGACAATTACAGGGTGGACGGAGCCCTCAGGCCCCAGCGGCAACCATCGCTGTCTGGAGGAGCCACCTTGTGTGTCCCCAGAGGGATCGGAATCCTATAGACTGGAGCTTGGCAAAAAATACAAGGTGTGTTGAGAGCCATTCCAGACAGTGACGAGTAGGTGCCTGAGCCACCCCGGACAGAAACCCCCGGAAAAAACACCTTGAGGGAAAGGGAGAGGCTGAACTGACTGTCGACCCAGCAGGCCCCATGTCAGAACAGAAGTGCTCAACCGCCGTGGAACTACAGAAACAAAATCACCGGAAGCCCCAAGGGCTCATCCCACCGAACCAAAGGAAAGGTGGGCTCTACACCTACAGAGCTGTATTAGCATATGTAGGATCACAGACATGGTTACCCCGATAGCAGTACCAAGACTGCAGACACAAAATAAACCGCAGACATCCAAGGGACCAGCAGGAAGGGAGGTATACCTCTAGCAGACCAACATCGCAATCTAAGAAAGGAGAATAGAGCAGGAAAAATGCAGACAGTGTGACTAACAGATAGAAAGGGTCCCAAGAACCCACAGGTACACACTCTGCAGAACTACACCTGGAAAGAGAGACACCCGACTGCAGCCGTAGCATTGGCAGAAACGGGGCATGCGACCAGGTGGATTAGAACACCATGCAGACACAGTTTGGCTACGTGGCAAAGGGACAGTGGCCACGCCGGGTCCCGCATACGGAAACACACAGTGAAGTGAGATACCAGCCTGCAGACAGAGTAGCAGGCATGCAGAGAGGGACCTGGCCAAGTAGGTAACCCTGTAAACCAGTATGTGGTGCATAGTATAAGGCCCATGGGGCACTCACGGGGATACTCACTCGAAACTACTGAAAAAGGTAGTTGACCCGACATAGAAAGTAGGGCTGGGCAGTATACCAGTTCATACCGAATCAGAACAGCGCTGGTGGGTCACATGATTTGGGGGGGGGGGGGGGGGGTGTATGTGTGAAAATACCGTTATATACCGTGGAACCACCGTAAGTTATAAAACTACTGTGATACACATATTTGGTCATACTGCCCAGCCCTAGTAGTAAGCCCTGTGGAAAACCATCTGGCCGGCAGGTATAGAATTCGTGAGCACCCAGGGTCACTCCATTCCCCCTCCCACAGAAAGCGAGGTACTAGAGTGCGGCCCATCCAACAGGCGACCTGGTGGTGTAGAAAACCCAACAGACGAAGGATTGTCTGACTGGTATCAATCCCGCATACTTTTAGGGACCCTACTTCAGTTTCCTCACCCAGCAGTGAGGTACGGGAAAGCTGGCTATGTCCGCGGCAGCCCAGAGGTCTGAGACCAATGGCGGCGGAAACAGTAGAAAACAGTCTGGCTGAACAAGAACACCCGCAGGCGTGTGGCGAAAAGGGAACAGTTAGACAGGCGATAACTGTGCCCCTTAGCCATAGGTGGGAGGGCGGGGAGGCAGAGAAACCCCACCCCCTGGGAGATAGAGGGAAGCAGAGGAGCCGTGAAATGCATCCCTGATATCCCGTATAGTGACCGTGGGACACGCTGGCTAAGTTCCAAGCATACCGCGCACAGCAGTGAGGTACCAGAACTCCAGCTGCACATACATTAGATGTGCGACGGGTGACAGGCGGCAGAAGAAAACATGCAGACAACTGTCTGGCTTATCGTTATGGATCCAAAGTGAACAGCAAGTCATTCCGTCGGGCACTTCGCACAGCGGTGAGGTACCGGAACTCCAGCTGCAGATACACCAGCCGTTTGATGTATGGAAGGCGGTATAGGCAGCCATTCAGACCACTGTCTGGCTTACTGGTATGGGTCCATAGACAACGATTCATCCCGCCGGCACCTCGCACAGTAGTGAGGTACCAGAAGACCAACCGCAGATACATCACCCATTTGATGTATGACAGGCAGTGTAGGCAACCATGTAGACCACTGTCTGGCTTACTGGTATGGGTCCATAGTAGACAACGGGACACTCCATCGGACGCCTCACACAGTAGTGCGGTATCGGAGAGCAAGCCGTGGACACTGCAGCCTTGAGATGAGTGACAGGCGAGCCCACTGTTTGGCATAGTGATATCAGGTCCAACCCATGCTCATGCAGGGATATTCCCTGGAGACCTAGCGCTGGATGAGAAGATCCGGAGCACTAGATGCGGTAACCTGTGGAGAAGGGAATAAAAGTATGACATGCCAAGAACACCCCACGATGGGTGGCCGGCAGACATCACAGATGAGGAACCTCAAAAGAGACCCAAGTGTCTGCCAGAAAAGCAAAGAGCTTGCACATGGAATGGCCCTCAGTGGAAGCGGAGAACAGATTGCCTGAAGATATCCCAGTTAGTTCCCAAGGGACCATGAATCCCCGGCAATAAACCGCCATGACGGTTGGCATATACTCCATGACAGTGAGCAACAATTTAGAACTAGAAAGAAGAGATCGCAGACGGCACTCACGGAAACAGCAAGAAGTTAACTTCTTGCTGTTTCCGTGAGTGCCGTCTGCGATCTCTTCTTTCAAGTTTTCTACGCTTATGCTTATGGCGGACTGAGCACCGGATTTGTGGCATTTGGATCTGAAGGTGCAGTGATCCAGTATACTCCGGCAGAATCGTGAGTGCGGCAGTGCCGACATTTCTCCTTCTCCATGTGTTCGATAATGTAGAACTAGGGACACCGAAGGGATACCTTAAGCGGCTCATGCATTTAATGTATAGCAGGTCACCCTCTAGGGAGACTGAAAAAGAGATAAAGCGGTATGTGTGCAGCAGCCCAGCCCCCAATACCGACCATAGCAAAGGACCATGCACTGCAATAGAAGGTAGAGTGCAATACAAGTATTGGCCACAAGAGGGCGCCAAACTACACCAAATGGACTAAGTGACTTTTTTTTAAACTTTCTCTTCCTTCAACGGGGAAGAAGCGAGGGAAGCAAGGCACCCTGCACTGGGACTGTCCACGAGGCCCCCAAGGGAGAAGAACAGGACGCCCACCCCATGGGAGCAGTAAGAGAAAAAAAAAAAAAAAAGATCGCCGGGCAGTCCCAGGAGTGACGGCGACCGGAGCAGCACGCTTAGAAGCGCCTGCTAAGCCGCCGCATAGCTCCGAGGTAGGGGACGGAGTTAAACACCGTTGTGTGAGGTGCATACCTCACTGAACCCACCCCCAGCAGCGAGTGTAATAAGGGGAAGAAGGGTGGAGCTACATGCCACCATGTGCCCCCCTAACTCCAGCTGATTATCCTGGAGCGCACCCTGGCAGGGTCCGCACAGCAGACCCGGCGCAGAGGTGATTGAGTGACGGCTCCGGCTGGAGGGACGCATCCCCGACTGAGGTGTAAGTAGCTCCCGCCGTCAGTGCAGCTCCCTGGTAACCCCCCCCACCCCCACCCACACAGTAGATGCAGCCAAAGCTGCATAAACAGCCCCAGAAATAGGGGCATAGTATTCCTGTTCGTTCGACAGGGGGGGGGAGCGTGGGGGATGTATACTCACCTCATACGCCACATACTCCCCCAGGATGTCTTCAGCCAGCTTTTTAGTCACCTGCTTCATGTCATGCTGCAACAGTGGGACGAGCAGGGAAAATAAGGGGACCTGGACTCAAGGTGCAACCCCAGGCGCTGGCGGGAAGGGGTTAAAGGTGCATTCATTAATGACCCATGACCCTTAGCTGCATATGGGGGGGGGGGGGAAACAGGTAGCGCCATGCTCCTGAACCCCCACCTGAAAAAAGGAAACAAAAAAGGAGTAAAGAATCTAACAGCCCTTACTAGAAAATAATTATTTTTTTCAACCAGGTCTGGGGAGCTCCCAGACCTGTGTCTTGCCTCCTGCTGACACTAGCTAAAACTGATTACCTCACTGCAGGTGGGCAGGTATATCCTGCCAGGGAGGAGCAGACTTTTTTTCCTAGTGTCAGCGCCTCCTAGTGGCAAGAGCATATACCCTGTAGTTAGGTGTTCCCCAATGAAGAGCGACCGAGAAAGAGGATCCGGTCAAAGAATGAAGAAATGGGTGCATGCAGTGTCCCCCAATGAAGGCTAAAGAAAGATTTTACGGAGAGTACAAATAAATTAAAAATAAATAAATCTCCTTTTCTCAGTCGGTCTTCATTGGGGGACACCAATACTATGGGGACGTAAAAAGGCAGTCCCCTAGGGTGAGAATAACCACCAGAGAAGGGGAGACCATCCGGAAACTGACGAAACCCTGGGCCAAGAGGCAACAGAGACCCAGAAACAGTGTCCGGAAGGTCCCACCATCCATGGAGATAGACCAGGATGCCAAGGAAGGGATCGTCCATTGTAGAGACTCAAACTTACGGTCCACATAGAGAGAGACAAGAAGGGCTGCCAGGAAGCCCAATGACCGTAACCATTCTGGAAAGTTCAAAAACAGACTTCAAGAAATACAGAACCGAACAGAGGGCCATCCCGGCTGGAAAACAAAAATAGAAGGGGCCCAACAAGGGAACCCCAGCCTAGAAAATCAACTGATTCAAGAAAACATGGCGAAAAAATGCCAGAGAGCAGTGCATTCCTGAGCAGAAGGAGAGCACAGTCCAGGTGGAGACCAGAACCTCTGGAAGGAAAAAAAAAAAAAAAAAAAAAAAAAAAACACAGCTAGCTCACCCGCACTAAACCCAGTATACTGAGTTATAGTGAGGTTTAATAGTTGTAAAATGAAGGTTCAATTTTGTTGGTGCATTAGGTGCAGACTTATGTACTAGCTGTCAGTTTTTCTTTAATTTATTTTGGATGTAGTGAATTATCTTTTATTTTTTTTACCCATGCCCTTTGAGAGTCACACTTTTTCAAAATGACATAGCTGTATGAGGGCTTATCATCATTACCACTTAATATATTTGTAGACCATCAGTATTGGATTCAGAAAACATATTGGTTATTGGAAAGGGTACCTCTTTTTCTTTTCTTTGCAGGGCCTCCCGCTCTGCCTGTAGCTCTTGCTTTAAGAGCTGGTCAGGCTCTCCCTCCACAGGTAGTCTATGGCGTGCCTCATCAAGCTTCGACTGAAGGGCTGAGATCTGCAGAACGTTATTGTACTGCTGCTGTTGTAACGCTTCTTTGTCCTTAATGTAAAGAGATTAGCAGAAAAGCAGTTTAAAAAAAAAAATTATGCACTGTTAGTTTGTCTCCGGCAGTGTGAAGCCTGTTATTTTATGATTGCAAACAGCAGGTGAAAAATTTGTGGTCGCAAACATTTTTCTCCCGCTAAAAAATAATTGGTCCATCGGGACCCCATCATAGTGAATGGGGTTCCATCGGGACCAGTCAGGTAACAAGCCCCTTTTTGGCCAAAAAAACAAAACAGAGCCTGACGGACCAGTTAGTAACGGGTCCTGACAGCAGTGTGAATGGAGTCTTAGATTGATAGATTATCCCTATGACAAGGACAAGATTGATGGGTTCTGACTTCTGACACCGCTGCAACCAGATTGCTCCTTTAAATTATTTTAAAAAGGCCTTTGAACGGGAGAGAAGCAATCTGATTGCTCTACAATCCTTTACACAGGTTTTGATACATCACCCCATATGTATGCATAGTAACTTTCATGTGTTAACTGATTCCACTCCCCTAACCTGTGAATATTGCCTTACCTGTAAAAGTTCCTTTTCCATCTTCTGCATTTTTTGCAATTCTACTTCTAGTTGGCTACATTTCCTGCCTGCATCAGCATTGCTCAGAGCAGCCTGTTCCAGCTCTTGTATTCTTATCAACATCTTATCTATTTCTTCATTTCTTTCTGTTATGTCCTGCTCCATTTGCTCTCTTCCCTGAAGCAGTAATTTGCAGTCGGCTGCTTTCTCTTTCACACGAGCCTCCAAAGTCTCTATCTGTAGAAGACATTAGATGCAGATCTATTACTTTCTTGGAAACCCTATAAAGGCGCTAATCTAAATGTAAGCAAGCAGGATTTGCCATGCAGGGCTATCAAGTTAAAGCAAAAAAAGCAGCTTCTATCTACTATTGGAAGCAATCATGCAGGAAGATTACTGTGTGCATGGGACAACGTATGAATGGAACAACATATGGATTTACACTAGTCACTAGAAAAGCGTGTCACATGTAGACATGGCCAATCGTACCTGGGCACTCCAGTCATGGAGCTGTGGCATAGTTACACAAAAGGAGAGCGAGGGAAAAAAAATATAAAAATAAAAAAAGAGACAAATATTAACATTTAAGTGGTCAAGTAACCCAGATGCTGTGGAAACAAGCTAACCAGAACAAAAAACTGATAATGTAATATAGGTTTAGGTTAGCAATAGCAACTTTGATGTAGGTTTAAACTTCTCACTTTTATCAAAACCAGTAGTCTCAACAACACGAACTCTTAAAGGGGTACTCCACCACTAGACATCTTATAGCCCATCCAAATGATAGGGGATAAGATGTCTGATCGCGGGGGTCTCAGCACTGGGGTCCCCCGGATCTCGGCAGCAGCACCCTGCTGTCATTACTGCACAGAGCAAACTGGCAGTAATGACAGCAGAGAATGGTCACACTGAGAAAGTAAAGAATTACCTTTGCCTGGAAAGTCTGCCATTGAGCCAATTTCTACTCAACTTCTAGTTGACATAGGCTTGGTGCAGAATTCTCTGCATATTTTCAGCACAGAATTCATGTGTAATCAGGAAAGGCTGACTAGGAAGTTGAGTGTGTAATTTCTGCATCCATTCATAGTCTCTTCCACTCAAATGAAATATAAAGTCCCATTGACTTCAAGATGCTTTTACTTGTCAAGTGCGACAGAAAAATGATCTGGCAAAACACATCTGCCTCTGCAATTCCTCAGTGTGAACAGAGTCAGAAAGACCATTGAAGACAATGAAACTCTCATTCAATGTGCAATTGCCATGGAATTTGGCATGTAAATTCCTCAGTATGAACATACCCTACAATGAAGCCTGCAAAGACATCTGTTGATTTAGCTGTAGTAATGCATGGCGCTCATTTAAAAAAATGAGCATCCATGTGCTATGACACGTGAGGGTTGACCTGGCAGAGCAGGAGCAGCTTTCTAGGTGGCTCACAGCTGTAACTCATACACTCCTAAATGGGGACCAACCTCTATGCCATCAATATGCCCCAGACAGACATTTTAACATTTATTTTAAGTGTCACTGTCATCTAGGAGTCAAAAGTTTTTAAATTGGTCCAGGTCTGGGTGTTCAAACCCCCTTTCATTGCTAGAACGAGACTTGAGAAGCGCTTGGCTTAACACTTCTCTACCTGTCTCCATGTACAAGTAGGATTCCATAGACAGTCTATTAATCCCATCACGTGCAACATCTCGACTGGGAAGAGAAGCTCTAGTACATATGGTTGAAAAATATTCACACTTCCCACTGAATTCAAATTCACACAGAATTTTTTTTTTTTTTAAGACACATCATTACAGTCAGGTTTTTGTGGTGGTTTATTGTTGCTACACCTAACCTTTACCAGGATGCATTCCCTTAGAACATTACAAAAAATGATTCTTAAGTAAAGGCCTCTTGTGCACATTTGTTAAAGTAAATGTTTGACTGACCAGTAACAGTTAAACTACATTCTAAACATTGGTGTTGCTACTCACCCCATAGGCTTTAGAATCTCCATGACCTTTCAATGCCTGTTTTAGCTGCTCCTCCAGATTCTGAATCTCTTGCTGAAACTCATCTCTCTCATGCTCTCGCTCTACAGCTTGCTCCTAAAACGGTGTACAAAAGTAACATCAGGTCAGCAGCCATACCATAGGATAAGAAAGCAAGGATTGAAGTTATAAGTATAAAATTTCCGAGAGCACCTATCACACAGTTCAAATTTTAAAACCTTGTATGGAACTAAAATAGCTACAGAAATGCAGGCAAGCAGACTTGTAACTCAAGACTGATGTGTGAAACAGCAGTCTAAATCAATCCCCCCCCCCCCCAAGCACCAAAGTGAAAGTGCATCTGTCACATGCTATATAGTTGTTAAACAGGCCACACAAATGCATATGCGTGGTAACACCTTATACCAGGCCTACCTTTCATAGTGGAATTGCTGGCTTTATATTCTCTCTTTGACAATAAAAGAAAAACTTTAGAAAGGCTTGGCCAGAGGTCCTCAACACCTCTCTGCTGACATCATGCTATCTCCTGCATGCAGTAAACCAAAGGTAAAACCAGCTCATCCCCTATAGCTGCCAGCCACATTGCGGATCAGCATGGACAATGCTGAGGCTGAATACAGAGAAAGAAGATATCCAGCGCAGCAGCTTGAATGCAGGGAGTTTATTCATGCAGCAACACACAAGGGACAAAACAGCAGAGGTGCGTTTCGATCGTCTAAGCGATTTTACTCATACCGACCAATATCTCCTGCATGCTCTGTTCCTGACAGATTCAGAACACATGCGTCATAACAGCCTTACAAACACAACATGACATTCATTGGTATTTACAACAAGTCTGTATTACCAGACAAAAAAGGACCAATACCCAGTGAATAAAATGAGGCAATATAAAGCAGTGTGATAAAACGTAACCTTTATTACTTATTAGATAAAATAAATGCCCTATTAGAGAAAATTTTAACATTACAATGCCCTACTCATCATCCAATAGTGTGCTCCTTACAGGTTTCGTTGCTCAGTGTTTGGTGGTCACATAGCTATACACTACCTCTGGTCATCCAAATGCAGTCCCTAATCTAGCCCTTAGAACATCATAATTCTACAGGCAACTACAAAACTGTTAGAAAGTATCTACATTAGACAAAGGACAAAAAATATATATTAACTGTATGAATTGGTGGAATATTAATACTGTTCTATTCTATTGTTGTACACTTTTTGATTTTACAGGTTAGTCTGATCAACACTCAAGCCACACACCATATTGCGCCTCACAGAACAACTGCTAGAAGGACAGTTGTCTGACCATGTTCAGCCTGGTTTTGCCATTAGGAATGAGGGCTCCTGATCTATAGAGCTATCAGGTTCATAGAGGAGAGCATATCACATCTCTGCTATGCAAGTCTATGGAGTGGGCAGCCACCCATCTCCTCATAATGTAACAGCTTCCAAGTAACAGCCTGTATGGCTATGAACACTGTAGAGAACAAAATTAACTGCTCCTAGATCTGTACAGCCTTATATATCAGCTATTACATGCACATCACAGTATGACAGGGTAGTAGAGTACCCCAAGCCCTTTTGCTCCAGAGAGCGCCTGTGGGAAAGTGCAAACAAGGTTACCAGTTTGAGAGCCAATGGAGTCTCTGCTACACCAACCAAAGAAGCGATCAACTGTCGGTGACCTAAGTTGTAACAGTAATGAATTATGGACAATCTGTTAGTCCAATTTAAGGGAATAGATTCACTGTTAAGTTACCAGGGATCAAACTGCCTTGTAAGGGAACCTTTAATACCCAGGCAGAGGGAGTGTGTTTGAGAGTGCTCCTGATACCATCAGCTGGCTACACTGCTCTCACCAGCCTGTCCAGGTGCCAGTAACAAATCGCCGATAGCAGTATGTACCTCACTGTTACATGCTAGCAGGCATGATTCTCCCCTGCATAAAAAAAAACTGGTTAGAAACATGCTTCAGGACAAGCCTGATATCATCTAAACATAAGACAGTGTAGTACAATTCAGATCTAAATAGTGTAGGATGTAACATGACATTAAACTAAAATAAGCACACGAGGCCATCGCAACGTTTCACCACACCTCCAGCTCTCTCAACGATATACCCCAAACATTGAGCAACAAAACCTGTAAGGAGAACACTTTTCGATGATAAATAGGGCATTGTAATTTAAAAGTTATTTTATCATAGGGGGTCTACTTTATATAAGAAATAAAAGATCAAGTTTAATTTTTATCACACTACCTGTAGACATCTCCTTTCATTCACAGGAAATGGGTCTTTTTGTCTGGTAATACAGACTTGTAAATACATTCGTCCCCTGAGGAAGCTCGTCTGTAGTGAAACGATTGTTGGGGTTTGGGTAGGGATGGATGGTCTGGCACATATATGGATTATGCCTCATTTTCCCTTGCATTACTTTGTTGTATACTGCCTCTTGGCAGTGCTATGCCTATATATACTTTGCTATACTGTATATCCATGTTCCACTGGTCCTCCATACCTACTTTTCTGTCTGTGTCCTGGTGTCTTAACATTATGTCCTATTCTTAACAAGTATTTGTTTAATAAAGATATATCTGCCTTTATGACATTTGTCTAGTGCACCATTTTATGGTTCTCCATTCGGTGTGCCATATTAATGTGGTGCACTCTTGCCTATGGTTTAGGTAGGGTTTATGTTTATCGGTGACTATGATAAATAGGGCATTGTAATTTAAAAGTTATTTTATCATAGGAGGTCTACTTTATATAAGAAATAAAAGATCAAGTTTTATTCTTATCACTACTATATGTAGACATCTCCTTTCATTCCCAGGAAATTGGTCCTTTTGTCTGGTAATACAGACTTGTTGTAAATACATATATTGTAATAGCTTTAGGGACATGCAGCATGTACAGGGAAGACACAGCTGTCACTAGAGGCAGGGAACAAGCGGGCTCTCTACCTCTTACTAATAAAATTGCAAGCCGGAGATGGAGTGACACCCCTGCATAATAGAAACTTTTTTGAAAGGAAACAAAGCAAGCAATTCTAAGAAAGGTATGTCTGGCATATACACGTTAACCCATAGATGTATTAGGAGGCACAGCCTCTTAAAGTGTTTTTCCCACCCAGTCAGATACAAGCTTTTCTGCTGTCTGAGTCAGCCCACCACTAAAAACATAAAAGATATGCCTGTCCAGCAAAATGTATTTTATACCTCTACCAAACAGTCATATAGTTACAACATAATGGGGGAGATTTATCAAAACCTGTGCAGAGGAAAAGTTGCCCGTAGCAACCAATCAGATCGCTTCTTTCATTTTTAACAAGGCCACTGCAAAATGAAAGAAGTGATGTAATTGTTTGCTATGGGCAACTGGGCAACTTTTCCTTTGCACAGGTTTTGATAAATCTCCACCAATGACTGTATTCCCAGATCTTGCTGACTTGAATCTTCTACACTGCTAAAAATACATAAAGGGAACACTTACACACCACAATGCAACTCCAAGTCAATGACACTTCTGTGAAATCACACTGTCCACTCAGGAAGCAACACTGATTGACAATCAATTTCACATGCTGTTGTGCAAATGGAACAGACAACAGGTGGAAATTATAGGCAGTCATCAAGACACCCCCCAATAAAGAAGTGGTTCTGCAGGTGGTGACCACAGACCACTTCTCAGTTCCTATGCTTCCTGGCTGATGTTTTGGTCACTTTTGAATGCTGGTGGTGCTTTCACTCTAGTGGTAGCATGAAATGGAGTCTACAACCCACACAAGAGGCTCAGATAGTGCAGCTCATCCAGGATGGCACATCAATGCGAGCTGTGGCAAAGTTTGCTGTGTGTCAGCGTAGTGTCCAGAGAATGGAGGCGCTATCAGGAGACAGGCCAGTACATCAGGAGACGTGGAGGACAACAACCCAGTAGCAGGAGCGCTACCTCCACCTTTATGCAAGGGGGAGCAGGAGGAGCACTGCAAAATGACCTCCAACAGGCCACAAATGTGCATGTGTCTACTCAAACTGTCAAAAAGACTCCATGAGGGTAGTATGATGGCCCCACGTCCACAGGTGTAGGTTGTGCTTACAGCTCAACACCGTGCAGGACGTTTGGCAAATTCGCCACTGGCGCCCTGTGCTCTTCACAGATTAAAGCAGGTTCACACTGAGCACATGTGACAAAGTCTGGAGATGCCATGGAGAACGTTCTGCCTGCAACATTCTCCAGCATGACCAGTTTGGCGATGGGTCAGTAATGGTGAGGGTTGGCATTTCTTTGGAGGGCCGCACAACCCTCCGTGTGCTTGCCAGAGGTAGCCTGACTGCCATTTGGTATCGAGATGAGATCCTCAGGCCCCTTGTGAGACCATATGCTGGTGCAGTTGGCCATGGGTTCCTCCTAATGCAAGACAATGCTAGACCTCATGTGGCTGGAGTGGGTCAGCAGTTCCTGCAAGAGGAAGGCATTGATGCTGGGAACTGACCTGCCCGTTCCCCAGACCTGAATCCGACTGAGCACATCTGGGACATCATACTCTTGCTCCATGCACCACAGACTGTCCAGGCGTTGGCTGATGCTTTAGTCCAGGTCTGGGAGGACATTCCTCAGGAGACCAGCCGCCA
Source organism: Hyla sarda (assembly GCF_029499605.1). Lineage (NCBI taxonomy): Eukaryota > Metazoa > Chordata > Amphibia > Anura > Hylidae > Hyla > Hyla sarda. Next base: position 70,983,494 of record NC_079196.1, read on the forward strand.
CCTAATCAGGAGCATGCCCAGGCGTTGTAGGGAGGTCATACAGGCACGTGGAGCACACTCACACTACTGAGCCTCATTTTGACTTGTTTTAAGGACATTACATCAAAGTTTGATTTTGAGTGTGACTCCATATCCAGACCTCCATGAGTTGATAAATTTAATTTCCTTTGATAATTTTTGTATGATTTTGTCGTCAGCACATTCATTCAACGATGTAAAGACGAAAGTATTTCATACTATTAGTTCATTCATTCAGATCTAGGATGTGTTATCTTAGTGTTCCCTTTATTTATTTGAGCAGTGTATTTGTGTCCCATTTTTTGCAGGTCAATGGAGCCAAAAGAGAAGAGGGGAGTGGTATGCAGAAGATGTTAAACCGTATATATGATCTATGGCTATTTTATGGAACATGTCATCCTCTCAGGGACCCTGTAATGTGCCTCATAGCAGATACGGTCCAGGTATCCTAAATTAGAAGTTACCCATCTGATCGTGGAAGGTCAGACCTTTGGCAACTTAGCAAATCCAATGGGGACCAAAGCCCCCCATCACTGAGGAGTGTAAATGCAAATAGGCGAATATCACTCCATTTATTCTTTATGACAGCTGCCAAAGACAGGCAAGAACTGTACGCCACTATCTCCAGCAGCTGCTACAGAGACTTAAATGGAGCAGCGATGGCAGCCTCTCAGAGATTCCTCCCAGTGTTAATGAACGGAGCAGCAGCAAACACCCAAATGCTGATCCATTCCAAAAGGAGCATTGGGACCCTATACTTGGGATCTCAGCAAGTCCAAGCTGTTGAGTTCAAAACCTGAGATTTCTTAACTATCAAGAAATTGGGCAAGCCTCCTATGACCAAGATCAAGATACCAAAAAAATTTAAAAATTCAGAAGAGCTCACATCCATAAACTGCCTTTGGCTCTTCAGCTGCTTCTCTAGTGACTGGATTTGCTGTTGAAGGTCAGCCATGTCCTTTGTTTTCTTCATGAGTTCCTGGTTACGAGCCATTTGCTCTTCTAGTTCCATTTCCAGCATTTTCATCTGAGAAATCACGTTTGAGTGGTCCTGCTTTGCTTGACAATGCAACTCGAGCTCTTCTTTCAACAATCGTTCAGTTTCTTTTAGTAGCTCTGGAGATAGGGGGGGGGGAAAAAAAAAAAAAAAAGATAAAGTTTCAGGTTTTCAGGTAATACCAGTTAATTATGTGTAGGGTAATGTAATGTACACAGGCATCAATAACCTCTACTGCATGATTCTCACCAGCATCAATGTCACTACCAGCCAAGACCTCCTGCAGTCTCTGCAACACTTCTTTCTCCTTTCCAAATACAGTGGGTTCTTGTGTCAGGATCTTAAGCTGCTCACGTGACTTTTCCAGTTCTACAATGAGTTGGTGCTCTAAACTCTCCTTTGATAACAATGATTCTTCTAGTGTAGCTTTCTCCAGTGCAAAACCCTCATTAAGTCCTGTGTTGCACAATAAGACAAACTGTCTTCATTTAATATAGAGTAGGACATAGCATAAGAAATAGGTGTTCAAAAAAATAAAAAATAAAAACCCACACACACACACAAAGACTATCAACCGGAAAGTCTTAGGGCACATTCGCACAAGCGGTTTTAATTGCGAACCCGCACCTTACGTGGACAGCCCGCCCCAATTGAAACTTGCCATGAGTTGTCAAATAAATCTCATGTGAGTGAGCCCTTATGGTGTGTTAACACCAGGTTTGTTTCCGTTTTACTTTTTTTTGTGGGGAAAAAAAAAGCGTTAACCGATGCTTTTGTGAGCCAACTGATTCCCTTTGGCTTACATTACGGAAATAAAAACAGACCATAACCAATATATATATTATATATTATATATATTATATATTTTTATATATATATATATATATATATATATATATATATATATATATATATATATATATATATATATATATATATATATATATATATATTTTTTTTTTTTTTGGCACACAACAGTTGAATACATCAAAATTAAATTAACTTAAAGGAGTTCTCCAACTGAAATCTTTTATCCCCCGCTGTGCCTGGGCTGTAAAACTATACATAATAAACTTTCACTTACCTGCCTACGATCCCCCGTTCTGATCTCGCCATCCCGTTCTCCGGTCCCGGTCTCTTCCACTTCCTGCGGGTCAGTGACTTCACTCTGCGCTCAGCCCATCAACTGCCACGACGGGACATTGCTGCGGCCGCTGATAGGCTGAGCGCAGAGTAAAGTCATCGACCCGCAGGAAGTGGAAGAGACCGGAACGGCGATATCGGAACAACGGGGGATTGTAGGCAGGTAAGTGAAAGTTTATTATGTATAGTTTTACAGCCCGGGCACAGCGGGGGTTAAAAGTTTTAGCTTAGAGAACTCCTTTCACAATTTCCGTTAAACAGAGTCGCAAATGCAGTGCGAAAGCACACTTGTTCAGTAATAGCATTTTTTTTTTTTTAACATTTGCTCCGTACCAACACTGAATACTACAAAGTCACATCGGTTCCCTTTACCAGACTGCTTACCCTGAGATTTATGCAGCTCCACCTGTAGTCTATTCTTTTCCTCGGTCTCTTTTGCCAGCTCTTTTAATAGATCCTGATTCTGTATCACCACTTGTGCCATATCCTGGTTCCGGCTTTGAAACTCCTCCTCAAAACATTTCTGCATTTCACGGGTCTGTTCTAACTGCAAAAGCCAACAAAGATCCCAGGGGGGCAGAATTACTTAACCCAATATAGTATTTCTCCAAAATGAGGGAATGACAGTAATCCCGGGCACATAAATTCCAACAGTCCGTGGTGCTCAGTTGATAGATGCAAACCTCGTAGCATAGGCAACAACATGTAGATTGAAAAATCCAAAAGGCACTCACATGGATACAAAAAAAGTTGCAATTTATTGTATACCCATACAGAATGTCATCGAGTTATACAAAGAGGGAGCAAACAGACATGTCTGTCTGCTCCCTCCCTGTATAACCCGATGTCATCACGTTTGAGAAGTACATTTTTTTTCTCCTTCGTAAAATCTCGGAGGATCCATTGGGGGAAAAGGAACCGTGGGTATATATTGCTGCCACTAGGAAACAGAAAGAAAAAAAAACAAAAAAAACAGAAGAAGTCAGCCCCTCCCGGCAGGATATACCCCGCCTACTGACTAAGCTAATCAGTTTAGTCCCAAAGAAGTAGGAGAGAACCGACAGAACAAAGAAAATCTGGTTGTCACACGCCAGACAAAAACTAACAAACCCAACGAAAGACAACCAAAACTAAAGTCAACAAACCAGCAAAGAATGGGTGGGCGCTGTGTCCCCAATGGATCCTCCAATTAAGATTGTACTGCAAGTATAAAAAAAAAATAAAAATGTAAATAAAATCTACCTGTCTGTCTGCTTCATTGGGGGACACCAGAACCGTGGGACATACCAAAGCAATCCACGGGGTGGGAACAAACAGTAACTCACAAAATCAGTCAGAAGGCTGAGCCACTGCCGTCTGCAGCACCTTGCGGCCCAAGCTAGCGTCAGCCAATTGAAAAGTGTGCATCTGATCGAATTTGACAAACGTGTGCAGCGAAGACCACGTGGCAGCCTTAAACCTGCAAGGCCGGAGCTCTGTTGTGAACCGCCCAGGAAGCCCTGACGGAAAGGGTGGAGTGCGCCGTAATCAGAAAAGGCGGGACTTTCCCCTTACACTGGTAAGCTTCCGAAATGGAACGGATCCACTTCGAGATGGTCACCTTAGAAGCCGGATGCTCTTTACGACGACCCTCGGGAAGGACAAAAAGAATCACACTGCCGGAAGGAGTAAGTGACAGAGATAGATCTCCATGGCCCTGACTACATCCATGCGATGGAGGGAACGCTCCCTTGGGCTCGAAGGAGCTTGACAAAAAGGGCAGAACGAGGTCCTCGTTCAAGTGGAAAGCAGAGGTCAACTTGGGCAAGAAGGAAGGCACTGGATGTAGAACAACCTTATCCTGGTGGAGAACCAGAAAGGGGGGGGGGGCTACAGGAAAGATCCGCCAACTCTGGTGATAAGTCCTGGTGGAGGAGGGCTTACGAGCCCGAAGCATGGTGCGTATAACCCAGAGAAAAGAACCCCCAAGCTCTCAGATACATTGTTTCAACCGCCACACCATCAAGACGTAGTAAATTCGGGTGGCAGAGGGGTCCCTGGGAGAGCAGACTGGGACATTTCAGAAGACGCAGTGGTACGTCGGTGACAAGACGAATGACGTTGGCATACCGCGCTCACCTGGTCCAATCCGGAACCACAAGAATAGTTGAGATGCCCTCCGCCTTGAGCTTCCTCATGACCCAGGGCAAGAAGGGAAGAGGAGGGGATAGGGAAGAGCGAAGGGCGACCAGGGGATCACCAATGTGTCCACGGCTAGAGCCAGATGGTTGCGGGACTTGGCGACAAATTGAGGAACCTGCCTGTTGAGACGTGACGCAAAGAGGTCCACGTCCGGGGTCCCCCCAGCAGCTACAAATGTCCACAAAAACCACCAGGTAAAAAAGGGACCACTCCCCGCTGAGGAGTGACTGAGAAAGTCCGCCTCCCAATTGTCCACCCCCGGAATGTGGATTGGTGATATGGAGGGGACCTGGCGTTCGGCCCAGAACAGGATCCTGGAAACTGCAAATTCCTCCCTGGTGATTAATGTACACAACCTCTGTGGCGTTGTCCGACTGGACTTGAACCGGACGGCCCTAGAGAAGAAGCTCCCAGTGGAGAAGGCGCAGGAAAATGGCCCAAAGTTCCAGGACGTTTGAGAGACGCGTCTCCCGAGGAGACCAGTGGCCCTGGACCGTCAGATCCTGGAACACACACCCTAGCAGAGGAGACTCCAGTTGGTCGTGATGACTTGCCAGCAAAGAGGGAGAAAGGACTGCCCCTCCCTGAAGGAATGGAGCCACCAAAGGAGCAACAGGCGCACACAGAGGGGAAGGAAAATCCTGCAATGGAGAGACAGCAGGGAATTGTCCCACTGAGACAGAATGGCCAACTGGAGAGGATGACACCGAAACTTTGTGAGAGGCACGGCCCTCTATGGTTGCCACCATCCGGCCCAGAACCTCCATACAAGAGTGGATGGAGATCGGAGTGGGACAACGAAGGAGACGCACTCCCGCCGTCAGGACAAGATGCTTGTCCGGTGGTAGCTGGATCCGGGCAGCCGTGGTGTCGAACAACCCGAGTCCCAGAAATATCAATGACTGGGAGGGAGAGAGGTTGGACTTCTCCTGGTTGATCACCCAGCCAAAGCTAGTCAAGGTCTGAATCTTGAGACTGAGACTCCAGATTTTGTGCCAGAGGGTGCTTTGATGAGTAGGTCATCCAGAAAAGAGAGCATCGGGACTCCCCGGGTACGCAGAATGGCAACCACCATTGCCATGACCTTGGTGAAAACCCTGGGGGCCGTGGCGAGACCAAAGGGCAGAGCCACAAATTTAAAATGGCCCACGGGGACAGGAAACCGGAGAAAGCATTGATCAGCCTGGAAAATGGGGATGTGGAGGAATGCGTCCGAATGTCCACTGAGGACAGATATTCCCCCTGATCAATGGACGCCACAACCTACTGGAGGGACTCCATGCGGAAATGTGTCAGAAGCAAGTGGCAGTTGAAAAGCTTCAGGTCCAGGATGGGATGAATAGAACCCCCTTTTGTGGGTAACAACGAAAAGGTTGGAATAGAAACCTGAAAAGAGTTCCCTGGGAGGCACTGGGACGATCACACCCTGTGCTAGGATGGAGAGGACTGCTGACTGAAAGGCTGCAGTCAGAGAGGGGTGAACGTGGCAGATGGGACCAGAAAAAACTATCACGGGGAAAAGAATCAAGTTCGATCCGGTATCAGTCTGACACGACGTCCCGAACCCAAGAATCCTGTAGAGACAACCAAATGTCCTGGAACAGGGACAGACTACCTCCCACCCGAGAAGGACACTCAGGTGGGGGCGTCCCCTCAGGTAGAGGTAGGCTTACGATTACTTGGTTTGGCTGCAAAGCGGTCGAAATGGCCAGACTTCCAGGCAGGACATGCCTTGAATGAGGGAGCTTTCCTAGACTGAGGCTGGCAGAGCGACCCGAAGTGAAGGACTGAAAGGAAGATTACTTGCAGAGGGAATCAGGGTGGTCTATTTTGAGGGAGCAAAGAGCACCTACCCAGTCTCCTTGGAAACAATATCATCCAGGAGTTTCCCGAAGACCCTTAACCCGGCAAAGGGCAGTTCTGTAAGGGATTTCTTAGAGGCGGCATCCACCTAGAGATGTCTGCAACTAGCTAGGCGTGTCCCTGCATTATGCCAGGCTGTGACATCAAGACGAGCAAGGACCATAGGGGGACCCTGACCCATGGTACTACCCCTGGCGCTGGCGAGACGGGGTTAACAGCACGTACTCCATGTACTGTGCCCCTTCATCGCATAATGGGTTACAGGTAGTGCCATGCTCCTGAAAACAAGAAAATAAAAATACAGAAGAGACCAGTTCTGGAAAACTCCAGACCTGTGTCTGCCTCCTACTGACACTAAGCTAAAACTGACTAGCTCAGGGTCAGTAGGCAGGGTATATCCTGCTGGGAGGGGCACTATGTTGCCTAGTGTCAGCAAGATATACCCACGGTAATTGTGTCCCCCAATGCCCACACTTTTTTGTATCTTTCAAGTGCTGTTGGATTTTTTTAATCTATGTGTTGTTGCTTCTGTTCTAACTGCAATTGGAATTAAGTTCAAAACACATGGTAACAGAAATAAACTTCTAGCAACTGAGCTCTATATTAAATCTAATCAAATATACTATATATGTAACTTTTATATAGAAGAGACTTCATACCTGAAGAGTAGAGTCAGTAACCATGTCCAGAAGCCTCTCAACAGCAGCACGTAGTCGATGGCCCATGCGAACTATCTTCTCCTCATTCTCCAGACCTACTTCCAAGCTGCCGAGTATGCTGTCACACAGATATTCAGAAAGCTCATAACCTTCGTCTGTAGAAATCAGACTGTGCTCGGTCATAGTCTCACAATCTGGGCTCATGCGATTTTTATCTAAAATACATGTTTGTTTCATGAGATTTTTTTCTCACTAACAGAAGAAAAATGTCTTGGTATGATGTAGCAAGTTTACCGTATCTAAGAGCGTGTTTATGTATCATGCTAATTTTTTCTTTGCTCTTAATCTATATTGGACACACAATTGCCACGTGTCTGTCTGCTATCACCCATAGTAGAAATTCAATTTAGGTGGGATGCTGTAGAGAGTTAGGTACTTTCCCTGCAGCTGCAAGGGACTGTAGTATTGCATGGCAGCGATTGTAATATACACACACCGCTTGAGTTCACCAGTTTTAATAGGTCATATGCACAGCCCTCACATGACAACCCCTTTAAAAAGGAGTACTTTGGAGAGAATAAAAATAAAAATAGTTTTTTAATCAACTGGTTACTCAAATCTATAGATTTGTAAATTACCTCTATGTAAAACTCTCAAGCCTTCCAATATTTATCAGAAGCTGTATTCCCTGGAGGAAGTTGTGGAGTCTTTCGAGTCAGACAGTGCGCCCAGCTGCCACCTCTGTCCATGCCAGGAACTGTCTAGCAGGAGCAAATCCCCAAAGCAAACCTCAAACAAAAAGACTCCACAACTTCCTCAGGACAATTAGCAGCTGCTAAGTATTGAAAAGCTTGAGATTATTATATAGAAGTAATTTGCAAAGCAGTATAAACTTTCTCAGCAGGTGATTTGATTTTTTGATTCTGGAGTACCTTTTAAGTTAGGTCTAATAAGGATAATTGACATTTTAGGGACAGAACACCCACTTTATACATGTCATACCCAGGTAAGCTAAAAGTTTGCGGAAGTACTGTGTCCTCCAAAGCAGAAATACAAAACATTAATCGTCATATTGCATACATGCAGTTTTAGGTAACCTTTTGGACAGTGGTAAAATATACCTGAAGATTTAGCCAAATCATCAATAGTTCTCTCATTATCAGTTTGAGACAAGCTGTTGTCCAAGCAAAGACCAATCTTTTTGCTGATTAAATCCTCAGTGATCAGAGTGCTCTTAAGAACATCTGCAAAAATCTTGAGAAGACGCTGACAGGAACCTTGCAACCTCTTCCTAGTAGGCAAAGAAAATTAGGCAGTTATAGATTTTATTGTCAGAACACAGTTGAAGCGCAACACTAGTGGTTTCTGTGGCAAGATATCTGGTTAAACTCCCGGCAACTTAATAGCTCTAGACTACTGTGATCAGGATATGGATTTGCTGATCGTAACAGACTTGCAGGAAAATCCATATCTTGATCGCTGTGCCCTGGCTAAGAAGTTACTGGAAGATTTTAACAATGTACATCTTGCCACAGCCCATCATCGGAGTTAAGCTTTTACGTGGTTCAACACAAAAAAGTGTGAGCCCATGAAGGACCCACACTTCAAAGACCAGTTAGAAAATTAAATGCAACTAAATCGCATTGATTGGAGTAAGCGGTGAGAAAGTGAACTGACCAACACCTCTCCATCTCTGGGCAGCTTTCAATCCACATCCATAATGTATACATACTTTACCTTGTTTAGCAAAAAAAAAAAAAAAGCGTCTTTGATGCCAACATCAAAATGCAATTTTCCATTTTGCTAGAACCTTAAAAGATGTTCTTTCAAACAACAATTGATGAAGATCGATCAACAAGCACACGACCAGGTCCATCAGAACTATAAAATTTAATGGAAAGGCAGCATACATGCCCAACAGCCAGTCCATTCAAATGGAAGCATGAGACCCAGATTCTCATGATTGGACCGATTGCTGGGAGCCCCACCATGTATCAGAAACTCCACATCTATATTACAGAGAGAGGAATGTTGTGGTTGGGAAAACTTCTCAAAGACAATAAAGTTGAACTCTGATAGGTTGCTTCTGGCAATAGAACAGTTTGGAAAAAATATAGCCCATTGTATCCATTACGAAATAGCGTTTATTTTGCATGATGCAAATTCCCCAAAAAATAAAAAATAAATCATGATTGCCTTTTGGTGGCAAAAGGATTTAGAATACAGAGAGATGTACTTACTGTTCCTGCTGAGCCGTTTGCGCATCCAATTGCAGCATTGCAACTAAGTGCTCGCCTTCCTGGTTTTCTCTCTCTCTTCTCTGCACAAGCACATCCATCTGGGACTGTGAAGCATCCATTTCTTTAGTTAAAGCCAAGACTTTATCTTGCAACTGAGGGGTTCGGAACATAGAAAAAATAGTCAGAAAACTGATCATGACCCCAACATGATAACAGTGTATTAAAGTTGTTTTACAAGTTAATGGAACAAGATCTGTTGACCCTCCGTAAGGTCACTAGATTCCATGAAATAGGAATAGTTAAATAGTCATTTGGTCTGCATTGCTAGGTAGGAAGGTTTTGCAAACTTAAGCTGGCAGAAAGCAGCACTTCACTGTTAAATGCAAAAGGGAATTATTCACAGCTTCACTCCTTGCCCTGTCACCAAGACAACAGCTTGGAGGCTTGACAAGCCAAAACACAAGAAGCCTCCCAGCCACCTCCTGTCCGGAGATTCCTTTTACATGTAAAGTGAATAATTTAACAGTCTGACACCTTTAGACATAAGACTTTCATGCCTTACATTATGTCAACATTTGGTGCAAAAGCCTGTTAATGTCTGAGAAAGGTTCTACTGGACTAGACTCCATGACCAGTCACTTCACTTGTAAATCTGCTCTCCTAACATGCAAAAATTTGAAGAACAAAAACACAACTACAAAAAAAAAAAAAAAAAAAAAAAACTATGCAGGAGGTGCAAAAAGTTTAACTCAAAAATAATAAAACGATTGTTTTCTCCCAAAGGCAGCTACTTTTAGATTGGCTTGTTTTAAAAGACATATTTCCATCTGACCAATTATTTTAATGCTTGTTCCAAAACAAAGTTAATTTCCATCTAAGCAAATTGTTTGTCATCCTATGAAACGTTGGCCTAACAAACCATCTGGACTGAATAATCAGGCTGCCATGCAGCAGTAACTTGAGATGGTTATATGTAGGATTGCTAAATCACAATTCACACTGACTGATCAATCTAGGGATCAAATCTTGGGGAAAAACTGCCAGGGGTTAGTCCCATGAAAATGAACCATGGAAACTGAGGCTAAACAAGCCAGTGACAACAGGCTACAGAGTTCACTAGACATGCATTACAGTTTAAACAGAGTTAAAACCTAACTCTACTAAACAGATGGCTTAGATATTACCAAAAACATGTGTTCATCGCACTCAAACGGGTATTCCAGTACACCACTACACAGTATAACCCCCAGAAACTATGCAAAGGGCATTTGTATTTTGATATGCAGTTTAACCACCCAAATTGCAGAAAATGTTCTTCTGGAGGGCTGACTTATGACAGATTTCTCTCAAAATAATCACTGTCCCTAGTGCTGTTTAAAGGCAAACTGTCACATGTTCACTCCCGCACTAACCACAGGTACTGACGGATAGTGCGCAGGATGCTGATTCATATGATCCCTATCTTGGCCAGATCCGTCCAGCCATTCGCCCGCATTCTTAATTTTCCTTTATATGTGCAAGTGTGGCTGGCACTGGCATGGGCGGGGTTTTCAGGAGCCTAGTGGCACTGTGATGTCAGCGCCTCCTGTCCGCAGCTCCGCCCGCTTATGGCTATTCCCCCCCCCCCCCAGCTCTCCCTGCCGCTCCTAACTGGTCCTTACTGCACAGGTGCCGCTACCTGACATGCACTGTGAAGATCAGTTAGGAGCAGCGGGGAGAGGGAGAGACGGAGGGGGGATGATTATTCATAAGCGGGCGACGCTGACCTCACAGTGCCACTGGGCTCCTGAAAACCCTGCACGTGCCAGTTAAAGCTACATTTGCACATATAGAAAAATTAAGATTGCGGGCGAACAGCTGGACGGATCCGGGCAAGGTAGGGATCATATGAATCAGCGTCCCCCCACTATCCATCAGTACCTGTGGTTAATGCGAGAGTGAACATGTGACAGTTTTCCTTTAAGCACACTTATGTTTGTTCTAAATGTATTATTTTGCATATGTATTTGAAATATTTTATAAAAAACACTGCAATTTTGTGCTGAACTTCATTGAAAGAGTGCAAAAAAAACGGCAAGTCAGCGTCTCAGTGTTGACACCCAGCATCAGTAGTGCATTTCGCTCCCAGATTCACAGCAACTTTCATCCAGCTTTTCGGAATGGCATGGTACACTTATAATGGCACCGCAGGACGAAGAACGCAGCAAGCAGGAGTGACGAGCACTACCAGGCGTCTCTTCCCGCTCACTCTTCTGATTGGTGGGGGCCCCAGCACTGAGACGCCAACCAATAAAATCTATTGAGATGTCATTTTAATTTACAAAAACATGACAAGTTACAGGTACTGGTTAACTATATGCTACCGTATACTTTTTACTTTATATAAAGTTTTTTTTTTTTTTTTAAGTAGTCTTTCACATAAACTGTTACCATTAGAGAATCTGCAGTAAGATCTGAACAGAATCTAGTAATATAGTCATCTATTCATTTAGCTTTTTAAAAGTTGTTCCACTTGTCAAGAGTATAGATTCCTGGAGTAGCTTCAGTCATGTCATGCATGCTCAATAGCAGCTCTAGAAGTTAGAATAGGAGGGTGAACTACCCATCTCTGCACCACAAAGTAGGATGTCAGCAGTGAGTGAACACCGTGAGGTGTATAAAATATTGCAAAGTGACTATTTCAGGCTGTTCTAGTCTATTGAGCAGAGGACAGTAGTGCAAAATGGGAACTGTAGTCTGCTACTCACTTGGGCTGCTAATAAAGCCCTTTCTACTTTTGCGAGCTTACAGTATGGGAAGACAAAAAAGTAGCTATAATTTATTTTTAGAATGAAGGGTACTAGTGCACTCAATATTTACAGCATACCAAAAAGATGAAAAGGATTATTCTCTGCACTCCAGAAGGATATATCCAAAAAGTATTGACATACAAAGCCTTTGCATTCCAATACGTTTAAACATATCCTTCTGGAGCACAGAGAATATTCCTTGCCACCATTTTCTTATGTTGTAAATGTTGGACTTTATAGAGACCGGGCCAAGACAATTAGCAAAAGGTAATCTGTGACTACATTTGTTGCTTATTATAAGAATAAATTTTAATGAATTTTTTTTTAGACATATCTAGATATATCTATATTTTTCTTTTTATTTATTTTGTACATCAGCCTCTGATTATGACATGGGAATGAGATCTTGAGGTATTTCTACAGTGCACCTCAATTATACACACCTGTAACATTTCTGCATTTTTATCTTCTAGCTGCTTCATAAAGTGTTCCTTCTCCAGCTGATGCTCAGCTCTGACTTTTTCAATGTCTCTATTGAACTGTTCTTCAAGTTCCTGTAATGCAGACCTTTTCTCTGCACTAAATTCTTCCTGCGAAAACAAATGCACCATTAGAACGGATCGTGTGTGTTATGTGCATGCAGTGAAATAATAAAGTAAATGTTCTAAGAGAAAGCAAAAACAAGTCTTACTTTTAGGAGACTGATCTGCTGTTCCAGCAACATCTCAGACTGACACTTCAACAACTCTATCTCCTCCTGGAACTGCAGCTGCTGATCAGACTTCTTCTGTAGCTCCTTAGAAAGAGCTTGTCGTTCACTAGTAAGCTCTGCAATAAACCGCTGAAGAGGGACAAATACTTCATTGTACACGGAGCCAGGACAATAGATTATTCGGACAAAATGACAATCACTTACCTCCTGTTTGTGGAGTTCCTCTCTCATTATCTCCATCTCCTCTTGAAGTTTAAGGGTTTGATGTTCAACTTCCACTTTGTGCAGATCAGAAAGCTCTTGCAGAGCGAGCTGGTTCTGAGCTTCCATTCTTAGGACCTCTTCTTGCAAGAGATTTAAGGCCTGTTTTTTCTCCTCCTCTAGTTTGAAAAGTTGTTGATCGAGCTGCTGTCTCAGGTCCTCCTAAAAGTAGAATAACAGTTGAGTTGCCCCACTCCTATGAGGTAGTCACAAAACACAGATGCGCACAAAATGCAGTAAAAAAAATTAAATAAATTATATTATATCTATATCTCTATCTTTTTTTTTTTTTAAATAATAAGACTATTCAAAACATTAATTCTTCTGCATTTGATGCACATCCCTACTAGTCAAACCGATAAGGGGGGGGGGGGAAGGGGGGATATGAAATCACAAAAAAAAAGATACATGTAAAAATAAGCACAGACTGTGTGTTGGCACAGTTTTTCTCCTTTAACCTCTTAAGGATGCAGGGCGTACCTGTACGTCCTGCGCTTGCATCATATCGGGTCAGTCTCAGCGGCTAGCGGTAGCTGGGACCCTGGGCTAATACCGGACATCACCAATCGCGGTGATGTCTGGAAATAACGCTTAAGACGTGGTGATCAAAGTTTAAAAAAATAAAAATAAAATCACATTCCCGGCTGCTCAGTCGGGCTGATCAGGAACACCACGGTGAAACCGCGGTATCCCTATCAGCTAGGATGCACGAGGAAGGTCCCTTACCAGCCTACTGCTCGTCGGATCGGCGATTGATTGCACCAAGCTTGAGATCCAGGCTTGAGCAATCAACCGCCGATAGCATTGATCAGTGCCTGCAATATAATGCATGTTATAGCCCCACATGTGGTATCACCTTGTGCATACATGTCCAACCAATAAAAATATATCATTAATGAAACCGCAAGGTCAATTGCATATACGTAAAAAAAAAAAAAAAAAAATCAGTCCAAAATAGCGTGTTTTGGGTCACTTTTTATACCATTAAAAAAAAAAAAAAAAAAAAAAGTCAGATCAAAACAAAAATGGTATCAATAAGAATTTCAGATCACAGTGCAAAAAAAATGCAGAAAAAAGTAAGTTATAGGGGTCAGAAGAGGACATTTTTAAACTTTTTGCGCATGTAGTTATGATTTTTTTCCCAGAAGTAACAAAATCAAACCTATATAAGTAAGGCAGCATTTTAATCACATAGACCTACAGAATAAAGATAAGGTCATTTTTAACCAAAAAAAAATTTACTACATAGAAACGGAAGCCCCCAAAAAGTTACAAAATAGTGTTCTCTACAATTTTGCCGCACATTGTTTTTGGTTAAAATGACTGATGTCATTACAAAGTAGAATTGGTGGCGCAAAAAAATAAGCCATCATATGGATTTTTAGGTGGAAAATTGAAAGGGTTTAAAAAAGGTAAGGAGGGAAAAAAATTAAAAATAAAAAACTGAAAAATGCTGAGTCTTTAAAGGATTAAGAAGCTATTTTCTTTTCTAAAAAGGGAACCAAAATGTGAGAAAGATCTTTATTTTACAGTAACCTTTTTATCATGTCAATTAAACTAACGAGAAGGGAAATGTAGTTCAAGGTGCTGGCCAAGTGAATTTTTCAGGGCTGGACGTGAAAGCACCATGAAAAGTGGCACCTTATGGGCCACACCCTGCAGAAAGGTGCGGACATGAGAATTAGAAGCCAAATGCTGTTGGAACAGAATAGAAAGCAGACACTTGACTCTTAAGAGAGTTGAGGGTGAAATGCTGATCCAACCCCGATTGGAGAAAAGCAAGAAGGCGTGGAAAGGAAAAAAAAGAACTACGCCTCGCACCAAATAAGCTTTCCAAGTGCGGTGATAAACCCTGGCGGATGAGTGCTTCCGTGCTCGAAGCATGGTACAAATCACCCCAGAGGAACACCCCCCCCCCCGCCCCCCGCACGCTCTTAATCTCCTGGTTTCAACCGCCACACCGTCAAATAAAGCAACAGTAAACTGGGGTGGCAAAGAGGGCTTGAGAGAGCAGATCGGGGTGAAGTGGAAGACGCAGCGGTAAGTTGACAAGCAGCCGAATCACGTTGGCGTACCACACTCGTCTGGGCCAATCTGGAGCCACCAGAACGGCAGGAACGCCCTCCGCCTTGAGTTTCCTCACAAGGACAGGAAGGTGTGGAAAGATGAAAGGGAGAGGAAGGACTACCATGGAATGACCAGAGCGTCCACTGTCAAAGCCAGCGGGTCTCGTGACTTTGCAACAAAGCGGGGAACCCTCTTGTTGTGGCAAGACGCAAAGAGATCCCTGTCCCGTCCCCCGGAAATTGCAGATCTGTGCAAACATCTCCGGATGAGAGACCACTCCCCCAGATCCACCGAACAGCAGCTGAGAAAGCCCGCTTCCCAATTTTCCACACCCAGCATGTGGATCGCAGAGAGAGCAGGAACTCGAGCCTCGGCCCAGATCAGAATTCTGGAGACCTCATCCATCGCCAAGAAACTTCATGTGTCGCCTTGGCGATTGATGTAGGAGACGTCGCATTGTCCGACTGAACACGGACCAGCCAATCCTGAAGGAGTCTCTCCCAGTAGAGGAGGCAAAGAAAGATGGAATGGAGCTCCAGAGGATTGATGGAAAGGCGGGTTTCTTGAGGGGGACCAGCAGCCCTGGAAAGTCAGGTCCCGAAACACACCTCCCCAGGCCTGGAGACTTGCATCGGTCGTCACAATCTGCTAATGGAGAGGGAGGAAGGACCTCCCCAGAAGAATAAGGGGAGAATGGAGCAACCAAAGAAGGGACCGCTGAAAAGTCTGAGGCAAAAGAATCCGCTGATCCAGGGAAAACTGAGACTTGTCCCTCCTGGCCAGTATGACCAGTTGGAGGGGACGATAATGAAACTGGGTGAAGGGGACTGCCACCATACGGCCCAGGACCTCCATGCAGAAACGAATTGGAAACATGGAGGGGCAAGGTGGCAACAGACACCCAGTTGCAGAAAGCACCGTTAATCCAAAGGAAGGCGGACACGGGCTACTGCTGTGTCGGAAGGGAGACCCAGAAATAACAGACTGGGAAGGGGAGAGATGAGACTTCTCCCGGTTGGTCACCCAACCGAAAGAGGATAGGGTCTGAAGCGTGATCTGAAGACTCCAGATTTTAGGACCGGGACGGGGCCTTGATTAAAAGGTTGTCCAGGTAGGGGAGAACTGAGATCCTTTGGCTCCGAAGAATGGCAATTACTGCCGCCATGACCTTGGTGAAGACCCTGGGAGCGGTAGCTAAGCCAAAAGGGCCACCACGGATTAGAGAGACTCCATCCGAAAGTGACGGAGACTCAAATGGCGACTGAGTAACTTGAGGTCTAGAATGGTGCAAACAGAGCCCTCCTTCTTGGGAACGACGTAGAGGTTCGACAAGAACGGTGAAAAACACGACTCTGGCAGAACTGGCACCATCACTCCCTGAGAGAGGAGTGTATGCAAAGCGACCTGAAAGGCCACTGCCAAAGAAGGGGAACGCGGAGGGTGGGATGGGAAGAAAGGGTTCTTGGGGATGGAAGCGAATTCTATCCGATAACCCCCTGAAATGACCTCCTGTACCCAAGAGTCCTGGACCTAAGCCAGGCAAATGTCCTGGAAGAGAGATAGGCAACCTCCCACCTGAAAAGACGACGCGGGTAGGGGCACCCCATCAGGAAGAGGCAGGCTTACGGGTACCAGACTTTGCAGAGAAACAGCCGAATCAGTTGTCCGACTTCCAGGAAGGGCATGCCTTGAAAGAGGGGGCTTTCCGAGACTGGGGGTGCGCCTGTTTGGGAGGGCAACCCGATGCAAATGGCAGAAACTCTTACCTTCCGTAGTCTCGGAGATAATTTCATCCAGCAATTTTCCAAAGAGCCAGGAACCAGAGACGGGTAACTGTTAGTGACCTCTTCGAAGCAGCATCAGCATCCGATGCCTTCAGCCACATGGAGCAGCGAATGGCAACCAAGTTAGCAGAAGCAAAGGCCATGAGGGAGCAGACTCCAAAACCGCTGAGCAGAGAAAGTCACCGGCCTGAGAGAGCTGGCGAGCCATGTCCGCCAATTCTTCCCTGGGAGCACCAGAAAGGATACTCTGGCGAAGCTGGGAAGTCCAACCTGAACCGCCTTAGCCACACGAGCGGAAGCAAAAAAGGTGGGAAGCAATGAGGACCATGTTGCTTCAAAGGCTGATTTTGCCAAATTCTCCATCTTCTTGTCCGCAGAATCCTTAAGTGAGGCTGTGTCTGCAAGAGGCAGAGTAATGGACTTTGACAGTAGTGGACTCGGGAGACCGGAGGATCAACCGTAGGTGACACTGTCCACTTGGAAACGAGGTCCTGAGGAAAGGGAAATAGAGCTTGAATCTTCTTGGTTCCCTGGAATCTTCTTCCCAGATGATTCCAAGCCACGTCAAACAAGGCATCAAATTCTGCATGAGAACTGAAAGCCTTGGGAGTACGCCGAGAGTGGCGAAAAGAAACTCCCGGATCACGATTCGAAGTTCTGGGGTCCTCCAGCTGAAAAGTGTCCCTGATGGCTGACACCAATCCGTCCACCAATTAAGACCTCGCAGAGTAGTCCTCATGATCAGAGGTGGAACCTGACCAGTCATCCGTTACTTCCCCTGGGGAGTGGGAACCTGCGGAGGCAGCCTTGGACTGAGGTGAGTGAAACCAAGAACGAGGGGATGGGGACCTAGAAGGATGACCCAGAGAACGACCCCAGGAGAGAGGGCACTGCCAGTGAGCCGGGGAAGAGAAGCAAGACCGGCGAGAAGAGCCAGACGTAATTACCTTAGAGAGTTTGTGAGCACGAAGGAATAGGGGTTCAGGGGATACGGAGCGCGATTCTCTGGACGAATCCCGCAGAGAAGACCACCCCAAGGCAGAGGCCACAGATTTGGAGACCCTGGCCAATTCAGAAATCGACTGGGTAAGGATAGATGCCCACTCTGGAGGAGGGACGGGCCCCACGCATTCCCATGAACGTCAGGAGATACCGAAAGAGACGGAAAAGGCTAGCTTGGAGGAGCAGGCGGATTCAGTAGCACTATCCGGAATTTTGGACTTACAGCCCACACAGGCATAGTAGGTGACCAGGGCCGTCGCCTGTCTTGGGGGGGGGGGGGGGGGGGGGGTGCGGGCATAGCTGGTAGCCAAACAGTCTTAAAGGGTTACTCCGGTGCTTAGACATCTTCTCCCCTATCCAAAGGATGTTCGCTCCGGGTCTGATTGCCGGCGACCACAAGGCCGGCAGCGTGTGACATCACGATCCGCCCCTCAATACAAGCCTATGGGAGGGGGCGTGACAGCTATCACGCCCCCTCCCGTAGGCTTGCATTGAGGGGCGGAGCGTGACCTCACATGGGGGCGGAGGCGTGATGTCACATGCCGCCGGACCGTGTGGTCGCCGGTTATCAGACCCGGAGCGAACACGCTCCGGGGACTGATTACAAACGGGGTGCCGCGTGCAAGATCCCGGGGGTCCCCAGCAGCAGGACTCCCGCGATCAGGCATCTTATCCCCTTTCGTTTGGATAGGGGATAAGATATCTAAGCACAAAAAATTGGAGCAATCTCACCAGATCTGTGTCCCGCTGCTGAAGCAGAAGAAAGCTGTATAAGCAGAGCTGAGGAGACCAGGAGCAGCAAGAAGAGGGGAGGAGCTAGCAGCCCATATAGCAGGCCACCTCCCCGAACCACCCTCATTGGACAAAATTGATCCCCAAGCACACGCACCAGCTGATAGGTGTATTAGTGACCCCTAGGTGCACACTAGGAGACTATATGCTACCTTCAGAGGGGGCGGAGCTTCACCGCATGTGGGGAGAAGCTCCCGCACCAGCCGCCGCCATGACAATGCTAACCCCACGGCCCTGTGAAGTGTCGGTGGAGGAAGATGCCAGGCGCTCGAGCACGGCAGCGGCCAGCATCAAAATGGCAGGGAGAGATGCCGTCCGAGAGGTCGGCTGCAGCGCAGCTGCTGCTGGCAAAAATTCCTACCCCCGTTATACAGTAAGTAAACGGTGTCGGGGAGGGAGGAGGAGAACTGCCCCGCAATCCCCGGCACTGAAGAAGAAAAATAAAGCACCCCACTTTAGAATGAATAAAAAGAGGAGAGAAGTCTCCATCCCCTTACAAGGAGACCCCAGAGATAAGGTGCTCCATAGAGATAGTGGTGAGAGAGAGGTGGAAGGGGGGGGGGGGGGGGGGTATATTTACCCTATATCCACCATACTCCCCTAAAGAGGTCTTCAGCCAGTCTTTTAGATACCTGTATCACATCATGCTGCAACAGACAGGACGAGCAGGGAAAAATAGGGGGACCTGAACCAAAGGGGCGACCCCAAGGTGCTGGCTGTTGGTGGGAAGGGGTTAACTGTGCATATTGTCTTTCTATGCCCTGTGCCACTTAGCCACATATGGGGGGGGGGGGGGGACCAGGAAAAGCCATGCTCCTGAACCCCCACCTGAAAACAGAAAATAAAAAAAAGGGATAAAAACCTAAAACAGGCCCTAACTTTAAAACAAAAAAAGACCAGGTCTGCAGAGCTCCAGACCTGTGTCTTGCCTCCTATGACACCAAGCTAAAACTGATTAGCTCAGGGTCAGTAGGCTAGGTGTATCCTGCCAGGAGGGGATTACTTTTTTGGTATGCCTAGTGTCAGCGCCTCCTAGTGGTGAGAGCATATACCCATGGTTCTGTGTCCCCCAATGGTTTCTGACTGAGAAAAAAAAAAGTTATGGCTATAGTAAGGATAGGGCGGGGGGAGGATTGTGGATGGGGGAGAAGAAAGAAGAAAAAAAAGAGGAGATTTTTTTGTACTCACCGTGAAATCTCTCGCGTAGCCTTCTTTTGGGGGGGGGGGGAGGAGAAGGGGACACCTTTCTGATGGGTATATGCTCTTGCCACTAAGAGGCGTTGACACACACAAAAAAAAAAAAAAGTCTCCACCCTGGCAGGACATACCCACCCACTGGAAGTGAGGTAATCCGTTTTGTCACAAAGCAGTAGAAGCCAGCCAAGAACATGTTCCGAAATCTCAGATAAAAGAAACTAATCTTGGGGGGGGGGGGGGGGGGGGGGGGAAACACACAACAACAACTGGACAGTATTATCCGGACGGAAAAAATAAATAAATAAATAGATAGAAGAAATGGGTGGGTGCGGTGTCCCCCAATAAAGGCTACAAGAAAGATTTTACGGTGAGTACAAAAAAAGTAAATAAATAAAAAATCCTTTTCTCAGACGCTCTTCATTGTGGGATACCTTACTGATGGGACATACCAAAGCAGTCCCCTGGGGTGGGAAAAAACCACCAGAGAAAAGGAATAAGTCCAGAGACCGTACTCACATGTCTACAAGGCATGCAGACGAGCCTCCCGTCCAGAGACAAACTAGGCCCAGATATGGAGCTCCTGGAAGATCCCCCCATTCATGGAGATGGATTAAAAAAAACGAAAAATTACTGTCCTCAGCAGAGACTCAAGACACCCGGGCCATATAGAGAGGGACCAGAAAAGGTCGGCCAGGAAGCCAGATGGGCCGGAACCATCCCGAAGGCAGATAGGAACAACTCCAAGGAACCCAGCAGGGAGATCAGTGTACGCCTGAGCAAAAGACTAGCAGAGGAGGTAGAGACCAAAACCAACAGAAGAGAAAGGGGGGGTGGGGGAAGACGGAAAACCTGATCTAGAGGGGTCTAGTGCATGAGAACAAAGACCTGAACAGCTGCAGACCCAAAACCCCTGTCCCAGGGTCCCACCACGAGCACCCAGAAGGCAACAGAAGCTGGACTGGAGCAATCCGAATGACCGGAACGCCCTCCAACTGGAGAGGACATGGACCCGGAAGGAGAAGGAGCAGAATGCCCTGAAGAGGGGGCATCCTGGATACCGGAGAGACCAACATGGAAACTGGAGATGTCTGAAGCACCTCAGGAGCGGCCATAATAGGAATTGGAGGTTCCCGAGTCACCTGGAAGACTCACACCTGAAAAGTAAGGAAAACAGACGTCCGCAAAAACTCTCCGGACGACAAACTTCCATGTTTAAACATGAAGGGAAGAAGTGCAGTACAGAAAAACTGCCCCACCAAATGGGAGTGCGGAAGAGTCTGGGGCGGAGCAGTACACGTGCCAGAGACCTCAATCACCAAGGTCCGAAGGACTGGAAGAGCCGCCTGAGAAGAAGGCACGCCACAGCATCCTTAGACAGTCCAAGCCAAGGAGCCTAATCGGTCTTTGACCCAGTAGTCTGAGTGGACCAGAGCACTCCAAAGAAACATCCCGCCTGAACGGGAATGGAGGGGAAAACAAAGGGAAACCCAGCTGGGATTGCCAGGTTCTGGGCACAGGAAGGCAACTCCAGAAGACCATGGTGTCAGTGCAGTACAACTGACAGATAAAATGGAAGGAAGAACACACCCTTCCAGGGAGATTGTGCCTATGGAGGAGAAGAGCGTAGGACCCAAAACAACAGACTGTTACTAGACCAGTTGTTGTTGGCCATACAAGATCACAAACTCCAACAGAGGAGAGAGCCAAGGTTGCAATGCTGGACAGTGAGCACACAAGCCTAGACAGCAAAATAAAATAAAAAAAACCTTGATTGTTCTCAGCAAAAAACGAGGGCTCAGCCAGATACCCCACCTATATAGTGGGAACAGAGAGACGGCATCCTCTTGGTGGCAGAAAAAGCTCAACCAAATAGACCCCGTCGTGGATAGGAAAACAAGGGTGGTTGAGATGAAACACAGGTACTGACCATGCCAAGCACCCTGCTCCCCCGTACCCCCTGTGGAAAGGGGATTGGCAAAGTGCGCCAGCTCTGTAGGAGCAGGGAAACTCTGCCCCACAGCCATGAAACAAGTACTGGGTGGACATAGAGCCTAAGTCCCAGCGACAACCCATCGCTGTATGGAGGAGCCACCTCGTGTCCCTAGAGGGATCGGAATCCTAGCACACTGGAGCTGGGCAAAAAGACAAGACATATAGGGAGCCATTCCGGACGATGACTAAGGCAACAGTGTAGGTGACTGAGCCACCCGGACAGAAGCTCCGGAGAAGTACCTTGGGGCATAGGGAGGGGCAGAATGGACTGTCTCCCCATCAGGCCTCATGACATAACAGAAAGTGCCCAACGGCTGCAAAACTGTGGAAACCAAGCCACAGGAAGCCCTGAGGCACACCCCACCAGACAGACTGAAAGGTGGGCTCTACCTTACAGAGCAGCCTTAGCATATGTAGGGGCACCTCACGGTAGCAGTGGGGTACCAAGACTGCAGACACTAAAGAAACCGTAGACTTCCAAAGGGCATGCAGGAAGGGATGGTGTGCCTCTAGCAGACCAACATTGCAACCTTAGAAAGGGGAACAGAGTGATGCTGCTGTTGCTGAGAAAGTCCCTGGAATATGCAGAAAAAACCCACACCCCATTTCCTAAAGGTGTCACACACCATCAGTGTATACTCACCTCAGTCGCCACCCAAGATGTCTTCAGCCAGCTTTTTAGTCACCTGCATCCTGTCAGGCTGAGACAGCAGGACGAGCAGGGAAAATAGGGGGACCCAGACCCTAGGTGCTGGCCGTTGGCAGGAAGGGGTTAATGGTGCATACTCTATGCCTCGTGCCCCTTAGCCTCATATGGGGGAACAGGTAGCACCATGCTCCTGATCCCCCACCTGAAAAAAAGGGAAACAAAAAGGGAGTAAAGAACCAAAACTATAACAGCCCTTACTAGAAAAGAATAGAAAAAGACCAGGTCTCGGGAGCTCCCAGAGATGTGTCTTGCCTCCTGCTGACATTAGCTAAAACTGATTACCTCACTTCCAGTGGGCAGGTCTATCCTGCCAGGGAAGAGCTGACTTTCTAGTTTCAGCACCTCCTAGTGGCAAGAGCATATACCAGGGATGTGGAATTCCCATCGCCTGACGCCCGGGACATGCAGTTCCGGGCAGGTTAATTTTTCCGGCCCTCAGCCCGGCTTCGGGCAGGCAAGGCCGGACCTGACAAGCGCAGCGGCGCTTAGTCTGTATGGAGCGGGCTCCCGACGCCTGCCCGCTACATACTATGCGTTCTCAGTAGCAGGGGGCCGCTGTGAGGTGGAAATTGGCGACCCGTGCAGACTTGCGACAGCTCCTTCGGGGGGGGGGGGGGGGGGGGGGTTGGTGGGCGTCCACTATAGAGGTAGCTGGAGGGCTTACCTCTGTTCCCTGCTGTCCCGTTGCTCTGCTACTGGTGGAGCCTAGTCCAGCCAGGCTCTATCAATGGACCACAGAGCACACAGATCAATGGAGTTCAATAGAACTCTATTAGACTTTTAGGAGGAATCATTTGATTCCTCATACAGATCAAGTATAAAAAAAAAAAACTTAAGTTTTAATAAAAGTTTAAGACACACATTAACCCCTTCCATGTTAAGAGTTCAAATCACCCCCTTTTCCTATATAAAAACCAGTAACCATAATAAACATTTAGTATCACTGCATGCGTAATTGTACAAACTATTAAAATATAATATGTATCCCGTAAGGTAAATTATGTAAATGTAAAAAAAAAATAAAAAAATTAAAGACAGAATTGCAATTTTTATAATATCCCAGAGAAAAAAATTAATAAAAAGTTAAAAAGCGATTAAAAAAGAGATCAATAGCAAAATGGTAACAATACAAAAAGCTGATTATGGCGCAAAAAATTAGCCCTCATACCACCTGGTAATAAAAATTATTTTTTTTTAACCTACAGGGGTCAAAAAATGGCAATAAAAAAAAATAATTCAAAAAAGTTCAGAATTTTTTTAAAGTTAGTAAAACATGACGCAAACTATACAAATCTGGTATTGCTGTAATCAGGCCGGCCTAAAGTATCAAAACATCAACCACAAGGTAAATGGCGTAGAAAAGAAAAACCACCAAATTTGCAAAATTTTCTTTTACTATTTCAATTTCACCGATTAACGATACCTTTTGATTTATTTATAACATTCTCATAAACAAAAAAATATATATAGTAGGTAGTTATGGCTAATATAGGGTAGGGAGGAAAAATCGAGTGTAAAAGCAAAAATTGGCCCGGACAAGAGGATCGTCATGAGGGACAAGTAGATTTTGCTCCATTTTAGTCCCATGGACAAGTATTTTTTTTTTAAATTAAATTTCCACACCCCTGTATACCCATCAGTAAGGTGTTCCCCAATGAAGAGAGTCCGAGAAAATGAAAATTGGCCAGGACAATGGATTGTCATGAGGGACAAGTAGATTGGGCTCCTGTTTTAGACAAGTTTTTTTATTTTTATTTTATTTTATTTATTTTTATTTATTTATTTATTAATTCCCACACCCCTGCTGATAGATATCTTCCGTACTCAAACAAGAGGAGATCAGTCAAGACTGGCAGAGCAGAGTTAAGCTACTGGGGACTACTTAAAGAACTATTGGTTAAGTCTGTATGAAAAAATTTGAGGTTCCCTATAAGCTTTTAGTTGGTTTTCTTTAATTATATAAAAAAAAAAAAGTTCTGGTTTTTAATATTTTATACCACCTAGAAGTAGGTCTATTTATAAATGATCAAGGCTTTGTAGTCAGGAAACTCTGCAGAGGAAAAAAAGTTAAGTAAAACAAACCCCTTGAAAACATGACTTCAGTTCATGCATTAGCTAGTCTTCACTCCCAGGTGAAATACTGGGTATTTCTGTAGACTTAACAGTAATTCTCATGTCAGGGTTAAGACACGCATAACACACCGCATTCATATTAATCAAATGCATGTTTTAAGCATTTTCAAAGCAGAAGCTAGGGCTGGGCGGTATACCGGCTCATACCGAATAGCGAATTTTTTGGGCTGCACGATATGAATTTTCCCCCATACCGTAATACTGGTTGGGCCCCTCCCCCTCGGGAATGTATTATCAGCCTAGCGCAGCGCTGTCCCCACATTGGGGGAACTAATCCTATGTGACCCGCCAGCGCTGTTCTGCCCCCCCAATTAGTGATCAGCCCAGTGGGGCACAACTCACAGATGTCACGTTCAAGCACTGCCCTGATCCTCTTTGTTGAGGGTCGCCGGACACTGGAACTCACTGTACGCCAGTGGTCTCCAACCTGCAGACCTCCAGTTGTTGCAAAACTACAACTCCCAGCATGCCCGGACAGCCGTTGCTGTGAGTTGTAGTTTTGCAACAGCTGGAGGTCCGCAGGTTGGAGACCACTGCTGTCCGCTGTATCCCTATGCCCAGGCTGCAAAACAAAGAAAATAAACTTTATACTCACCTATGTCGGGGCCACGCGCTGGACAGCCGTCAGCCTATCACCGGCCGGAGCGATGTCCCGTCCCGTCGCTGAACACTACGCGCGGGTCACATGATTGAGAGAGGGGGTGAAAATACTGTTATATACAGTGGAACCGCCGTAAGGTAAAAAAATTACCATATTTGGTCATACTGCCCAGCCCTAGCAGAAGCTATTCATGCAATTCACTCGCTGAGTCCAGCTGCCTGTCAGCCCTCATATGCATGTATTGTATAGGGGGAAGGATGCTTTTCTCAGAAATGCATAGTAGTTTTAGGATTTAATGCACAGCTGCCTATCCAAATTTGTATTAAAAGGAAGACTCGTCAGTTACTGGCTTTCAATGGCAGCATTTCCCAACCAGGATGCCGGCAGCAGTTACAAAACTACAACTCCCAGCTTTCCAGGACAGCCAAAGACTCACTGGATAGGAAACAGTGCCCTACAGACCCAATGGATTGGAAAGACTGCCTTATGGGAAAGTCCATGAGCGCTGGAAACCTTCTACTTTAAGTATGCTGTGGGTACTTGCCACTTCCAAAGGAGTAGTGTAGTGAAAAATAACTTTAATGCCCTATCGGACCCCCTGGGATCCATAACACATCCCCTATGCTTTGGATAGCCACTACTCCTTTAAAGTGTACCTCTTTTCGCCAGGATCCACATAAATCTCAGCAACTCTGTTCTGTTGCTAAAGTAACCAGTATAGGGAATTGCTGAAAGCCCCATAGACTTGAATAAGAATACACTTTCAATGCAAGTATTATGAGACAACCATCAACTGTTTACTTTAGCAGCAAAGTACAGAGTTTGCATGTGGATCCTGCTGTCTGATAAAAAGAGGGGTGCCCTTTAACTTTCCACATGAAAAGTGTCTGCAGCATGTGAATAACCTGTGTAAAACCTCAGATACTGTAATCCACTGTGGATTGTACTATTCATATAGCCTAAAAGCCTGGCACTGACAGCACTGAGGCTTAAAACATAAAAATGATCTAACCGTGGAACTGAAGGGGTTTTATTTTATTTTAAAATTTCCATTACCACTATGTTAAGATTTTCCCCTATCCGAT
Source organism: Hyla sarda (assembly GCF_029499605.1). Lineage (NCBI taxonomy): Eukaryota > Metazoa > Chordata > Amphibia > Anura > Hylidae > Hyla > Hyla sarda. Next base: position 71,009,719 of record NC_079196.1, read on the forward strand.
CATCCTATATTTAACAATATCATTTTTTCTCTAAGTCTATGCACTCACACAATGGTTGCGCCTTAGTCAAAGCAGCTTTTTGCTACTGTCCCCTGTTTCTCAGTCATTTATGGCTCAAAAACAGGGTGTGAAGATACGGAGTGTTCGGTGGAGGCATAGGCACGCACAAAAACCCATAAACACTGCGTCACACAGAGCTATTGGGACACATTGGTAATTTTCTGTACAATACAGGAGAATGAGATCCCCACTAAATTAAATTCAGGCTAGAGGCTATTTTTTGGAGCCATACTCTCTCATTGCGGCCTTTGCCAAGACTTCTAAAATATGTGAATACATTAGATGTAGTTTTAACCACAATTTCGGAAAATCACAGCAAAACTCAATGTTTTTGCGACAACACAATGTACGAACACAGCCTATGGGTACAGTTTCACCAACATATTTTGCTTCCACTGACTTTAATATTGCAAGATTTGCAGATTTGCCATCTCCTCCTTGTGGTACATTCACACATACATAAGATTTATCAAAACCTGTCCAGGGGAAGTTACCGAGTTCCCCATAGCAACCAAAAGGCCATTGGAAAAAGTAAGAAGCAACCTGATAGGTTTCTTATGGGAAACTCTGCAACTTTTCCTCTGGACAGGTTTTAATAAATCTCCTACATATTCTGCAGGAGATTTTTGGCTGTATGTTCTCCTCATAACTTCCTGGTATAACTAGTTAAAATATAAGTGGGGGATCCAAAGCTTATGTTTAATGAGCCACCTGCTGTGAAAGTCTATCCTCCAGCCTAGCAACAGGATCCCCTGGGAGCATGCAGACACCTGGCAGGTAAGGGGCTGGGCATGTAACAATGGCGAAACGCTGGAGCTGGTTATAACAAAACCCATGAATCACTAACACAAAAAGAACCATAACAAAGCACTTCAGCTCAAGATAAAACCAAACTGACATCACTCACCCCTACCACCATCTTAAGATTCCATGGTTGCAGTGTGTAATAAGAAAAAACAAAACACTTTGTTTACTTCCTGCATCTGAGACATCAATCTTGTTTGCACACTCCAAATCTAGCATTTTGTATTTAAGCTTGTATAAGAAAAATAAACATGAAAGCCACAATTTAAGTTTCTCCTCACCCTGTGTGCAACTTCCAACTCTGCTGCCATGGCCTGAAATTTCTCCAGCTGTACTGATACAAGCTCCTGGCGCAGACTCTGCAGCTCCTGCTCGTGCTGCTGTAACCATTGCACCCTTGACTTTTCCAACTTGTCTTGAACCTCGTTTTCCTTCTCTTTGAGTCTGTTATATAAGCAGTTCTCAAGCTCTTCCACAGCAAGTGCATGTTCATCTCTTATCTTCTGTATCTCTGTCAAGTATGAAGACTCCAAGGTGTCCAGCTTTACCAAATGTGAAGCTTCTTGACTTTGAATGTAAGCTTCGTGGTCTAGATTACGAGCATGTAGTTCCTTTTGGTGCTTTCTCAGCAACTCTGATAACCAAGTGTACAGTTCCCTCTTGTGGTGGCTCTGCAGCTGTGACAAACAGGTGTCTAGATCAGCACCAGAACACAGTTCTGATAAGTGGGCAGAAATTCTCTCTTCATCTAGACCTTTTAGGAGCAGTTCTTTATCACCAGAATCTTGATCCTCAGATATACAAGATATGAGATTATCTGACTGCAAGCAGGGATTATTACCAACCTCCTGGTATTCCACAGAGGATGTGCTCTTAAGTGCCTCTCTCAGGAGATCTTCCTGTAGCTTAGCTTTTTCCATGCATATTTGGGCAATCCTAAAACAAGACAATTATTAATTTAGAACTTTCCTAAATTAAGGCAACACATGCTTCAAAAAGAATTTAAACTTAAAATTATCAGTAAAAAAAAAAAAAAAAAAACAACAACCAACCAACCTGTTTAAACTTCCAATCTTTAAGTAGTGAGCACTAGAATGACAGGAACTTTTTTTTCTTATGCTTACCGTAAAATCTCTTTCAGAGTATCCATTGGGGGGGCACGCACAGAGAGCGTGGGTATGTGCTGCTGCCATTAGGAGGCTTGCCACTAGGATATCCCCACCTACCAACTCGGAGCTATCTGTTTAGTCCCAAAAGCAGTAGGAAAGGAGAGAGGTTAAAAAAATTTTAATAAATAAAATAAAAAAACACCACCACACAGTAACCGTCCGAGGAAGCCACAGACAAAAATGTACCAAAAACTAACCCTCGGACAGGTAACTGAACCAAGGACACAAGAACAAATGGGTGGGTGCTGTACCCCCCCCCCCCCCAATTGATCCTCAGACAAAAATTTTACGGTAAGCCTAAAAATCTACTTTTCTCGTTCAGCTTCATTGGGGGACACAGACCGTGGGACGGCCCAAAGCAGTCCCCAGGGTGGGGAAAAAACTCAAGTAACTCAGGTGGGAGGCTGAACCACAGGTGCCTGCAACACCTTGCGACCCAAACCAGCATCAGCGGATGTAAAGGTATGCACCTGGTAAAATTTCGTAAACATGTGCAAGGACGACCAGGTGGCTGCCTCACAGATTTGCAAGGCCGAATCCCTGTTGCGGAGAGCCCAGGAAGCCCCAACGGAACGAGATTAGCTGAGACCTGGAAGGGAGGAGTCTTCCCTTTGTAGCGGTAAGCTTCAGAGATGGCAGAACGGATCCGTCCCTTACGAAGCCCCTCCGTAAGCACAAAAAAAGTCACACTGGCGAAAGGAAGAGGTTACCGAAAGGTAAATCCGAACGGCCCATACCACATCAAGACCATGAAGCAAATGTTCCCTGGGATGGGACGGAGCTGGACAAAAAAAAAAAAAAAAAAAAAGGGACGAAAGAAGATATCCTCGTTGAGGTGAAAGACGGAGACCACCCGCAAAAAAAGGACGTGACCGGACCAAAAAAACAGCCACCACCTTGTTCTGGTGTAAAACCGGGTAGGGAGAACGACAGGAGAGAGCCGCCAGCTCCGAAACTCTCTTAATGGAAGTGAATGCAATGAGGAAGACCACCTTCCAGGAAAGGATAGGAAGAGAAACATCCCGTGAGGTTCGAAGGTAGTACCCCGCAAGGCACTGGGGACTAGATTCAGATCCCAAGTGGGGAGTAGTGGATCTGCAAGGCGGGGCTGCATGAGCAACACCCTGCAGAAAAGTCCGGATGTGAGGATCGGACGTCAGGGGACACTGAAAGGATGGAGAGAGCAGACACCTGACACTTAAGGGAACCGAGAGCCAAGCATTGTTCCAGCCCAGACAGTAAAAAGGAAAAAGTTGTGGGAGGGAGAACACAACTGTTTAGAAGGAGTGAGATTTACACCATCGAAAGTAGGACTGCCAAGTATGGTGATAAGTCTTCACAGAGGAGGGCTTGCGAACCTTGAACATTGTGCAGATCACCTGGGGAGAAAATCCCCTGGCCCTCAGTACCGCGGTCTCAACCACACAGTCAAATGCAGCGACAGTAAATTGGGGTGGCAAAGGAGACCATGAGAGAACAGGTCGGGACGAACTGGGAGGCACAGCAGTAAGTCATCCACAAGTTGAAACACATCGGCGTACCATGCTCGCCTGGGCCAGTCCAGAGTCATGAGAACGGAGGGGATGCCCTCTGCTTTGAGCTTCCTCAGGATCCTGGGAAGGAGAGGATGAGGAGGGAAGAGATAGGGAAGGACAAAGTGCGACCAAGGAATCACTACGGTTAGGGAAAGAGGATCTCGGGACTTCGCGACTAAGCGAGGAACTTTCTGGTTGTGGTGGGACCCAAGAGGTCCACGTCCGGAGTGCCCCCCAGAGGTTGCAGATCTCCGCAAACACCTCTTGATGAAGAGACCACTCGCTGGGGTCTGCCGAGGAGCGACTGAGGAAGTCCGCCTCTCAATTTTCCACTCACGGAATGTGAATAGCCGAGATTGAGGGAACCCCCGAGTTCCACCTAGAGAAGGATCCTGGATACCTCGGCCATCGCTGCAGGAATGCAAGTGCCGCCCTGGTGATTGACATACGCCACAGCCATGAAGTTGTCTGACTGGACACCAACAGGACGGTCCAGGAGAAGGTGCTCCCAATGAAGGCGGCATAGATAAATTGCCCGAAGTTCCAGGATGTTGATATGGGGGGGGGGGGGGGGGGGAGAGCTTCCTGGGAGGACCAACGGCCCTGGAGACTCTCTCCTTAACCCCCCCTAAACAGGTTGGAATAGTACCCCAAAAACCGCTCCTTGGGAGGAACTGGGACAATCACTCCCTGAGTGAGAAGGGTCCGAAGCGCGACCAGAAAGGCCACCGCCAGAGAAGGAGAGCAAGGAGGGCGGGATTGAAAAAAGCGATCCTCTCGGATAGAGTTTGCTTCCTTTCCAATAGCTGTCGGAAATGACATCTCGGACCCAAGAGTCCTACACATGGGCACACGACCTCCCACCCGAAAAGAGAGTGTGTTCGGGTATGGGCATCCCTTCAGGTAGAGGGAGGCTTACATGTGCACAACTTGGCTGTAAAACGGCCAGAATGGTTATCAGAATTCCAGGAGGGAAGAGCCTTGAAGGAAGGGGCCTTCTTGTCCTGGGAGGGCACCTGTCTGGCTGCCTGACCCGAGCCAAAAGGACCGAAAGGAGGTTGATTTCCTGCGGGAATCGGTACGGCGAGGTGCGGTAATAAAGGCTCTCTTACCTCCAGTAGCCTTCGAAATAATTTCATCCAGGATTTCTTGGAAGCGGCTTCGGCGTCCCAGGCCTTGAGCCACATGGAGCTAAGGTTACCTGTGAAAAAAGCCGTACAATGGGCAGACTGCAGAGAAGCAGAACACAAATAGTCTCCAGCATTGGAGATTTGAAGTGCAAGCTCCACTAAATGTTCCGAAGGTGCCCCAGACAAGATGACCTGACAGAGCTGGGAAGCCCAGACAGAAAGGGCTTTAGACACCCAAGCAGAGGCAGGAAGCAGAGATGAACCCACTGCTTCGAAGGCGAATTTGGCCAGATTTTCAATCCTCTTATCTGCCGGGTCCTGCGGATGCAACATCCTCCAAAAGGTAGAGTAGTCGATTTCGACAGGTAAAAAAAAAAAAAAACGAGGATCCGCAGCCCGCGGAGAAGTCCATTTTGCAATGAGGTCCCTGCAAATGGGAAACTGTGCCCGAACTGTCTTAGTCCCCTGAAAGCATTTGTCTGGATGCTTACATGCCGTTTCCAGTAAGGAGTTAAAATTCAGCATGAGAGAAACCTTAGACAAACGACAGGAACGGTGAAAGGAATCTTCTGGAGTAGAGTCTGAAGTTCCGGGTCCTCTAGGTGAACAGTGTCCCTGATGGCTGACACCAAATTGTCTACCATGTCAGACACACTGGTTCGGTCCACTGAATTCCCTAGAGAGTGGAAGCGGGTGGAGGCAGCCTTAGGGTGCATGCACACCACGTTTTTTGCTATACAGCTCCCGTATACGGTTTTAAGTTAAAAAACCATACTGAACTCTATAGAAAAATGTTTGCATTGACTTAACATTGTAAACCGTATGTCAAACGCATCATCCGGTTTAGTCCGTTTTTCTTTTTTACCCATACCCAAAACCGTAGTCTACCACATTTTTTTGGTCTGGGTGAAAAACTGTATTAAACCGTATTTTTTTTTTTTAAACATGGGAGTCAATGGGAACAGTACAGAACTGTATGTGCGTATGGTTCCATCCGGTTTTCACCATACGGTTTTTGAGTTTGCACTTTTTTTTTCTTGGAATTTCAATCAAACAAGTGAAAGTTTATTCAAAGTCGAGTGAAGAGTTAAAAACGTATATGTTTTTCTTAAAAAAAAAAAAAAAAAACAGATGCAACCGGACACCATTTTTCAATCAGTGTACGGTTTTAAACTGTATATGGGTTAAAATTTGTACACACATTTTGATAGTTTAGTCAGGTTTTGAGGAATGAGTTTTTCATCAAAAACTTGATACGGCAACTGTATAGCAAAAACATGGTGTGCATGCACCATTAGACTGACTTTGAGAACTAGGATAGCAACCAGGAGAGCAGCCCTTAGAGCAGGGGCACTTCCAGGGGGCCAGGGAGGAGGAATGAGACCTCTGAGGAAAGCACCTATCTTGAGCTCCGTATTCTGGAGAGGCGCGAGACAGGAGAAAGAGACAGGAGAAAGAGACAGGAGAAAGAGACAGGAGAAAGAGACAGGAGAAAGAGACAGGAGAAAGAGACAGGAGAAAGAGACAGGAGAAAGAGACAGGAGAAAGAGACAGGAGAAAGAGACAGGAGAAAGAGACAGGAGAAAGAGACAGGAGAAAGAGACAGGAGAAAGAGACAGGAGAAAGAGAAAGAGAGAAAGAGAAAGAGAGAAAGACAGGAGAAAGAGAAAGAAAGAGAGAGAAAAAGAGTTATAACATTTTAAGCGAGTGCCGTTCGTTTTCTACTGTGGATTTTCATTTGCCTCTATTGAGAGGTGCATGCCTGTTTTTGTTTTACTTATCTGCTTCTCCAGGTTTTTATTGTGGGATATAGTATTTTGTATCAATCGTACCTGCCCATGTATTTCTCCATGAAGCACTAAATAGGTGATGAGTATCTTTCTGATCAGTGGTGTTTGCAAAGTAGGCTTGCAGAAAAGAAATCCCCCTCACCCATGCCAATGCACACAAACACGCACATACACTATAGATAATATACAAGTTCTGTGAAATTATGCCAATGGATACCTACATGAAAATGCTGCACATAGCTCACCTGTACTCTGCTTCTCTCAGTGCATTTTCTTTCTCTTCTGACAGTCTTATAGTAATTTCCTCCAAGTCATTTGCCATCTTTTCTGTGGCATCTGCCAGCTCCTTAGCATGGAAAGCCTGCAATACCTCTAGTTGTGACTTCTCCATTTGTACTTCTTTATGGCCTTGTTGTTTTCCACCACCAGAATCCGATGTAGATTCAAAATCTGTTTGGCACATTTTAGAGTTCTGTTTGGAATAAATGGATATGATCAGCAGCTTTTATAGTTTGAGAGTGACTTGCTCACCTATCAAAACATTTAAAGAGCATGTGCACACTGCTATATGATAGATCCATAATACAGTCCTGTCTACTCCTGTCCTTTGCTAAATTGTAACTTTGTACATGCCAACCAAATCAGTAGTCATTGCATCTATATCAGTCAGGGGTGTTCTACACCTTAGGATACATAGACATCTAGAGAAAACACAAATGCCTAATTTTATGTTGTAAAGCAATTAGAAAAAAAAAAAATCTAAATATTTTATCTCTGAGCATCTCTCTGATGCAGGATTGCATTAACCGCCTCACAAATAAGAAGCAATGTGTTATTTATTTATATCAAGTGTGAGTTTGTAAAGAAATAAGTAGGGACAGATAGGGAAAACAAAATATCAAAAAAATGTTTAAATATATAAACCTGTGGATTCCACAGTTTGCACATATATGCACTATAAACACAACACCACCACCACCACCACCACCACCACGGCTTTTAGAGTAGGGTCCCACGTAGTGTATTTACTGCATATTTTGCTGCTGCATATTTTTCCTACCCATTGAAGTATGAGTAGCAAAGTCAGCTGCAGAAAAAGCACAACAAAATATGCAGTGTATACGCTACGTGTGACCCTACCCATAAAGTCAGCAAAAGCAGTTCACTAGAGTGCCCATTACAGACAAATGCAAACTACTACTAACCCAGGTCATCAAAATGCTTTATAAACACAAGCAATGTACTGTATGCAATTATATATAGCACTTCTGCCAAACATCTTTGGATTACATTTTAAGGTGAATTTGAACTCTAGCGTCATTGTGTAAAAATAAAGTAATTTAGATACAAAAAGATAAATTCACCAACCTTCATATCTTTCTCATTGGACCACTCTGCATACAAGATCTGTTTAGTGTGGCTCAAAACCTGCATTTCAACTTTTTCTTCATCCTGCATACCTTCATGGGTGTTCTGAAGTTGTATCAGTGTTCGCTCTACAAAATATGAAAGATATCAGACCCTACTACAGTACCATTTGTTCTTCATATCTCCTATCACAAACCGCTGTATAAAAAAGGACAGCCCGCTGTATACCAAGCATAAATAGTTTTAAGCTTCTGAGCTACATCCAGGCAGTTTGTCATTGTTTTTGACAATTCATGGTCCCTGGTGCAATCTTCTTCCTGCTGCTGGGGTTCCACATGTCACACAGTAACTAAGCTAATTGCTGGCCGCAACAGGGGAGTGTGATGTATTGGCCCGGTCTTCTTAACCCTGATACCCAGGTCCAATATGTCACACCACTGCTCAGCCAATGACCTGTCAAAACAGGACATCGCTTCCGCCAGTGATCAGCTGAGCTGCAGTGTAGCGTGTCAATTCCCAGAAGCAGGAAAGCTTTTATTGGTCCAAAATAAAATGCATTTTCAGGGAATTACTCCCCTTTCTCAGATTCCAGGACAAGCATGTAAAGTGGCATACAAAAAAAAAAGTTATACGCAGAAGAAGAGAGGCCCCAATTAACCTCACAGGTCATAATAAAACTCATTCCTGTGGATAAATAAAAATAAATACATAAATAAATGCTAGATCTGGAAGTAAGAAGTATGCTGTCCGCCTCTCTGCATGCATTCTATCTATTTTGCCTAGAACACAAATACTTGGTCAAAACACACTGCACAGCCTCTTGGAACACTGAGCCCCAAGAAGTACTTATGATCTGAGCGACAGCATACACTTTACATCCACATCTAGCTCAGCCTTTTTTCTGTCTATATCTTCCTCTTTGCATGACATTCTATATGTTTTGTCCTATTCTCTGAAGGGACGTTATTCCCTGAATATGCATTTATGTTAAATAAAAGCCTTGCCAGGTTTCCTTCCATAGATGTGTGCAGTTTATTTTTTTTTCCTCCTGCCATTTCAACGGCTACCAGTCCTGGGACACTTTGAACTATTGCGATAGAGGCGCTTAACTATTAATTGTCTTTGTGAAATTGATTACCACCACATGAGGCACTCTGCCTTGTTTATTTTGCATTTTAAATAAAAATGTACTTCTGGAATAAATTCAAAGATTTCATATTTCACCTCTGATGTGCTCCTCAGACAATTGGGCCCTCAGCTGCTCCAGCTCCATACAGTGCTTCTTCTTTAAGGTCTCAATCTCTGATGTATACTTTTCAGAAAGGTCACTCTTCAGGTTTAATAAATCCTCCTTGTACTGCAGGGTCAGAGCTGCACGCAGGTTTTCTAGCTCTTGCTTGTGCTTTGCTTCAACATGAAGTTGTGAATAAGCAAGTTCTTCCTGAGAAGAAAAAAAAAATATATGTATTATATAAAATGTATGGAACAAAAATAAAGCACACAAGTCTGAGCTGAAATGTATTCTACACCAGACTAACCTTGTGCTCCTCCAGCTGGTCTGTCAAGTGTTGCAGAAAAAACAGCTTTTCACTTTCAAAAGACTCTTCTAAAGTCAAAGTAGAACAGTTCAGGGGAGTCACTTCCACCTTTTCATCATCATTCATTTCCCTAAGACGCTGATGCAGTATCTCTAGCTCCTCTCTGTAGGTCTCTTCTGCAGTGCTTGACTTCTGTTCAAAGTAAATTCTAAGCTCTTCCATCTCCTTCTCGTGTTGATCTTTAAGCAACAGCCGCTCCTGCTCAAAGTCTCTCCTTAGCCTCTCAATTTCTTCTAACTGTGTGGAACGGGCGATGAGCTGCTCCTTTACCTCTAAAAATAAAATATATATGATCTCTAATTGTACACCAATGAAGGAGGAGACTTGCGAGTCATCAAGTTTTCAGCATGATTACATCCTAGAGTGAAACGCTTACCATTAAGTTCTTGGCGACTTGCTCTGGACCTGTCAATCTGGGACCATAAAAGTTGGATTTGTTCAGTGGACTCAATTTTGACCTCACTATATTTATTCCACCTTGTCTAGTGAGAGAATACTGAACTTCAGAAAAAGGAATAAAATATGTACATAATAGAAAACAGAAAACATTGACTAAATACCTGATCCTGTTTTCTCTGGATAACACAGTCACTCAGAATTTCACTCTTTTGCAGTAATGGAATGTCTTGTGCCTGGCCATGGTCAGGTACCAATGCTTGAGGGGGGTACTCAACTGGAGAATAATGCATTAATAAAAGATTAGGATTTACTGGAAAAATTGAGACATCATAAACACTGCACACCCAACTTTAAATACAGACCTATTAGTATACTGTGTTTCACTGTGAGTCCATGTACTCGTCACACATGTGCACGAGCCACAAATGTCTTAAATATATTTCCTACATGTTAAAAAAGTTAGTATATTCTCACAAAAGGAGATTTTTCGGTACTCATTGTAAAATCTCTCTCGTCGCCTTCATTAGGGGGGACACCTATACTGATGGGTATATGCTCTTGCCACTAGGAGGCACCGACACTAGGCAAAAAGTCGGCTCCTCTCTGGTAGGATATACCCACCTACTGTAAGTGAGGTAATCAGTTTTGTCACCAAGCAGGAGAAGCCAACAAAGAAACACGCCTGAAGAATGGAGAAAAGAAATGGGTGCGTGCAGTGTTCCCAATGAAGGGTACGAGAAAGATTTTACGGCGAGTATAAAAAAGAAAAAAAAAAAATCTTTTTCCTCGGTCGCTCTTCACTGGGGGACACGTATAATGATTGGACATACCACAGCAGTCCCCTGGGGGGGGGGGGGGGGGGGGGGGGGAGGAAAACTAACAGCAAAAGGGCAATCAGTTCATAGACCGAACCCACTCGACCGCAAGGCCTGCGGACGAGATCCGGGGTAGAGACAACCGAGGCCCACAAACTGAGCTCCCAGAAGAATCCCAGTCTACGGAGAAGGACTAGGACGCCAAGGAAGAGACTGTCCTATGTAGAGACTCAAAAGCTACGGTCAACAAAGAGTAACAAGAAAAAGGTCACCTCCAAGGAACAGAGAACCAGACAGAGGGCTAACCCGGCTGGGAAGCAAAAATGGAAAGGGGCACAAACAAGAGAACCCCCATCCAGAGACAACCAAGTCAAGAGAACATGGCGGGGGAGTGGGAAACGCCAGGGAGAGCAGCGTATGCCTGAGCAGAAGGTGAAGACCAGAAAAACTCTGGAAAAAAAAAGAAAGGATGGAGACTGGCTGTGGACAGGTCTAGTGCAGGGGGAAAGAAAATAAAAAAAATAAATAGATGACCAGAACCGCTGCAGATCAAAAACCTCTGTCCCAGGGGCCCACTTTAAGCACCTAGAAGGCGAAAGAAGCTCGAGTAGGAGTAATCCGAATGACCGAAATGCCCACCGCCCTGGGAGCGGAATGCCCTGAAAAGGGGCATCCCGGAACACCGGTGCATTCAACATGGGAAACAGGTTTCAGAGTCGCCTGGAAGATGTACACCTGTAAAGTAAACCCAACATCCGCAAAACGCTCCGGGTGACAAACCCCTACATATAGACAAGAAGATGCGTGGTACAGAAAGACCCCCCCCCCCCCCCCCCCCAAAACGGGACCGTAGAGAAGTCTGGGCAGGAGAGCTAACCTGCCAGAGACCACAAGCATCCCTAAGGCCCAAAGAACCAGAAGGGCCAACCTAGGAAAGACAACATGCCACAACATTCTAGGATAGTGTTCAAGACACGGAGACTAACCAGACATGAACCCTGTCGGTCTGTGCGGACCGAAGCAACATCCCGTCAGGACGGGAACAGAGGGAGGAAACAAAGGGAAGGTTACTCCAGAAGACTGTAGTGTGAGTGTAGCGCAACCGACAAGGAAGGAGGAACAAACCCCTCCAGGGAGATTGTTCCAAGGGAGGAGGAGAGCAATGGCAGGACCCAAACAACATACAGTGCTAGACCGGCTGTCACCTAGCCATACATGAATGCATAAACTCCTCCAGTAGAGGAGAGTGCCAAGTCTGTAGGAGCAGCAGAAAATAACCAAGAAACAGGAAGAGAGCCAGGCTGCAAAAGTGCGGAACTCCGCTGATTGCTCTCAGCAAAATAAATAAATAAAAAACAACAAGGACCAAACCAGGGACCCCACCTATATATAGAGGGGAAAACAAGGGGTGGTCACTATGAAATCCAGACCATGCCAAGCTCCATGATCCCCATACCCCCTGTGGAAGGGGGGTGATCAAAGTGTGCCAGGCAGTATAGGACCAGTGAAATGGCGCCCAAAAGGTTAGGGGGCAAAGTACTGGGTAGACGTAGTCCCCAGGAACCTTGCAACAACATATCAAGGAATAGAGGAGCTAATTTGAGCCCCGACTATGAATGGAAGTAAGAAGCGCACACACACAGCATTGAGAGGAACACCTCAACTTGGTGTAACCCTACACCAGAAAGGCTTCAACTGAGCCATTCTGGTCATTTCCTAAGACAACAGAGCCGGCATCTGAACCACCCTGCACAGGAACCCAGGACAGATACCTGGAGACATGGAGGGGGCTGAACTGACTGTCACCCCATCATGCCCCATGCCGGAGCAGAGGAGTTCCACCACCTAAACCTGTGGAAACAAGATCACAGGAAGGCCTGAGTCACATCCCACAGAAAAAAAAGGGAAGGTGGACTCTACACATGCAGAGTGGCCTTGCATATGTAAGGACACAAATGTTGTTACTGCATTATATAGGGGTACCAAGACTGCAGACTCAAAAGAAACCGCAGACATTTAAAAGTCCTGCAGCATGGTGTCACAACCATGCCTCTAGCAGACCAACGTTGCACCCTTAGAAAAGGGAACAGAGTGGTGCTCTGTGAAAGTCCATGGAACCTGCAGGTAACACCCACACCCCAGCTCCAAATGGCGCCACACACCAGGACTGCTGTCGCAGACGCAAGGGATGAAGTATGTATGTGGAGCAGGAAACACAGACAGTGTCTGACCAGAAAGTATAAAAGAGCCAATGAAACCACAGACACTCTTTGGAACTTCACCTGGAAAATGAGTCACCAGACTGTAATCGCAGTAGCGGCAAGAATGGGGAAGGTGACCTCGCGGGGTAGAAAACCATGCAGACAAAGTCTGGTTATCTGGCATAGGGACCATGGCCACACCAGATGCTGTAGACAGAATCACACACAGAAAGTGGTTTACCAGCCTAGAGAGCGGCAGGCATGTAGGGAGGAACCTGGTAAATGAGGGAACCCCGCAAACCAGTAATGTGGTGGATTGTATAGGGCCCATGGAGCAACATGGGGTGATTCACTCGTAACTACACCCTTGGATAACCTGAACTACCATCCACAGTATGGGAAGTGTATGGTAGTGAACTCAACGTAGTAGTAGTAGACCATGCAGATAACTGTCGGGCTGACTGGTATAGGATTTCTGAATGGTCATGAACACTCCATCGAACCCTGCAGAAAGTGGGGTATTGGAGTAGGACTGAACTAACGAGCAACCTGGCGGTGTAAGAGACCCAGCAGACGAAAGTCTGGCTGACTGTCAGTCCCGAGTACCTGCAGGGACCCTCATTCAGAGTCCTTAAACCAGCAAAGAGGTATGGAAACCTGACCACGCCGGCAGCAGCCCAGAGAAGGGAGCCCAACAGCGATGGAGACCATGCAGACAACAGTGGGGTACTGGAACTCCAGCATTCAGATAGAGGCGCTGAAGAGACCATGCAGACCACTGTCTGGCTTACTGGTATGGGTCCATAGTATCCAACGGGTCACTCCTTCGGACACCACTCACAGCATTGGGGTTCCGGAACTCCAGCCACAAATACATCAGCTGTGTGATGAGTGGCAGGCAGTGGACACCTTGCATCAGCAGTAGGGTACCGGAGTGCCAGTCGCGGACGCGGCAGCTGAGAGATGAGTGACAGGCGGGCGAGACTACTGTCCAGCATATCAACATCAGGACCAATCCACTTCCACGGAGACCTCGAACTATACGGGGGGATCCAGGCAGCCTTGTGGTAAGATGCGGCACCCGGCTGCATGAACGGGGGCGCCAGCTGCATGATCTGCGGCCATTACAGGAAGAGGGCTGGGGAACTTGCTGAAAGATGCGGCTGGTTCCTCCCCCGCTGCCTGCAGCTGTTAGTCTTCGGTCAGTCTATAAGAACGCAGCCAGGATATTGTGCCTGGCCGAGCATATACAAGTAAGCAGGCTGGTGTGCACACACTGAGAACACGGTCAGCCGCGTGGGACCGGAGACCTGCTGCCTGTAGGTATCCGGTCAGCCTAATAAAGAACGCGGCCAGGACACTGCGTCTGGCCGCACAAGGTAGTAAGCGGGCAGATAACACTCGGACAGGCGTGCAGGACCAGAGACCCGCTGCCCAAAGGCAACAGCATAGAGTTTCCGTCCGGTAGTGAAGATAACGTGGCCACAGTACATGTGGGCTAGAAATGCGTGGCCCGAAGAGGGGGGGGGGGGGGGGGAGGGAAAGTTCACCGGACTGTCCCCTCCAGAATGGCATCAGAGGCCATGAGGGGTCTGGCCCAGCACAGCCGCATGTAATGGCGACCCCTGGATGAGCAAGAATGAGGGAGAGGGGGAAGGGGCTTGTTGTGCATACTAATCCACGGCTCCATCTTCTTATACTGCCCCTGAAATCTTCTATCAGCTTATGGCCACGCTGCATCATACCATGCTAAGATAGCGGGGTGAGCGGTACAACCACCAGGTGCTGGCGAGAAGGGGTGAACAGTACATACTTTATCGCAAATGGGGTAGCAGGTAGCGCCATACCCCAGAACCCCCAAGTGAAAAAGGGAAACAAAAAAGGAAAAAAAAAAACTAACTAAACAGCCCTCCTAGAAAGAGCATATACCCATCAGTATAGGTGTCCCCCAATGAAGAGGGACCGATAAATTATAATTTTTACCTATTGACAGGACAGGCAAGTGATCAGTGGTGAACATGCGCATTTCCACTCCACTCGACTCTATGGGCCTGACAAAGATAGCCAACAGCAATCCTCTGCTATATTCGTCATGCACAAAGGCATGTCTATCACTCTATTCAATCCAACATGGGGACAGAATGTCAAATCTTTTAAAATGCAGCTCATCTACTCCTAGATCTTGTGTTTGCATACATTTACCATTTTTTTACTGGAATACCCTTTCAACAGAAATACTGCTGTTACCACTTTAGCTTGTGCCATTGTCATGCTATGAGTGCACAGTGTTAAAGAGAACCTGACAGTTGGTTCACTCGCACTAAACCCAGGATACTGGGTTAGGGAAGGGTCACAAGTAACCGCCGATGACCTGACTGTGTGCTGCTAGCTCTTGCCACCCCTGGCCTGCTTGCAGCGGTAATCCGCTGCTCCGAACAGCCACACAGGGGCCTGCGAGGCACACTGCGCATGGTGACTCGCCAGCCCCAGATAATCGGGGGGGGGTGTTGGGATTGTCAACAGCTGGAGGGTCACTATGGGTCGGGTCACCAGCTGATCCACAGTGTAAAATACACTGCGGATCCGTTACGTGTGACCCTACCCTTATAGTGCAGGTGAAGAGCTGTGAAATTATGGGTCACTTACCTAAATTTGTTGTATAGGTGCACAGTTCTGTTAGGATATAGCGTTATTCCTAATGTGTTCCAGCGCATATTGGAGGCAGGCTGGCCAAGCTGCCCTGCCTCATCTATATTTTGCCCACAGACTGCCCCCTGCTTCATTATTCAAATTCTTCAGTCTCACGTTACTAGGACGTGAGACGCGGCGGTTAAAGGCGAGTGTGTGACTGGCTTGCTACACACGGAAGTCAGGTGAAATGCGCTCATCTCCCCCCGCAGGCATTCACATCCTAGTAATGTAAGAGTGAAGAATTTGAATAATGAAGCTGGGGCGGACAGAATAAAGATGAGGCAGGGGAGTTTGGCCGGCCAGCCGGCTCCCCCCCCCCCCCCCTCCAATGCACGCTGGGGCGCATTATTAATAAAGTTATCTACTAACAGAACTCTGCACCTATAAAACAGATTTAAGCAAGTGACCCATTCTACAGCTCTTCATCTGCACCATAACCCACTATCCTGGGTTTAGTGAAGGTGAAACAGCTGTCTGACTACATTCTGCTCTGCCTAAAAATAATCAGTTTATGAATAGAGTCATCATATTTAATACTGTACCCATAAGATGCTGGTGACTGGACTCTCTCATTTGTTCACAACCCTCTTCAATAGCCTCAGGCTGCTTCCCATGTTGATGCTGTAGCTCCAGCAAGTTTTGGTCCTCTTTGGACTCTGGGATATCTTCTTGAGAAAGCAGATTTGCTGGGTAATCTAACTGTCCACTATGTTGTTTGCATCGCTCTAATACAATATTTTCGTTTCCACGACTGTCCTTGATAATCTCATTTTGAAGCAGCTCTTGACAAGTACATTTAGAATCTGTATTTTGCTGCAGTGTTTCATTACTGTGCATCTGCAGGAAACCGTGGTCGGTCTGTTGCTTCCATTGCTCTCTCTCTTGCACATGAATAGTATTCAGGTGCTGGATTTCAAGAATATGTTGTTGTTTTAACTCCAATAATTGTTTTGAGCATTCTTCTTTAATTTGTTGTAATTGCTTGGAATGTTGTTCTTGTTTCTGTATAGAGTCTTGTAACAGTTCCTCTCCGATACATTTCAGCTCTTGTGAATGCTGATTGACCAGAACATCCAATTCCTGGGAGTGCTGGTATCTCTGCTTCTCCCACTCCTCATTTCCCAGAATATGTTGCGCTTGTATTTCTTTGATTTCCTTGCGATGTTGCTTTTGTAGTTGCTCCATGGCTTCTGAATGCTTATCCTGCAGCTGTGCAATTTCTTCATTCAACCTTCTTAGATTTTCTGACTGTTGCTCTGTCTGCTTCTCCCACTCATTTTTCTCCTGACTATAGGCATTCTGTAAGGCCTCCATGTCTTCACAATGCATTTGAAGCTGCAAAAATTTTTTTGCATCATCATCTTGCTGCCTTTTAAACTCTTGTTTTTTCAAAGCGAGAATATCCTTTAGCTCAGTTAGCTCTTTTGAGAGAGTGTCCTGTAGATTTAATAACTCATCTGAGTGTTTCTGTTGAAGCTGATCAGTTTGTTTTGAATGTAGCTCAGTCTTCTCCGAAAGCTCTATTCTAAGTTGTTTCAGCTCCTGGAAGTGTTTGTTTTCTTGCTTATCCCTGTCATGTTTCTCACTTAAATGGTCCTGCTCCAAGATTTCCTTATCTTTCTTGTGTTGCTCTTGCAGTTTTGAT
Source organism: Hyla sarda (assembly GCF_029499605.1). Taxonomy (NCBI): domain Eukaryota; kingdom Metazoa; phylum Chordata; class Amphibia; order Anura; family Hylidae; genus Hyla; species Hyla sarda. Next base: position 71,026,924 of record NC_079196.1, read on the forward strand.
ATCGTGTTTGCATGCTCCTCAGATAGTAACTTGATCTGGCTTGAAAGCTCTTTATTGTGCTGTAAGGTGTTTGAAAGTTCTTTTCGCATCTGTTCCATCTCTTTACAATGTTTAGAGATTGTTTCTTCCAAAACGGTTCTGTCTTTACCAATCTGTTCTTCTAAATATAAAATCTCCTTTCTTTGCTGCAAAGCATCTTTAAGCTTTTCGGTAAGTTCTTCTTGCTTTATTTCCCAATGTTTAATTTCATCTTGATGCAGAGCTAGCATCTCATCTTTCTCCACAATATGTAGTTCCTTTAAATTTGACAGCTTAACTAAACTTTCTTCTACCAGTTTGAGTTCCTCTGACGTTTTCTCAAGTTTCTGCAAACTTTCTTGAGCATGTTCATCTCGAAGTAGTTCTTGTTTCTGCACCAACTCTAGTTTTTCCTTCTCATAAACCTTCTGCATCAACTCCACTTCTTGCCTGTGCCTTTCATCCAATTCCGATGTTTGTGCTACATGTTTATCCTTTAGAAGCACAATCTCTTTCAAATGTTCCTGCTTCTGTCGCAAAATTTCCTTTGAAAGTTCTTCTCGTAAATTTTCTAAAGCCTGACTATGATCATTATGCAAATGCTCTACTTCAAACTGATGCTTGCCCTGAAGGATTGCTAGTTCTTGTGCCCACTTGTTATTCAAATGTTCACGCAGCTGTACCAAGGCATAGTCTTTTTCTTTCAGCAGGTTTGACTGACTTAGTTCAAGATGTGCAGCATGCATGTTGCTTAGGCTGAGACGCAAAGCTTCCATTTCCATATTACGTGCTGGCTACAAATAGAGGTGAATACAGAATTATCCAAATAGAACATTGCCATACACTGAAAAGACTGTATTAAGCAATATTTTAATTAAAGCTTTTTGATAAAATGCAATATAGTGTCTAGCATACCTGGGTCTGCTCAGTCTCTATACTATGTGCATTTTCTAACTGTTCCTTAAGTTCCTCCAGTTTCTGTTTCTCCATGTTCAGGTCAGAAGATATCTTTAGCAGCTCTTTCTCGTGTCTGTCTTTTAGAAGCGCAATTTCACTTTCATGCTCCTACAGAGGACAAGGCAATGAAGCTTTAATTCACCGAAACAAAGGCCAAAAACAAAAGTGTACAAATTATTGTTCTACATCAAATACCTGCTTCACTAATGCAATCTGTTCCCTCCAGCTATGGCCAGAAACCTCCATTCTCTTTTCAAACTCTGCATTCAAATGATGAACCTGAAGGCCATTCAAATTGCAGAGCATCAGTGAACAAAAACACAACAAATTTCTAAATACAGAATAATAATAGGTATAAATGCATGTGCCCTCCTGCTTCTGCTCTATTGGGTTGACGGACACAGCCAGTGGCTGTGCTTTAAGGTTATAAATGTTAATTTATTGGCACTAGGAGCAACCTACAAACACAAGGCTAATGTGAAATATTGTGCCTTATTAATTCAGAAATTCTTGATCAGTAAGGGCCAACAAAACTGGAATTGTTTACAGCAAACATCCAGAAATCACCTCACACTGTTCAGGTGCAGTTCAGGAATAAAAAAAAAAAACTACACTGTGAATGGCTGCTATGTGCAAGAAAAACATTCTCAGACAGTTTTATTAAACAGCTCTGCATTGTGCCAAGCACAACATTTTAAACGAACATCCTCAAGAGAAAAAGTACAGAAAACTAAGCATCAACTTTATAGGAAAGCTGTCAGCCTGTTCACCCACACTAAACCCAATACACTGTAGAGTAACGAAGATCCTTTGCTGAATTCAGTGAATCGCATGCAGGGGGCGGGGCTTAGTTACTACACTTCACTAAGATGTGGAGTTACAGACCATGAATATAAATTGAGCCAGCGGAGCCCTGCCCCCTGTGCGCAATTCACTGAATTCCACAGAGGATCTACTGGGGGGGGGGGGGTTGGGGAATTCAGTAAGTGACCCCTCGGACTCCAGTTCTCCCACACTAATCTGGTGTATTGGGTTTAGAGTGGATGAACAGCTGTTTTCCTTTAACAATGTCAGTGGAGCATGTACCCAAGCACTGATTATAACCAATCAGTGCTGATGGTAATAGTGTTTTTCTGAAAAGTTTGATACCAAGTAGTTTATATTCACACATTTCCAGGAGGAATAGAAGAAGTACTCATCTGTTCCTGATCTCCCATTGGTGACCGTACCTGCTGAAGAGCACTTCCTGTTTTGTTTGTGCACCAAGCTAATCCCAATCCATTACTACATATAATCCTAAAGTGCTTTACAATAATATCAGACAGCCCTTTTTGTTAGCCTGGAAAATCCCCTTTAATGGAGTAAACCAACATTTAAAAAAAAAAAAAAAAAGGAGAAAACCTCACAATACAAACTGCAAAATATTTCTACTAACCTCTTGCAGTTTATTCTCTAGATCTTCCTTCACCTGCCTTAGTAAGACAACTTCTTCACGCAGGTTCTCTTCTCTCTGGTAGAATTCAGCTTCCTTGGCCCTTACAGATTCTTGTAGCAGCTGTTGCTCCACACCTTTGGAGTTTAGTTTATTATCAAATTCTTGACGTTCGGACTCTCGAGCCATTTCAGAATTCTGCAAATTCTGGGTAAGATTAAGATGGCTTGTTTCTAAATTTTTGTAATACTCAAGGGTTGTTTCCAGCTCCTTCTCTACTGAGGACAGCCTTCTTTCTAGTGTAGTCTTCTCCTCTACAAGATGTGACAAGTGTTGCTCACTTTCAGATTTCTGTTCCTGGACCTCTTTCAGAAGTTGTTCTTGGTCAGTTATTCTTTTTCTTAGGACATCCCTCTCAGATTTAATTTCTTCTAACATCTTCTGTTGTTCTTCCAGGTATTCCTTCTTAGGTGCCTTCTCCAGTTCTTGTTTTGTAGCTAAAAGCTCGGCTGTTACAGCTCTCCACTTTTGTAAGGCTTCATTCAGAGCCTCAGCAGTCTTCTGTAACTGTTGTTCTTTGTCCTGAAGATTCTCCATACAAGTTGTGCATTTCTGAACCAAGTCTTCTGCCATCACAGGGCTAAGCTCAATATTCTCACTATCAGTATTGCTGGAAAGATACACAGCAAAGGCCTCTGGATCTAAAAGAGTCCCTAAGGTAGCACCACCTGCTAGGACATCAGTAATTGGCATCGGAGAGGAAAGAAGATTAATGTTTCCTTCCATGGTAGAATTAAAACTTTGTTCCAGTATAAAGTCACTATCAAGCTCAAACTTACTGTGTTCGCTCAAATCCTCTTGACTATTGTTTAGCTCATACATCTGATGTTGGACGTTTGGGATCAAGTACTTGTCCAGTGAAGTCAATGCTGGAGGAGAAATTTCATCTTCTGCTTTGCGAAGTTGGACAGCTATTGAATTCTCAAGTTCTTTCCGGGCTTTAACCCTGCTTAAGTTTTTCTTAAGATCTTCTAACTCATGTCTAAAACCATCAACTCTTGTATCCATGTCTGTATTCTTTATATCGAGCACCTCTTCGTATGAATAGTCATCTGTGTCCTGATTTTTCAAGTTAGTCGATAGCCTTTGGATCAGTTTTGTTTTATCTTCTTCCAGGCTCTGTAGCTTCATATCATACATTTGTAGGTCTCTCTCATGTTGCAGTTTCAAGGCTTTGCTACTTTCAGCTTCTAATCTTAAATTATTTTTAAGATCCCGAAGTTCTTGGTTCAGACGATCTTTCTCATCCTTGTCCTGTGCTGCAATGTCCTCTGCTTGTTGCAGTTTAAGAGAAAGATTAGCTACAGTGTCATTGTGCTTTTGTTCCCAGGCAGATCTTTCCATTTCAAATGTCTGCATTTGTTCTTCAATCTTCATGCGTAAACTCTCCCGAAGAGTTTCTGATTCAGCAAGTCTCTCTTTTAAATCTACAACTAGCGAAGCTAGAAACTCTTTGTCTATTTCATTGGTATCAAGTGTGGTATCTCCATCTATATTGCCACCATCAAGGCTAGTCGACAAGAATTCAGTCTGAATGGACGCTGAACTCTTATGTTTAAGTTGCGTGACTTCCTGATTTCTTTCTAAAAGTTCTTGTTCTAGAAGGGCCACAGAGTTTTCAGACTTCTCCAGCTTTTCTTGTAAAAATGCAAGTCTTGCCTGTTGTTCCTGCATTAAATTTTCAACACTTTATTTTTTTTACAGGACATATTGCAAATTATTAATGATTTTATATACTATGTCAATTTCATTTATGGTACAGAGCTAGTTTATGGCTTGACTCTACAATTGTTCTTACCTTCTGAGAGTTCTCCAACTCTATTTCCCGTTCTTTTGCTTGTTGGTCTAGTTGACGCATTCGCTCTGTCTGCTTTATGAGACTATGCTGGAGTAGAGAAAATTGTTGTTCAGCTTCATACAGATCTGTTTTTCCTGGACTTTTGCCTTTTAAGGATTTACTTGCCTTAAAGAAAAAAAGAAAAAAAAGAGAAAAAAAGAGGAAATTTAACATCCATAATGCTAAGGTTCATTAAAGGGGTATTCCGGGCAAAAACATCTTATCCCCTATCCAAAGGATAAGGGATAAGATGTCTTATCGTGGGGGGGCCCGCTGCTGGGACCCCCCGCCATCTCCCTACATTTTATGCAGGGCCGAGTCTCTAGTTTCAGAAACCTCCGGGTTTCCGGGACTGTGGACGTGCCATTACGCCACGCCCCCTCCATTCATGTCTATGGGAGGGGGCGTGACGGACATCATGCCCCTTCCTATAGACCTAAATGAAGGGGGCGTGGCGTGACATCACATCACGTCCCCAGTCCCGACAACAGAGAGGTTTCCGAAACTAGAAACTCAGCTCCGCATAAAATGTGGGTGCTGTAGGGAGATCGCAGGGGGTCCCAGCAGCGGGCCCCCCGCGATCAGATATCTTATCCCCTATCCTTTGGATAGGGGATAAGAGGTTTTTGCCTGGAATACCCATTTAAAGCCTACTGACACGCTCTGCCCAGTACTTGGCTGGAATCACATCTTGCTTTAACTCTGTCAGCAACCTGTTAAAAAAGGTATGTCGACGCTTACTACACAGCAGGCACATCTTATTTTTAAGGCTGAACTTAGTCAACTAGTGACCAAGTTTAGTCCACTTGCTGCACACAGACACTTATTTTGCATGACTCAAAAACACATGTACAAAATGGAGCTAAAGCAATCACTAGCTGATGACATTTGGCCCATTAAACTCATTGGGTTTGCTGCCACTATGCAAAAGTATATATTTTGCTAACATATACATTTGATGTACTGTTAAAATTAGAAGTTAATTGATATTGGGGGAGTCTGCTGTCCCTTCTGAGCATGTGGGTTCTCCTCAGTAAGTTTGCATGGCCCTTGATCCCAGAGTGGTGTTGTGGTGTTTCCATGGGTGGTTGTGTGGTGTGTGCATGTGTGTGTTGGGCTGTTTATTCCATAGACTCCATGACTGAACTGATTCCCGATTGTGATCAATGCTTTAGGCTAAGTTTCCACTTGGTGTTTTGTTTTTTCTTTAAAAAAAAAAAAAAAAAAAAAAAGAAATAATAAAAAAAAAGAAATAAATAAATGCCAAATTTTTCCTGCATTTTGGCAGTTTTTCTGGCGTTTTTTCAGGTGTGTGGAACCAGCCAACTTTGAACCCTGCGACAGTTTTCTCACTATCTTCAGAATACCACTCTGTGGGTCAAATGCTGAGTGCCCGGTCCACAGAGTGTTAGGAGGCGAGGAGTGATGTATAGCATCAATGCTCAACTCCTCCGGCCGTATAGTATACATGGGTGCATACTATACAGGAGTCGGGAATCCCTTCACTATACTGCTCCTATAGCCACTTCGGGAGGTATACAGCTATCTATAGCTAGCTCTATACAGAAGAGGAGATCCCCTAATCTCCCTCGCTGTCGGGTCAGTGTAGCTCCGCCCCTAATGACGACATGATTAGGGGCAGGGCTACAGACGGGAGCCAGGCTCTGTTCACATTGTACATTTTGTATAATGTGAACAGACCCTTCTGCCAGTGTTTTCCCAGACAGGTAGACTAAGGCTGTTGCTATACTACAACTCACAGCATGCCAAGACAGCCAAATGCTGTCTGGGCATGCTGGTAGTTGTTTTTCAACAATTGGAGGCTCTTTGTTTAGGAAGACATTGCATTTTGGGTGCTCCCTCTAGAGGAGAGCGCCAAAAATGTCCTAACCCATTTTTTGTGTTTCTTGTTTTCTTCTCATTTCAGATTAGTGTATGGAGAGAATTACAGCGGATAAACTGGACTTTTTTCTTTTTATAAAATGGCTAACGAGGGCTGTGGGGAGTGTATTCTGAAATAATGTTTCCAATGTGTTGCGTTTTTTTTTTTTTTCTTTTATTGAATTCAGGCTTCGTAGTGGAAGCAGTCTTCTTGACGGAATCCATTACTAAGCCAGGGCATAGCATTAGCACCAAAAACAGCTAAGCTAACCCCTAAATATTACCCTACCGCCACAGGGGAACCAGGCAGAGCTGGTACCAACAGGCCCAGAGCATCAAAAATGGCGCTCCTGGTCCTAGGTGGTAACAGGCTTGCGTTATTTAGGCTGGGGAGGGCGAGTAACAATGGTCCTCGGCCACCCTGGTAATGTCAGGCTGTTTCTGCTTGGTTGGTATCTGGCTAAGAATGAAAATATGGGGAACCCTATGCATTTTATTTATTTATGGAAGGAAAAAAAATGGATAGGGTTCCCAGTATTTCATTTGCAGTAATCCGAATCAGACATAATCCTCTGCATACACAAATCTAAAACGAGAAGAAAATGAAAAACACAAAAAATGGGTTAGGACATTTTTGGCGCCGTCCGCTGGGGAGATCGCCTAAAATGCAATGTTTTCCCAAACAAAGCCTCCAATTTTTACAAAACTACAACTCCCAGCATGCCCAGACAGCCTCTCTTTGTCTGAACATGCTGGGAGATGTAGTTTAGCAACAGCTTGAGTCTCCCTGTCTGGGAAGACACTTGCAGAAGGGTCTCTTTACATTATACAAAACGTATAACGAATAGAGCCTCACACCTTTACCAGCCTGGCTCCCGCCTGTAGCTCCGACCCCAATGATGTCAACGCTAGGGGGCGGAGCTACAAGAACCCGGCACTGAAAGGACGTAAGTGAAACTCGAATATATAATATCTATCTATCGAAAATGGTAGAGCAGCACCTCACATGCTCCACCCTATATATACACTTTGTAATGATCACTATTGTTTGCTTGAGAATGGTGTTGTGAGGACACCGAAACGTCGCACCAAGTTTTGTTCATGGAATAAAGACACTTTTTTTCACCTTATTGAGTGCTGCGGTCATCCCTTTTGTTCTTTGATTTAGAGATATATATATGAAATATTTTTTTAATATATATTATCTCTATCTACATACATACACACTGCAGGCTCACTAAGTTCTTGATGCGCAGTAGTTATACGACTTATATCTACTGCTCAGCATCAGCTGTTCTCCCGGCTCTGTTACCGCAAGCACAGCTGAAGTCCTGGTCTGTGCAAGGACATTTTCCAGCACAGTATGCTGCGCTGGAAAATGCTGTATGGCTGCGGAGGGAAGTAGGGATGCTATGCATTACTCCTCTCAGAGGAAGCTGAAACTGGCGTTTCAAAGCAAAACCACTAGTCTCAGCATTGCTGTGATTTGGATAAACTGCCAGATTGCAGCAAAAACGCCGGGGGTCAGGGGAAAAAAACGACAAACCAAAAAAAACGCAACGTGAGCTTGGCGTTTTGAGTTTCCCCATTGAATCCCTGCTAACATCAGCTCACAGCGTTTTTCCCAAGGAAAAACACCATGCTGATGTTTTTTTGGGGGACAAAACGACAAAAAAAAAAAAAAAAAAACAAAGTGGAAACTTAGCCTTACATATTTCCTGGTGGATGCTACAGCTCTCTTGTGGAGCTCTCTGGGGTGTTTTCATTTTATTATGTTTATGCAAAAGTTCTAAATAATAATATGAATTAGTGAATCTAGCCACTTACAAAAACTTTTTATATAATGTAGAGAACATTATAGGTAGATTTGTGTATATTTCTAGGTATTAAAAAAAAAAAAAAAAAACGCTGTCTCGTCCCTGCAGCTATACCCTGTGTGTCTCTGCAGAGACAAAATACAGATAGTGTGGGCAGACAAATAGGGCTCTGTGCACTGAGGCTCTGTGGAACACGCCTGCTCCTCTACAGTACACACACACACACACAGAAGCAACATAGAGGACACTGGGTGATATTTAAGTTCACTTGACTGTTGAGGTGATGATGAGTCACTTGGGAGGCCCAGCTTTTTAAAAGTTCTAACGTAAGATTATACCTTGCAGTGTTGAACATGCATTTCTACCTACAGAGATAAAATAAAGCATAATTATACAAGTATAATTTTTTTTTTAGCTTTACGAGCCTTCACCTTTTTTTGGATCTAGTACAAGTTTTGGTTTCAAGAACCAAAAAAAATAAAAATAAAATAAAAACCTGCATCCACATGTGGTGGGTGAAGTACCTGACTTTTAAAGTGTACATTAATTTTTTTCAGTGCTGAAGCTTTCCTTTAAACAAGAAAAGTGCCAGGTGTGAAGTACTTTATGGAACCAGTTTGTCTGCAGTCTTGAGGAGAATATATAATCTGCTTTTTTTTTTTTTTTTTTTTTTTTTTTTAATACTACTCACATTTTGCAGCTGACTTTGAATGGCGTGGATCTGACTCGATAGCCCTAGAGCCTCCCTTTCTACTTCCTCACGACTTAGTAGTGCTTGCTGCAAGTTAGTAGATAACTGCGTTATGATATTATCCCGATCACGGACCGCTGTCTGCATCACCTATGCAAAATTATAGTAATAAGTACTACAGCAAACAACTAGCCCCAAGAAGAAAGTATGGACATATGAAGTAGCCTACAAAAAGCATAACAAAAATTATTAAAACCACATTTTGTTGTAGGAACAAATATGGAATCCTAAAAGTTCCTGAAATCATGCACAGCATCCAAGATATTTTGTATGAGCGCTTCTGCACCAAAAATATTGAAAACAAGTTTTTGCATTCTGCTCACAGCACCAGGGCATCCCTCCACTAATCTCCATTACCTGAATCACTGCCACTTCTAAATTTAAATAGACACGCATCAGTTTCACCCACACTAACCTGTTTGTATAGGGACAAACTTTTCTTTTGAATGAACAAAGTGCACTGCACAGGAGCAGAGTGCTTCATTCATACTAAGGCTATGTTCACACACTCAAATACCATTCTGCAAAGTTTGCTTAGGAATTTTTGCAGAACTTTGGTACTTCAGTTTCTGAGAGCAAAACACACAAAATGCTGCTAAAATTCCAAGCCCCATTGACTTCAATGGGACTCTGCTAGTAATTCTGCAAAAATCAAAGACGTTTTGAATGTTTTTTGCAGAATCCAGCCACAGAAATTCTGCTGTGTGAATAGGACAGCGGAATCCCCATTAAATTCAATGTGCAGTGAATCTTCTTGAGACTGGTGTGGCTCCTATCGGTTGGACTTGTACCCATCAGCTTGTTATCCCCCTTCATGAGGGTGGAGGGATACTTCATACAAGAACAATCCTTTATGATTTGAGAATAAAAAATGACAGATCTGTATAAAGTCAATAAAGAGCATCTCTTAATCAAAACCAGAGTTACCCAAACGGCATAGTCTTCTGGCTACTCTGTTTACATAACTTTGGAGGTTAAGTAAGCAGCGTAACTCACTGGGCTATGCCATTTGTGCAATTCTCATTAAAGTCAATGGGAGTTATGTAAATTGTGAAACTTCCACACTTCAGCTACTTTCACTTTCCCGGCCCACCATTAGCCACCACAAATAGGCTGGAGGTGGGCAACTGATGATTTGAAACAACCCCTTAAAATCTCTATTCAATCTGCTGCAATTTAAAGACTGGGTGTACCTCCTGTAGAAGATCAGCAGACAAATTCTCTTTCAACGGGGTTTGTGGCCTTTGAAAACGATCCGTAAAGCTCCCAATGTCATCTGGTGTCAGCACAAGTCTAGCTTCCAAGTCTGCCGTTTTATCCAGCCATTCAGATGCATCCAATAAACTGTTCATGGTCTGTAAAAAAAGACTATTTATTGAGCTTGTTAAAAGGGGTACTCCGCAGGAAAAAAAAGGTTTCACATCAAGTGGTGCCATAAAGTTAAAAAAATTTATGAATTACTTCTATTTAAAAATCTTAATCCTTCCAGTACTTATATAACTTCCTCTGGAGCATACAACAGCTGATATTTCTTTAGTCTGACCACAGCGCTCTCTGCTGACACCTCTGATCATGTCAGGAATAGGGCTGGGTGGTATGGCCTAATATACGTATCGCGTTATTTTTTGTAACTTATGACGGTTCCACGGTATATAACGGTATTTAACATCAGTGCCAGTTAAGTGCCGAAGCCCCGCCCGTGCCAGTTACAGAAGATTTCAACAGATAATAAAACTACAATTGCGGGAGAACAGCAGCGCAGATCCGACCAAGGTAGGGCTCGTTTTAATCAGCGTCTCCCGCACTATCGACCAGTACCTGTGGATAGTGCGGGAGAAAATATCTGACAGTTTTCCTTTAAAGTTTATTTTGTTTACCTTTTGCAGCCCGGGCATAGGGATACAGTATAGAGCAGTGGTTTGCAATCTGCGGATCTCCATATGTTGCAAAACTACAACGGCCAACGGCTGTCCGGGCATGCTAGGAGTTGTAGTGTTGCAACATCTGGAGGATGAAGAACACTGGTCAAGTGTCAGCACCGGCGGCTGCAACAAACAGAAGGACCAGGAGGGCAGCGCTGGCAGGTGACATATGTGAGTAGCAGTGCTGGGATGATAATTTGGGGGGGGGCATAACAGCGCTCGCGGGCCACATATGATTAGTTCCCCAATGTGGGGACAGCGCAGCGCTGGGCTGATAATTCATCCATCCTGAGGGGGAGGGGCCAAACCGGTATTGCGGTATGGGTTAAAATTCATATCTTGCAGCACAAAAATGTCGGTATTCGGTATGAACCGGTATACCACCCAGCCCTAGTCTGGAATTGTCCTGAACAGGAGGTTTGTTAAAGCGTACCTGTCAAACATCACGCCAGACTGGAAACTGAGGTAGAAACCAATGAAAACCCAGCTGGGATTCTCAGGGTCTGAGCACAGGAAGGAGGACTCCAGAAGACATTTGTGTCAGTGCAGTACAACTGACACAGACAAAAAGGAAGGAAGAACACACCCCTTCCAGGGAGATTGCACAAACTCCTCCAACAGAGGAGAGCGCCAAGGCCGCGTGAGCAGCAGATCACCAAAAAAAAAAAAAAAAAAAAAAAAAGAAAGAGCCAGGCTGTGATAGTGGACAGTAAGCACACAAGCCTAGACAGGGAAAATCTGCACTCAGCAAAGAAACAAGTGCCCCGCCAGATACTCCACCTATATACAGTGGTCCCTCAACATACGATGGTAATCCGCTCCAAACGGACCATCGTTTGTTGAAACCATCGCATGTTGAGGGATCCGTGCAAATTATAGGACAGTGGTCTACAACCTGCGGACCTCCAGATGTTGCAAATCTACAACACCCAGCGGCTGGGTGTTTTAGTTTTGCAACATCTGGAGGTCCGCAGGTTGTAGACCACTGTTAGAGGAAGTTGTACTCACCTGTCCCCGCCGCTCCGGACCGTCACCGCTGCCCGGGATGTCGCCGTCCATCCCTGTCGCCGCGTCCCCGACGCTCCGGCAAGGCCTCTGCTTCCATGGCATCCGGTACAGCGTGCGCAGCGACGTGATGACGTCGATGGAGAGCGCCGAAGATGCAGAGGATCCCGAAGAGGACGCGCCGGAGCCCCGAGGACAGGTAGGAGACATCACCAGAGCTCACGGGGCACCGTAAACTGCTGTCCGGCGGCAGCTGAAACGGTCAGCGCTGCTGGATAGCAGTTTATGCGATGGCCCCGACATAAAAAAAGCATCATATGTTGATGCTGCCTTCAACATGCGATGGCCTCAGAGGCCATCGCATGTTAAAATCATCATATGTCGGGGCCATTGTAGGTCGAGGGGTCACTGTAGTGGGAACAGCAAGATGGCATCATCTTGGCGGCAGAAAAGACTCAACGAAATAGCCACTCTAGGAGGAGGGAAAACCAGGGTGGTCGAGAGAAGTATAGACTAGGGATCGACCGATTATCGGTATGGCCGATATTATCACGATTTTGGGCATTATCGGTATCGGCAATTACCTTGTCGATAAGCCGATAATGCCCCGCGAATATACCCCATCAGTAAGGTGCGACCAAGAAACATTGTTTTTGCATGCTTTTTAACATATCAAAAATTATTGGGGGAGATTTATCAAAACCTGTCCAGAGGAAAAGTTGCTGAGTTGCCCATAGCAACCAATCAGAGCTCTCATTTTTCAGAGGCACTTTTTAAAATGAAAGAAGAGATCTGATAGGTTGCTATGGGCAACTCAGCAACTTTTCCTCTGGGCAGGTTTTGATAAATCTCTCCCAATGTATCTGACAGTGTCCAATTAAGGGGATTTAATGATTCTCTGGACACTGAGCACTGTGGTCAGACAGAAAAGACCTATACAACTTCCTCTGTAGTATACAGCTAATAAGTACAGGAAGGATTAAGATTTTTAAATAGAATTCATTAACAAAGCTGTAACTTTCTGGCACCAGTTGATAGATTAAAAAAAAAAAAAAAAAAACTCTCCAGTCCCCGACTTCTTCCGCTTCCTGTAAGTCGAAGAGTCACGTGATGCTCAGCGTATCACCGTATCAGGGGGACACTGCTGCGGACGGAGTGGAAGAAGTAGAGGACGGGACATCAGTGCAACAGGGGGAATGTAGGAAGGAGAGTTAAAGTTTGTTTTGTTTTGCTTGGGCAGCCCGGGCAAAAAACACACAAACACGCACTGGAGTACTCCTTTTACATTAACTGGTGCCAGAAAATTATACAGATTTGTAAGTTTCTTCTATTTAAAAATCTTAAGCTTTTCCATACTGATCAGCTGTTGTATGCCCTGGAGAAGTGGTGTAGTTCTTGCTAGTCTGATCCCAGTGCTCTCTGCTGCAATCCTCTGCCCATGTCAGGAACTGTCCTGACAGGAGAGGTTCGTTAAAAAAAAGGGGTTACTCCGGTGGAGTATTTATTTATTTATTTATTTATTTATTTAATTTATTTATATCAACTGATGCCAGAAAGTTTAACAGATTTGTAAATTACTTCTTTTAAAAAAAATCTTAATTCCTTCCAGTACTTATTAGCGACTGTATACTACAGAGAAAGTTCTTTTCGGATTTCTTTTCTGTCACGACCACAGTGCTCTCTGCTGACACCTCCCATGTCAGGAACTGTCCGGAGATAGCACAGTGGTCGTGACAAAAGAAATCCAAAGAGAAAAGAATTTCCTCTGTAGTATACAGCCACTAATAAGTACTGGAAGGAATTAAAGATTTTTTTTAATAGAACTAATTTACAAATCTAGAGAAAAAAAAATAAAAAAAAATAAATAAAAAAGGAAATTTTAGATGCAGCTCACAACTATACACTTACCGAGGTGAACTGGGGTACACACCTATACCACGGTGTGTTAGAAATATCAATATAGAAGAAAAATGGTTTCCCCCACCTCAAGGTTTGTGTTTGTAATAATTTTTGTAATAAAGTTTGTAATAATTATAAAGATATTGCAATAAGACCGTGCTTCAATTATTCTAATATTTTATTACATTTTATCATACATATTTGAATCAATATAATCAATATGTCACTCAATTGCTATATTATTTGCAGAGTTCAATTCATGGACACCAAGATATCTATTAAATGTAACTGTCCTTTGAATTGTAGCAATAATTGCTACAATGTTATTATATTGTCTCTGGTCAGGTTGTAACAGATGTTATAATAAATGATGATCTATTATCAGTTCTGTGTAGTTGGCAATTACTCGCTGAGCTGCACATATGCTTGCAGGAATATGTGCTGGCATGCACAAATGGCGGCTGGTCCTGACGGCGCAGGGCCCGGGTAATACCGCCCGATGGAATCGAGGAGATGGATGCAGAGCCTTGTGGTGGCTGGTCCCGACGGCGCAGGACCTGGATTATGCCGCCCGGTGGAATCGAGGAAACGAATGCAGAGCCTCGTGTTTTTCAGCGTCTGAAGTCAGAGTTCATGCAGACTATGGGAGCTGAGACTGGTATGCAGGTAAGTCCTGGAGGTGGATTGCTCATTCAGAGCTACAGATATTATTCAGAGTACGGCTGTCCAGAGTCTTAGCAGTAAAAGTTCTTTAAGCAATGAGTGGCATAGATAGCATGTTAGAGGCCGGGACCCGTGGCTAATCGCTAATAGCCCTTTAGACACGGCGTTCAAAGTTAATCGCCGTGTCTAAAGTGAAACTAAACTAATGCCGGTTAGCTCAGGGGGCTGTTTGAAGAGCTGTAGGACACAAGGAGGGTCCCCTTACCTGCCACCTGGTGCCTGATTGCCGAATTACTGAGATCCAGGCATGAGCAGTCAAGCGGCAGAATCATCGATCAATGGTTTCCTATAAGAAACCATTGATCAATGTAAAAGATCAGTATGTGCAGTGTTATAGCCCCCTATGGAAGCTATAAAATTACAAAAAATAAATAAAAAAAAGTGAAGAAAAAAAGTTAGAGATCATTTAACCCCTTCCCTAATAAAAGTTTGAATCACTCCCTTTTCTTTTCCCATAAAAAAAAATAAAACTAAAATTAAAACATATGTTGTATCCTCGTGTGCGGAAATGTCCGAATTTTGAAAATATATCAGAAGTGTAACCGCACGGTCAATGGCGTATGAGAAAAAAATTCCAAAATCCAAAATAGCGTATTTTTGGTCACTTTTTAAATCAGGAAAAAAAAAAAAAAAAAAAATTAAAAGCAATCAATAAGTCCGATCAATACAAAAATGGTACCACTAAAAACTTCAGATAACGGCGCAAAAAAATTAGCCCTCATACTGCCCCATACACGAAAAAAAAGTAATAGGGGTCAGAAGATGACAAGTTTAATACGTATACATTTTACTGCACGTAGGTATGATTTTTTTCAGAAGTACGACAAAATCAAACCTATATAAGTAGGGTATCATTTTAATCGTATGGACCTACAGAATAAAGATAAAGGTGTCAATTTTACCGAAAAATGTACTGTGTAGAAACGGAAGCCCCCAAAATTACAAAATGGTGTTTATTCTTCAATTATGTCGCAAAATAAATAAAAAAATTCGTTTCGCCATGGATTTTTGGGTAAAATGACTGATGTCATTACAAAGTAGAATTGGGGGTGCAAAAAATAAGCCATCATATGGATTTTTAGGTGCAAAACTGAGTTGTTTTTTTTTAAGGTAAGGAGGAAAAAACTAAAGTGCAAAAAATGGAAAAACCCCTGGTCCTTAAGGGGTTAAGGGGATTTCCTGATTCTCGGACACAGGTGGCAGCAAAGAGCACTGTGGTCAGACTGGAAAGAACTACACAACTTACTCTGGTGCTAGAAAGTAATAGAAAGCTTAAAAAGGGGCACTCCAGCGGAACACTTAATTTTATTTTTTAAATCAACTGGTGCCAGGAAGTTCAACAGATTTGTAAAATACTTCTATTAAAAAATCTTAATCCTTCCAGTACTTAACTGCTGTATGTTCCCAAGGAAGTTCTTTTCCTTTTGAATTTCTTTTCTGTCTGGCCACAGTGCTCTCTGCCAACACCTCTGTCCATGTCAGGAACTGTTCAGAGCAGCAGTTTGGTGTGGAGATTTTCTCCTGCTCTGGACAGAGGTGTCAGCAGAGAGCATTGTGGTCAGATAAAAGAAATTCACAAAGAAAAGAACTTCCTGTGGAGCATACAGCAGCTGATAAGTACTGGAAGGATTAAGATTTTTAAAGTAGAAGTAATTTACAAATCTGTTTAAACTTTCTGGCACCAGTTGATTTGAAAACATCAATTTAACTGGAAGGTTAGGTAGTGGAGAGGGAAGAAAAATGGGGGGAGATTTATCAGAACCTCTGCAGAGGAAAAGTTGACCGGTTACCTACAGCAACCACCCTGATGGCTTCTTTTCATAGGCCTTTTTATAAATTAAAGAAGTGATCCGATTGGTTGCAGTGGACAACTTTTCAACTTTTTCTCTGCACAGGTTTTGATAAATCTCCCCCAATATTCCTTTCATGGAACCCAAGTAGTTATATCCTCCTGCCCTTCCATATGCAAAGAGTCTGCCTTCTGGGACTCTCTATCAGCAAATTAAAGGGTCTATATGCTGCACACTATTATTTATATGGCATATTATGTATGAGCTGTAATGCCCAGGGCATGGCTACTTAATTTTTTTTTTTTTTTTTATGCAAGAAAAGACAAAAAGTAGTTCTACTGATCTGCAGAGTAAAGTAAACTTCGAGGAAAAATAAAAAATAAAGAAACAAAAATCATAAGCACCAATTCGTTCAAAAAATTGTTACATTTTTCAATTCATTGTACATCGAGTGGTGTCATTAAAAGAAAACTGTATTGGTATATAACTATAGGAGGTAAGTTATATACCACTACAGTTTTCCTTTAACCACTTAAGGACACAGGGCATACCTGTACGCCCGTGGGAATTCTGTTCCCCGCTGCTCACTGGGCAAGGACCGGACCAGGATGCCTGCTGAAATCGTTCAAACCCCTAACGTTCAAATGTACCACTAACAAAGTAGAATATGTCACAAAAAAGACCAACATGAACCTGTACCTCTGTTGTGATGTCTTCTGACACTGTATCCCTTTGTGCACATTCTCCCTTGATCATCGTGCTCTCCTCCTTCGAAAAGTCATTCGTGTGTACAGCCTTATTCTTCCTCTTCTGCGACTTTTTCTGCGCCTTTGAGCTTTCCCCTTTTGTTTTGCGCTGTCTGAAGTTAGCAAGCTGCACAGGAAAGTAAAGGATAGATAGAGTGAGAGGTAGGTGAGGAAAAGGTAACAGGGCCACAAGACACTCATAGTTTTCATAAAGACAGGGGTGCACGGACGTAAGAGAAAACCACGGAACACCATCCTCAGTCTTGGAAGTGACATAGTCCATGAGCAAGCATTATCAAAAAATTATCTCAAGTGGAAAGTCCCAAACAAATGAACAGAAAAAAAGCTAAAAGAAGAGTGAAGAAATCCTGGCTCAACAATGAAAACCACATATGGTAACCTAAACATCTCACTATGGTTAAGTCATAAGAAGCTTGAGAAGGATTAGGGATTTACATGTACACCTGCTTAGATATTACACAAACACAGCAGACGAGTGGCCCTATCAATGGAAACAAAACATTTTAGAGACATTAAAACATTAGAGAGAGAAAGGACTGAGAAGACCAAAATTAAGTTATGTTAAGTTAAAGAGGTTAATATAATGGAACCTGGAATGAGTATTATCATCCAAATGTATTGTCTTTCCCGATAGTAACAGGAGAAATAGTGCATGCACCATTTCTTCCGTTCATTCGCCAGTCACAAAATAACGTCAGTTATTAATAACTGGCTATAAGGGGTTAAAACTGATAATGTAAAAATCCCATAGACTATAATGGGATTTTCTAATGGCCGATTTTCAGGGTTTTTATAACGGACGTTTATAACGGATTCATTTTTATAGTGTGAAAGCAGCCTTAGTGAGGAGCGTGTGCTGCATTCCTATGGGAGTGTTGAAAAGACCCGAGTACAGCTCTTTGGCATAACCGGCGCTCCCATAGAAATGAATGGAGTGTGTGCAGTCTACTGGTTGATGACACAGGCTCCTTACAGAGTCCTTCTCCCGGTGATCACGGCGGGCCCAAGTGGTCAGACCTCCTGCGATTAGCTACTTATCCCCTATGCTGTGGATAGGGGATAAGAATTTTTGCCGGAGTACTTCGAAAATTTACAGGGAAATACAGAAGTAATAGGTAACTATCCAAACCAGTTCTGAATTGGTTGAATCAAGGAATAGATTTCTTAAAGGGTTACTCTTCCCCTAGACATCTTATCCCCTATCCAACGGATAGGGGATAAGATGTCTAGGGGCAGAGTACCCCCTTTAAAGGAAAACTGTCACCAGTTCACCTGCACTATAAACCCGATAGACCTGGTTATAGTGCAGGTGAACAGGAGACCGGCGCCGGGTCTCGGACTGCTATACCTACCTGCAGTTCGGAGCCCCGGTCCCCAAAAGGTCCCATCTTTCAGTGCTGACTTGCGCTTTGAGAAGGGCCCGCCGGCTAGATTTAAATATTCATAAGCGCCGGACAATCGCTTATGATTATTTAAATCCAGCTGGTGGGCCCACCTCTAAACACAAGTCAGAGCTGGAAGAGGGGGACCTTTTGGGGATCAGGGCTCGGGGCTGCAGGTAGGTATAGCAGTCTGAGACCCCGCGCCGGTCTCCTGTTCACGCGCACTATAACCCGGTGTATCGGGTTATAGTGCAGGTGAACTGGTCAACGTTTTCCCTTTAACCCCTTAAGGACCCAGCCCAAATATACCTTAAGGACCCGGCCATTTTTTGAACATCTGACCACTGTCACTTTAAGCATTAATAACTCTGGAATGCTTTTACCTTTCATTCTGATTCCGAGATTGTTTTTTCGTGACATATTCTACTTTATGTTAGTGATAAAGTTTTGTCGATACTTGCATCATTTCTTGGTGAAAAATTCCAAAATTTGATGAAAAAATTGAAAATTTTACATTTTTTTTACTTTGAAGCTCACTGCTTGTAAGGAAAATGGATATTCCAAATAAATTATACATTGATTCACATATACAATATGTCTACTTTATGTTTGCATCATAAAATTGACATGTTTTTACTTTTGGAAGACATCAGAGGGCTTCAAAGTTCAGCAGCAATTTTCCAATTTTTCACAAAATTTTCAAAATCAGAATTTTTCAGGGACCAGTTCAGTTTTGAAGTGGATTTGAAGGTCCTTCATATTAGAAATACCCCACAAATGACCCCATTATAAAAACTGCACCCCTCAAAGTATTCAAAATGACATTCAGTAAGTGTGTTAACCCTTTAGGTGTTTCACAGGAATAGCAGCAAAGTGAAGGAGAAAATTCAAAATCTTCATTTTTTACACTCGCATGTTCTTGTAGACCCAGTTTTTGAATTTTTACAAGGGGTAATAGATGAAAAATCCCCCCCAAATTTGTAACCCAATTTCTCTCGAGTAAGGAAATACCTCATATGTGTATGTCAAGTGTTCGGCGGGTGCACTAGAGGGCTCAGAAGGGAAGGAGCGACAATAGGATTTTGGAGAGGGAATTTTGCTGAAATGGTTTTTGGGGGGCATGTCACATTTAGGAAGCCCCTATGGTGCCAGAACAGCAGAAAACCCCAACATGGCATACCATTTTGGAAACTAGACCCCTCAAGGCACGTAACAAGGGGTCCAGTGAGCCTTAACACCCCACAGGTGTTTGACGACTTTTCGTTAAAGTCGGATGTGTAAATGAAAAAAAAAATTTTTTCACTAAAGTGCAGTTTTTCCCCCAAATTTACCATTTTTACAAAGGGTAATGGGAGAAAATGCCCCCCCAAATTTGTAACCCCATCTCTTCTGAGTATGGAAATACCCCATGTTAGGATGTAAAATGCTTTGCGGGCAAACTACAATGCTCAGAAGAGAAGGAGTCACATTTGGCTTTTTGAAAGCAACTTTTGCTGAAATGGTTTTTTGGGGGCATGTCGCATTTAGGAAGCCCCTGTGGTGCCAGAACAGCAAAAAATACCCACATGGCATACTATTTTGGAAACTACACCCCTCAAGGAACGTAACAAGGGGTCCGCTGAGCCTTAACACCCCACAGGTGTTTGACGACTTTTCGTTAAATTTGGATGTGTAAATGAAAAATTTTTTTTTTTTTACTAAAATGCAGTTTTTTCCCAAAATTTTACATTTTTACAAGGGGTAATAGGAGAAAATGACCCCCAAAATGTGTAACCCCATTTCTTCTGAGTATGGAAATACCCCATGTTAGGACGTAAAATGCTCTGCTGGCGAACTACAATGCTCAGAAGAGGAGGAGCGCCATTGAGCTTTTGGAAAGAGAATTAGTTTGGAATGGTAGTCAGGGGCCATATGCGTTTACAAAGCCCCCCGTGGTGCCAGAACAGTGGAACCCCCCACATGTGACCCTATTTTGGAAACTACACCCCTCACAGAATTTAATAAGGGGTGCAGTGAGTATTTACACCCCACAGGACTTTGGAACAGTGGGCTGTGCAAATGAAAAAGTTTATTTTTCATTTTTACGGACCACTGTTCCAAAAATCTGTCAGACATCTGTGGGGCGTAAATTCTCAATGTACCCCTTATTACATTACGTGAGGGGTGTAGTTTCCAAAATGGGGTCACATGTGTCGGGGGTCCATTGTTCTGGCACTATGGGGGCTTTGTAAACACATGTGGCCTTCAATGCCGGACAAATTTTCTCTACAAAATCCCAATGGCGCTCCTTCTCTTCTGAGCATTGTAGTTCGCCCGCAGAGCACTTTAAATTCACATATGGGGTATGTTCTTACTCAGAAGAGATGGGTTTACAAATTTGGGGGGGCTTTTTTCCTATTTCCCGATGTGAAAATGAAAAATTTAGGGTAACACCAGCATTTTAGTGAAAAAATATAATTTTTTTCATTTTCCCATCCAACTTTAATGAAAATTCGCCAAACACCTGTGGGGTGTTCAGGCTCACTATACCCCTTGTCACGTTCGGTGAGGGGTGTAGTTTCCAAAATGGGGTCACATGTGGGTATTATTTTTTTTTGCGTTTGTCAGAACCGCTGTAAAATCAGCCACCCCTGTGCAAATCACCAATTTAGGCCTCAAATGTACATGGTGCACTCTCACTCCTGAGCCTTGTTGTGCGTCCGCAGAGCATTTTACGCCCACATCTGGGGTATTTCTGTACTCAGGAGAAATTGCGTTACAAATTTTGGGGGTCTTTTTTTCCTTTTACCACTTGTGGAAATAAAAAGTATGGGGCAACACCAGCATGTTAGTGTAAAAAAATAAAAAAAATTTACACTAACAGGCTGGTGTAGCCCCCAACTTTTCCTTTTCACAAGCGGTAAAAGGAAAAAAAGCCCCCCAAAATTTGTAGTGTAATTTCTCCCGAGTACGGAGATACCCCATATGTGGCCCTAAACTGTTTCCTTGAAATACGACAGGGCTCCGAAGTAAGAGAGCACCATGCGCATTTGAGGACTAAATTAGGGATTGCATAGGGGTATTCTACGCCAGTGATTTCCAAACAGGGTGCCTCCAGCTGTTGCTAAACTCCCAGCATGCCTGGACAGTCAGTGGCTGTCCAGAAATGCTGGGAGTTGTTGTTTTGCAACAGCTGGAGGCTCCGTTTTGGAAACCCTGCCGTACAAGACGTTTTAAATTGTTTATTGGGGGGGGGGGGACAGTGTAAGGGGGTGTATATGTAGTGTTTTACTCTTTATTAGGTGGTAGTGTAGTGTAGTGTTTTTAGGGTACATTCACACTGGCGGGTTACGGTGAATTTCCCACTAGGAGTTTGCACTGCGGCAAAAAATTTGACGCAGCCCAAACTTGAAGCAGGAAATTTACTGTAAACCCGCCTATGTGAATGTACCCTGTACGTTCACATGGGGGGGGGGGCAAACCTCCAGCTGTTTCAAAACTACAACTCCCAGCATGTACTGACAGACCGTGCATGCTGGGAGTTGTAGTTTTGCAACAGCTGGAGGCACACTGGTTGGAAAATCTTCAGTTAGGTTCTGTTACCTAACTCAATATTTTCCAACCAGTGTGCCTCCAGCTGTTGCAAAACTACAACTCCCAGCATGTACTAATCACCGAAGGGCATGCTGGGAAATGTAGTTATGCAATAGCTGGAGGTACCCAACTACAACTCCCAGCATGCCGAGACAGCTGTTTGCTTTCTGGGCATCCTGGGAATTGCAGTTTTGCAACATCTGGAGAGCTACAGTTTTTTGACCACTGCACAGTGATCTCCAAACTGTGGACCTCCAGATGTTGCAAAACTACAACTCCCAGCATGTCCAGACAACAAACAGCTATGTGGGCATGCTAGGAGTTGTAGTTTTGCAACATCTGGAGGGATATAGTTTGAGACCACTGTATAGTGGTCTCAAACTGCAGCCCTCCAGCTGTTGCAAAACTACATATTCCAGCATGCCCAAACAGCTGTCTGGGCATGCTGGGAGTTGTAGTTTTGCAACATCTGGAGGGCTACAGTTAGAGACCACGGTCTCAGACTGTAGCCCTCCAGATCTACTTACCGGCTTCCGTAGGATCCCAGCAGCCGTCCTCTTCAGAAGCACGTGACGCCGCCCGCCGATCAACGTCGCCGCAGCCTCCGGACGGGTAAGTGGACGTCGGCGCCCGGTCCCCTTCGGTTCCCCGTTCTGCCCCGCCTATTGTGGGTGGACAAGACGGGGAAAACGAAAGTTAACCCCCCCGCCCCCGGTCTGCTATTGGTCGTCGCCTCTGACGATCAATAGCAGACCAATAGCAGGGATAGGAGGGGTGGCAACCCTGCCACCTCACTCCTATGCCTACAGGGGGATCGTGGGTGTCTTGGACAACCGCGATCCCCCTTCTATTCCGGGTCACCGGGTCACAATAGACCCGTATGACCCGGAATCGGCGCAAATCGCAAGTGTGAATTCACTTGCGATTTGCGCCGATCGCCGACGTGGGGGGGTCTGATGACCCCCCTGGGCATTTGCATGGGGTGCCTGCTGATAGATATCAGCAGTCACCCCGGCCCGGTCCCCGCCCGGCGCGCGGCGGGGACCGAAATTCCCACGGGCGTATGGATACGCCCTGGGTCCTTAAGTACCAGGACGTCAAGGCGTATCCATACGCCCTAGGTCCTTAAGTGGTTAAATGTTTTTGACCTGTAGTTCTTCTAAACAAACACATAAATCTTTATTCCAGCAAGGTGTCAATGGCAGGGGATAACAGTCATGTATCTAAACATGCACCCCTACAACACTTAAAAAAAAAAAAAAAAAAAAAAAAAACTATGTTACTCAGTACCTAATCCTGACCATGTGGATCTAATTTTGTTTGCCTCTATCAACTATATTTATTATAAAAATAACTTTTCATTAGCTCACAGTGTTAGAAATCCTCTCAGGGGAAGGGGGGGGGGGGGGTGTTCCCTCCTTGTGGTGGTGTGAGGTGAATGGTGTGTCTGCTTATGCAGCATTGTCCATGACTTATGGACAAGTATGATGCTGCTGCAAAAGGGTTTGATATCCTTAAAGGGGTACTCCCACCCTAGACATCTTATCCCCTATCCAAAGGATAGGGGATACGATGTCTGATCGCGGGGGTCTGCATTATTGCTTGCGGCACCCACCTGTGTTCTCCCCAGAACTGCTGGAGGGTCTGAGACGCGACTCCGGGAACGGCATTCCATGACGTCAGGACTCCGCCCCCGTGTGACGTAATGCCAGTTCCCTCAATGCAAGTCTATGGGAGGGGGCATGACAGTGTATATGTCCTATATGTATATGTCAGTGTATACATTACTCTGCAGAGCTCTGTACAGTGTATACGTCTTATAGGGGAAACATTGTTCTGTACAGTGTATAAGACGTATACACTGTAGAGAGCTCTGCAGACAGGGGTGTAGCTATAGAGGTAGCAGTTGCACCGGGGCCCTGGTGCCTAAGGGGGCCCCAAAGCACATCTGCCCCATAAGAGAGCAGTACAATAATTGGTATATGGGGCCCTGTTGCAGATTTTGCATCGGGGCCCCCGAAGCTACGCCTCTGTCTGCAGAGTAATGTATACACTGACATACACTGTACAGAACAATGTTTCCCCTATAAGACGTATACACTGTACAGAGCTCTGTAGAGTAAAGTATACACTGACATACACATATGACATATGCACCGTACAGAGCTCAGCAGAACAATGTATCCCCCTATAAGACATATACACTGTACAGAGCAATGTATCCCCCTATAAGACATATACACCGTACAGAGCTCAGCAGAACAATGTATCCCCCTATAAGACATATACACCATACAGAGCTCAGCAGAACAATGTATCCCCCTATAAGACATACACCGTACAGAGCTCAGCAGAACAATGTAACCCCCCTATAAGACATATACACATATACACCGTACAGAGCTCAGCAGAACAATGTATCCCCCTAAGACATATACACTGTACAGAGCTCAGCAGAACAATGTATCCCCCTAAGACATATACACTGTACAGAGCTCAGCAGAACAATGTATCCCCCTAAGACATATACACCGCACAGAGCTAAGCAGAACAATGTATCCCCCCTATAAGACATATATACCGCACAGAGCTAAGCAGAACAATGTATCCCCCCTATAAGACATATACACCGTACAGAGCTTAGCAGAACAATGTATCCCCCCTATAAGACATATACACCGTACAGAGCTCAGCAGAACAATGTATCCCCCTAAGACATATACACTGTACAGAGCTCTGTAGAGTAATGTATACACTGATATACACATATGACATATGCACCGTACAGAGCTCAGCAGAACAATGTATACCCCTATAAGACATATACACTGTACAGAGCAATGTATCCCCCTATAAGACATATACACCGTACAGAGCTCAGCAGAACAATGTATCCCCCTATAAGACATATACACCGTACAGAGCTCAGCAGAACAATGTATCCCCCCTATAAGACATATACACCGTACAGAGCTCAGCAGATCAATGTATCCCCCTAAGACATATACACCGTACAGAGCTCAGCAGAACAATGTATCCCCCTAAGACATATACACTGTACAGAGCTCTGTAGAGTAATGTATACACTGATATACACATATGACATATGCACCGTACAGAGCTCAGCAGAACAATGTATCCCCCTATAAGACATATACACCGTACAGAGCTCAGCAGAACAATGTATCCCCCTATAAGACATATACACCGTACAGAGCTCAGCAGAACAATGTATCCCCCTAAGACATATACACTGTACAGAGCTCTGTAGAGTAATGTATACACTGATATACACATATGACATATGCACCGTACAGAGCTCAGCAGAACAATGTATCCCCCTATAAGACATATGCACCGTACAGAGCTCAGCAGAACAATGTATCCCCCCTATAAGACATATACACCGTACAGAGCTCAGCAGAACAATGTATCCCCCTATAAGACATATACACCGTACAGAGCTCAGCAGAACAATGTATCCCCCTAAGACATATACACTGTACAGAGCTCTGTAGAGTAATGTATACACTGATATACACATGACATATGCACCGTACAGAGCTCAGCAGAACAATGTATCCCCCTATAAGACATATGCACTGTACAGAGCTCTGTAGAGTAATGTATACACTGATATACACATATGACATATGCACCGTACAGAGCTCAGCAGAACAATGTATCCCCCCTATAAGACATATGCACCGTACAGAGCTCAGCAGAACAATGTATCCCCCCTATAAGACATATGCACCGTACAGAGCTCAGCAGAACAATGTATCCCCCCTATAAGACATATGCACCGTACAGAGCTCAGCAGAACAATGTATCCCCCCTATAAGACATATGCACCGTACAGAGCTCAGCAGAACAATGTATCCCCCCTATAAGACATATGCACCGTACAGAGCTCAGCAGAACAATGTATCCCCCCTATAAGACATATGCACCGTACAGAGCTCAGCAGAACAATGTATCCCCCCTATAAGACATATGCACCGTACAGAGCTCAGCAGAACAATGTATCCCCCCTATAAGACATATGCACCGTACAGAGCTCAGCAGAACAATGTATCCCCCCTATAAGACATATGCACCGTACAGAGCTCAGCAGAACAATGTATCCCCCCTATAAGACATATGCACCGTACAGAGCTCAGCAGAACAATGTATCCCCCCTATAAGACATATACACCGTACAGAGCTCAGCAGAACAATGTATCCCCCCTATAAGACATATACACCGTACAGAGCTCAGCAGAACAATGTATCCCCCCTATAAGACATATACACCGTACAGAGCTCAGCAGAACAATGTATCCCCCTATAAGACATATACACCGTACAGAGCTCAGCAGAACAATGTATCCCCCCTATAAGACATATACACCGTACAGAGCTCAGCAGAACAATGTATCCCCCCTATAAGACATATACACCGTACAGAGCTCAGCAGAACAATGTATCCCCCCTAAAAGACATATACACCGTACAGAGCTCAGCAGAACAATGTATCCCCCCTATAAGACATATACACCGTACAGAGCTCAGCAGAACAATGTATCCCCCCTATAAGACATATACACCGTACAGAGCTCAGCAGAACAATGTATCCCCCCTATAAGACATATACACCGTACAGAGCTCAGCAGAACAATGTATCCCCCCTATAAGACATATACACCGTACAGAGCTCAGCAGAACAATGTATCCCCCCTATAAGACATATACACCGTACAGAGCTCAGCAGAACAATGTATCCCCCCTATAAGACATATACACCGTACAGAGCTCAGCAGAACAATGTATCCCCCTATAAGACATATACACCGTACAGAGCTCAGCAGAACAATGTATCCCCCTATAAGACATATACACCGTACAGAGCTCAGCAGAAGACATATACACCGTACAGAGCTCTGCAGAACAATGTATCCCCCCTATAAGACATATACACCGTACAGAGCTCAGCAGAACAATGTATCCCCCCTATAAGACATATACACCGTACAGAGCTCAGCAGAACAATGTATCCCCCCTATAAGACATATACACCGTACAGAGCTCAGCAGAACAATGTATCCCCCCTATAAGACATATACACCGTACAGAGCTCAGCAGAACAATGTATCCCCCCTATAAGACATATACACCGTACAGAGCTCAGCAGAACAATGTATCCCCCCTATAAGACATATACACCGTACAGAGCTCAGCAGAACAATGTATCCCCCCTATAAGACATATACACCGTACAGAGCTCAGCAGAACAATGTATCCCCCCTATAAGACATATGCACCGTACAGAGCTCAGCAGAACAATGTATCCCCCCTATAAGATATATACACCGTACAGAGCTCAGCAGAACAATGTATCCCCCCTATAAGACATATACACCGTACAGAGCTCAGCAGAACAATGTATCCCCCTATAAGACATATACACCGTACAGAGCTCAGCAGAACAATGTATCCCCCTATAAGACATATACACCGTACAGAGCTCAGCAGGTCAGTGTATCCCCCATGAGACGTATATCTGTATACACTTTAGAGCAGTGGGCTGCAGACTGTGGACCTCCAGACGTTGCAGCCTTTCAGGTGACAGGCAGCTGTGGTAGAAGTTTGCGGAGAGCACAATGGAAACTACGCAGCCCGCTCCCTCACATCCCGGCGGTCTCACCTTCTCCCGTCCGGCCTGCAGCTTCTTCCTCCGCTGCTCCTCCTCGGTCCCCTCCATACTTTGTACTTTAACTGTCACTTACAACTAAACATGGCGCTAACAAGCCCGCCTCATCCGCCAAAAAGCGTACCCTATCGTTATAAAGTTTTGGCCAATTAGCAATGAGATTTTTGCTATGGGCCCGCCTACAAAACGAACTTGTATTGCAGTGATCGGATTGGACGAACTCAAGTGTTTCCCCCGCCTCTGTAGAGGGCGTATCCTAGTTACTATGGTAATTGCATTCCTAAAGAACGAGCTCATGTCTCCTTCTTCCGCATAAGCAAACGAAACCTGCACGTAGACACGCCCCCTGAGCGCAACCACCAATCAGAGGCCTGCATATGGCGAACCGGGAAATACAAGTTTGTTTGCCGTGTATTTTGAGCCGTAAAACGGCTGTTTTACGGCTCCAAAATACACAGCAAACAAACCTTTATTTCCCGGTTCACCGTATGCTGCGGTTGTGATTTTTGTTTGAATTACTTTGAATTGAATGGGAATAATGCCGAGTTCACACTAGCCTAAGGGTGCATGCACACCACGTTTTTGCTATACAGTTTTCTTATACGTTTTTGTTCTTAAAAAATGATGCAACCAGACACCATTTTTCAAACGTAAATGAGTTAAAATTGAAAGAAAAGTGAGAAAGTCCAGCGTTGTATAGTCGGTTAAATATTGAGGAGTTTATTCGTAACAAAACATGCAGGTACAGTGACACGTTTCGGCTGTCAGTAGACAGCCTTAGTATGACTAAGGCTGTCTACTGACAGCCAAAACGCGTCACTTACCTGTACTTGCCTGTTTTGTTACAAATAAACATAACAATTTTGCACCTAAAATCCATATGATGGCTTAATTTTTGCGCCACCAATTCTACTTTGTAATGACATCAGTTATTTTACCCAAAAATCTACAGCGAAACGGAAAAAAAATCATTGTGGGACAAAATTGAAGAAAAAAAACGCCATTTTGTACATTTTGGGGGCTTCTGTTTCTACGCAGTGCATATTTCGGTAAAAATGACACGTTATCTTTATTCTGTAGGTCCATACAATTAAAATGATACCCTACTTATATAGGTTTGATTTTGTCGGACTTCTGGAAAAAATCATAACTACATGCAGGAAAATTTATACGTTTTAAATTCTCATCTTCTGACACCTATAACTTTTTTATTTTTCCGCGTATGGGGCGCTAAGAGGGATACTTTTTTGTGCCGTGATCTGAAGTTCTTAGCGGTACCATTTTTGTATTGATCAGACTTTTTGATCGCTTTTTATTAATTTTTTCATTAAATAAAAAGTGACCAAAAATACACTATCTTGGACTTTGGAATTTTTTTGCGCGTACACCATTGACCGTGCCGTTTAATTAATGATATATTTTTATAATTCGGACATTTCCGCAAGCGGCGATACCACATATGTTTATTTTTATTTACACAGTTTTTTATTTTTAAATGGGAAAAGGGGGGTGATTCAAACTTCTATTAGGGAAGGGGTTAAATTATCTTTATTCACTTTTTTTTTCCAGTGTTATAGCTCCCATAGGGGGCTATAATATTGCACACACTGATCTTTTACATTGTTCAATGGTTTCTCATAGGAAACCATTGATCAATGATTCTGCCGCTTGACTTCTCATGCCTGGATCTCAGGCACTGAGCAGTCATTCAGCGATCAGACACCAGGAGGCAAGGTAAGGGACCCTCCTGCTGTGTCTCAGCTGTTCTGGATGCCGCGATTTCGCCGTGGCGATCCTGAACAGCCCCCTGAGCTAGCCAGCAACGTTTTAGTTTCACTTTAAACGTGGCGTTCAACTTTAAACGCTGTGTCTAAAGGGTTAATAGCGCGTGACACCACGATCAGTGCAGCGCGCTATTAGCCACGGGTCCAGGCCATGGCCCTGTGTTATAGAGCAGGAGAGGACACAGGACGTACCGATACATCCTTAAGAGGTTAACATTGTAAACCATATGTCAAACGCATCATCCGGTTTAGTCCGTTTTGCATCTTATACAGTTTTTTCCATTTTTTTTCTTTTACCCAAAACCGTAGTCTACCACGTTTTTTGGTCCGGGTGAAAAACCGTACTAAACCGTATACAGTTTTTTTTTTAACATGGGAGTCAATGGGAACCGTACAGAACCGTATGTGCGTACAGTTCCATCAGGTTTTCACCATACGGTTTTTGACTTTGCACAGTTTTTTTTCTTGGAATTTCAATCAAACAAGTAAAACTTTATTCAAAATGAAGTGAAAAGTTAAAAACGTATACGTTTTTTTCTTTTAAAAACGGATACAACCGGCCATCATTTTTCAAACCATATACATTTTTTTTAAATGTATACGGGTTGAAATTTGTACACACGTTTTGATACAGTTTAGTCCGGTTTTGAAGAATCCGTCTTTCATTAAAAACCTGATACAGGAACTGTATTGCAAAAACGTGGTGTGCATGCACCCTAAGGGTGGGCTCCTACTGCGTTTTTGTTTCCGTTTAATGCAGTGGTCTCAAACTGTGGCCCTCCAAATGTTGAAAAACTTCAACTCCCAGCTTGCCCGGACAGCCGTTGGCTGTCCGTGCATGCTGGGCGTTGTAGTTTTGCAGCAGGTGAAGGTCTGCAGTTTCAAGACATGGCCTATATACTGTTTATAGTAAAAAGGTCGGACCCCCATGATCATATAGTTATACCCTATCCTGTACATAGGAGATAAGTTTACAAGATCAGAAAATTAGTTTAATGGCCTAAACAGTCATCTAGTGATTGCATTAGGGCCACTTCCGACGCATAGACATCTATTTTCATGTAGTCAACATCAATAGCAGGTCACAATGATGAGTTCAGCAAAATAAACACATAGGTGCAGGAAGTGGCCCAAATGTAGTCACAAGCTTCTATGTTCAGGCCATTAAAGTGAATGGACCCGCCGCTGTGCCCCACAGTATACATTAACATCCCTTTTTAGGGTAGAGTCACAAATAACGTATTTTGCTGTGTATTTTCCTACCTATTGAAGTCGATGGGTAGCAAAATCAGCTGCGTATTTTGTTACCACTGGGTAGGAAAATGCGCAACAGCAAATATGGCGCAAAATATGGCACATGTGACGCTACCCTTAGACAGGTTACCAATGTATATGCCATTAGGGTCAGTTCACACATGCGTATTTTTGCTGTGGATTTGCTACTGCAGATTTTGCTGCGCATTGACTTGACTGACCCTTAGGGTACGTTCGCACGGGGGGATTTCGTGCAGATTTTCCACTGCGTATTTGCTGCAGAAAATCCACAGCTGATTTTGCTACCATTGACTTTAATGGGTCCACGGAAAATCCGCAAATATGCCACTATTGCAGATTTTCTGCTGACCCAATTAAATCAATGCAACAAAATCTGCTGCAGATTATCCACAGCAAAAAGGCTAAGGAAAATGTGCACAAAATCCGCCCATGTGAACGGATTGGTGACGGTTTGGTGAAATATACATTTCGAATAAGATTGGGTTTGTGTGTAAATTTTGCCTGAACTGGACACAAGTGATAACAAAATTTGCCCTTTGTGGACCTATGACACATACATAACAAAACAACATTCTGTGACATTTTATAAGTGCTGTATTGTATTGTATACTAGCTGAGTACCCGCCGTTGCCCAGTTTTTCCTTCCTAATCCTTGTTGGGGAGGAAAATCAACAAAGGAGGAAGCTTTTGACTTCATATCCCGTCCTCATATATTGTTGTCATATCCCAACCCCATATCCCATCATATCTCGACCTCATAGCCTGACCTCCTATCCTGTCCTCATATCTCGACCTCATATCCCATCCTCCTATCTCAACCTCATATCCAGACCTCCTATCCATCCTCCTATCTCGGCCTCATATCTTGTCCTCATATCCCGACCTCATATCCCAGCCTCCTATCCTGACCTCATATTCCATCCTCATATCTCGACCTCATATCACATCTTCATATCCCGACCTCATATCCCAACCTCCTATCTCGACCTCATATCCCTTCCTCATATCCTGCCCTCATATCCCGACCTCCTATCCTGCCCTCCTATCTCGTCCTCATTTCCCAACCTCATATCCAGACCTCATAGCCCGACCCCATGTCCTGACCCCGTATCCCATCCTGTCTTTGTGAAATGGACTGACACATTCACCAGGAGATGTAGAGCTTGTGGAGTAAGGTATTCGAAGTCCCATATACTTGCATGGGACTTGAAACAAAAACCCATCTTTCATATAAGGGTGTAGGTAAGGGTTAATTTAACTATCATATATTTTTATTTGACATATAAGTAATATGTGTACCAGGTATTACCGTATATACTCGAGTATAAGCCGAGTTTTTCAGCACGATTTTTCGTGCTGAAAACACCCCCCTCGGCTTATACTCGAGTGAACTCTCCGCCCTCAGTGGTCTTCAACCTGCGGACCTCCAGATGTTTCAAAACTACAACTCCCAGCAAGCCCGGACAGCCATCGGCTGTCCGGGCTTGCTGGGAGTTGTAGTTTTGAAACCTCTGGAGGTCCGCAGGTTGAAGACCACTGCGGCCTTCGACATCATCCAGCCCCCCCCCCTCACCCCCTTTAGTTTTGTACTCACCTCCGCTCGGCGTGACGTTAGGGTGCGCTGGTCCGGTGCTGCAGGACTGTCCGGTGGGGAGGTCGTCCTGTGGGATAGTGGTTCCGGGCTGCCATCTTCACCGGGGGGGGCCTCTTCTCCGCGCTTCGGGCCCGGCCCCGGAATAGTCACGTTGCCTTGACGACGACGCATAGGGACGTTCATTACCAACGTCCCTCTGCGTCATCGTCAAGGCAACGCCTCCATTCCGGGCCCGAAGTGCGGAGAAGAGGCCCCCCCGGTGAAGATGGCAGCCCAGAACCACTATCCCACCGGATGACCTCCCCACCGGACAGTCCTGCAGCACCGGACCAGCGCACCCTAACGTCCCGCCGAGCGGAGGTGAGTACCGAACTAAAGGGGGTGAGAGGGGGGGGGCTGGATGATGTCGAAGGCCGCAGTGGTCTTCAACCTGCGGACCTCCAGAGGTTTCAAAACTACAACTCCCAGCATGCCAGGACAGCCGATGGCTGCCCGGGCTTGCTGGGAGTTGTAGTTTTGAAACATCTGGAGGTCTGCAGGTTGAAGACCACTGTATCAGACATTGACAAGCGTTGATGATGAAGGGGGTGTGTGGGATGATGACAAGGGGATGATGAAGGGGGGTGTGTGGGATGATGACTTGGGGATGATGAAGGGGAGTGTGGGATGATGACATGGGGATGATGAAGGGGGGTGTGGGATGATGACAAGGGGATGATGAAGGGCGTGTGTGGGATGATGACATGGGGATGATGAAGGGGGGGGGGTGGGATGATGACAAGAGGATGATGAAGGGGGGGTGTGGGATTATGACAAGGGGATGATGAAGGGGGGGTGTGGGATGATGACAGGGG
Organism: Hyla sarda; assembly: GCF_029499605.1. NCBI lineage: Eukaryota > Metazoa > Chordata > Amphibia > Anura > Hylidae > Hyla > Hyla sarda. The sequence continues at coordinate 71,059,937 of NC_079196.1, forward strand.
GATGATGAAGGGGGGTGTGGGATGATGACAAGGGGATGATGAAGGGGGGGAGGGGATGATGACAAGGGGATGATGAAGGGGGGTGTGGGATGATGACAAGGGGATGATGACAAGGGGATGATGAAGAGGGGGTGTGGGATGATGACAAGGGGATGATGAAGGGGGGGTGTGGGATGATGACAAGGGGATGATAAAGGGGGTGTGTGGGATGATGACAAGGGGATGATGATGAGGGTGTTAATGACGGGGGTCTGGATGATGTTTTTCCCACCCTAGGCTTATACTCGAGTCAATAACTTTTCCCAGGATTTTGGGGTGAAATTAGGGGCCTCGGCTTATATTCGGGTCGGCTTATACTCGAGTATATACGGTAATGAAATATCTCCAGCCATACGGAAGTTATGTGGGAACATACATTTCCCATAGATTTGCATGGGACTTTAAACAAAAAACCCAACCCTCACAAATGGGGGTATTTAAGGGTTAAATTAACTATCCTATATTTTAAGTGGACATATAAGTAACATGTGACCAAATATTATCGAAATATCTCCAGCCGTTTGGAAGTTATGCTGGAACATATATTTCCCATAGACTTGTATGGGACTTTAAACACAAACCCTGACCCTGGCAAATGGGGGGTGAGTAAGGGTTATAGGGGTACTCCTGTGGAAAACTTGTTTATTTAAATCAACTGGTACCAGAAAGTTAAACAGATTTGTAAATCACTTCTATAAAAAAATCCAGTTCCAGTACTTTTTAGGGGCTGTATACTGAAGAGAAATCCAAAAAAGAAATGCATTTCCTCTCTGCTGACCTCTGCTGTCCATTTTAGGAACTGTCCAGAGCAGCATATGTTTGCTATGGGAATTTTCTCCTGTTCTGGACAGTTCCTAAAATGGACAGCAGAGGTCAGCAGAGAGCCCTGTGGTCATGACATCAGAGGAAATGCATTTATTTTTTGGATTTCTCTTAAATATACAGCCCCTAAAAAGTACTGGAAGGATTAAGATTTTTTTTTACAGAAGTGATTTACAAATCTGTTTAACTTTCTGGCACCAGTTGATTTAAAAAAAAAAAAATTCCACGGGAGTACCCCTTTAACCCCTTAATGACCAAGAACGTATGTTTACGTCATTGGCCGGCTCCCGCGATATAACGCGGGGTCGCGCCGTGACCCCGCGTCATATCGGGTCAGTCCTGGCATGTATCTGAAGCCGGGACCGGGGGCTAATAGCGCGCAGCGATCGCGGTGCCGCACGCTATTAACCCTTTAGACACGGCATTCAAAGTTGAACATTGCGTCTTACCTTCCTCTGGCGTGTCCCCTCGGCGATTGATTGCTCTAAGCCTGAGATGCAGGCTTGAGCAATCGACCGCCGATAATGGCTTTGCAGTGAACAGTGCTGGCAATCAGTGTATGCAATGTTATAGCCCCCTATGGGACCTATAACACTGCAAAAAAAAAAGTGTAAAAAAAAAAGTTAATAAATGTGATTTAACCCTTTCCTTAATAAAAGTTCAAATCACCCCCCCTTTTCCCATAAAAAAAAACACCATGTAAATAAAAATAAATATCAACATATGTGGTATCGCCGCGTGCGTAAATGTCCAAACTATAAAAATATATAATTAATTAAACCACACGGTCAATGGCGTACACGCAAAAAAATTCCAAAGTCCAAAATAACGTATTTTTGGTCACTTTTTATATCATGAAAAATAAATTAAAAGCAATCAAAAAGTCTGACCAATACAAAAATGGTACCGCTAAAAACATCAGATCACGGCACAAAAAATTAGCCCTCATACTGCCCCATACGCAGAAAAATAAAAAAGTTATAGGGGTATAGATTTCCGTGCATGTAGTTATGATTTTTTCCAGAAGTACGACAAAATCAAATCAATATAAATATTATATCATTTTAATTGTATGGACCTACAGAATAAAGATCAGGTGTCATTTTTACTGAAAAATGTACTGCATAGAAACGGAAGCCCCCAAAATTTACAAAATGGCGTTTTTTCTTCAATTTCGTCGCACAACAATTTCTTTTCCGTTACGCTGTATATTTTCGGGTAAAATGACTGATGTTACTGCAAATTAGAATTGTTGGCGCAAAAAATAAGCCATCATATGGATTTTTAGGTGCAAAATTGAAAGGGTTATGATTTTTAAAAGGTGAGGAGGAAAAAACGGAAGTGCAAAAACCGAAAAACCCTGCGTCCTTAAGGGATTAAATCACCCATCCTCTGTTTGTTGTTGACATATAAGTAACATGCGTGCCAAGTTTCATGTTAATATCTTTAGCTGTTTGGACGTGATGCTGGAACATACACATACACACACACACACACACACATTGGAGGGACACGTATCAAAGATTTTACCCCTGTTTTGTGTAAAAAATTTTGCGCAACCTTTTTTTTGGCATCTTTTTTTGTGCACATTCTGGTGGAGCATTTCCTCCAGATTTGTAGGTTTCGGCGTACCTTGGAGGGATATATTCCGTACGCACAAATTTATTAACTGCGTACATTTCATTTACCCGCAGAAATCTTGTGCAATGACCATATTTTTTACGCAAATATAAGCCATCTTGGACTGCACGTAGAAAGATGCTCTAAATCATCGATTTCATTTTTCAAAGAGTGGAGGTATGAGGAGATTACTATATTTGCCCACATTTTATGAAACTCATTGCCCTTGATTGATAAATTTGGCGCTTCTGCGCATAATTTAGAATTCGGCAAAAGGGGGAAACTGCTTCTACCATACACAAATAATGATACATGTCCCCCATTGTGTTTTATATATATAGATAGATCATGCAGCATGATAGACAGTCTGTGTAGAACTGGTGCAGTATGTGACATCTGTATCCTCACTGTATGATGGTATTACTGGGTATATTGGTCTAGCATACCATAGCAACCGATACAGCTAAGCTTTTATTTTACTAGAGCAATTTGAGAAATGAAAGCGAAGCTGTGATTGGTTGCTACAATAAACCAAATATTAGGAACTTTCTCACAATGCAATTCCCTATGTTATTATTTGACAATCTTTGGGCCCCATAAGGTACATATGGCATCTACAATAAAATGTGTATATAACCTCTGCATAATGAGTGAGGCCTGCATCAGTGATATGCACGTTTGTGGGCTTTTCACTCCTAAAATACCTGTACTACTGAAGTGCATGCACTGACTGGCTTTCTAGTAAATATTAATTGTGAGAGGCTCTTTCCCCGCTATTGACAATTTAAGACAGGGCTGGCCAACAGAATAATATCAAGTAAAATGGCAAAAATGCGTTGGTGCTCAAAGTCAAAAGTATCTGAATTATCGCTTTGAACAAGACAATTGTCACGATTCGGCTGGCTGGAGGTGGATCCTCTGTGCCAGAGAGGGATTGGCGTGGACCGTGCTGGTGGACCGGTTCTAAGTTGCTACTGGTATTCACCAGAGCCCGCCGCAAAGCGGGATGGTCTTGCAGCGTCGGTAGCAACCAGGTCGTATCCACCAGCAACGGCTCAACCTCTCTGACTGCTGAAGATAGGCGCGGTACAAGGGAGTAGACAAGAGCAAGGTCGGACGTAGCAGAAGGTCAGGGCAGGCAGCAAGGATCGTAGTCAGGGGCAACGGCAGGAGGTCTGGAACACAGGCTAGGAACACACAAGGAAACGCTTTCACTGGCACAATGGCAACAAGATCCGGCGAGGGAGTGCAGGGGAAGTGAGGTATAAATAGGGAGTGCACAGGTGAGGATACTGATTAGGCCTGCTGCGCCAATCAGTGGCGCAGCGGCCCTTTAAATGGCAGAGACCCGGCGCGCGCGCGCCCTAAGGAGCGGGGCCGCGTGCGCCGGAACAACACAGACGGGGAACGGGTCAGGTACGGGAGCCGAGATGCGCATCGCGAGCGGGCGCGTCCCGCATCGCGAATCGCATCCCGGCTGGGAGTAATATCGCAGCGCACCCGGTCAGCAGGTCTGACCGGGGCGCTGCGAATGAGAGAACGCTGCGAGCGCTCCGGGGAGGAGCGGGGACCCGGAGCGCTCGGCGTAACAACAATATTTATTTAGAAAATCTATATCACCACAAACCATTGGGTCACAGGGCTCTTGTGTCCTCACTTCCAAACATCCATAAGAAAAGAGACACCAGGCATCCACTGTTACAGTGAAAACAGGAACTTCTTTATTTTCTTAATGTGAAGGTGTGGTGAGGGTGTTGGAAGGGCAGATGTTACTAACCCTTAGGGCAGATGGCATTAACCATATGTGTTCATGATGCCAGGGCGTGGTTATCATCTAGCCTTCCTGGGCCAGGCACGGGGTAAATAATCACTCCGATGCAAGGTTACGGAACAACTGCACTTTACTGAGGCAGACGAAGTGTTAAAGTCTTTACAGCTCTGTTCAGGCCCAAGGAGATGTACAGTGAACTTTAGGAAGCTTGTTGGCTTGCTGGGACTTGTAGTGGACTTGGACTGACTTGTGCAACCCACGATGAATTTAGTAATTTGACAGACTTAACCATCTTGACTAGACTTGTCCTCTGTATTTGTGCTTACGCCAGGCTTTGACTTTCACCTGCAGGGGTTAACTGGTAGTAGCTGTGTAGTTGCGTGACTAGGCCTTGGTCTCCCTCAGTAACACCAGACAACTGCTAAGGTCTTCACTTGGCTGTACCTCAGCTGAACTACTCACTAGGCTAGCTCCTCCCTGGTATATAAGGGAGCAATTTGGAGGAATCCCTTGGTCACCAACAAGTCAGCTGTTCACCTTACACCTTCCTTGGTAAACATAGGTCTTGACAACAAAGATTTAAAGCAACAGAGGCATAAAATACAGTACATTTACTCATACATAACTTTATAGAATATACAGAGTCCTTAGGAGGGATGTGGACCCAAGAGAACACTGAAATGGAAGCCACCACACAGGATGGGCAAGTGTACAGAATAACAACTCCTATACTGGGCAACCACAAAGGCAGAACACATAAACGCCAACGCGTTTCAGGTAGTTAACCCTTAATCATGGCAATTAAAACATGATGCCATGATTAAGGGTTAACTACCGCGTTGGCATTTATTTGTTCTGCCTTCACATTAAGAAAATAAAGAAGTTCCTGTTTTCACTGTAACCGTGGATGCCGGGTGCTTCTTTTCTTATGGTATTTGGAAGTGGATGGAGACTCAACCCACAGCCCATGCACAGGTGCGCAGGAGGAGCAAGAGCGGTGAATTCCTCTTTACTTCTTCAATTTGGGTGCAAATAGTATAGTATAAAAATCTAAAAATATCTATAAAAACATAGATGCCACAACTACAATGTATAACAAAATAAAATGAAAGGCCACACTGTTTTCCAGAGTCCTTAGGATTCATAATAAGGACTTTCAGTATTGGCCGTTTTTTTATCAATTAAAACAGATGTTGAGGCAAGTACATACATAACATTGCACTCTCCCGGGAGATATAAGTCCTTATGCAAGTATCACTGGTTCCAATAGATGGTATTAAATGGAGATGAAGTGCAGATATTTCATATAGCAAATATTTTCTGTTACATAGAAAGTTCAGGTCGGTACCGTGCACCACTCACCATGCAGGATCCTCCGGTCTAGGTGTCTTCTAGGAAGAAGACAAGGTGCTATGCACCGCTCACCTGACATGGTTCCCGGCTTGCTCTTCAGATGTTGCGTGCTGGTCCTTGCCTGCTTGTGCCTGGCACAGCTCGTGTGCTGGGTGGTTCTCGCTCCCACCAGCTAAGCGTGCGAGCCCTGGCATGAGCGCCTGCAGCAGATTAAGCTTTTTGGAAGGCAGCGGTGAGATGAGATATAGTGGGGCCAAAAAGTATTTAGTCAGCCACCAATTGTGCAAGTTCTCACACTTAAAGGGGTTATCCAGGAAAAACTTATATATATATATCTCAACTGGCTCCAGAAAGTTAAACAGATTTGTAAATTACTTCTTTTAAAAAATCTAAATCCGCTCAGTACTTATGAGCTGCTGAAGTTGAGTTGTTCTTTTCTGTATAAGTGCTCTCTGATGACAAGTGTCTTGGGAACTGTCCAGAGTAGAAGCAAATCCCCATAGCAAACATCTTCTACTCTGTGCAGTTCCCAAGACAAGCAGAGATGTCAGCAGAGGGCACTGTTGTCAGACAGAAAAGAACAACTCAACTTCAGCAGCTGATAATTATTGGAAGGATTAAGATTTTTTAATAGAAGTAATTTACAAATCTTTTTAACTTTCTGGAGCCTGTTGATATATATAAAAAAAAAAGTTTTTTTCCTGGAATACCCCTTTAAAAAGGTGAGAGAGGCCTGTAATTTTCATTATAGGTATACCTCAACTATGAGAGACATAATGAGAGAAAAAAAAATCCATAAAATCACATTGTCTGATTTTTAAAGAATTTATTTGCAAATTAAGGTGGAAAATAAGTATTTGGTCACCTACAAACAAGCAAGATTTCGGTCTCTCACAGACCTGTAAATTCTTCTTTAAGAGTCTCCTCTGCCCTCCACTCGTTACCTTTATTAATGGCACCAGTTTGAACTTGTTATCAGTATAAAAAAAGACACCTCCCCCTCCCACACTCCACTATGGCCAAGACCAAAGAGCTGTCGAAGGACACCAGAAACTAAATTGTAGACCTGCACCAGGCTGGGAAGACTGAATCTGCAATAGGCAAGCAGCTTGGTGTGAAGAAATGAACTGTGGGAGCAATTATTAGAAAATGGAGGACGTACAAGACCACTGATAATCTCCCTCAATCTGGGGCTCCACGCAAGATCTCACGCCGTGGTGTCAAAATGATCAGCATTTGGATGATCCAGAAGAATATTGGGATAATATCATATGGTCAGATGAAACCAAAGTAGAACTTTTTGGTAAAAACTCAACTCGTCATGTTTGGAGGAGAAAGAATGCTGAGTTGCATCCAAAGAACACCATACCTACTGTGAAGCATGGGGTCGAAACATCATGCTTTGTGGCTGTTTTTCAGCAAAGGGACCAGGACAACTGATCCGTGTAAAGAAAAGAATGAATGGAATTTCATGAGATTTTGAGTGAAAACCTCCTTCAATCAGCAAGGGCATTGAAGATGAAACGTGGCTGTGTCTTTCAGCATGACAATGATCCCAAACAGACCGCCCGGGAAACGAAGGCGTGGCTTTGTAAGAAGCATTTCAAGGTCCTGGAGTGGCCTAGCCAGTCTCCAGATCTCAATCCCATAGAAAATCTTTGGAGGGAGTTGAAAGTCCGTGTTGCCCAGCAACATCCGCAAAACATCACTGCTCTAGAGGAGATCTGCATGGAGGAATGGGCCAAAATACCAGCAACAGTGTGTGAAAACCTTGTGAAGACTTACAGAAACCGTTTGACCTCTGTCATTGCCAACAAAGGTATATAACAAAGTATTGAGATTAACTTATGTCATTGACCAAATACTTATTTTCCACCATAATTTGCAAATCAATTCTTTAACCTCTTAAAGGGGTACTCCGCCCCTAGCATCTTATCCCCTATTTTTTTACCACTTTTTACTTTTTTTTTTTAGCACCCTTAGGGGGCTATACCATGCAATCTTTTGATTGCTTACACTGTTCAATGCTATGTCATAGCATAGCATTGATCAGTGTTACCGGCGCTCTGCTGCTCAAGCCTGCGCAGGCATGGAGCAGTAGATTGCCATCAGGCGACGAGGAGGCAGATGAGGATCCTCCCGTCGTCCAGTAAGCTGATTGGGACATCGCAATTCTGTTGTGATAGTCCCGATCAGCTACGCTGAGCTGCCGGTATCGTTTCACTTTCAGTTTAGATGCCGCAATCAACTTTGATCGCAGCATCTAAAGGGTTAATGCCGGACATCGGCTCGATTGGCGGTGCCCGGCATTAGCCGTGGTTCCTGGCTGCCCGTAGCAACCGGGACCCACAGGGTTTAACCCGTTCTCCGTTCGTGAGAACGGTTTAAACCCCGTTTGCGGGATCAGGGCATTTAAGTACGCCCTCAGTCCTTAAGGAAACGGGGGTGTATCGGTACGCCCTGCGTCCTTAAGGGGTTAAAAATCAGACAATGTGATTTTATGAATTATGTCTCTCATAGTTGAGGTATACATATGATGAAAATTACAGGCCTCTCTCACCTTTAAAGTGGGAGAACTCTCACAATAGATGGCTGAATAAATACTTTTTTCCCCACTGTAACTGGCGTCCTTGTGCAGTGCAAGTGCGCACTTGGTGATTGAGAGCAGGTACCTGCACAACACCCTTTTTGGCAAACCCTGTTCCACAGAATTTTACAGCATAAATGTCAGAATGTCTTGTATTAGTGGTGGCAAAAAAACAGGTGGACGCGTTTCAGGACCTCTGCAGGTCCTTTCTTCAGCAGCAATATAATAATAAAATCGCAGGTCTCTATAACTGCTTTATATATGGAGATCACACTTCCCCCCCCCCTTTTCCTTAAATTGAAAGGTATCTGCAAACATGATCTGGATCGGAACTGAAATAAATAGGCTATAAAAAAAGATATATACCACCAGTCACCAGTAATATGCTATACAGGATAGCAAAAAACTATGGCATACATGAAAATTGGCATACACAGAAATTATGGAGAGCATCTGAACATATAAACCTAAAATAGCTACTGTACAGGGAGATACTACATTTTCTGTTCTACTGTTTACCTGTGCCAGGGTTAGCTGCTCCTTTGGACGCTAAGTGAGGGCAGCTCCATTTGACTTTTTTGGGACACTGTGTGTACTGTACAGGACCCTGAAGAAGCTCCTGTCCTGTACATAGACAGAGATTTACAGCTTCCAGCAGATCTTTCTTACTTTGATATGTAAGGACTTGCTTTATCTGTATTAGTTATCTACTTATTTTTTATGCTAATCCGTACGTTTTCAAATTTTCTGATAACACTTTTGGGGTTTCAGAACCAATAATGTTTCCATAGAGTTAGGCGGGGTCCACACTACGGAATTTTGACCTGTAATTCCTCTTAGAAATTACACTTGAAAATTCTGGTGCAGCAGAATGCCATTGCTATCAATGGGATTCCACTGCACAGTGCACTCTGCAGTATTTTCGCAGCAGAGTTTCCACCGCTGAAATTCCGCCGCTAAAAGAATGATCTCATTCTCATGGCGGAATCCACCTGGACTACATTGCAGTCTATGCAGCAATGTATGCACAGTTCTAAGGTCTAATTCAGTTGGCGCTGGCCGTACTCAGAATCCGCAGTGTGAACTTAGCCTTATAGTCTCAAAATACAATGGTTTTAACTTAAATTGGTTATCCTGGAACCAATTTATTTTGTAACCTGAGGGATCATTGTATAATAAAAAAAATTAAAATGATAAAAAGAAATAATAAGGATAATCCATTCTTTACATACATTTTTGTTTTGCAATAATAATTTTCAGCATTTTCTAGTTACATTTTTTAAATGAAATTTCCCATTTCAAATTTTTCTAGTAATTTACTTTAGTACTTTAGTACTTTATTATGCTGATCAATATATTGATAATAAGTAAGCAATCAGGGGTGACATCAGATAACTGTCACTATGAGACTGTACACAGAGCACAATGAGTGGTGACTGATCCCGTGAAAGGGGATTGCCATTACCAGTCACATGCCTTAGATACAAGATTGTTTACAGGTAGTGTCAAGCAACAAGCACTGCAGCTTATTGAATACGACTACATCCAGGATAATACATTGCTGGGAATAAAGACGAAAGGATCCAGGTAAATGCACTCTCTTACCTACCAGGTCAGGACACATGGAGCATGGAGCAGATATGCTTAAAGGAAATTCATTTGTAAACTTTAAGGTTAAATCAAAGTAGCCTCACTGCAAGAAAAAGAGAACTTTTCATAGGACTACTACTATTATGCAGGGGTCATACATTGCAGCTAAAGGTGCCGATATGCTTTGAATTAGCTGATCATTCCTATTATCACCTCTTCTGAGTGAGGACACATGCACGCATGGTTCGGCTGAACATGCATGTATTCTCAATAGGGAAAGAGGAGTAAACTGTTGCCAGACTTCGCTGATGGCTTATAGCATACCTCCAATGATGGTCCTGGCAGCAGGATATCTTTTTGTTAGGGTCTATTCACACGGCAGAATTTCCGCTTGCGGAATTTCGCTTCAAATTAAAGCCCATAGACTTCTATGGGATTCCGCATTCCCATTCACACTTCTGAATTTCCGCTTGCCCCATAACTATCGTAATTTGGAGATGTATTTGATGGAAGTTCCATGCAAGGCTATAGGGTGGTGAAACTCAGCATGCTCAATCCTTCATTCCCTCAGGATCATCTGCTGGGGGAAACGGAGAAGCCCCCATACGCATAAGATAGTGATATGGTCGTGCCGAAATCAGCAGATTTGCCTGACTTTGCTCTGATGTGTATACTAAACCACAGTATATTTATTTAGGCAGAGGCAGGAAAAGTATATTCATGTGAAACAAGATCCAAGTATGAATGAGTCAGTTTTCTGGTAAACACTACACGGCCAAGACAAAAGAATATTCCAAACAAGATTATTGAAAAGTACCAGTCAGTGGAGAGGATGGAATAAGAACTTTTATCTAAATCCCCACTTATTCCCTCACTTTCATGTTAGGAGGCTTTAAACCATTACATCATCATTGTGGTCTTTTTTTTTTTTAAATATACTTTTGGTCGTTTACATTTTTTTTTAGGGGGGGGGGTGCTTTTTCCTATCATGTGATTCTTTTTAACAAAAAATTATATACTCTGAGTTTGGGTCCACATATTGGTTGTTGGTCAGTATTTTTAGTCGATACCACAAGTAGGTCAAAAACACTGAAAAAAGTGCAGATCTTCCAATTACAGTTTTTCTCTGTGTTGTTCCACTTTTGTTGTCCTTTGGCTATTGATCTCAATATATAGGTAGTGATAGACAGATATCAAAATATTGGTACCACTTGAAATGGTCAAAATTTATAACTTTGTTATTTGAATAATTTGCCATAATAATTGAAAATCTGTGCGTCTATATCCCAGTTTGATGCATTGGATGAGAGTTTTTGTGGCAAATATGGACTGATAGGCTACACCTGAAATAGGCAATATATATATATATATATATATATATATATATATATATTTATTTATATTTACAAAACCTCTGGTCACTTATCAGAACTCTAGTTCTGTAAGGCTAAGGTCACATTGTCATCGGGCTTCACTATATAGAACTCTGTCGGCAATTCCGTAGTAACGACGGGAGTTTAGCAGAGAAAAAGAAGTCCATGCACAATTTTTTCTCTCTCTAGTAATCTACTATACATACATACTGTATGTCTCACTAGACATATCCCATCTGTTTAATACAAATGCTTTTTATATATTTTTTATAGATACACAACCATGACAGACCCTTCTTTGATGGATCATATGACTAGGTTAAAACTGAAACTTTTAGAAAAGGTAAGGTAAAACATTGTATTTGTCTTACTGTCTGCATCTTCTGCCATATGTTACTGCAGGGGAAAAAAAAGATAAAATATATGTAGCACATTGGAAAGGAAAGTGAAATTAAAGATATATTTTAAAGTTATAAGTCACAAACAATAAACATATGTTTGTAGCATCAGGCGTACTTGGCCTTATCTGCAGGAAATAGCTGACTTTGGTTTCTCCACAGCCCTTTTGTACTGCAGCCCCTTAGGGTTTTTTTTTTATTGATGGCCTGTAACAAGGCAACAGTGTTTATCCGCTATGCTACCCAACCAGTTTGGCTGAGGGCCACGTTCAGGAGCAAAATCTAAGTACTTGCTCCAGTGTGCAAAAAGTTACTAAAAGGGTACCAGTTCAATTTCTGAGTGTTTTCCTGGTGTACGTAGGTAATACACAAATTCTTAGCCAGCAATCCATGTCAGGCACAGGAGAGTCGGTACATATACAAGGGTCAGGCAGAAGTGAAGAAGCAGGCACAGGTCAGGATATCAGGGTAGGAATACAGCACACCTTCGCTAGGGAACCACAATATTGATCAGGCAAAGATTTATGGGAGGTATAACCTTAAAGGGGTTATCTAGTAAGATACAGAGCTAATTTCTTTATTTATTTTTTATTTTTTTTTAAACACAAAAAAAAACACAGCACAACACCTTTCCTCAGGATGAGTGTAACATTAGAGCTCAGTTCCATTGAAATGACTGAAGCCAAGTTGTAATACCACACATAACCTGAAGACAGTTGTGGCACTGTTGGAATAAATTAGCTGGTTTTTTTTCTTGGATAACCCCCTTACATAGGCAGCACTGAGCAGGGATAGGAGGGAAAAGATTTGAGGTGTATTTGCTGATTCTTTAAATAGCAAGGAGAGTGTGTACACACATTCTATAGCCAATCCCGACCAGGAAGTGCAGGGTAACAGACAGCATGGCAGCCGACAACAGTGCACGGAAAGCAGAGCACGGACTGGGAGCCAACAAGAGCGTGCGACAGTGCATGGCCTTTCCTCAGGCTCTGTGACTCTGGTCGACAGCTAATTGGCAGGGGTGCCAGATGTCAGACCCACTAAGATATTGATGATTGGCACTGAGGATAGGTCATCTATGAAAAATTATAGGTAAAGTCCTTTAAAGAGAACCCTGACGTCTGTTTTAGCAGATATTTAATTTCCCAATAATATGCAGCCTATTTTACTTTTACTACAACTGCACCATTGTTTTCACTGTTCTGCTGCATCTGAAGAGAAGAACGACAGAAATAAAGTAATCAAATCTTTAACATGGTGGACACCAGTGGTGCCAAATTCATTTAAATGGAGTCTCTTGGGTTTCACGGTCTGGTATTCTACTAGACATGATGAGCTATTTTGTCCTGTACTTTTAACAGAATATGTGGCAAAGGCTTCTTATGGAACCTCTGATGTAGATATGAGCACAGTTTCAGACAACTTTCTTTTTTATTCCTTTTACATTCTAGCAATACAAAAATATTGTCGTTTTTAAATAAAAATGTCGTCCTCTTGTCATTGTAGAGATTAGAAAATGAGCGAGAGATTGCTGATGATTCATCGGATATAGAGCCAGTTACAGCAAGTAAGAATTCAGAACAAAATTGGTCAGCTCATCCAACAAGGTGGCTGTCTGTAGACTCATTGTCACGATGCCGGCTGGCAGGTAGTGGATCCTCTGTGCCAGAGAGGGATTGGCGTGGACCGTGCTAGAGGATCGGTTCTAAGTCACTACTGGTTTTCACCAGAGCCCGCCGCAAAGCGGGATGGTCTTGCTGCGGCGGTAGTGACCAGGTCGTATCCCCTAGCAACGGCTCAACCTCTCTGGCTGCTGAAGATAGGCGCGGTACAAGGGAGTAGACAGAAGCAAGGTCGGACGTAGCAGAAGGTCGGGGCAGGCAGCAAGGATCGTAGTCAGGGGCAACGGCAGAAGGTCTGGAATCACAGGCAAGGAACACACAAGGAACGCTTTCACTGGCACTAGGGCAACAAGATCCGGCGAGGGAGTGAAGGGGAAGTGAGGTGATATAGGGAAGTGCACAGGTGTAAACACTAATTGGAACCACTGCACCAATCAGCGGTGCAGTGGCCCTTTAAATCGCAAAGACCCGGCGCGCGCGCGCCCTAGGGAGCGGGGCCGCGCGCGCCGGGACAGAACTGACGGGGAGCGAGTAAGGTACGGGAGCCGGGGTGCGCATCGCGAGCGGGCGCTACCCGCATCGCGAATCGCATCCCGGCCGGAGGTAGTAACGCAGCGCCCCGGGTCCGTGGAACCGACCGGGGCGCTGCAGTGAGGGAAGTGTAGCGAGCGCTCCGGGGAGGAGCGGGGACCCGGAGCGCTCGGCGTAACAGTACCCCCCCCCTTGGGTCTCCCCCTCTTCTTGGGGCCTGAGAACCTGAGGATCAGACTTTTGTCCAGGATATTGTCCTCAGGTTCCCAGGACCTCTCTTCTGGACCACAACCCTCCCAATCCACTAAAAAAAAAGTTCTTCCCCTGACCTTTTTAGAGGCCAAAATCTCTTTGACAGAGAAGATGTCCGAGGAGCCGGAAACAGGAGTGGGAGGAACAGATTTAGGAGAAAAACGGTTGAGGATGAGAGGTTTAAGAAGAGAGACGTGAAAGGCATTAGGGATACGAAGAGAAGGAGGAAGAAGAAGTTTGTAAGAGACAGGATTAATTTGACACAAAACTTTAAAAGGACCAAGATAGCGTGGTCCCAACTTATAGCTCGGGACACGGAAACGGACATATTTAGCGGAGAGCCATACCTTGTCTCCAGGGGAAAAAATGGGAGGAGCTCTTCTTTTCTTATCTGCGAATCTCTTCATGCGAGAAGAAGCCTGTAAGAGAGAATTTTGGGTCTCTTTCCATATGGTGGAAAGATCACGAGAAATTTCATCCACAGCGGGCAGACCAGAGGGCAAGGGGGTAGGGAGGGGGGGAAGAGGGTGACGGCCGTACACCACGAAAAACGGAGATTTGGAGGAAGATTCAGAGATTCTGAAATTATACGAGAATTCGGCCCAAGGTAGAAGATCTGCCCAGTCATCCTGGCGGGAGGAAACAAAATGTCGTAAATAGTCACCCAAGATCTGGTTAATTCTCTCTACTTGTCCATTGGATTGAGGATGGTATGCAGAAGAAAAATTTAATTTAATCTTGAGTTGTTTACAGAGAGCCCTCCAGAATTTAGACACAAATTGGACGCCTCTATCCGAGACGATCTGTGTAGGCAACCCGTGAAGACGAAAAATGTGTACAAAAAATTGTTTAGCCAACTGAGGCGCTGAAGGAAGACCAGGAAGAGGGATGAAATGTGCCATTTTGGAGAATCGATCAACGACCACCCAAATAACAGTGTTGCCATGGGATGGAGGTAAGTCAGTAATAAAATCCATACCAATCAGAGACCAAGGTTGTTCGGGGACAGGTAGAGGATGAAGAAAACCAGCGGGCTTCTGGCGAGGAGTCTTATCCCGGGCACAGATAGTGCAGGCTCGCACAAAGTCCACCACATCAGTCTCTAGAGTCGGCCACCAATAGAAGCGAGAGATGAGTTGCACAGATTTCTTGATGCCCGCATGACCTGCGAGATGGGAGGAGTGACCCCATTTGAGGATCCCAAGGCGTTGGCGTGGAGAAACAAAGGTCTTTCCTGGAGGAGTTTGCCTGATGGAGGCTGGAGAAGTGGAAATCAGGCAGTCAGGAGGAATGATGTGTTGAGGAGAGAGTTCAATTTCAGAGGCATCTGAGGAACGAGAGAGAGCATCGGCCCTAATGTTTTTATCAGCAGGCCGAAAGTGAATTTCAAAATTAAATCGGGCAAAGAACAGAGACCACCTGGCCTGACGAGGATTCAGCCGTTGGGCAGACTGGAGGTAGGAGAGGTTCTTGTGATCGGTGTAAATAATAACTGGAAATCTTGATCCCTCCAGCAGATGCCTCCATTCCTCAAGTGCTAATTTAATGGCTAGAAGCTCTCGATCCCCGATGGAGTAGTTCCTCTCCGCCGGAGAGAAGGTCCTGGAAAAAAAACCACAAGTAACAGCATGCCCGGAAGAGTTTTTTTGTAGAAGGACAGCTCCAGCTCCCACTGAGGAGGCATCAACCTCCAATAGGAAGGGTTTAGATGGGTCAGGTCTGGAGAGCACGGGAGCCGAAGAAAAGGCAGACTTGAGTCGTTTAAAGGCGTCTTCCGCTTGAGGAGGCCAAGACTTGGGATCGGCATTTTTTTTTGTTAAAGCCACAATAGGAGCCACAATGGTAGAAAAATGTGGAATAAATTGCCTGTAATAATTGGCGAACCCCAAAAAACGTTGGATGGCACGGAGTCCGGAGGGGCGTGGCCAATCTAAGACGGCAGAGAGTTTATCTGGGTCCATTTGTAGTCCCTGGCCAGAGACCAAGTATCCTAGAAAAGGAAGAGATTGGCATTCAAACAGACATTTCTCTATTTTGGCATAGAGTTGATTATCACGAAGTCTCTGAAGAACCATACGGACATGCTGGCGGTGTTCTTCAAGATTGGCAGAAAAAATCAGGATATCGTCCAGATATACAACAACACAGGAGTATAGTAGATCACGAAAAATTTCATTAACAAAGTCTTGGAAGACGGCAGGGGCGTTGCATAGACCAAAGGGCATGACCAGATACTCAAAGTGTCCATCTCTGGTGTTAAATGCCGTTTTCCATTCATCCCCCTCTCTGATGCGGATGAGATTATAAGCACCTCTTAAGTCCAGTTTGGTAAAAATATGGGCACCTTGGAGACGATCAAAGAGTTCAGAGATGAGGGGTAGGGGGTAGCGGTTCTTAACCGTGATTTTATTAAGACCGCGGTAGTCAATGCAAGGACGTAGAGAGCCATCTTTTTTGGACACAAAGAAAAATCCGGCTCCGGCAGGAGAGGAGGATTTACGGATAAAGCCCTTTTTTAAATTTTCTTGGACGTATTCAGACATGGCAAGAGTCTCTGGGACGGACAGAGGATAGATTCTGCCCCGGGGTGGAGTAGTGCCCGGGAGGAGGTCAATGGGACAATCATAAGGCCTGTGAGGAGGTAGAGTCTCAGCTTGTTTTTTGCAAAAAACGTCCGCAAAGTCCATATAGGCCTTAGGGAGACCGGTTACATGAGGAAGCACAGGGACACGGCAAGGTTTACTGGGAACCGGTTTTAAGCAGTCCTTGGAACAAGAGGGCCCCCAACTCTTGATCTCCCCAGTGGACCAATCCAGGATTGGGGAATGGAGTTGAAGCCAGGGAAGTCCAAGAAGGATTTCAGAAGTGCAATTGGGGAGGACCAACAGTTCAATCCTCTCGTGATGAGATCCGATGCACATTAGAAGGGGCTCCGTGCGGAAACGTATAGTACAGTCCAATCTTTCATTGTTTACACAATTGATGTAGAGGGGTCTGGCGAGACTGGTCACCGGGATGTTGAACCTGTTGACTAGAGAGGCTAAGATGAAATTTCCTGCAGATCCAGAGTCCAGGAAGGCCACAGCAGAGAAGGAGAAGGCAGAGGCAGACATCCGCACAGGCACAGTAAGACGTGGAGAAGCAGAGTAGACATCAAGGACTGTCTCACCTTTGTGCGGAGTCAGCGGACGTCTTTCCAGGCGGGGAGGACGGATAGGACAATCCTTCAGGAAGTGTTCGGTACTAGCACAGTACAGGCAGAGATTCTCCATGCGGCGTCGTGTCCTCTCTTGGGGTGTCAGGCGAGACCGGTCGACCTGCATAGCCTCCACGGCGGGAGGCACAGGAACAGATTGCAGGGGACCAGAGGAGAGAGGAGCCGGGGAGAAGAAACGCCTCGTGCGAACAGAGTCCATATCCTGGCGGAGCTCCTGACGCCGTTCGGAAAAACGCATGTCAATGCGAGTGGCAAGATGGATGAGTTCATGTAGGTTAGCAGGGATTTCTCGTGCGGCCAGAACATCTTTAATGTTGCTGGATAGGCCTTTTTTAAAGGTCGCGCAGAGTGCCTCATTATTCCAGGATAATTCTGAAGCAAGGGTACGGAACTGTACGGCATACTCGCCAACGGAAGAATTACCCTGGACCAGGTTCAACAGGGCAGTCTCAGCAGAAGAGGCTCGGGCAGGTTCCTCAAAGACACTTCGAATTTCCGAGAAGAAGGAGTGTACAGAGGCAGTGACGGGGTCATTGCGGTCCCAGAGCGGTGTGGCCCAAGCCAGGGCTTTTCCAGACAGCAGGCTGACTACGAAAGCCACCTTAGACCTTTCAGTGGGGAACTGGTCCGACATCATCTCCAAGTGTAATGAACATTGGGAAAGAAAGCCACGGCAAAACTTAGAGTCCCCATCAAATTTATCCGGCAAGGATAGTCGTATTCCAGAAGCGGCCACTCGCTGCGGAGGAGGTACAGGAGCTGGCGGAGGAGATGATTGCTGGAGCTGTGGTAGTAACTGTTGTAGCATAACAGTCAGTTGAGACAGCTGTTGGCCTTGTTGCGCAATCTGTTGTGACTGCTGGGCGACCACCGTGGTGAGGTCAGCGACAACTGGCAGAGGAACTTCAGCGGGATCCATGGCCGGATCTACTGTCACGATGCCGGCTGGCAGGTAGTGGATCCTCTGTGCCAGAGAGGGATTGGCGTGGACCGTGCTAGAGGATCGGTTCTAAGTCACTACTGGTTTTCACCAGAGCCCGCCGCAAAGCGGGATGGTCTTGCTGCGGCGGTAGTGACCAGGTCGTATCCCCTAGCAACGGCTCAACCTCTCTGGCTGCTGAAGATAGGCGCGGTACAAGGGAGTAGACAGAAGCAAGGTCGGACGTAGCAGAAGGTCGGGGCAGGCAGCAAGGATCGTAGTCAGGGGCAACGGCAGAAGGTCTGGAATCACAGGCAAGGAACACACAAGGAACGCTTTCACTGGCACTAGGGCAACAAGATCCGGCGAGGGAGTGAAGGGGAAGTGAGGTGATATAGGGAAGTGCACAGGTGTAAACACTAATTGGAACCACTGCACCAATCAGCGGTGCAGTGGCCCTTTAAATCGCAAAGACCCGGCGCGCGCGCGCCCTAGGGAGCGGGGCCGCGCGCGCCGGGACAGAACTGACGGGGAGCGAGTAAGGTACGGGAGCCGGGGTGCGCATCGCGAGCGGGCGCTACCCGCATCGCGAATCGCATCCCGGCCGGAGGTAGTAACGCAGCGCCCCGGGTCCGTGGAACCGACCGGGGCGCTGCAGTGAGGGAAGTGTAGCGAGCGCTCCGGGGAGGAGCGGGGACCCGGAGCGCTCGGCGTAACACTCATACAGAGAAAAAGTCGGATTTGTTTGGGGAGTGAGCAGCGCACTGCCGCAAACTTCCAGGCTTACAACTAGCGATCACAGCTGGGTTCAAGAGTGAGACCCAATGCGATCAAAACTTTAGACATGAGTGTCAAAAGTTTTTTCTGATGAAATTTGTAAAATTGCGTACACTTTTAGATTTCCACATGTTCCAGAAAGCCCTAGATTTTCCTATTACTACAAAAAGCCAGTGTCTAAAAACTTCCCTCATCATTGAGATCATTGAGAGATTTAACTTGCAGTTCTCAGCCCCAGTGGAATATCTGTTACAGGGCCTCCTACCTACAATATGCCATTTATAACACTGGTATCTTCTCATGTGACAGTAGGACTCTGGGCCTCCTCCAGCATTAGGACTTGGGTGTCAATGCTATTGCTATACCCCCTAGATTTGCACATCGGAGATCATTTGTGGTGCACACTACACCAATAAAATCTAACTTGACAAATCAAAGTTATCACACATTATGACAATTATCAAAGCTTTGTCACTGATTGATCATTTGCATTAAATGTGTTATCTTTATGGAGAAAAAAATTAAACGTAAAGATGTGAAAATGGTGGACATGTATGTAACACTTATCTTGGTCTCACGGCTGTGTATTAATCCAGTCTGATGATGCAGCTTTGTCTCTTGCCCATGCTGCTTCTCTGCTTGTCAGAGGAGCAGAGTGCATCTATGCATGCCTTACTTCCTTTCTGACAGGTAGAGAAGCATATGCAAATTGCATTACTGCATCTCCACACTGGATTAATGCAAAACCCTGAACCGGTACTTCGGTGGCAAGCTCTAAAGGGTTTATTATATTTTAAACTCACTTTGTTTTATCAGGGAGCTATGATGGTCAGGAAGAGGCTCTACAATCTGCACTGCGAAGGAGAAAGGATCTGCTGCACAAATTGAGAGTAAGTATATCATAACTCATGAGTTTTTGAAAATGTAATGTACTTACCTACTACACCACGATTTGTCTTTCTTTGTTTTGAGCCTTAATATTTTAACCATAGGAACAACAACTCCTAGATGAGATAGCTCGGCCTCATACCTGGGAAGGAACACGCAGGAAAAAAGTAAATATAGATCAAGTCCCCCCCCTACACGTCTATCACACAGCGCCACCTCCAGAACCTCCTATGCGCTATTTTCCTCCACCACCTCCACCAGAACCACCAAGGATCATCCAGCAACAGGTATGCATATATGTATTTGCTATAAACGTGCTCTGAAATACAGAGGTCCATATGCTTTTCAAAGGTGTCTATATCTTTAAAGGGGAACTCCACTGCCCCAGCATCCAGCCGCCATGACCCCTCCCATAGACTTGCATTGAGGGGGTGTAACGTGATGTCACGAGGGGGCGTGGCCGTGATGTCACGACCACTGCAGCCCACACCCATCCTTCAGAACAAAATGTTCTGGGGCAGTAGAGTACCTCTTTAAGTATCACATACAATCATTCAAAGTAGAGCTTTTGCTTGTTTGTTAGCAGTTTAGAGCACTACTCAGGAAGCCCGTATTGCCACTGTCAAAAATAGCAGAACCTTGAAGGAAATGTTAACAGGAACAAGGTTACTTTGTCATGACTTTCATAGAACAACATGAAGTTGAGGACATAACACAGTAAAATGTAGCTTGTCTTCCTAACATAGGGCATTCTCTTCCCCAGGATGGTGGACAGGCAGCATGGGTTTCTATTAAAGCCAGCATTTACCTTTTCAGCAAATGTGCTAAAGTAGCTGCTCTTCTGTGGGATTAGACTAGACATGTATGCCTTTACTCCCCACTAGCATCAATGGGGTGCCTGGGACCCTGTCTGTTTGGACCATTTATAGTAGGTACTAACCAGCACATGCCAGGAACATCCCACAGGACCAGACAGTCATCTAGATCAGTGTTTCTTAAACTGTAAGGCTTAGTTCACACTGTGGAATTTCTGGGCAGAATTTCTGTCAGAGATCAAACCAGCGGCACTGGGAACGCGCAGACTGCATTGCCGTCTCCATAGATGTCAATGCATTTCTAAGCAGATCTTCCAAAAGATCCACCCAGAAATGCATTGCCATCTATGGGGACAGCAATGCAGTCCATGCAGTCTTAGTGCCATCGGCTAAATTTCTGGCAAAAATACTGCCCAGAAATTCCGTAGTGTGAACTTAGCCTAATGAGCCCCCTTGTTGTTAGTTAGGTGCAACTGGTGAGGCTGTTTATACAGAAGTGATCATATAGAGCACAATCTTTTCAATAGTTACAACAATCTCTGGTGAAGCAATATCACCAATTTTAATGTTCTACTGGGTTCCAGAGATTCTAAGATAAATTGAGGTAATCTGTATAATTCTGGCATGCCATACAGCCACTGTTGAAGCCTTCTTTACCATAAGAAATGTGTATTTATGGAACATTCTTTCTCAGCTCACAGCAGGAACGGCAAAAAAAGTTTCAAAAAAGGGTTAGATAGGGGTGCGTTCACACTGAGTAATTCAAGAGTAATTTACTTGAGTAATTCCTCTTGAATTCTCCGCTCCAAATTAATGCACATCTCCTCTGCCCATTGACGTTAATGTTTTTTCTGCTGTCCTGTTCACACTGCGGAAATTCCGCTAGCAGAATTCCAACGCTGAATTCCTTTCCACTTCAAGAAAGAACATGTTCATTCTTCAAGCGGAATCCGCAAGCAGAAATCAATAGAAGTTAATGGTAAAAAAAAATTCTGCCCGACATCGTTTTCAAGCGGAATTCGAGCGGAATTCAGAAAAGTAGATTAAATAGCCTCCTCCTTCATTCCTCTTCATTTCCTCTGAATTCCGCTTGAATTCCGCTCAAATTCCACTTGAATTCCGCTTGATGGATAAAATGACAGAAGGCAACAATTTCCTGACCAAAATTATTCCTCAGTGTGAACTTAGAGCAAAATATCATCATTGTGTATGTAAAAACCGTACTATGTAACGTATTAAAAAGTTCTTTGTTTTATATAGCTACCCCAACAGCCAGCAACTATAATTCAGCAGCTACCTCCACAGCAGCCACTGATCACTCAGATTCCACCTCCACAAGCCTATCAGCCGGCACGCTCAGGCAGCATTAAAGAAGGTAAGAGAGAGCAGAGCGCTCATGCGCTGGCAGGCTCTCACATTCTAGTGATTTGAGAGTGAAAAAAGTTAGCATATTCATTACAAGGGCAAATCGGGAAATATAGAGGAGGCAGGTGAGTACGCGTATCGGCTCTACACCTCTGTTGCAAATGGCAGCGCAATAACAATAAGAGATTAAATGGACATAACTCATAAGTGATCACTCGTTTTAATGCTGTTCACCCACACTATAACACAGTATATTGGGTTTAGTGCAGGTGTACAGACTGTCAGTTTCCTATTAAGTTAATAGCGTCTTCTGCTGTCAAGTTAATAGGGTGTGGTCGGTAAAAAAGGGGACTGGTTGACTGAAAAAGGGGCATGTTCTTATTATTTCCTATTGAATTCACTCAAAATCCTGTGAATAAATGGCTAAAAATTCCCACTGATTAAAAGCTAAGACAATATTCCTCACTAATAAAAAATCAGGGTCAATATATCATAAACCACATTTTCTCCAGTGTAACTGTGCTAAAGTGGATGGCAGACATTACTTCAGTAAAACCCTTTCACCTTGCTATCCACCCACTCACTGCAGCATAGCCACGCCCCCCGAAGACCATGTGACTTATGACATATTTACATAAAAAGACTTGCACTACAACACTTCAAGGTATGGGTCAAAGCAGCGCATGGAGGTAATAGAAAGATATTACACAGTACTATAACATCACATCATGTTCTCAACAGCTTAAGAAAAAAATTCTGGAATACCCCTTTAATCTCTTCTTTCCTACAGATATGGTGGAGATGATGCTGATGCAGAATGCCCAAATGCACCAGATCATTATGCAAAACATGATGCTGAAAGCACTGCCCCCTATGGCTTTGTCACAACCTGCCGGAAATGCTCCACCAGCGCCACCTCAGTCACACGTATGTGTTTCCTTACTATGTTTTATGATTTTAGCAACTTGCACCTCAGCATTTTTTACCTACGAGTTAAAGACAACCTATTGGTAAATTGAAGGCTGGAAATCATCTGAAAACAGTGAATCTGGTTTCTCTAAATCAGCTGATCACCAGGGAAAGTGGTTTCTGGCTATAAATTTACTCTTCTGTGACTGCTGAGGGGATATGTGGTATTACATGTTGACCATGTAATAAATCTATAAATTAATATGTAATGTAGTCACCCTGGCAATTAAATGATCAACACAATTCTGGCTTCATGCAGAAACTATTTAATACATGGTCACATTGAGAACACAATAATTCAAGTAGGGATGCTCCTCTTTGATGCTCATATTCCTTAAAGGATTAGTGTAGTGAAAGATAACTTATCCCCTATCCAAAGGATAGGGGATAAGTTATAGATCGCGGGGGTCCGACCGATGGGACCCCCTGTGATCTCCTGAACGGGGGCCCCGGCAGTCTGCTGGAAGGGACGTGCCAAACCCTGGACGGAGTGGCGGCCAACACGCCCCTCCATGTATCCCATAGAGATACATGGAGGGGGCATGTTGGCCTCAGCTTCCTAAGGGGGTCGGAACATTTCCACCAGACTGCAGGGGCCCCGTTCAGGAGATTGCGGGGGTCCCAGAGGTCGGCTCCACTGCGATCTAGAACGTATCCCCTATCCTTTGGATAGGGGATAAGTTATTTTTCACTGCACTACTCTTTTAAATAAGTATTTGGAAGGTATGCAGGTGGCATAAGCTCTTCAATAATGATAATGATGATCATAACCTCTGGATAATGTTTAAGATAAAGCCTAATAAAATATTACTGTAGTAGTAATTTGTAGACATTTATCTACAATGAAATGCATTTTTGACAGTTCGGCATCTTTTCAGGACCTTCAGATGGGAAACCCTGTACTCCTGAAAGCAGAGAAGATCCGTCCATCATCGGTACACCATCACCACCACTATACACCACCAGGCCTTCCGCCTAATCCTCCTACAATGCAGCCAGGAATGGGATATTCAATGTGGCCTCAAATGATGCCTTCAAACACCATGGGGCATATGGGACAAATGGGAGGATTTCCTCAAGCAGTGCACCATGTGACTGGTCCAACTACAACACTTCCAGCAATGCACATGTAAGCCATCTGTGGAACAGAACATTTCTTTGTGCCAACCCCAGTATATATCACCAGCTTAGTAAATGAATCAACTTCTGTATCACTTCTCAGTAACCCAGTAAACTAGTTATTTGTGATTTGCCTTATCTGTCCTCTCATACATTTCCTTTTTCAAGTGCAGCAATGGATGGAATCCCAACCAGAGTCCCGAGCGCACTATAAGACTATGAGCTGGTCAAGGTGAGAGGCAAGGACTAGTCTTCTTATGCGTTATATTCGTTTTTAAGTTTCCTGCAAAATATATGATTGTATATGTAATATTAATAAAGCCTTTACTATTAGTTATATAACATCCTAAAATATACATGTTGTATTTAATTGCTATTTTCAAGCTCTCTGCTTCCTTTCAGTGAATGAAAACAATCCTCATTTACTTCCAGAGGCTTGCTCTCTACTGAGAGACAACATTTGCTGTACTTTTAGGCAGGGGATGTCAGTATGTCTGTATTTTAGAGCTTACATTTTGCTTCAATGGCTGGGTAAGATCAATGATAACGCTGATCTTAGCCATTTAACCCATTAAAGCATTACTATCATGAAACACAACTTTTGACACGTCGCTTAGACAGTGCTCATGTTTAGGAAATTGTGCTATATTGAACATTTTACCAGAAAAACTCCACTACTATCACTTTTTTGTAGTTAAAATGTTATTTTTTTTTCCCCTCAAAAATATTTCTTGCAGAAAGCCACTTGCTCAGCCAGGAATTAGCTTTTGAATTGTCTCAAAGCGATTCATGTGGGAAGTCTGATCAATGACCACACAGCCATAGTCTCATCTAAAGGCAGTAAAATCTGCTAGGTGTATCCATGGAGAGAGTTGCTGGTCATCATACCTAAGAGATACCTCTGAGAATGTACTTAAAATGTAATAACAAAAGCCGTGCACATGTAAAAGGTTATGACTATTTGTTCTATTTAGAGATGAGCCAACTTACAGTAAATTCGATTCATCACGAACTTCTCGGCTCGGCGGTTGCTGACTTTTCCTGCATAAATTAGTTCAGCTTTCGGGTGCTCCGGTGGGCTGGAAATGGTGGATACAGTCCTAGGAAAGATTCTCCTAGGACTGTATCCACCTTTTCCAGCCCACGGGAGCACCTGAAAGCTGAACTAATTTATGCAGGAAAAGTCATCAACTGCCGAGCCGAGAAGTTCGTGACGAATCGAATTTACTGTAAGTTCGCTCATCTCTAGTTCTATTTGCTTGTTTTAATAAAATATAAAAAGATTTCATATACTTCAGAATTACAAAAAAAAAATAAAATGAAAGAACAATAAAATAAAATAAAACAAAAACAAGGCTATAACATTTCGGAAGTTTTTGATCTGTGTGTGGATTATGGTCCATTGTGATTCTTGGTTAACCAGTTTATTTCCAGAATAAAAAGGGATGTATAGAACACTCATGTCCCCATGGCACTGCTCAGAGATTCCTGCTACAGAATTTTTAAAGGGAACCTGTCACCAGTATCACCTGCACTAACCTATTGGTAAAAGCTTGTAATGCAGGTGGTACTGCTGAAAATTATATTTACTATAAACGATCCTCTTCTTTATCTTCATATGCTAATCAGGAACTTGTCGGGTGTTTCCATGCATGTTGACATTTGTCTTCATAGGAAGCGCTTCCCCCCTGTGCTGAGGCTCCAATGCTGTAGAAGGGAGCTCCATGCTGCCGCATAACGCCTCTACTCTGCATTCGCAGCTGGCATGAAGTGAAACCTTTCTTCTCACGAAATAGAGTATACAGCAAAGGAGAGGCACTATGCTGAAAAGTGGAGCTCCATTCTGCAGCATAGGAACCTCAGCACAGGGGGAGGAAACACTTCCTCTGAAGATTGAAGACAGAGGTCACCGTGCAAGGGAATGCCCCCGGGCTCCAATCCTTGATCAGCATATCAAGAAAAAGAAAAATATTGGTGGATCAGGGATTAAGTATCATTTTTTATCATTATCATCCGCACTATGGGGGAGATTTATCAAAACCGATCTGATTTTTTGCTATTGGCAACTCAGCAACTTTTCCTCTGGACAGGTTTTGATAAATCTTGTTTAAGCCTATACCAATAGGTTAGTGCATGTGATATTAATGAGAGATTCCCTTTAGTAAGGGTCAGATGATTAGTGGGCAGGTTCACACTTTTGAATCTCCACCCCAAAATATTCTGGGTGGAGATTCAGTCTCCTCTAGGACCACTTGGACTTGCGCTGTGTTCATAGACAGCAATACATATTTGTACAGATACGACCAAAATAGTGAACAAGATCATTCTTTCAGCGAAGTCTGGAATTCTAATTTCTGCGGCAGAAATTCAGCAGCAAAATCCCATAGAAAACAATGAGAGGCTGCTGACTGAAATTTCTCTGGAAATTCTGTTATGTGAAAGTGGCCAGAGGGTTTAAAGTTAGCGCTCCTGACACATACAGCAAATATGACTCCCATGAACAGTATTAGCAATCAAGTGATTGCTATAAATAGTCCCCCATGGGGACTATTAGTGTAAAAAAAAATAAAAAAGAAGTAAAATTTTTTTTAATAAAGTCAAAAAATGTGAAAAATCCCCTCCCCCAATAAAAAAGTAAAGTCAGGTTTTTCCCATTTTACCCCCCCAAAAAGCATAAAAAACATAAACACACATATTTGGTATCGCCGCGTGCTTAAATGTCTGAACTATTAAAATATATTGTTAATTATCCCGTATGGCGAACGGCGAAAAACGTATATATATATATTATATATATATATATATATATATATATATATATATTTATATTAAAAAAAAAAGTCCAAAATTGCTGCTTTTTTGTCACATTTTATTCCAAAAAAAATGTATAAAAAATGTATAAAAAAGTAAAACCTAAGCAAAAGTGGTACTGATAAAAACTACAGATCATGGCGCAAAAAATGAGCCCTCATACCGCCCCATATACGGAAAAATGAGAAAGTTATAGGTGGTCAAATTAGGGCTATTTCAAACATACTAATCTTGTTAAAATGGTTTGAGATTTTTTTTAAGCGGTACAATTATAGAAAAGCATATAATCATGGGTATAATTTTAATCCTATTGACCCACAGAATAAAGAAAACATGTAATTTTTACCGGAAAGTGTACAAAACCTTGCGGTTTTCTTTTCAATTTTCCCTCATAAATAATATTTGTTTGGTTGCGCCGTACATTTTATGGTAAAATAAGTGATGTAATTACAAAGTACAATTGGTGACGCAAAAAACAAGCCCTCATATGGGTCTGTGGATGGAAATATAAAAAAAAAAAAAAAAAATAAGTTCTGATTTTTAAATTGCGAGGAGGAAAAAACTAAAATGCTAAAATAAAATTGGTCTGGTCCTTAAGGGGTGCATTAGCTAGGTAGACTAGACAAGATGTACAACTCACCAGAGAAGCAGATAGTAAAACAGCTGTAAAATGGAAGTGCTCTACACACACATATGTTTCCAAGTGTATTTTAATAAAGACATTGGGGAAGATTTATCAAAATCTGTTCAGAGGAAAAATTGCTGAGTTGCCCATAGCAACCAATCAGATCGCTTTTTTCCTTTTTTTTTTTTTTTTTTTTTTTTTTTTTAAAGCCCTCTGAAAATAAAAGAGATCCGATTGGTTGCTATGGGCAACTGGTCAACTTTTCCTCTGCACAAGTTTTGATAAATCTCCCCCAATGTGTTTCAAGGTAATGTACTTGAGACCTTACTAAAAGGCTATGCTGGCCTCAAAACTTGTTGAATAAAATCCTATATGGAAAAGTACTTGCTTGTGCACTTACATCTTACAGTGCGTTTCCCTATCTGGCTGCATTCTTCGCTGGCATCTTAGATGTGATTTAGAGTCATTTGGCATACACAGGCTCCCATATATAAAAAAAAAAAAAAAAAAAGAAGCATCCATCGATAATGGTAGTCTAGGGATATGCTTACTGTATATGCGGTGAGTGAAATAACTGGGTCACAAGCATTAATGACTTAGAGTTTAAAAATATTAATAAATCTACCCCAAAATGTTAATGAAATCTGTATTACATTTATTCAGTATAAAATATAAGAAGACAGGTATGGTAAAATCTTTATTTCTTTATAGATACATTCAGTTGTATCACAGCTTTGCTAGTTAAAAAAAGACATTATCTACATAATTGACATTATCTCAAGTCTTAGTTTACATGAATCAGATCCAAGAGGTCTGAAATCATTATAAATTACTAAAATTTCCAAAATTGAAATATACCCCATGTTATTATGAGTTAAATACTGTACAAGTCAGTGAATTAAGAACTGAGAACAGATAATTCTAGAAAAAAAAAAAAAGTTATAAATGAAAAATTTAAATTTAATTAAAAAAAAGGGAGCACACAGGTCAGGAGGTAGACTAATCCTGTATACGGTTGCTGGTCCAGGTTTCTTATCTGCTATCGTTCAGCCATGTCTGCTCTTGTGAACTCCAGCAAGGGGATTCTCTGGGTAAAGACGGCAAAAACGTCCAAGTGTCCAAATTGGAAATACATTCCGATATGAAGTGTAGCTGATGGCACAGCTCTTGTTAAAGACGCCTGATATATTCTCCTGCAGAGCAAAGATAATATATCGTTTTAACATGTTTCTTCATTTACAGATGGAGGGAGTTATAACTAAATTTAGAACTGTAGATGCCAAAGACAAATGAACAATTTACTCAACTACCATTGGCAGTCCAATAGACTAAGTTAAAAGGGTGGCATGCCAACTTGACCTCTGCTCCAGTCAAACAGGGGCATTCAGGACCCCCCTTCTTGTGAGGATTCCCACAGACCAGACAATTATAATTTCACCTCGGTGATATATTGTCATTGTAGTAAAACCCCACAACAAACTGCTATATCTTCCATAAAATAACAGACTAGTGTTTGTTAGATAATTGGGGGGGGGGCGTTTTTACAATTGGAGCAAGTACCCTAAAGAAGGCTGTGAGATTATAAATGTGTAAGAAAGCTTTTTTATAGAGCTCTGCTTAGGGTGGTGTAGATTTGTGAAGTGTTGGTGGGTTTATGCCAAGGTAGCCAATTTTGTTGAAAGCACAGTACTGACAGATGTCTGAAAAATTTGCAAAAAGTTTAAATAATTGATGTGAAATTATGAAACGCCCAAATTACACAAACAGTCCAAAACAATTAATAAATCCCCTCCCATAAGCATTGTTTTCCAAGAAACCCCATTTAAAGTTGTTGAACACATTTTGGTTGAATATATTTTATGTGTTTATTAGAGAGGAGCGAACTTACAGTAAATTTGATTCGTCACGAACTTCTCGGCTCGGCAGTTGATGGCTTTTCCTGCATAAATTAGTAAAGCTTTCAGGTGCTCCCGTGGGCTGGAAAAGGTGGATACATTCCTAGGAGACTCTTTCCTAGGACTGTTTCCACCTTTTCCAGCCCACCGGAGCACCGGAAAGCTGAACTAATTTATGCAGGAAAAATCAGCAACCGCCGAGCTGAGAAGTTCGTGACGAATCGAGTTTACTGTAAGTTCGCTCATCTCTAGTGTTTATGTTATCTGATAGTGTACCTGAGGCCAGTCTCCATTGCCAAGTTGCTTCTCCAGCAGCAGTTTGACTCCTCTCTCTAAAATAGCAATATTGGGAAACCTGCAAAAGATGAGTAAACTCAACAGGGTGTAACACATAAATAAAAAAACATCTTAATGAAAACAGATAAGGGTGGCCAAAACCCAGGTAGATCTCTCTCAAACATGGCTGATGAGGCATCTTCTTGTCCTCTTGCTCACCACTGTCTGCCAGTAAGGTCACATGCATTGAGACCATTTTCCCAATAACTGCTTTCCCAATAAGTGCTTTCAAACCTCACATGCCTTCTTTATTCCCCTCCCCATGTTAATGGCAAAATTTGCCTATGGCTTCTGCTAAAAGTGTTACCCTTCAACTAGAAGCTATCCCCTATCCTTACGATAGGGGATAACCTGCTGGTTGGTAGGGGTCTGACAATTGGGACCTCCACTTATCATGAGAACACAGGTGAAATGTCTCCAGGAATGAAAAGAACCCAACATACATGCACAGCCAACCCTCCATTCAGTGCTCAGTGCTGGCTCATGTTCAGAAGTTCCATGGAGAATAAATGGAGCTTTGGCTATGCATTCTGTTCATTGCAGGACAATTTTCTTCCAATTCTGAAGAACGTGGGGTTCAGCAGCGGAACCCCCATCAATCAGCAAGTTATCCCCTGTCCTATATATATTTGTGGGATATCTGTACACACTTCATAGCAGAGAATATTGTATAACTTACCTAACAGCCATTAGACCCAGCAATGCCCAGCACGTATTGTGTATTTGAGAGTTAGGACTCTGAACGTATCTTCTCTCTTCACAAGATTCAAAATCTTCTCCCCAGCCTCCATCTTCCATTTGGTGAGAGAGAAGAAACTCACAGGCAAGGGTGACCTCTGAGCAACTAGTATAAAAAGGAATATTTATTATGTTTATCGGATATAAAGGGACTGGACACAGCATTAATACAAATTATGTAGCTACTGTGTGTTCGAGTCAAACTGAAGTCTGACATAACCACATTTCTGTAAAATAGCTGGATCCCAGATTACAAAAAGAAAGAATAGACAGCAAAAAAAGAAACAACAACATACTACAGACTACTAGCCTCTTAAATAAAGTGCAAATTTTTGTTTTAAAGAAAAGCCAATACATAAAGCACCCCTTCTAAGATGTGAATGGAAGTGATACAAATAAACAAAGGACACCAGTATATACAGCAAAAAAGAAAAAAATGTTGTAGCTCATGATGTGACCAAGGTCACTGTAAAATATATGCATGCATAAAGGCACAAATGTAATACAAAATAATATTTAACCTCTAAAGAGTAATAAAAGCTATATGGATATGGATAAAAATAAAATAAATGCAATATGACAAGAAAATATATCAATATAATAGATACTGGCCTGACGAAGCGCGAACACGGTCCGTTTGCCCAACCCCCCACGCCAATCCTCTCTCCCGCACTGCTTTTGTAACCTGCTCCAACGCTGAATAAAGCCTGAAGATTTTGCAAGCTTCTACCGGGCGAGTGCTCCGATTTATTCTTCTACACACGCCATTGCCTATGTTCTACATCTGTTCGTGTAGCACCACCCATAGCTTTACATCAGGAGTCCAGGACATTACAGCTGCCGCAGTGGGCATTTGCACAAAGGGACTCCAGCGGTGCCAAGGTTCCTTTTTTTTCCCACATTGCATAATAGATACAATAATATGTGCGGCAAACATTTACATAAAACCTCTCTATCAGTAATCCTAGATGATCTTGTAACATACACAATTTTCTAGTTACCATAATATAGATTAAATTTAGTTTAGTTTAATGGCTACTGGGAATCTGTCAGTTCTATGTCATACTCAAAGCTGGAGTGTCAAGGAGGCGGTGTGGAGCCTAGGTGTGCACTCCTCCTCCATCCCTGTCTTGACTGATTGACTTAGAGGGCTCCTCCTTCAGCACTGAGGCATGTACATCAATCAGCAAAGTCAGGGAGGGTTGGGGGAGAATTTGCGCATGCTGCGGCTTGGCAAAGCCTCCTGACATTTGAACTTTGAGCATTCTCTATAAAGCTGTTGCTTTATCAGCTTGAGGAAGTGCAGGCCTACGCAGGAAACAGCTGTCGCTGATTCGTTCCCTGCCTGTCTGTGTACAGCTCCCCGCTGTGTGTCTGTTTTATCCAGTGAAGATTGAATAAAGACTATAGAATCATAACGCTACTAGGGTGAGTGCCGTCTTTCACTTATTTTCGGTATTATGGACTGTTATTACTACAAGTGACTGAGCACCACCATAGATCACATAATGAAGTCCCACTGCCGGAGCCTCTCTCTCTATTAGTGTGTACAGTGCTAAAATTGTTAAGGGAGTGCCAGACAGATCTCTTGCTGAAAAGTCTCTATAAAGCTGCACATTAAAAAATTACCAAAAAACATGAATGTACTTATGAATGTACTTATGAATGTTTTATAAGACTTCTTAAAGACACTCACCCGTCTTGGTATTTATATCCCATGCAAGCAAATGCCTCCAACCCAAACCATATGCCATATGTAAAACATACACCCCAGGACCTGCACAAATAGGAAAATATAAAAACATACAATCATATAAAAACTAATACTAGAGTGTGCTAGAAATGAAACAATGAAATATTACAAAAAAAAGTTTTAATAGTACTTGCCCTTCCCATGATCCATCTTTTCTCTGAACTCTCCGACAGTAATCCAGGCCATCTTGGAGGGTCTCTCTAAGAGAGAGAAGCAACAGTCAAGGTCAGAAAACTGGCATTTTTAAATATGATTTAGAACTCGGAGGGGAAGTGACGCTGTGTAGCGATGTGACCCTGACAGCTAAATGAAGCACTGTAGACACAATGAAAAACACTCCGTAACTTCTATAGTTTAAAACTTTGTTGAGCTATTTCACAAATAATCTGCTATCCCTAATAACATTATAATTAATTATTATACGTCCATAGTGTAAGGTACGTGCATGGTATGTGTCACATTCTTGAAGTACGAACAGTACCAGATTTCCTTGTTGAATGTGATTCTCCCAATTTTTAGAAAGCTAAAGAAGATCTACAAAATATGACATAAAGGTCTCATAACTGGGGCCCCATCTCTGAGATTCCTACCTATCAGAGCAGGAGTCCCCTCAACCTCATTTTGCAAGATAAGCAGAATCATAGACTTGCATGACAAATCACCTGATTTCATCTGCTCTGTAGTCTGGGTCCCAAGCCTGATAATGTCTCAGGGCTTGCATTACGGCAGATGTGCACTCCACGTACGTGTAGTCAATCATAATGTCTCCTGCAGTAGATAAATGCATTCAGTATTATGTTGTATTTTGCACATATTAAAAGAACAGAGACTTGTCTAGAGTTTTGATTGGTTGGGGTCTGGATGTGCAAACCAATACCAATCATTAGAATGAGCAGGGAGAAGCACATGGATGCGCAACAATCTATGGCTCGCTGCAATCTAGTTGCACTGGATGGGCTCCATAGGACTTATATAGGAGCCAATCTCCGGCAACTTAAAGGGGTATTCCAGGCCAAAACTTTTTTTTTTTATATATCAACTGGCTCCGGAAAGTTAAACAGATTTGTAAATTACTTCTATCAAAAAATCTTAATCCTTCCAATAGTTATTAGCTTCTGAAGTGGAGTTGTTGTTTTCTGTCTAACTGCTCTCTGATGACTCACGTCCCGGGAGCTGTGCAATTCCTATGGGGATATTCTCCCATCATGCACAGCTCCCGGGACGTGACATCATCATTGAGAAGTTAGACAGAAAACTTCAGAAGCTAATAAGGGATTAAGATTTTTTAATAGAAGTAATTTACAAATCTGTTTAACTTTCCGGAGCCAGTTGATATATATATAAAAAAGGTTTTGCCTGGAATACCCCTTTAATGAAGGTTGTAGAAAGCTGGGGAGTGTAGCCCACAGCTGTAAGCTTCGCCCCAGTCAGACAATTGGTGGAGTTGTGAACACCCAGACCCTAATCGACAAAAACTTTTAAAATGTCTATGCGACATATCAAAAGTTTGTTAAATAACACTTCAATAGTAAATTTGATCAGGTAGTATCACCACATTATCATTGACGTACCAAATACTTCAGAGGGATTAAGTAGTTCCAGCAAGCGTCCACCACGTTTGGTTTCATAGGTAGAAAATCCCCCATCGGAATTCTTCATACTGAGTAGCTACGAGATATCATACTTGTTAAGTTGCATCACAGTAAGCAGCCAATTCCCACAAATATAAAACACTTTCATGTTTCTTACCACATCTACAGCATCCCGCAATCTGTTTTTTGGAATATGTTCAGATAAGAAAGGACAGTTTTCTTGGAGTAACATCGCAGATTTCAGCCCCTCAGCGGTGCAGTCTGCCACAATCCAATCACAGTCACGGGTGCTGAATGGGAACCCACCCTGTTTCACAACAAAGGATCACTTCTAAGTACCATAATGCCAGAGGGATGAGGAATTCTCTTTTTTTTAATTTTTTTTTATTACTTTTCAAAAATAAAAACTTATGCAATGGAATAAGATTCTTAATAAATCATTTTTTTTAACTGGAGGATAAGTCACATGATCATGAACAGTTACAAAATAGTTCACATAAAGTATGAATTATGCAAATTGACAATATGTGAGAGGTTTATTTATTATTATTATTTTTTTATATTTTATTTTTAGTTTTATAAAATGTTATGAACAATGTAAATGAGCCGTGACAGTCCTTTGACATGATTACAACAGAGCATGATAACACGAAAAAGCAAAAAACAACAATGTAACAAAATAATACATAATTTCCAGCTTTTGAGCAAAGAAGTTCAATTCAATTCAAAACACACACATGGCATCAAAAGCAGACCATGGAACACCCCACCCACCCTCCCAGCCATATCTTCCTAAAAAGAAATTCAACCCGCACCAGCCTCACTCACTGCCCCTTGTGACAAGATATTATTCTTGATATGCATCAGCAAAAAACCTGGAAATAGAACAGATACGGGTCCCCTCCAGTATGAGTGAGACTCTTTATTATACATTATTAAACTTAAAGTGTACCTGTCACCAAATAAAACTTTTAATATAGTATTCCTTGTGTAATTAGCAGACACTTAAAATTATCAACATAAATATGTTTAAAATATAATAGAAAAAACGGCCACTAGGTTGATCTGTTCTGTTCCCTGCCACAATTAAAGGACATCTGCAGTGAAATACACTTATCCCCTACCCACAGGATAGGGTATAGGGCCCCCCCCGTGATCTCCCGAACGTGGCCTCAGCATTGCCGCGCTGTGAGCCGGCTAATGCGCGTAGTGTCGAGCTCACTGAGCTCGACTGACATGCTCCCCTCCATACAGCTCTATGGGAGAGGCGGGGAGGCACGAACGCTGCTTCCCAGCCTCTCCCATAGAGATACATAGAGGAAGCGTGTCGGCCGGCATGCCTCCTGCACGGGAGAGCTGCAGCAGAGCCGGGGCCCCGTGCAGGAGATAGCGGGGGGTCCCAGCGTTTGGACCCCCCGCAATCAGACACTTATCCCCTAACCTGTGGATAGGGGATAAGTTTCATTTACTGCAGATTTCCTTCAACCGCTTCCCAACCCATGACATTCATGTATGTCATGGGTCGATTGGGAGGAGATGATGGGGACCCGCGGGTCAGGTTGGCGTCATGACCGGGAGATGTCCACTGCTATCAGCAGCTGACATCTGCTGGTAATGATGAACCTCGAAGATCACGCCAATGTCATTTAAACATTAAATGCAGCTATTCCCTGATGTCTATTAGTCCCGTAGCCCCCCCAGGATGTAATTGCGGGGGGCTATAGGTTGCTAGGGAAGCCCGAGGTCTTACCATGTCCTCGGCGTCTTCCCTGGCTACGAGATGGCTTAGGGCTCACTTTGGCAGCCCTTAAGCAATCAAGTACAGATTTCATAGATCAATTTAATGCATTAGCATTACATTGATCTATGCAAGCCATCTGATGATGGCTTATGATAGACCCCTAGGAGGGCCAAAAAGTGTGTGTAAAAAAATAAAAAAAAAAAAAAGTAAAAAAAAATCTCTCCCCTAATAAAAATTAAAATCAACCCCCTTTTCCGAACACTGTACAAAAATAAAAATAATACACATATTTGGTAATTGTCCAAACTATTAACCCCTTAAGGACCAGGCCCATTTTGTCCTTAAGGACCAGACCAAATTTTATTTTAGCATTTTCGTTTTTTCCTCCTCGCCTTCTAAAAATCTTAACTCTCTTGAATTTCCATCCATAGACCCATATGAGGGCTTGTTTCTTTGCGTCACCAATTGTCCTTTGTAATTACATCACTTATTTTACCATAAAATGTATGGCACAACCAAACAAATATTATTTATGTGGGAAAATTGAAAAGAAAACCGCAATCTAGTAAATATTGGAAGGTTTTGTTTTCACGCTGTACACTTTCCAGTAAAAATGACATGTTTTCTTTATCCGGTGGGTCAATACGATTAAAATGAGACCCATGTTACATGGTTTTCTATAATTGTATCACTTAAACAAAATGTCAAACCATTAGTATGTTTGAAATTGCCCTATTTTGACCACCTATAACTTTCTCATTTTTCCATATATGGGGCGGTAGGAGGGCTCATTTTTTGCGCCATGATCTGTAGTTTTTATCAGTACCCCCTTTGCTTAGGTTATACTTTTTATTAATTTTTATTTTTTAAACTGTAGATTTTTATTAGAAGATTTGCAATATAAACACAAACAAGATTACTGGCAGGGGAGAACAAGCCCTGCAGCTCAAGTCAATAACAGGAACAGAGCTCATAAAACACAAGATAATAGAATAAGAAAGTTAAGCAAACAATACTCATGGTTAGGAAAAGCCCAACCCCAGGCACTCAAAATTTTACAAGTACAAGGAAAAGGAGGGGTGGGGGGTGGGAAGGATGACAAAATGGGAGGGGAATGAGGAGGGACAAACACCATTCCGACAAAACACATCAAGGAAAGGGGAAGACAAGACGAGGGAGGGGTAGAAGAAAAAAGAGAAGGAGGCTCAACCAAGGACTTAAGGAAAGGGTAGAAACTAAGGGGGCTGCCTACCGAAAGAAAGGCTGGGACAGTGCGCCATGGTGCGCTAAGTACCATGTCACCATGACGTGCATTTACATCCATTGTCGTTAAGGGGTTAAATTATTATGTTTCTGATCCTGCATGGTGGACAAAAAAATTCTAAAAGCCAAAATTGCTGATTTTTGGTTACATTACATCCCAAAAAAGTCGTAAAAAGGAGATTTTTGTACTCACTGTAAAATCTCTCTTTCTCGTAGCTCTCATTGGGGGACATCTTACAGACAGGTAAATGCTCTTGCCACTAGGAGGCGCTGACACTAGGAAAAAAAGTCGGCTCCTCCCTGGCAGGATATACCCGACCACCTGCAGTGAGGTAATCAGTTTTGTTGCAAAGCAGTAGGAGAAGCCAACAAGAAATACATCCGAAGGACCCTAGAAAGGAATCTCAGAGAGACAACTCAAGAACCAGAAAGAACAATCCGGACAAAAGAAGAAGAAAAGGGTGGGTGCGGTGTCCCCCAATCAGAGCTACGAGAAAGATTTTACGGCGAGTACAAAAATCTCCTTTTCTCTTGCCCTTCTCATTGGGGGACACCTTACAGATGGGACATACCAAAGCAGTCCCCTAGGGTGGGAAAAATACAACCACCAGAGAAGAAGGAATCAGTCCCAAGACTGCACTCACGTGACCACGGAGCCTGTGGACGAGCCCCCAGGTCAGAGACAAACTAAAGCCAGAAAGTCAGCTCCCGGAAGGTCGCTCGTCCAAGAGGCTGAACTAGGATCCCAAGGAAAAGGCCGACCTCTGGGGGAACCAGACAAGGAATGGAATGTGTTAGGGTCACCAGGAAAACGAAGACCCCAGAAGAGTAAGGAAAAACAGACGTCCGTGAAAAGACTCCGGATGACCACTGCCATGTAAAAACAGGAAGAGAAAGAGTGCAGCAGAAAAAAGCCGCCCCGCCTGAAGGGCTAGCGGTGGAATCTAGGTCGAAAACGAAACATGCCCAAGAGTGGAACCAATACCAATATACAACTGAAAGAGCTACCTGAAAAGAAGGAAAGACACAGCATCCAAAGAGTCTAAGCCAAAGACCAACAATTCATAGACCCAGTGGTCCAGGCGGACCAGAGCACTCTGAAAAAACATCCTGCCAGAACGGGAACGGAGGGGGGCACAAAGGAGAGCCCAACTAGGACCCCCAGGGTCTGGGCACGTTAAGGAGCGCGCAAAAGGACAAAGGTGTCAGTGCGGTATAACTGACACCTACAAAAAAAGGAAAAGAGAAGAAGAACTAATCCTTCCACGGAGACCGCACAAATTCCTCCAACAGAGGAGAGAGTGCAGGCTGCTGGAGCAGCAGTAGACAACCAAGAAGGTGGAAGAGAGCCAGGCCGCCAAGCCCACAAGCCTAGATAGTAAGAAAACTCAACGGCATAGTCTCTTTAGAAGAGGGAAAAACAAGGGTGAGCAAATCTGGGAAGAAACCACCAGTTAAGACCCATGCCAAGCACCCCAATCCCCACTCCCCCTGTGGAAAGGGAAATGGCAAGTGTGCTAGGCCTAGCAGCAAAAAGGAAAAAAACAGCCCCACGGCCATGGGACAAGTGCAGGATGGATAGAGTCCCACACCTCGGAGATAGTCCAACGTAGTCTCGAGGGGCCACCAGGAGTCCCCAGAGGAACTGGAAGGCTGCCCACTGGAGCTGGGCAGAAAACACAAACGTGTTGAGAGCAATCCAGATGGAGAAGAAAGTAATAGAGGAGGTGCTTAAGGCACCCGGACAGAAAACCCTGAAAAAACGCCAGTAGGCATAGGGAGAGACTGAACTGTCACCCTGCAGGCCCCATGGCAGAACAGAAGTGGTCAATCACTACAGGACCGCGAAAGCAAAATCACAGGAAAAACCCTGAGGCTTACTCCACGGAACAGAAGGAAAGGAGGACTCCACACCCACCGATCGGCCTTAATGTGAGCAGGAACACAGACATGGGGACCTCGCGATAGTAGTGGGGTACCAAGACTGCCACACCGAGAAAACGCAGACATCCAACGAAGAAGGCATGGGAAGCAGGTAACCTGCACACACAGACTGACTGTCTCTGTGGGTTCTTGGGACCTCCTTCTACCAAACTTCCTGAAACAGCACCTGGAAGAGCCAGCAGGCTACAGCCACGACAACGAGGAAAGGAGGAAAGAGACCAGGAGTTTAGACAAACATGCAGACCCAGTCTGGCTATGTGGTGAAGGGACCATGATCACACTGGGTCCCGCATACCGAAACACCTAGTGAAGGGAGACGCCAGCCATTAGACAGAGTTGCCAACTCAGTACAGTGGTCCCTCAACATATGATATTAATTGGTTCCAGGAGAACCATCATATGTTGAAACCATCATATGTCGAGTACATATGTCTATGTAAAAAATGGTAATTGGTTCTAGGGCCTTGGAACCATTGTATGTTGAATACATATCTCTATGGGAAACTGCTAATTGGTTCTGGGATGACCATTGTATGTGGAGTGTATGGGGAGTGTTTAACAAACCAGGGTGCCTCCAGCTGTTGCACAACTACAACTCCCAGCATGCATGTACAGCCATTGACTGTCTGGGCATGCTGGGAGTTATAGTTTTGCAACAGCTGGAGGCACACTGATAGGAAAACATTGATGTATGGGGTGTATAGTGTGTATATGTATTGTATGTGATGTGTGACATTGCATACAATACTGTACAGTTCTTTAAATACCTTCAGGGGGGACAGAATGTCCTCCATTACGATCCTGCCGACTACAGCTCTATAGGAAAGGAAGGGGAGGGCAGCCAGCAGCTCATTGGATGCCTGCAGCAAGATGCTGCAGGCTATTGGCTATGGCTGCACTGGGGGGGGAGGGGCTTACACAGAGCTCACAGTGGAAGCCTGCGTGAGTTAGCAGGACAGCATGTGAGTAACAGGAGGCAGAACAGGGCACACGGGGCACATTAAACAGCTGTCAGTTGCTGAAGTTGTCAGCGCTGTCAGATAGCTGTTTGTACGATGGCCCCGACACACAGCAGCATCATATGTTGATGCTGCCTTCAACATACGATGGGCTCTGAGAGGCCATCATATGTTGAAATGATCATATGTCGGGGCCATCATAAGTCGAGGGGTCATTGTATTGATGCTTGGCACAAAGGCCATGGGGCGACACGGGTGACGCACTAAACATCACCACCCTGGAAGTGGGGTACCCGAACTACCATCCCCCGAGAGGAGATAGTATGGTAGATGACCGGATAAAGTAGACAGGCATGCGGAAAAACCGACTGGTCGGCTGGAAAAAGAGTCCTAAGCACACAGGATGACTCCATTCAGCCTCTCGTAAAAAGTGGGTGGTGTAAAAAACCAAACAGCCAAAGGAACGTGTGAGTGACAGAAAACCTGCGTACCTGTAGGGACCTCCCCCCGAATCCCTCACCCAGCAGAGAGATACGGAACAACCTGGCTATGCTCGCGGCCGCCCTGAGGTCAGGTAGTGATGCCAGCGGACACCGTGTAGATAACAGACCGGCTGACCAAAAACCACACAAGAAGTGTGGAGAAAAAGAACCGTCAGACAGTGGGAAACTGTGCCCCATAGACCTAGGTGGGAGGGCGGGAAGGCCAAGTAGCCATGGACATAAACCCCGCCCCCTGGAGATAGAGGGAGGCAGAGAAGCCCTGGGAGGCGTTTCTGTCAACCCTAAAGTGGCCTTGGGACACTATGGGTCAATTCCGGGCATACCACCAACAGTAATGGGGAGCCGGACCTCCGCCGAAAGCCTGTAAGCCGCTACAGGCGGCAGAGGAAAATGCAGACCACGGAATGGAATACTAGAAAGGAAACCATAGGAGAGAACTAGTCGTTCCCACAGGCACCTTGCACCGCAGAGAGAAACCAGAGCTCCAGTTGCAGAGACATCAGCCATGTGATGTGTGACAGGTGGCATAGAAAACCATGCAGACCGCAGCTTAGCTAACCATTATGGGTCCAGAGTAGACAACGAGCCAGACCTTCGGCACCCCGCAAAACAGTGGGGTACCGAGGCTCCCGCCACAGACACATCAGCCGGTTGATGGATGCCAGGCGGCGTAGAACAGTACTGGAGACTGTCCGACGAACACCTTGCAGAGTAGTGAGGTACCGGAAAAAGCCAAACGCAGGAACAGCAGCCAGGGGAGGGGTGACAGGCGGACGTAGGGGACCATGCAGACAACCGTCTGACTAACTGATAGGGTTCAATTCCATCGGCACCACGCATAAAAGCGGAGTACCTAGCCACCCAGTGTAGATACCTCAGCTGTTGGATGTAGGACATGCGGTATAGACCAACTTGCAGACCGCTGTCTGGATCACTAGGATGGGCCTATAGGAGGTAATGGGACACCACTTCCCACAGGAGGGAGATACCTGAAGTCCAACCATAGATTCGTCAGTCATGTAATGGGTGACCGTAGGTTGGAACCATGCAGACAGCTGTCTGGCTTACTGGTATGGGTCCGTAGTAGACAGGGAGTCGGTCCTTCAGTACCGTGCACAGTAGAGAGGTACCAGGACTCCAGTGACGGGTGACAGGCAGTTGCGGGCAACCACGCAGACAACTGTCTGGCTTACTGGTAAGGGTCCATAGAAGACAACGAGCCATGCTATCGGCACCCCGCAGCGCATTGAGGTACCGGAACTCCAACCGCAGAGACATCAGCCGAGTGGTGGGCGACAGGCGGTGTAGGAAAACATGCAGACAACTATCCGGTTGACTGGTAGGTGTCCACAGTAGGCAAGTAGTCGGTCCGTCTGCCGCAGTATATCAATCGTGTGACGGTGAGAGGCGGTTGCAGGAAACCATGCGGAAAACTGTCTGGCTTACAGGTATAGGTCCATAGTAGATAAAGGCATGATCCACCGGACGCCTCACACAGCAGTGAGGTACTGGAACACCGGATGCAGATATACCTGCCGTTGATGTATGACAGGCGGTGTAGGCCACCATGCAGACAAATGTCCGGCTTAATGGTATAGGCCCATAGAAGACAACGAATGATCATCAGTACCTCACTCAGCAGTGAGGTACTGGAACTCCAGCCACAGATACATCAGCCATTCGATGTATGACATGCAGTGTAGGGAAACACACAGATCACTGTTAGGGCTACGGGAATGGGACTATAGTAGGCAATGGAACACTCCGTTGGAGACCTCCAACAGTAGTGAGGTACCGGAATTGCAGTTGCCGATACAGGAGCTGATGAATGTACAGTGGCCCCTCAAAATACAATATTAATCAGTTCCAGGACAGCCATTGTATATGAAACCATTGTAGGTTGGGACCATAACTCCATGGAAAACTGGTAATTAGTTCTAAAGGCACCAAAAAGTTATCCAAAAATAGGAAAAATAAATAGATAACTATAAAGATAAAGCAAGTTCTTACATTTAAAAGTAAGAAAGATCTGCTGGGAGCTGTAAATCACTGTCTATGTCAGTGTTTAAGCTTCAGTATACAGGCGTTTTACCAGTAAAATGCCTATTCTGATTGGTCAGGTCTTCCGGCCAGAGAGACACTTCACTGTCGAGGCCAGTGTAAGTTTAGGGATCACTGTATAAGGCATCTCGCCCCAGTTAGCGGGGTACAGAGAGTGAGCCGCGGCAGCCCCTTGCATAATAAATTCAGGTCTAATTCATGCCACCAGAAGATTCCCCTGAGGACCGTGTGCCGGATGAGGGAGTCCGCAGCACTAGTTATGTAAGGGAAAAGATCACTGGAACATGACTTCTGATTCCGAAGGGGACCTGAGTCCCTGGGAACAGCCAGCCATGGGGGTTGACTCATGAAGTGACAATAAAATCAGACTGCTATACAGGTGTTGGCCACAAGAGGGCGGCAAACACCAACAAATGGTCTGAGTGACCAAGAAAAAGTGCATATACATACATATATATATATATATATATATATATATATATATATATATATATATATACACATACACACACACATTTTTATTTTTTAAACAGTAAGGCACAGACTCATAAGCCCATAAGCGCAGGATTATCCTCCGGAAGGGTTAATAGAGGACCGCGAGCTCCCGTCGGACAACTGCTGCGGGAGCCAGAAAACATTGTCCTACACCAGCCCCCGCAACGGGGAAGGGGGGCAGGA
Source organism: Hyla sarda (assembly GCF_029499605.1). Lineage (NCBI taxonomy): Eukaryota > Metazoa > Chordata > Amphibia > Anura > Hylidae > Hyla > Hyla sarda. Next base: position 71,102,863 of record NC_079196.1, read on the forward strand.
CAAGAGGACTGTCATGAGTGCGCGAGCTGTGGAGGAGGAGCTCAGATCTCCCGGCTCGCACGTTAAACAGAGAAGAAGGGCGGAGCTATCCGCCGCAATGTGCTGAGAGGCGGCCATGTGCCGCCAGGGACATAGACCCCGGCGGCGAAATCAGCAGCGCCCGCTGCATGCCGCCATCGGACATCCCACGGTGCCGACCGCAGAGAGAGGGTTTCGGGGGGAGGGAGATAATATACTCACCTCAACCGCCACATACTCACCCTAGAAGTCTTCGACCAGCTAGCCACCTGCCTTTTGCCGACATGGCGAACAGGGGCGAATGGGGGACCCGGACCCAGGGTACACCGCCAGGCGCTGGTTGTTGGTGGGGAGGGGTTAACGGGTCATTCCAATGCACCGTGCCCCTTGCTCGCATGTGGGGGGGGGGATATCAGACAGCAACATGCTCCTGTCGCCCCACGCTAGAAAAATATAAAAGGAGAGAAAAACTAAACTTTAAGCCTTAAGCTAGGAAAGTAAAGAAAAAAAGACAAGGTCTGGGGAGACCCACAGACCATGTCTGGCCTCCTAACTGACACTAGCTAAAACTGATTACCTCACTGCAGGTGGGCGGGTAAATTCTGCCAGGGAGGAGCCGACTTTTTTCCTAGTGTCAGCGCCTCCCAGTGGCAAGAGCATATACCCGTCTGTAAGGTGTCCCCAATGAGAAGCGCAAGAGAAATAAAAAAAAGTGATCAAAAAGCCAGTACGACAGCTCATGGCACAAAAAACAAACCCTAACACACATCTTTAGGTGGAAAAATAAAAAAAGTTATAGGGGTGAGAACATGGTAATGCAAAAAGTTTTTTTTTGTTTTTTTTTCAAGGTTTAAATTTTTTTTTAACCATAAAAACAAAAATTATTCAAGTTTGGTATCACTGGAATCGTACTGACTCATACTCATAGAATAAAGATGGGATGTCAGATTTACCATATTTGGAATTCCCAAAAAATTATTGCCCTACAAAATTGTGCAATTCCATATTTTTTTTCAATTTTGCCCTGCATATAATTTTTTTTGCGCTTTGTAATACATTGTATGATAAAAAAAAAAAAAAAAAAAAAAAGTGTATCACTGGAAAGTCCAACTCGTCACGCAGAAAATAAGCGTTAATTTTTAACGTAAATTTGTTTTCCTTGGAGGAGGGGAAATGAAATCTATTTTGTACCCCGACTGAATGACATCCAGAACCCAAGGATCCTGGATTTCTTGCATCCAGGTTGACAGAAACAAACTTAAACGTCCTCCGACCGGAGGGGGATTGGTAGATAGCTTCTCTACCTGAACTTCCCGAGGGGAAGGGAGAGGGGAAACGTTGGTGGACCTTAGAGGAAAGTCATAGCTCGGCCTTACGGTCTTTACCGCGGCCGCGTCCTCCACCACGCTTTTGAGTAGACTGGCGTCTCTGGGATCTGGAAGGGCCCTGGAACTTCCCCCCCCCCTTGGATCTACCCTTGCCCCGAAAGGACTGTACAGGTAGGCATTTACCTTTTTTATCCGCAAAACCCTCCATGATTCGGTCTAACTCAGACCCAAAGAGCCAATTAGGCTCAAAGGGCATCCCACAGAGGTTGAACTTTGAGGTATTATCAGCTACCCAGGGACGCAACCACAGGGGGCGCCTGCTTGCGGATGAGAGCGCCATGGACTTGGCAGCAAGTTTGAGGTGCTGTTGGGATGATTCGCATAAGAAGTCTACCCCAAGGAGTAGCGTTTTGAAGCTGTCCAGAATATCCTCCCTAGCAACATTACTTTCAATCTTAGACTGAATGCGTTGTACGCGTTCTTTGATAAAGTCCGCAACCTCACTTGAAGCGACAGCCACCGAGGCAGATGCTGAGGCCGCCGAATAGTTGCGTCTTAGAAGGGAGTCCACCTTCCTGTCAAGGGGGTCTTGGAACCCTCTTGGACAGCTTGTTAACAGCCATATCCACTTTTGGCGGTGGCATCCAGGATTCCGACTCAGCTTCTGATCAGCTGAGTCATCAGCTTGAAACATCAGCTTGAACCTTCGGGTAACAACAGCAGGCTTGTCTGGGTGCTTCCACTCGGCTTTCATCAGTTTCCTAAGTGTATCATCCACTTTGAAAACCAGAGGTCCTCTAGAGGTGGATGTAGAGGCTTCCCCTTGATCAACATCCTGATCCCTTGATCGGATGGATCTAAGCAATCTCTGCGTCTTTTCCACAGGAAAAAGAGGCGCAGAGATCACTTCCTCTACTGACTGTTCCGACTGATCGCCCACGGACATAACGGAATCCTCCACGACAGATGGAGGACCAGACTCGGTCCTAGGCCTCTTAGGGGCAAAGGAATTCTTGATCTCGTTGATAGAATTTCCCATGAATTCTTTCATCCAGATGAACATGTCCTGGACTGTAGGTTCAGCTGGATTAGCGGGTGGACGACATCCAGGACACCTGTTATATTCATAGGAATCAGGCAGTGGAGTACCACAGTCAACGCAAGTTAGATGGCGCTTCTTTGAAGCAGACTTGCGACTACCAGCATGTGTATCACTCGACGGAGGAGTGGACATAGTTCTGGAATTAAAACAATAGGTTAGAAAGACACCAGAACTGTTACCATTGCAGCGCAAAAAGCTCTTTTACAAAACCCAAGAATAGCAGGAACCACACAAGTGTAGTCAAGCTAGCAAGGCAGCAAGAGGCCAAATGAAGGCCAGTACTGCCTTAAATAGGGGAGAGGGCGGCAATTTTAAAATAAGCCCCGCCCCTCCAGGAAGTCAGAGCACCAAACAGATCGAAATCTAAAAAACGATCTGAAATAAAACATTTTTGCTCTGAGCCCCTTCCTTACCTTGGAAGGGGCAAGTAACTAATATATTAAGTAAAAATAATAGTTAAAACTAGCGCTCATTGAGCCAGAAGGCTCCGAAGCCGAACCGGAAGTCGTCAGATGACGCACTTCCGGTCCGCGGCTCCGCACACAGCAGAGGACCGGAGCGAGACAGCGGCGCTGCCGGAAAGGTAAGGGCGGATTGCCCGAGTAGCAGAGGGATCGGAGGATCCCTGAACCATAGAGGGCGGCGCTCAGCGCCGCCTGAACAAGGAAAATAAACTGTATCTACGAACCCGTACCGAAGTCCCGGGTCATAGATACAGAGTCTGAAAAAACTCAGCTGGGGCAGCGCCAAACAACGCCGCCCAGGCTGACAGAAAAGAAGGGGCAGCAAGCTGCAACCTGCTAGAAAAAAACAGACCCTTCTCCACATAAAAGAGGGGGAAGGGAAAACTCCATGCAGGCTCTGCTAAAAAAACCAGAGCCTGCACCGTCCTGCTGTCCTGCACAGGACAGAAAAAAAGCAATGTGGCCTAAGGGAGGAGGCCTTATATGGGGGTCTAATTAAGTCTTTAATTACTTGGGCGGAATTAAAAATTCCACCGTCCTGCCAGCTTCACAGGGGCAGAACACCCCACTTGTGCTGCTGGTTAGGACGTAAGGGAAGCCCTAATTTTCTGCACTGAGCTTGATTGACAGCTGCAAAGAGACACACTGAAAGCTGCACAGACTGAAAGCTACACAGTGCCTAACTGAAAGCTGTACAGAGCCTCACTAAAGCATGCATAGAACCTGAGGTCTTCTATTCATCACAGAACTGCAACCATGTGAGGGTGGAAGTGGTCCCCGAGCAGGATTCAGTGATGTCATGCCTGCTGGGAAACGCCCACTTTCTCCTGCTGGGAGATGCGAGGAAGAAAGGCAAGATACACAGCTTTATAAAGCTCTGGAATTTTTTTAAGGGTGGGAGGAGTAGTTAGGGAACATAGCCTGAGTTAGTTTAGAAAAGTTTATTTGATAACAGGTACTTTTTAAGTACACATCCATCTGACTGATTTGCTAAATTGTGTGTGATCAGGGCTACCCAAGTTATTTAATGACAGTAAAATCTCTTTTTGGGTACTCCACATGTCCTCTCTAAGTTAGTCAAAAGAAAATATAGAAAATATGAATATAATAAAAAGAGCACTTGATACTAATGTGTCCGTGTCCAGGCACAGTATACCAAACAACTGTGTTAGAAATAATTGCATAAGTTTGGACACTTTTGCAGCAAATAAAAAAAAATAGTCACTGATCTGAGCTGGGCACGATGGTAGAAGCTTGAGAGAGTCCTCTATTTCACCTTCCAGGGTGCGTTGTGTTTGCACATATTGTATATTGTATTGTCCAAGTTTTAAACTTCCCCCCCGGGAAACCTACAGCTGAATATGAACACTCCTTCAGAAAATCTACACACCTTGTTCATTTGTCTGTAGTACTTCTTGTACTCTGGAGGGTTATCTGGTATCTGCCATAGAAAGAGAGAAAATTATCAAATAACAAAGAAATTATTTTCTTGACTCACCAATTTATAAAAATATTGGTATATCTGCCCTTTTATTAAATTAAACCACTTGCTTGAATCTGTATGAATTTTTAAGCATGAATCACAGTTTAAGAGTATGAACAAAATTTATTTAAAATAGCCTGCATGTGATGTGTAAAACAATGTTCTGCAACCTGTGGTGATCCAGTATGCCAAGTATGGCTGACATCTGGAGTATTACAGGACTCACTGATATAAACCTTCTGGCCAACTTAAGAATATAATGTTATAATAGATCACACCATTTTTTGAGTTTTAACTTGCTTTTCCAGATGAAATCTTAAAGGGGTACTCCGCCCCTAGACATCTTATCCCCTATCCAAAGGATAGGGGATAAAATGTTTGATCGTGGGGGTCCCGCCGCTGGGGACCCCTGCAATCTTCCTGCTGCACCTGGTGTTCGTTGTGGGGTTGTGTCCGCGACGTCACGAGCTGGGCGTGACCAGGACATCACGAGCGTCCGCCCCGCATTGCGTCATCCGGCATGTAGCGAAGTTCACTCTGTGCACCGGATGTCTGGGGTGCCGTGGCCGAGATCGCGGGGGTGCCCTGCGATCAGAAATCTTATCCTCTATCCTTGCATTGGACATATCAAAGCTTTCCTCAGCATTCTGTTAAATGCACCTGTGTAATACGAAGAAATCCATGTGCCTTCTCCAAAGATTTTTGAAACTGTTTTTTCTTGTGTGCTCCAGCCTACATGCAAACAGCAAAGAAGAAATGAAAAACTATAAATACACCACATAATACTAAAATACTCCCCCCCCCCCCAAAAAAAAAAAAAATGATATAATTCATATTTCAGTTTAATGTTTCCTACTTGTACCATAGTTCGCATACTTTACCTCTAAATATGCCTGTATTGCAAAGGCCGTATCCCAGAGCTGAGAGCCGTTTGTGCCCTGAGAAAAATAAGCACACGGCAAAATGGTGAATACAGACGGTGTATTATACATAAGTTATAAAACAAAACACACAACATGGTACCTCCACATGGAACTCTACTAATTTGAGAAGCATAAAATAGCAGAAGAATATACACAGAAATCATAGTATCCTACTCGCATCAGCTTTGTTCACACATAGTATCTGGTAGTACTATAATGTTCCAAAGTTGTACAGTGTATGTGAAATAACCACAACATCTCTCTCAGATCTATACTCAGAGACCACATTATAACATCACAACAGACCCATAGATTTCAGGGTTTATTTTTCGGACTGCCATTGGACAGTGTTTGTTTATTGGCATGCCAGTTTCTGTACAGTGTTAACTAAGTAAAATCATAGAAACAGAGCCAAATTTACCTGCATTTTCATCCCATCCAATCCCAGCCTGCAAGAAAACAATTGTGTAAGAAAAACAGGTTCGCACATTGTTAAAGGGGGTCTACTGGGATATTCTTTTTAATTGATGGCCTACCCTCGGGATACAGAAAGTCTCCTGTTTCTTTACATACATAATGTTGAGGAGCATCAGGGGTAGGTTCCAGAGAGGAATGGCCCTTCTAAGGATGCCTACTATAGGATATAACAGGTAGGGGGCTGTACATCCATAAGACCCTCCCCTTCCCCTAGACCCCATACCCTTCCTTTTAACCACTTCTTACCTGTAGGGATTGACCATATACCATTTTTCCTGGTGTGTTTCACATCTGTCTCTCAGTGACATGAGTTATCACTCTTCTGTTTTGTATCCTTTTTAAACCATTTTTTTCAGCCCCCACTTCTATTATTAAATATTGCGGCTCTTTATCTGATGGTAATTTACAATTTAGTGGCCTTTAGGTTGATCATTCTTTTAAATATGTAGCTTATAAAAGTTAAGTTATAGTGTTTTTCAGTGTAGGGTGATCATTGGTAGTACCCTATAAATCTTATATCCTATAATAAGTAAACTATTTTAGAAAATGTAAACTGCATTCCTACAGTGGATGGACATCACTACTTACCAAAGGTAATCAGGGATGCAATCTACGTGTTCACGGAATGAAGAAGATTCTGGTCCATCTACATGCCAACGGACCAGCATATTAATCACCTTAGAGATCTGCAGAACATAGAGGTTTGTTTCAGCACCACACTTCCCATTACATATCAATTTTCACATAAACATATTTGTAAATCACTTCATTTACCAAAAATATCCTTACTGCCTGAAAAATCTGTCTTTAGTAATCGCTAGATCAGGACAGAACACAGGAAGTGGGGGCAGGGTTTAGCATGTGCTATGTGCAGGAGAGAGGATGACAGTTTGAGAAGCCTGGGCTGTATACCTGCAAGCAAAGCCAGTCTGCCTGCTGAAAATGATCCACATTGAACTTGAAATGTAAATCAGGGCTTACACATATCACTGAAAAATCACAACATATGGAAATATGGCAATAACGGAGTATCACTGAATCACAGTATCATGGTAGCTAAAACATAACTTTTAATCAATATCACTAAAATATACAAATATCAAAGTCCAAAATAGTAAATGCATAAATAGCATCGGACTGAAAGCTCAGGGGGCACAGCAAGATAAGATTGGTCAGAAAATGTACCTTACCTAATTGACCCTATATCGACCATAAAAAACCTACTGACCAAACGGTGGAGCACTCACCCTAAAAAGGGCAACCCCTGTCCGGAACCTGCCCCTATGAGGCCCTAAATCTAGCTGCTGATAGAGAGAGTAAGAGGGGTATGTCGACCTCAAGGGAGGAGAGGGAAAGAAAAGACAATGAACCCCTTCCTCCACATGCCAGAGCACAATGACACTCTGCCTGTCATTTTTCTTACTTGAGTACTGTACTTAGTAAGGCCAGGGTTACACTGCACATTTTTTGTAGTGCTACTGACTGAGTGACAGCGTCAGGCCACAAGATTGTATATAGGTATTGCTTTTGGACTGCTTTTGGACTGCAGTTGTTGCTCGATAGTTAAAATCAAAATTTTAAATAAAATTTTTTTGAATTTTAAATTTGATTTAAGATATTTAAAATCAAGTTTGTAGCACAACCAAAAGTATCAGTGTACCCCTGGCCTAAATATTCAAGCCCAGCACAGTGCCAGCCTGTACAGTGGACTTTCAACAGTACATTTCATAGCATAGCAGCAAGAAGTATGTGCTGTGCTGTGATTGGTCAGAGAAGTAAGGGAGGAAGTGCCTGGGTGTGTACTACTTGGCAAACAGTGCACCTGTTGTCTGGCCCCTGAAATTTATAGAATGAGAAACAGATGTGAAGCTTAGAGGGAGAACTAATGGGCTAAATAACAGCATAGGAGCACTATAATCACATTGACATCACTGTTAAGGGTTAATGGAATAAAATAATGGAGGTTTTTAAAAACTTTTGAAATGACTGGCACACTTTTAACATGACACCTACTGGACCAATGCTGATACACTTCGTAAACCGGTCATCTGCTGTTACATGATCATACAATTCATGCACTGCACGTCGGCGGAGGGCGGGAATGTGGTATGTCTCATATATATTCAACAGGACTGTAAACAAAAGTGCAAAGATATCAAGAAAGTTGCAGAAGGTATATCTTGAATAAAAATCTAATATTTCTGCTACTTTCCCAGATTCTCTGAATATTTTTTGCATAACACCTGAGAATCATGGGTACTGCAAACTTCATGTATAAAAGTATTTAGAAATAATCATAGGTAAACAGAAAATATTTATATCTGCTAATATTGCATTTTATATCAGGTTGGCCTATATACCTTCATAACAACATTCCTGGGTTCACAGATAGTAGTTAGTCAGTATTTGGCCAATATTTGGTCAGTATTTTTAGCCAAAACTAGGAGTGAAACTGACACAGAATGAAACTATGATGAAGAAGGTTTGCACCAATTTCTGTGTTTTGGACCCACTCCTGGTTTTGGTTTACCAATCCTTACCAAAGAACTGTGTGAACCCTGCCTAAAACTGCAAATGCCACATTAATAATCAGTGCCTCTTACCATAAGCAAAGTTAAGTAGCATACTGTGTGGTGTGTACATGTCACAAGCAGCAACATTGTTCCTCTGCGCAGGCCAATTGATACTGCTATATTCCTGCACGTACAGCTCCTACATTAGAAGCAAACACTAAGTATTTACAAATACCAAAATATGATAAGTAAAACAAAATATAATAATTATTATAAAAAGGAAATTCATATTCTGTTCCTTACTTGTCTTAAGCTGCGGATCAAATCATCCTCATGAGCACTTAAGCGAGTAGCATAGCAGTAACTCATGGGCAGGTAAACCTGTCTACAATGACACCAAATGGTGCTAGGGTGAGCAGGAAACCACTCAGGAAGAAGCCTAAAAGAGAACACAGAGTCAGGGAGCAAAAGTAAATCTGCAGCATAAAATGAACAGCAGATTATCAAGTATGTTTGAACAGATCCTTATAGAAAATTCATAAATTCTGTGGCTGCCCTGGAAACAATTTGACAACAGATATCCCATCCAATCAAAACTAATAGCTTCTAATGGAAGGCTTCAGTGAATCATAAACAAAAAGTTCATGGGGGGGATCCACGGACAATTAAAAAGGTTTACCCAGCATTTTGTAGATCTAAAAAAAAAAAAAATTATGGTGCTGGGGCAGAGGAAAAGAAGGAAATAAAATCCATACTGACCTAGCCTTGATTCTCTGCAGCTCCTGTTCACCTCTCTCCGGTCTCCCTCTTTTCTCTTCTACCTGCTTTGAGACAAGCACTTGGAGCAGGACTTGCCAGCTTAACCATGAACACTGCTGTGAGCAGTAAGTGGCTGAGCTGGCATCACTCTATGGGGAAAATTCATCAAGACCTGCACTGAGGAAAAGTTGACCTGTTTCCTACAGCAACCAAGCAAATTGCTTCTTTTATTTTTCAGAGGTCTTTTAAAAAATGAATAAAACAATCTGATTGGTTGCTATGGGCAACTGGTCAACTTTTCCTCTGCATTAGTTTTGATGAATCTCCCACCATGTGCTCGTCACGGAAACAGAAAGAAGAGAGAAGATGGGGGGAACTGACTGAGATAAACGGGAGCTGCAGGGCACCAGGGCTAGGTAAGTATGAATTATTTTTAATTTCAGACATATCTTAAATTATGATCTGTGGAGGTCTGCGGGCCAAAACAAAGATGCAGAAGCTAGTGCTTTTTCATTTCTGATCAGCTTGCTTTGGCTTTTCTCACTGAAATAAGTGAGTGGTGCACACATTTTTTTAAACAGGTCTATGAGAAAGGAAGGGGCTTAGTGCTTAGCTGAGCATTTCTGACTCCCCCCTTATTTTTATCAGTCACTGGGGACCTTAGCGCCTAAACCACTACCAATCAAAGCTTATAACGTCACAATGACATGTCCAATTTAAAAATAATAATAAGTATCCTCTATTGTGGGGTATTTTTGTTGAAAATAACTTTATTAGGCTGCATTCTCATTACAGTTGCAGCCTATGGTTGCCAGATACGGCTGGGGGAGGGGAAAACAGGGTGTCCCATACTCCAGCCGAACCGGCGTCGAAATCCACAGACTTTAATGAGCCGACTGGAGTCAAACAGTGACTCCGGTCGGCTCATTTTTGCCCCGTATCCGGTTTTCTGACCGGACCTAAAACCGTAGTATACTACGGTTTTAGGTCCGGTAAGAAAACTGGATACGGGGCAAAAATGAGCCAACCGGAGTCACTGTTTGACTCCGATCGCCTCATTAAAGTAAATGGATTTCGGCGCCGGTCCGGCTGCGGTACGGGAGTGCCCGGTTTTCCCCTCCCCCAGCCGGATCTGGCAAACGTAGGCTGCAAAAGTAATGTGAATGCAGCCTTATTAGAAATAAGTCCTGATAAACAATGTACTGTGACACGGCAGATGCTAGGAAGGTCTAAAAAAATAAATAAAAGAAAGGCAAAGAAGGCAAAAGAAAAAATTCTTACCACATCTCTGGGAACAGAGTGTTCATTCCCTCCCAACTGTACACATTGAGCACAGCTAACCAGAACTTCCCCCAAGAAGGAATACCAATGGCACCCCCTGCAACAAAAGTTAGATTAATCAGAATAAGAGATAAGGAACAAAAAAAATTTAAGCTGTAGGTTCAAGTAAACAATTTACCTTTACTATGAAGATTGTTACGGGCCCGGGTCATATCTGGGTCATCCTGGGACACGCCAAGAAGGCGCAAGGAGGCATAACTGAGAGCAGTGCCAAACACGGTACTCTTATCTTCAATATGCCTAAAGTTTAAGATAGCTGCTTACCACAGAGAAACACTACAAGTTTTTAACATAATAATAAATCATCAAGTTTTTAACATAATAATAAAGTAAATGTAGATTTATTATGTCAGAAAATAGTTTTAAAAAAACTTCAGTAAATTCAATATCTACATTTAGGGTACGTTCACACGTACAGGATCCTGTGCAGATTTGATGCGCAGGATTTGTAACTGCCGATTAGAAGCGGTGCTCAGTCTTATAGTTTACATTGAAATCTGAAGCAGAAAATCCTGTGCATCAAATCTGCGTACGTGTGAATGTACCCTTAAAGGAACTCTTCATAGGAATGCCTACAACTGGAAAGTCAAAGGAAATATACATTAAACTCTTAAAGTGGGTCTGTTAGCAGAAAAATAGGAGTGTAAATAAACATATAAATAAGCACATAAGCTAGATACAGCTTATCAGGATTCCAGACATACCTTATTTTTTATTTATTTTTTATCTCCACAGTCCTTTCTAATGCCAAGATATAAGCCTTTTTGTTATTATGCAAATGAGGCTAAAAAGCCCAGAGGGCATTCCCCAGCACGGCAAGAGCCCAGGTAAGTCCAGCCCTTCTCCTCTTTATTACCGCTCACTGGCCCGCTTGCATCCACCTCCCTGGTCTGACTGACAGCCCTCAGGAAAAAAAAAGGACATGGGCTGGACTTACCTGGATTCTTGCCATGCTGAGGAATGCCCCCTGAGCTTTTGAATTTCATTTACATAATAACAAAGAGAAGAGGCTTATATCCCGCTGCTGGAATGGACTATACAGATAAAAAAAAGGTACACTGATAACTAGTCCTATCTAGCTATTTGCTTACTTACACCCCTGTTTACCTGCTTTAAAGGGGTATTCCAGGAAAAAACTTAATTTTTTATATCAACTGGCTCCAGAAAGTTTAACAGATTTGTAAATTACTTCTATTAAAAAAATCTTAATCCTTCCAACAATTATCAGCTACTAAGGTTGAGTTGTTCTTTTCTGTCTGACAACAGTGCTCTCTTCTGACATCTCTGCTTGTCTCGGGAACTGAATAGAGTAGAAGAAGTTTGCTATGGGAATTTGCTTCTACTCTGGACAGTTCCCGAGACAGGTGTCATCAGAGAGCACTTAGACAGAAAAGAACAACTCAACCTCAGCAGCTCAAGTACTGAAAGGATTAAGATTTTTAAATAGAAGTAATTTACAAATCTGTTTAACTTTCTGGAGCCAGTTTTTTCCTGGATAACCCCTTTAAGCAAATGAACCTTGACTTGTGCTATATTAATTAGTCTGCCTAGACATGCCTTTTTGGTAAGTAAAGCCTTAAAAGGATCCCCTACTTAAAAGGTGTACTCCACTGGAAAACATTTTTTTTTTAAATCAACTGGTGCCAGAAAGTTGAACAGATTTGTAAATGACTTCTATTAAAAAAATATTAATCCTTCTAGTACTTCTCAGCTGCTATATAATCCACAGGAAGTTCTTTTCTTTTTGCATTTCCTTTCTGTCTGACCACCGTGCTCTCTGCTGACACCTCTGTCCATATCAGGGACTGTCCAGAGCAGGAGAGGTTTGCTATGGGGATTTGCTTCTACTCTGGACAGTTCCTAAAATGGACAGAGGTGTCAGCAGAGAGCACTGTGGTCAGACAGAAAGGAAATTCAAAAAGAAAAGAACTTCCTGTGGAGCATATAACAGCTTATAAGTACTGGAAGGATTAAGATTTTTAAATAGAAGTAATTTACAAATCTGTTTAACTTTTTGGCACCAGCTGATTTTCCATTGGAGTACCCCTTTAAAGGGCACCTCCATAGAACAGGCACACAGTTTATATGTGGGTATTAAGAAACCTTGAAACAAATAAGCTGGTCAAATACTTACAGGCCCCATCCTCCATCAGGAAGCTGTACAGATCGTAGGTAGCGTATCATCTCCTTTTTGGTGGTGTCAGGAAGGGGAGTCTGAGTCACGTGGCATACAATCAGAAGACCTTGAGAAAGTGACACAGATTTACAGAAAGTATTTCACATGAACATCAGATCATAGCAGTCATGTAGAAAAGTCGAAAAGCCTTACCTGGCATTAAAAACAGAGGACCACCATAATCGCCAGGCCAATGACCATCTTCTGCTTGTAAAGCAGAATAAAATGTTACTCCATTCTCAGCACCATCTTGGGCAGTTTGCGCCTTTGTTAAGTCCTTTATAAAGTCACTCTGCATAGAAGAACAAAATAGATGTAACTATTCTCCCTATCATTAACCCCTTAAGGACGCAGCCCATTTGGGCCTTAAGGATGCAGCCAATTTTATTTTTACGTTTTCGTTTTTTCCTCCTCGCCTTAAAAAAAAAATCATAACTCTTTTATATTTTCATCCACAGACTAGTATGAGGAATTGTTTTTTGTGCGACCAGTTGTCCGTTGTAATGCCATCACTCACTTTACCATAAAATGTATGGCGCAACAAAAAAAAATACTATTTGTGTGGGGAAATTAAAAAGAAAACTGCAATTTTGCCAATTTTGGAAGGTTTTGTTTTCACTCCGTACAATTTATGGTAAAAATGACGTGTGTTCTTTATTCTTTGGGTCAATACGATTAAAATGATACCCATGATAACATACTTTTCTATTACTGTTGCGCTTAAAAAAAAAAAAAAAAATCACAAACTTTTTAACCAAATTAGTACATTTAAGATCCCCCTATTTTGAAGACCTATAACTTTTTCATTTTTCCTTATAAGCGGCGGTATGAGGGCTCATTTTTTGCGCCATGATCTGTACTTTTTATTGATACCATATTTGCTTACATAAAACTTTAAATGCATTTTTTATTAATTTTTTTGGAATAAAATGTTATAAAAAAAAAAACAGCAGCTATTTTGGACTTTTAAGTTTTTATTGGGGGAGGGGTTTTTTCACATTTTTTTACTTTTATTTTTATACTTAAGGGACTATTTATAGCAATCATTCGATTGCTAATCCTGTTCAGTGCTATGTATAGGACATAGCACTGATCAGGGTTATCGGTCATCTTCTGCTCTGGTCTGCGGGAAGGCAGATCACGGCATCTGAAGGGTTAATGGCGGACATCCGCAGGATCGCGGGTGTCCGCCATTACCAGCGGGTCCCTGGCTGCAATCAACAGCCGGGACCTGCCACGCATGATGTGGGCATCGCTCCGATGCCCGCGGTTATGCTCAGGACGTAAATGTACATCCTGGTGCGTTAAGTACCACGTCACCAGGACGTACATTTACATCCTTCGTCGTTAAGGGGTTAACAGATTATATTATATTAGATAAATCATCTAAATGAATAGCCACACAATATTCACAAATGACTGAGAGTACCGGTCACCAAATAAAAATGTTTATATAGTGTTCCTTGTGTAATTAGCAGACACTTTCCCATTCACTTGTTTTTAAAATTATCACCATAAATATGTTTAAAATGTAACAGAAAAAAACGGCTACTGGGTGACTCTGTTCTGTACCCTGACCCAATACATTGAGTTTGGTCTCTTCCCGGCCTGGCAGGAGACCAAACTCAGGAAGTGTTTCTCTGCATTGAGCTTAAAGGGGTACTCTGGCGCTAAACATCTTATCCCTGGGGTGCAGGGGACAGAGTATCAGGACGTCATGGCTCGAGGGGCGGAGCCGTGACTTCACAATACTCTGTTCCCTGCACCACCCGTCATCTGCCAGAGAGCGATCCTCGCTCTGTGCAGCTGAAAACGGGGGTGCTGCAGGAGAGATTGCGGGGGTCCCCAGCGGTGGGATCCCCGCGATCTAACATCTTATCACCTATCCTTTTGATAGGGAATAAGATGTCTAGCGCCGGAGTACCCCTTTAATTGACAGCTGCACAGAGCCTCATTGAAAGCATGCTTGATAATAATTCCCACGAGGAAACTTATGTTAAGTCTTTCTGTTTATTAGCATACAATAAATTAGATATTATATTTAGTACTGTATCTTAGTATCAAAAATAGTTGTTTTGTGGTTAGAACTGGGCGGGGTTTACTCTTATTTTATATATCTGGAGATTAGATGCCCATTTAATATCATTTGATGTTAGGTTCTCTGTTCAGAGTAATACCAATATGATATCTGAACTAATCGACTTCTGTGAAAGTTTAATGTTACTAACTAAACTTATTGATGTGTGATTGAATTCATATCTGACATTGCATCATTCATTTATATTGTACATGAATATATATTATATTAGGGATCGACCGATATCGTTTTTTTAGGGCCAATACCGATAATCGATGGAGGTTAGGGCCGATAGCCGATAACTTATACCGATATTCCGGTATAAGTTATCGGCAATTTTTTTATTTATTTATTTATTTTTTATTCAAAAGGTTTTTATTGAACAAATATGGGAGAACAAACAACATCCACCGCAAGTAGGGTGGTAATAAATCTCCAACTACAACACTCGCAGAGTTGACAATCACTGGTGAGATCGTATAACAATGGTAATGAGAGAAATCTTACACAGTCTACTGCATTAGTATAGCTGAGGAACTATCAGGAGAAATTACACAGCGGGGTGAAAAAAGACAGGATTCAATCCCATAAACCAGCAAATGACTATGGAGAAACCCATTAAGAACGAAAACAAACAAAAAAAACAAAAATCCGGGGGTTAATCTGAAACAGGAGGTACACACAGAAGGTAAGGGTAAAACGAGGAGGGAAGGAGAAAAAAAAGGGGGGATGCAAGAGAGGAGGCAGAGAAGGGAGAACAGTGTAGAGAGTAGGGGGGGGGAGGGGAAATAAAAAATAAAAAACAGAAGGTGTAACAAGAAAGAGGAGTCGAGCAGCAGGGAGTAGAGAGGTAGGTCGGTTCGTCAAGGAGCACCCAGCACTCCAGCTTCACTCATGGATAGGGATGAGGGGGATAGCCTGAAACTCAGGGGAGGACAGAAAGGCCGCCCAAGGCGACCATCTCCGCACAAAACGATCCGGTGAATGCACCAGATCCACGTTACATTCCTCCAGCCCGTAGATAGTCTGAACCTCCTGAACCCAGTCAGCTAGCGACGGGGGCTGTACTGATTTCCATCTGCGGGGGACCACCCTCCTAGCAGCTGAGAGTAAGATTCCAACCAGGCCCTTCTTTAGGGACTTCACCTGGCCCGGCAGCATGGATAGCAGGGCAGCCTGAGGGGACCTCGGAACATCAAAGCCCACAATCCTGGAGACTGCGTCTAGGACTCCTGACCAAAAGGGCGTAATAAGAGGGCAATCGTACCAGATATGTACCATGGTCCCAGAGGCAGAGCCACACCTCGAACACGTATCAGGGACTGACGGGTAGCATCGGTGAAGCAAAGTCGGCACACGGTACCACCTCGACAGAATTTTGAAATTTGTTTCCTGAATTTTAACAGACACGGAGGATTTATGGCACAAGGTACATGCCTTTTCCCAGTCCTGAGGGGCAAAAGTGCGGCACAACTCCCGGGACCATCCCTCCCTACGGGCCGGTGCCCGAGCGTCATCACTCGACTGCAGAAGGGCATAGAGCACCGAAATAAGATGACCTGGAGAGAGGTCAGCTATACACAAGGATTCAAAGGGAAGAGGAAGCCTGTGGAGGTCTAAGGAGAGCCTCCAGGTTGTGTAGAAGTGTGTCAGTTGGGTGTACTGCCAACGCATGGAGGGGGTTAGGGATTTCCCCTGTAGGACCTCCGCTAGAGACTTCAGGGACCCAGAGTGAAGGACATGGACAAACTGGAAGACGGTCCCACGCGGCCTTGTCAGGAAAGAGCTAGAGAGTCTCCCCGGGGGGGGAAGTCAGGGTTGCCACATATCGGTGTCAAAGGGCCATTGGGGCGTAGGAGGCCCGCCCCACCCAAGTAACGGAGGCACACCCGGAGCACTGACCGCGCCACTAGCGGGAGACCCGTCAAGTGAGCAGCAGACCAATAGGAAGTTATCGGCAATTTATCCCCCCTCGACACCGCTGCAGATAAGGTAATTGCAAGGTAATTGCCGATACGGATAATCCCCAAAACCATGATTATCGGCCGATAATATCGGCCATACCGATAATCGGTCGATCCCTAATATATATATATATATATATATATATATATATATATATATATATATTCATTCATATTTCATGGTGTGTTTATATACCGTACTCTTTTATGTTAATCAATTATAACAAATAAACCTGCATTTTTTTTTTATAATAACTTAATTATATTTTATTATATTGCAAAAGTTACTTCTACCACTACTTCATACAACTCATATCTGGGTCAATAGTCCGGCCCAGATATGGTGAATGGCATTGTTTGAATATTTTTGGCAATTCATTCCACGGTCATAATAAATATATATATATATATATATATATATATATATATATATATATATATATATATATATATATATATATATATATATATTTTGTTTACCATAATTAATAATTCACAATTGAGTTATGATATTGAGTTATGTTATAAGATTATATATCTGCTGAAAAAATGGAGGTCTTAGGATAATGATTTCTCCTACATAATAGGCCCTAGTGTCAAAGATATTCCCTGACAATTATATACAAGTTTTTTCCATTATGTTTTTTCTATATTGCACTAATGTCATTATTTGTATATTTTTTGACATTTGTACTTTGGGGATTTCTTTGTACACACCAGGGGTTAACCTCCCTTTTCCAGGTGATCCTCCTCTATATATGGGAACCTCTATTACAGTGGTCTTCAACCTGCGGACCTCCAGATGTTGCAAAACTACAACTCCCAGCATGCCCGGACAGCCGTTGGCTGTCCGGACATGCTGGGAGTTGTAGTTTTGCAACATCTGGAGGTCCGCAGGTTGAAAACCACTGCTCTATTAGATGTTAGTTAGTATGACTAAAGGTTGTTATTTCCATGTCTATGTGCCCTGTTGTGCCTGTTTATTACAATAAATCTAAAGCTTTTAAATGAGGGGCTGCGCTGGACAACAATTCCTTTTTACAAGTTTGCATGGTGGCTTCCTACACTAGTCCGTGCCACATCTAGGCATTTGCGGGGTGAGCTGATTGGATTTCTAACTAGTCTTTATAAGAAACTTCCATTGCAGAAATTCAGCTTTTTATAGATTCTGCAAAAATACAGAACATGTCTTTAGGTTTTGTGGAATTTCGTGGCGGAATCCCATTAAAGTCAATGGGGCTTAGAATTTCACTAAAATTACATGAAACTGCAAAAATTCGGCAGCAAGCTTTGCAGAACAGAATTTGAGCCTTAGGCTTATATCCCAGAATCAGTTTAAATAACCGGACAAAAAATGCTGCATGAATTGTCTGTTTAAAAGTGAAGCAAAATAAAAGTCAATCAAATCAGGCTTCGTTGGTGTCCGTCATACAGCTGGCTCAGCTTTGGTGCTGGACAGAATCTGTAGCAGGGGAATTGAACGCAGCCTTAGGGTACGTTCACACGTGCAGATCCCCAGCGCGTATTAAGCTGCGGATCTGCTGCTGAAGGACCGATGTATGCTGCCTTTACAGGTGCCTGCTTGGAGCGGCAATACGCCGATGCAAGCAGACACACTGAAGCGATGTGCGAGTCGCTGCACATGCGCGTGTACTCGCACACATCGCGGCCGCTCCCTCTGCTCTATGATCTAGGCCGAGAGCTGCCGCGATGTGCAAGTATAATGCGCATTTGCATGGCAACTTGCACATTGCAGTGTGTCTGCTCGTAGTGGTGCATTGCTCTCCGAGCAGGCACCTGTAAAGGCAGCATACAGCGGTCCTTCAGCGGCGGATCTGCAGCGTAATACGCGCTGGGGATCTGCTCGTGTGAGCGCACCCTTAGATGCAGATGTGAACCCAGCCTTAGAGATATCAACAGATGCAGGGGTTAGACAACTCAGTTAGTCAACTCAGACAGCAGATGTGGGGTAGAAGATCTAAGAAGGACAGCTCACACATGCTGGAAAGAGAGAGGAGAGCATATTCAAGGCAGTCTGCAGGGAAGAATGATATAAGCTGTATACTGGTATAGAGAGAGAAGTGTAAAAAAAAATAAAAAAAGTTTAATAAAATTGAATACACCCCTCCCCAATAAAAAAAAATTGCCCTCTTTTCCCATAAAAAAAAAGCAAAAATAGGTAAAAAATAAAAAGAAATCATCATGTGAATAAATGGCCAATCTATTAAAATATTATGTTAATGATCCCATATGGTAAACGTAACAAAAAAAAAAAATACCATAGTCCAAAAATATAGATTTTTTTTTATCACATCATATATCAGAAAAACATTTATAAGGCGATAAAAAAGAAAGACATCAAAACATTGGTAGACAAAAAAAAAAAAAACTACTACAGATCACGGCACAAAACAATGAGCCCTCATACATTTCTGTATACTGGAAAATATAGGAATAGGACAATTTTAAATATACCGATTTTGTTCAATAAAGTTTGTCTTATTAAAGTAGTACAATAATAGCAAAACTATATATAAAAAAAAAAAAAGAATAAATAGGACATATAGGGGGGGATTTAGCACAACCTGTCCAGTGGAAAAGTTGCTGAGTTGCCCTTAGCAACCAATCAGATCGCTTCTTTCATTTTTGAAAAGGCCTCTGAATAATGAAAGAAGTGATCTGATTGGTTGCTATGCGCAACTCAGCAACTTTTCCTCTGGACAGGTTTTGATAAATCCCCCCATAATGTTTATCATAAAGTGCACTGTGTAGAAAGAAAACCCCATAAGTTGCAATATTGCGGTTTTCTTTTCACTTTTCCCCCACAAATATTACATTTTTTTGGTTTTGCCCTACATTTTATGGTAAATTGAAAGGTGCTATTACAAAGTACAATTGGTCACGAAAAAAAAAACAAGCCCCCATGTGGGTCTGTAGGGGAAAAATAAAAAAGTTATGGCTCTTAGAAAGGGAAGAGGTAAAAGCAAAAACGGAGTGTCCTCAAGAGGTTAAAAAAAATAAATATAAATATATATTAGGGCTTGGCGGTATGACCAAATCTGCATATCACGGTATTTTTGTAACTTTCGGCGGTTCCACAGTATTTCCTCCCCCCCCCCAATTAATTATCAGCCCAGCGCTGCGCTATTCTGCCCCCCCCCCCCCCCCCAACAAAAATTAATTATCAGCCCAGCGCTGCCCCCATCGGGGTAAATACTAACATGTCACCCGCTACCCTCCTCGTTCTGTTTGTTGCCGCCGCCGGCACAGACACAAAGAAAACAAAATAAACTCACACATGTTCCGACGTCGGCCTTACGCTCGGGACGGGAACGTCGGACAGCCGTCAGCCTATCACCGGCCGCAGCGATGTTCCGCCTCGGCCACTGATAGGCTGAGCCCACTGTCATGTAAGAAGCTCTGGGCGGCTTCTTACATGACAGTGGTCTCAGCCTATCAGCGGCCGAGGCGGAACATCGCTGCGGCCGGTGATAGGCTGACGGCTGTCCAACGTTCCATTCACTAGGAAGCAGATGAGGCTGGTACCGGACCAACGGGAGGTGAGTTAAAGTTTATTTTGGAGCTCGGGCATAGGGATACCACACAATATAGAGCAGTGGTCTTCAACCTGCCAACCTCCAGATGTTGCAAAACAACAACTCCCAGCATGCTGAGAGTTGTAGTTTTGCAACATCTGGAGGTCGGCAGGTTGAAGACCACTGGTATAGAGTGTCAGCGCCGGAGGCCGCAACAAGCAGGATGAGGAAGGCAGCGCATGCGGGTGACATATCAGTATTTACCCCGATGGGGGGCAGAACAGCGCTCGCGGGTGACTTGTGATTAGTTCCCCAATGTGGGGACAACGCAGCGCTGAGCTCATTCATTCATTCATTCATTCCCGAGGGGGAGGGGCCCAACCGGTATTGCGGTATGGGTTAAAATTCATATCGCGCAGCACAAAAATGTCGGTATTCGGTATTAACCGGTATACCGCCCAGCCCTAATATATATATATAAATATATATATATATATATATATATATATATATATATATATATATATTATACTATTTATGCAATTTTCTTCTATGTTTGTTAAAATAACTTCAAGCTTGGCATTCTTCATGATGTCCATACTCAATCAGTACAGGATGCAGTGCAATGTTATATCTTAGGTACCGTATCCAACCCCAGAGAGTGCGCCTCCAGGGCAGTTTGTGGACGATCTTCTCCCTCCACATAGTGCCAGGTTTGTCTACCCTCCGTGCAAGTGAGGCGCCAACGTGTTAGGTCAGTTGCTGGATCAGTCTTGTAGGGTCCCCCCCTTCTGCGTAGGCACCTGGAAAGAAAATGCTAAACTATGTATTATTATGCATTATTCCAAGACTATGAAGACTAATAACAATTCCCTTATATGTAGCTCCTATAGAATACTGTAGTTTGATACTAGATTAGGAAAAAGGTAAGTAAAAGGTAGTAGTGTACCCAGGGCTGTATTTGCCATTAGGCACCTATGGGCCTGTGCCTAGGGCAGCAAAGTTAAAGGGGTACTCCTATGGAAAACCTCTACTGTCCATTTTAGGAACTGTCCAGAGCAGGAAAAAAAATCCCCATAGCAAACATAGGCTGCTCTGGACAGTTCCTAAAATGGACAGCAGAGGTCAGCAGAGAGCACTGTGGTCATGACATCAGAGGAAATGCATTTCTTTTTTGGATTTCTCTTTAGTATACAGCCCCTAAAATGTACTGGAAGGATTAAGATTTTTTTTTAATAGAAGTGATTTACAAATCTGTTTGACTTTCTGGCACCAGTTCATTTACAAAAAAAAAAAAAAAAAAAGTTTTCCACGGGAGTACCCCTTTAACCTCTTAAGGACCAAGGGCGTACAGGTACGCCCTTGGTCCTGCTCTCCTGATATAACGCGGGGTTACACAGTAACCCCACGTCATATCGTGGCGGGCCCGGCGTCATAGTGAAGCCGGGACCCGCCTCTAATAGCGCGCAGCGCCGATCGCGGCGCCGCGCGCTATTAACCCTTTAGCCGCGCGCTCAGAGTGAAACAGAAAGTGGCCGGCTAGCTCAGTCGGGCTGTTCGGGATAGCCGCGGCTAATCGCGGCATCCCGAACAGCTGACAGGACAGCGGGAGGGCCCCTACCTGCCTCCTCGCTGTCCGATCGCCGAATGACTGCTCAGTGCCTGAGATCCAGGCTTGAGCAGTCATGCGGCAGAATCATTGATCACTGGTTTCTTATGAGAAACCAGTGATCAGCATAGAAGATCAGTGTGTGCAGTGTTATAGGTCCCTATGGGACCTATAACACTGCAAAAAAAAAAAGTGAATAAAGATCATTTAACTCCTCCCCTATTAAAAGTTTGAATCACCCCCCTTTTCCAATAAAAAAAAAACAGTGTAAATAAAAATAAATATATATGTGGTATCACCGCGTGCCGAAATGTCCGAATTATAAAAATATATCATTAATTAAACCGATCGGTCAATGGCGTGCGCGCAAAAAAATTCCAAAGTCCAAAATAGTGCATTTTTGGTCACTTTTTATATAATTTAAAAATGAATAAAAAGCGATCAATAAGTCCTATCAATGCAAAAATGGTACTGTTAAAAACTTCAGATCACGGCGCAAAAAAATGAGCCCTCATACCGCCCCATACACGGAAAAAAAAAAAGTTATAGGGGTCAGAAGATGACAATTTTAAACGTATTAATTTTCTTGCATGTAGTTATGATTTTTTCCAGAAGTCCGACAAAATCAAACCTATATAAGTAGGGTATCATTTTAACCGTATGGACCTACAGAATAAAGATAAGGTGTCATTTTCACCGAAAAATGTACTGCGTAAAAACGGAAGCCCCCAAAAATTACAAAACTGCGTTTTTTTTTCAATTTAGTCGCACAATGATTTTTTTCCGTTTCACCGTAGATTTTTGGGCAAAATGACTGACGTCATTACAAAGTGGAATTGGTGGCGCAAAAAATAAGCCATCATATGGATTTTTAGGTGCAAAATTGAAAGAGTTATGATTTTTTAAAGGCAAGGAGCAAAAAACGAAAATGCAAAAACGGAAAAACCCCTGGTCCTTAAGGGGTTAAGGGGCAGCGCTTAAAAAGTAAATAAATAAATGTTATGCATTCGGTTGGATCCACATGGGTCTGATGCTTGTGGACTCACCCTAATGGGGTGTTCTGAGTGCCAGGGGCAGCATGAGCTCTAAATGTGTCTAAGCTCATCCTGTACTTTAATATAATAGCGTGTCTCCCAACCAGGGTGCCTCCAGCTGTTTCAAAACTACAACTCCCAGCATGCCCGGACAGCCTTTGGCTGTCCGGGCATGCTGGGAGTTGTAGTTTTGTAAAAGCTGGAAGCACCCTGGTTGGGAAACACTGCAATATAGACAAGTAGACAGTAAAGCACCTGAAATATCGTCATGTTACTGCATATATGGCTAAATAATACATGCTTTTATTTCAGTCTATGTTGCTTCCATATTGCCCTATACACGTTGATTATAGTTACATACAGCCGCAGAATACTTACGTTCCCCCGCTCATCTCTGTGCTCTCTGCCCCTGGTTACTATCTACCGCTCCATCCCTTAAAACTAAAGGGGTAATGCATCAACACGCAGTGGGTTATGGGACTTGTAGTTCTTACGCATTCTCTTTGCCTAGCCGGAATTACAGTTGAGGACAACATTTCCCAGACTGCAGCGCGCCGCCCGATCCCACATCACTGTATCCTGACATGGGCAGAGGCAGCAGGAGCCAATCGCAGCGCCGATCGCATAAAACAAGGAGGCGCGGCCACGGGCTGTCAGCCAATGAATGGAGACTATCGGAGACGCGCGCTGTCAGTGAGTCCCTGCAGGTGCTCGTGAAGCTTGTCAGGAGACGCTGGGGAGGTGTGTGTGTGGTCAGAGTAGATCGCCCCCCTCTGGCATAAGTGCACATTACATTCTGGAACACGTAAATGTTACTATTTCTCACAAGAAGTGCAGGCTTGTGGATTGCTATGATAAAGCTCTAGTTTTCTGTATTTTTTTATGCTTTTTTTTTTTTATCAGCATAAGCCCAAAGTTGAGGCAACATCTTGGAGATTGAGGTTCAGTTGACCCCTATATTAAAATACAATGTAGCAAATTTTGTTGGGTTTTGTTCCTAGGCAGTGCACTATAGGGTAAAAATGACATCTTTATTTTGTGCGATACAAATTTTATTTAGATTTTGCTTTATTTTACTACTAAAACTGTAAACTTTTGTTAAAAGGGCGCTGTCAGTTCCAAAAACTTTTTATATGTTGTTACTGATGAAAATTAACCCCTTAAGGACTCAGGGTTTTTCAGTTTTTGCACTTTCGTTTTTTCCTCCTTACCTTTTAAAAATCATAACCCTTTCAATTTTCCACCTAAAAATCCATATGATGGCTTATTTTTTGCATCACCAATTCTACTTTGCAGTGACATTTTACCCAAAAATTCACGGCGAAATGGAAAAAATAATAATTGTGCGACAAAATCGAAGAAAAAACGCCATTTTGTAATTTTGGGGGCTTCCGTTTCTACGCAGTGCATATTTCGGTAAAAATTACACCTTATCATTATTCTGTAGGTCCATACGGTTAAAATGATACCCTACTTATATAGGTTTGATTTTGTCGGACTTCTGGAAAAAATCAAAACTACATGCAGGAAAATTTATACGTTTAAAAATGTCATCTTCTGACCCCTATAACTTTTTTATTTTTCCACGTACAGGGCGGTATGAGGACTAATTTTTTGCGGCGTGATCTGAAGTTTTTAACGGTATGATTTTTGTTTTGATCGGACTTTTTGATCACTTTTTACTAATTTTTTAATGGTATAAAAAGTGACCAAAAATACGCTTTTTTGGACGCCATTGACCGTGCGGTTTAATTAATGATATATTTTTATAGTTTATAGTTTACGCACGCGGCAATACCACATATGTTTTTTTTTTTTTTTATTTACACTTTTTTATTTTTTTTTATTGGAAAAGGGGGGTGATTCAAACTTTTATTAGGGAAGGGGTTAAATGACCTTTATTAACACTTTTTTTAAAACTTTTTTTTTGCAGTGTTATAGGTCCCATAGGGACCTATAACACTGCACACACTGATCTCCTATGCTGATCTCTGGTGTGTATTAACACGCCTGTGATCAGTGTTATCGGCGCTTGACTGCTCCTGCCTGGATCTCAGGCACGGAGCAGTCATTCGTCGATCGGACACCGAGGAGGCAGGTAAGGGCCCTCCCAGTGTCTTGTAAGCTGTTCGGGACGCCGCGATTTCACCGCGGCGGTCCCGAACAGCCCGACTGACTAGCAGGGATAGTTTCGCTTTCACTTTAGAAGCGGCTTTGACTGCCGCTTCTAAAGGGTTAATACCACACATCGCCGCGATCGGCGATGTGTGGTATTAGCCGCGGGTCCCGGTCGTTGATGAGCGCTGGGACTGATGCGGTATGATGCGGGAACGCGGCGCGATCCCGCTTCATATCGTGGGAGCCTGCGCAGGACGTAAATATACGTCCTGCGTCGTTAAGGGGTTACAAAACTGCTCCTAAAAAATTCCCACCACTAGAGGTCCCCATACCTCCTGGGACTTTAGATAACTCATGGACAAGCCTGCATGAGCAGACACACCAATCACCTCTCACCATCACAGGGACACGCCCCCTTCCCCTGAGAGGATTTCTAAGGCTAAGTCTCCACTTTATTTTTTTGCAAAACACAAAGAAAAACGCCAATTCTGCCGCATTGCGTTTTTTGGTCAAAAAATGCTGCGGCCAGATGTTAGCTGTAAGTCAATGAGAAATCGCAAATTTAGAATTCCACTTTGCGTTTTTTCACTTTGGCGTTTTTTTAATCCTTTTGGCGTTTTTTCACTTTTTCAGCATTTTTTTCCGCTCTTTGGCGTTGCAGTTCCCTCAAACCGGCGTTTTTTTTCAAAATCGTGGCGTTTTGCTCCAATAGAACTCTATGGGAGTGAGAAAACGCCAAGAAAAACGATATGTGGATTTAAACTTTGGCGTTTTTGCAGGCGATTTTTAATCTTTTTTGGACTTTAGCGATCCAAAAAAGTGATGTAGATAGCTGTTTTTAATAAAATTTTGTAGGGTACCATTAAATTTTTTTTTCTAAAATATACAGTAGTGAAGGAAAAAATTGTATCTAACGAAATGTATATTATTGAAAAAAAAAACTATTACTTTTTAAACAGGGATCAATTTATGTGTGCGGGGAAATAAAAGTGTAGCCGACAATTATAAAAATGTATTGTGTGTGTGTTTTTCACTTTTTTGCTTTATTTTTTACATTTTTTTTAGTTAGTACTACTACTCCCAGCATGGAACACACTGTTCCATGATGGGAGTAGTACTACCTGTAGAAATAGACAGATCGCCCGCGGCGATCTTTCTGTATAATATATACCGTGTTTCTCTGAAAATAAGACCAGGTCTTATATTAATTTTAGTTATCTTATTTATTTACGGTATGGGGGGCTGCAGGAGTGTGGAGGATGGGAGGCTGCAGGAGTGTGGAGGATGGGAGGCTGCAGGAGTGTGGAGGATGGGGGGCTGCAGGAGTGTGGAGGATGGAGGGCTGCAGGAGTGTGAAGGATGGGGGGGCTGCAGGAGTCTGGAGGATGGGGGGCTGCAGGAGTCTGAAGGATGGGGGGCTGCAGGAGTGTGGAGGATGGGGGGCTGCAGGAGTGTGATGGATGGGGGGCTGCAGGAGTGTGAAGGATGGGGGGCTGCAGGAGTGTGGAGGATAGGGGGCATCCTCCACACTCCTGCAGCCCCCCATACTCCTTCAGCCCCCCATCCTCCCCTTCCCCTGTCATCCTCCACACTCCTACCGTAACCTACAGCAGTGTTTCCCAACCAATGTCCTCCAGCTGTTGCAAAACTACAACTCCCAGCATGCCCGGACAGCCTTTGGCTGTCCGGGCATGCTGGGAGTTGTAGTTTTGCAACAGCTGGAGGCACACTGGTTGGGAAACACTGCCCTACAGTGCCCCCCACCCCTCTGCCATAATAAACTTGGGTACCGGGACTCATTTCACTTTCTTACCGTACGGTACCCTCCTGCGAGATCTTCTCCTGTTGCTTAGCAGCCGGGGGCAGGGACACGTCCGTGACTAGTGTTGAGCGGCATAGGCCATATTCGAATTCGCGAATATTCGCGAATATATGGACGAATATTTGTCATATATTCGCGAATATTCGCATATCCGTAATACTCCCGCTTTATTTTCGCATATGCGAATATTCGCATAAGAGAAAATTCGCAAATGCGCAAATTGGCATATGCAAATTTTCGCATATGCGAACATTCGCGCCCCAGTCTCACACAGTAGTATTATAATGAGCCTTCTTTACACCACACAAGCTGGAAGCAGAGAGGGATGATCACTGTGATGTGTACTGTGAAAAAAAAAACGAATATTCGTAATTACGAATATATAGTGCTATATTCGCGAATATTCGCAAATTCGCGAATATGCGATATTCGCGAATAAAATTCACATTGCGAATATTCGTGAGCAACACTATCCGTGACGTCGGCCGTGCATACGCGCCGACGTTTTAGAACGTCAGCGTCCCTGCCCCGGCTGAATTACGGTAAGCTAACCTGCTGCGGGTGCCGCGGGACCAGCCAAAGGAGGCAGGGGGCTGGCCGAGGGGGGCTGTGGGGTCGGCGGGCATTACTGTGGTGGCCGGGGGGGGGGGGGGGGGGGAGGTGTGTGGAGTCTGCGGGCATTACTGTGGTGGCCATGTGGGGTCTGCGGGCATTACTGGCGGCCGCGGTCCGGATCTGGACCGCGGTCCGCCAGCAGATTACCCCTGAACTAGGTCTTATTTTCGGGGTAGGGCTTATATTGCAGCCCTACCCCATAATCCTGCTAGGGCTTACTTTCGGGGTAGGGTTTATTTTCGGGGAAACACGGTAGATGCGGCGGCCGCTCTTCTATGGTCCCCTGGTCCCCTGCCCTGACGTATATTTACACTTATATTTACACTTATTCATATTTCCCACAGAGCTGTGATTGGCCAGATGGTTCCAGCCAATCACAGCTCTCTGTGAGAAATAGGAATATGTGTATATATATACGGCCGTGCAGGGGAACATAGGAGAGCGGCGGCTGCATCTATACATTATACAGGAGCATCACTGCGGATGTCAGTAGTGATACCCGCAGTGATCTTTCCTTAACTACAAGTACTACTACTCCCAACATGGAGTACACTCTGCCTCATGCTGGGAGCTGTAGTACCTGCATTAATAGACAGACCGAAGCGGGTGTCAGAAGTTACACTTGCTGCGATCTGTCTATTAATACAGGTACTACAGCTCCCAGCATGAGGCAGAGTGTGCTCCATGTTGGGAGTAGTAGTGCCTGCTTAAGGACACATCACAGTGGATGTCACTACTGACACTCTCTGTGATCGTCCTGTCTATAGCAGAGATGGAGCGACTGTATACATCGCTCGCATCCCTGCTCTGCACTATACTCCGGGCCGGCCGCTCATTCATTCATCTTTTCCTCAGAGCTGTGATTGGCTGCAACCATCCGGCCAATCACAGCTCTGGGTGGGAATTATGAATTTCTGTTGACATCAGTGGCCGGAGTATAGTGCAGAGAGGCGAGCTCTGTATAGACCCGCTCGCTTCTCTGCTATATTATGGACGATATATGTCTATAGTACAGGTACTATTACTCCCAGCATGGAACAGTCTGTTCCATGCTGGGAGTAGTAGTACTACATAAAAATTGTAAAAAATGTATTTAAAAAAAAAAATTAAACACACACTTTATTAAAAAATAATCAAAATTGGGTTATAAAATATATACATTGCGTTTAATAACATTTTTCCATCACTGCTGCATCCTTTTTTTTTTTTTTTGGTACCCAAGAAATTTTGGGTACCAAAAAAAACCGTCAAGGTGCAATTTCCACACAAATGAAAAAAATGCCAGAAAAAACGCCAGAAAAAACGCATGATGACGTCACTTGCACTGGCGATTTTTCAGGCGTTTTTTTAATCCCTAAAAACGCAGTGCAAAAAACCAAGTGGAGACTTAGCCTAACACTGTGAGCTAATGAAAAGAGTGATTTTTTTTAAATAATAAATATAGGTGATAGGGGCAAAAAAATGGCATAGATGTACATGGTCAGGATTTGGTACTGAGTAACATTTTTTTTTTTGTGGGATCTGACAAACTTTATTCTGATCCGTATAACTTTTTTTATTTTATCTTTCCATATACAGGGCTCATTTCTTATTGCATTTATCTGTAGTTTTTACCGTTACTATGTCTGTTTAAATGGGACTTTTTGATCTCTTTTCATTTCATATATTTCCGAGATATGATGTGACAAGGAAATTGCAATTCTGGCATTTACACCATTCACAATCACTAATTTTATCTTTTAATCCGACAATTCCACACGCAGCAGTACCACATATGTTTACATTTTTTTTTTTATGGAAGGGTTTAATATATATATATATATATATATATATATATATATATATGGGTGTAAAACCTTTATTGTATTTTTTTACCGCTTTTTAAGTCTACCTAGGGGACTTATATGAGCCATCCTTATACAGATTTGATCCCTTACATCTGCGTTCTATTGGTAGAGCCTGTCACAGGCAGCCACAGAAGGCTAGGTAAGCCCTATAGCTGCTTGGCATCACCCTGCGAGGGAAGGGTAGTGGTGGTGGTGGTGGGGGGGCATGTTGTGATCTGGACTACTGCAACACCAAAGACAGATAGTTTCAACCCCTTATGGACACAGCTTATTTGGGCCTTAAAAGGGATACTCCATCTTATCCCCTATCCGGCTGTTGCCCCCCCCCCCCCCCCCCCCCCGCCATCTCCGGGTTTACATCATGTAATAGGACCTAAATGTATGTACTTGTGCGTTAAGTATGATTGCATCAGGACGTACATTTATGTCCATTGTCCTTAAGGGGTTAAAGGAGTACTGTGGTGCTGTAAAACTATAAATGCTGTAAATCGCCTATTCAAAGGATAAGTTTTAGTGCATGGGAGCGTCCAACCGCTGCGACCCCTGCACAGCCCCCCAGCTCTTGCCAGAAGGGGAGTGTGTCGACCCCCAAACGATGCAGCAGCTGACATGCCCCTTCCATGTATCTCTATGGGAGAGACGGAGTGTCACCTTGGGCAGGGATTGAGTGAAGCCCTAATCTTGCCCACACCCTCTGTACCTGCCTACTTGCGTACCTGTCCGAAACAATGGGTCCACAACTACGAGGACGTTTCCTTCCTACTACGTGCAGGGACAGACAGAGTCAAAATAATAAGCTACAAAAACAGTAGGAGTCGGGAACAGTTGGAGGCTCACAAACTAACAGAGATACACTAAGACAAACACACTCAAAATGTAGTAAGTCTAGCCAAAAGTCGGTAACAAGAAATAGTGAAGTAATAATTCAAATACCAGAAGAAAAGTCAAGAACCAAGCCAAAAGATCAGAGTACCAAAACAGACAACAGAGATACAGTCATGGCCATAAATGTTGGCACCCCTGAAATTTTTCAAGAAAAGGATTGTAGTAACACATGTTTTGCTATACATATGTTTATTTCCTTTGCATTGGAACTAAACCAAAAAAGGGAGGAAAAAAAAGCAAATTGGACAAAATGTCACACCAAACTCCAAAAATGGGCTGGACAAGATTATTGGCCCCCTTAACTTAATATTTGGTTGCACACCCTTTGGAAAAAATAACTGAAATCAGTCACTTCCTATAACCATCAATAAGCTTCTTACACCTCTCAGCCGGAATGTTGGAACACTCTTTGTTTGCAAACTGCTCCAGGTCTCTCTTATTGGAAGGGCGCCTTTTCCCAACAGCAATTTTAAGATCTCTCCACAGGTGTTCAATGGGATTTAGATCTGGACTCATTGCTGGCCACTTCAGAACTCTCCAGTGCTTTGTTGCTATCCATTTCTGGATGCTTTTTGACGTATGTTTGGTGTCATTGTCCTTCTGGAAGACCCAAGATCTGGGACACAAACCCAGCTTTCTGACACTGGGCTGTACAGTGCGACCCAAAATCCATTGGTAATCCTCAGATTTCATGATGCCTTGCACACATTCAAGGCACCCAATGCCAGAGGCAGCAAAACAACCCCAAAACATAATTGAACCTCCACCATATTTCACTGTAGGTACTGTGCTCTTTTCTTTGTAGGCCTCATTCTGTTTTTGGTAAACAGTAGAATGATGTGCTTTACCAAAAGCTCTATCTTGGTCTCATCTGTCCACAAGATGTTATCCCAGAAAGATTTTGGCTTACTCAAGTTCACTTTAGGCAAAATGTAGTCTTGCTTTTTTATGTCTCTCTGTCAGCAGTGGTGTCCTCCTGGGTCTCCTGCCATAGCGTTTCATTTCATTTGAATATCGATGGATAGTTCGCGCTGACACTGATGCTCCCTGAGCCTGCAGGACAGCTTGAATATCTTTGGAACTTGTTTACTACAGTGTTATGGGTTGCAAACTTCTTGATAATGTTGCGCACTGTGGACAAAGGAAAATCTAGATCTCTGGAGATGGACTTGTAACCTTGAGATTGTTGATATTTTTCCACAATTTTGGTTCTCAAGTCCTCAGAAAGTTCTCTCTTTCTGTTGTCCATGCTTAGTGTGGCACACACAGACACACAATGCAAAGACTAAGTGAACTGCTCTCCTTTTTATCTGCTTTCAGGTGTGATTTTTATATTACCCACACCTGTTACTTGCCACAGGTGAGTTTAAAGGAGAATCACATGCTTGAAACTATATTATTCATCCACAATTTTGAAAGGGTGCCAATAATTTTGTCCAGCCCATTTATGGAATTTGTTGTGACATTATGTCCAATTTGTTTTTTTTCCTCCTTTTTTTTGGTTTAGTTCCAATACACACAAAGGGAATAAACATGTGTATAGCAAAACATGTTACTGCAATCCTTTTCTGTGATAAATACATCATTTTGTTGAAAAATTTCAGGGGTGCCAACATTTAAGGCCATGACTGTATAGGTGTGCTAGCTTCAGTCAACAGGTAGCTATCACAAGCAAAGTAAAAGAGAAAGATACTTTCTTATATATGAGAGAGTAGATGAAAGGAGAATCCTAATTGAAAGAAGAAACCAGAGTAAAGATAGGCTGGGAAGAAATTCTAACCACACCCAAGTAGCTCAGGGAGTTGTTCCATTAACCAACAAACAACAGAGCTATGCAGAATTAACCCTACGGTTGCAGACAGAACCAGTCATTACACGGAGATACAGCATTCAGGTATCTCTGGCTCTCCCATAGAGATACATGGAGGGGGTGTGTTGGCCACCACTCTGAGTGTGGGTCCACCCCTTTCCTTTCTGGGGAGAGCCGGGGTGAAGTCCTTTGGATAGGGAGGATAGATTTAATGCACCACAATACTCCTTTAAAGCCTTTTTAGATAGCCGCCTGCCAGCTATTGGCGGTGGCACCTTGCAACTAAAATAAGCGGGGTATGGAGTCAGGACAGGTGAAGCATTGTTTTTTTTTTTTTTTTTTAAGGAATCAACAGTTTTTTGAAATTCTGGATAACCCCTTTAACGAACCTTAACCCCATAATGACCGCTGATACGCCTTTATATGGTGGTCATTAACGGCCTTCTTGGCAGTGCGGCTCTCCCGTGCAGGGATTTGAGTTTACAAAGCCACTCCTACATACACTACCAAGCCACGCCCATACATACAGTCAGCATTAGGTTACAAGGTAATGATTCAGCCTACAGAAGATATGACACACCTCCATGTGCCATCAATAACCACCACATCTGCAGCTATGGTGACCAGAATCTACGCCATATCGCACAATATGAAGGCAATGTGACAACTTAATATATCCACGACATGTCCCACAGCGGTATCACCTTTGGCTATTCTGAATACTTTGGATAGCTGTTGCCTTTTAAGGTCTCCTGCTGTATCTTAAAATGTATTTTCATGTAAAAGTGTTTAACTATATCTGTATATGTTGTCAACATGCACTGAGCCTGATGTCAGTGTAAGAGGTTAACTGTCTTAACACAATGGGGGAGATTTATCAAAACTTGCTCAAAGGAAAAGATTCTGAGTTGCCCATAGCAACCAATCAGATTGCTTCTTTCATTCAGAGGCCTTTGCAGAAACGAAAGAAGCGATCTGATTGGTTTCTATGGGCAACTCAGCAACTTTTCCTCTGGACAGGTTTTGATAAATTTCCCCTAATATCCTTATCTTCATTGTGAAAAGCTGGTAAGATGTCACATGTCCACCTTTCAGCCAATCTGGGACCCAGGGAATAGGGAAGGAGCAAAACGCAGATGTTAGGAAGCTAGTCCTGGCTTCTGGTCAGTAAACATCTGAACAGCTGCTTGCATACCATTAGTGGGAGTTTGCCCATTCAACAACATTATCAGCACAAAGCAACAATTCTCAAACCTGTCTAGCGTGTTCTGGTTCAGGGGTAATACCATCACAAGTGGATGCTTTAGGGACAAAAACAAAGCTGACAGGCCTACTAGCAAAGGAAGGACTTGGCTCGGGTATCCACAGGGCCATCTGGAGACCCCTTCTAGATGTCCTCAAAGATATTGATGACTCAGAGCAACCCAAGGAAACTTTAGTGAGGAAAGGGATCTTTGCATGTTTACTAGAGATGAGCGAACTTACAGTAAATTCGATTCGTCACGAACTTCTCGGCTCGGCAGTTGATGACTTATCCTGCGTAAATTAGTTCAGCTTTCCGGTGCTCAGGTGGGCTGGAAAAGGTGGATACATTCCTAGGAAAGAGTCTCCTAGGACTGTATCCACCTTTTCCAGCCCACCGGAGCACCTGAAAGCTGAACTAATTTATGCAGGAAAAGTCATCAACTGTGTTCGTGACGAAGCAAATTTACTGTAAGTTCGCTCATCTCTAATGTTTACCATGGCATACTCCCACTGGAAGACCCCTGACTTAAATTAAACTACAGCTAGGACAGAGTACCTAAAGTCAGTTATAAGTCAAGTCTCAAGGTCTTCAGTCTTAGGTCTTTATTTATTCAGTCTCAAGTCTTTTCCAATAATAGTGCAATGGAGAGCATGCCAGGCCAGAATACGTCATAAACCTCTGAGTCTTACACATACCACTTGTTAGTAACAATTTCCAGAGGACCACAAGACTCAAAATAACCAAATTCTTAAGGACTGTAACGGTGACATACTTCAAGCCATCACTACCCATTATGTTCCAAGTATTGTGCCCAAGTCTGTATGATCTCAAGTGTCTTTTACGGTATCAGATCTGCATCACCAAGTAAAAAACTATTTACTTATCAATCCTGGCTTTTAAGGTGTTCATTTCCCTCACCACCACATTGTTTTCTCACCACCGCTAGCCATACCACAGTCATGACTGCAATGTGAAGAGTGCTGCTTACCTACAGCAGCAGCCCTGGCAAACCCCGGCCCGCCGATCCTTTTCTCCAGTTCCATGGCTGCCAGGGGTCTTGTGAATGCCCCTAGGCTTGCCATGGTTGTCTGGGTACCCGGCTGTGCTGTGCTGCATGGCCAGGTTTATTGAATGTAAGCATTATGCTGACAGGTGGAACACTTTGCACTATACCAGTGATCTGGTAATCGCTGTAAGTCCCTTTTTGGGACTAGTAAAAAGTATAAAATAAAATGTACATAAAAGAAAATGTAACCCCCCCCCCCAAAAAAAAGAAGGAAATAAATATATTTTCCCTTTACATCCCCTTTTATGCATGAAAAAGTAAAAATGACACATACATGGTATCACCACGTTCATAACAGCCTGAACAATACAGTATTTTTTTTAAAATTTATCCTGCAAGCTTACTCTGTAAAAAAAAAAAAAACCTGCCATGATTACCTCACAAAAAATAAACAAGAAAAATATCAAAAAGTCATAGGTGTTCCAAAATGGTGGCATTAAAAAGTAGAACTTGTCTTGCAAAAAACAAGCCCTCATATGGCTTTGTTGACAATAGAAAAACAAAAATAAAAATGCTTGGGCATTAAGGCCCCAAAGGCCTAGGAGTTAAATGATTTTGGATTATGGGAGAGATTCATCAAAACTTGTGCAGTGCAATTTTAAAAATAAAAGCTGGAATCTGATTGGTTGTTATTTGCAAGTGTTCCTTTGTTCCTCTACATAGGTTTTTATTTTGATAAAACTCCCTATATGCCAAGCCAAAAGGGGCAGTTACCCATCTGCAGACAGCTTATTCAAGGTCCCTGCCACTCGTCAGTGGGTGCTGGCTGACTAGTAAGAGGCTTTCAACATGAGGCCTAGTTATATGTCAAAAGTTTTTATCGGTGGGGGTCTGAGTGTTCAGACCTCTGCCGATCAGGAGAATGAACTGGGAGAAGTCTACTCTGCCCTTTGCTCCTCTCCCTGCCTCTGTCACATGATCCGGACATGCTCATAACCTTACATTGCAAGTTTTTCTCAATCACACAGAACCTGAACTTCACCAATAGCCCAAAAACTCGTATATAACAGTAGAAGGAAATTTACTTACCGAAATTTCTTCTTTCCATGAGTCCCAAGGCTTATCCACCCTATTAAATTTACTATTGCTGCATACCACACATTGTTTCTCTGTTTGTGGGAGATTTTTATGCCTTTGGGGCTGTCCAGCCAGGTGTTTTGATTAATTGTTTAATTGATTTTTAATTAATGGTCTATTCTTCTGTCCAGTAGAAAAAAAAAGTGTGGTGTCCCGGTACCGTATTGCATACCGTACTTCGGTTAGGGGTCCCCAAAGTCAGAGTTCCTAGTAACTGTGGGGGTCCGCTTCTTTAGTCATCCCCTAGTCACCCCTCAAATAGTTAATATTCTAGTAAATTATATGTAAATGCTGTATATTATATGTATGCTTACCTTCATAGCGTCGCAGGACCTTAGGTCATGTGATTTGGGTTGATACTCTATGGTAGGTAAAAGGACCTTTGGAGGTTCATGGGTCATGTGATTACCCATAACACTTTGTAAAGCTGATTGACAGATGCTGTGGACCAATCCTAAAACGGCCAGCCCCTGCCCATATAAGAGAGCTTCAGCCAATAGACGCTCTCTTGGGTTGCTGACACTTCATGAGGACAGACCTCCGCAACTTACAAAGACAGCTAATAGGCCACAGCCTGCCGTCCTCGGCCTGAAACGAAACAGTGAGTTCTTACAACTTCCCCGCTTATGCTAGCGAGACCTCTGGACCTAAACAGACCCGTTAATCTAGCGGATCTATGCTTACAAAATCCTACTAATTTAAAGAACTTATAAAAGTCCCAACCATACGTCAATCTCAGCTGCGCTGTACATAGACGTTGTGTTAAAGACTGTTCCTGTTATCCCATGTTACAGAAAATCTTCAGTAAAGTTTCCGAAAGTTTTCAGCAAAGCTCTGGTTGTGGACATTGCATTTATTCAACATTTCCCTATTGCTTTTGGGAAGGGTGGCGATAGGCTAAGCATCACAGTATTAACCCCCACCCTGGCGTCACGACTGACAAGAGTTAATTGTACCGTTGATATACCGCACAGCAACACCCCAACTGCCATACACCCCCCCATGGCACCACAAAAGGAAATAGATTAACCCTTTGTGTGCTACCTCATGACTCATGTAAAGAAAAAAAATTGGTAAATAAATCTAATCCTTTTAGTCCTAAAAGCCCAAATAGTCATCTGTTCACCCACACTAAACCCAATACACTTGGTTATAGTGTGTGTGAACAGGAGACCGATGAGGGGTTAATGGGTTACATAGTTAGTACGGTCGAAAAAAGACATACGTCCATCAAGTTCAGCCAGGGAATTGAAGGGTAGGGGTGTGGTGGGATATTGGGGGAAGGGATGGGATTTTATATTTCTGCATAAGCATTAAAGGGGTACTCCGCCCCTGGCATCTTATCCCCTATCCAAAGGATAGGGGATAAGATGTTAGATCGCCTCGGTCCCGCTGCTGGGGACCCCGGGGATCGCCGCTGCAGCACCCCGCCATCATTACTGCACAGAGCGAGTTCGCTCTGTGCGTAATGACAGGTGATAAAGGGGCCGGAGCAGCGTGACATCATGGCTCCGCCCCTCATGACATCACGGCCCGTCCCCTTAATGCAAGTCTATGGCAGGGGGCGTGACGACCGCCACGCCCCCTCCCATAGACTTGTATTGACGGGGCGGGCCATGACGTCACGAGGGGCAGAGCCGTGACGTAACGATGCTCCGGCCCCTGTATTGTCCGTCATTACGTGCAGAGCGATCTCGCTCTGCGCAGTAATGATAGCGGGGTGCTGCAGCGGCGATCCCCGGGGTCCCCAGCAATGGGACCCCGGCGATCTGACATCTTATCCCCTATCCTTTGGATAGGGGATAAGATGTCTAGGGGCGGAGTACCCCTTTAATTTTATTTTGTTCCAGGAATGTATCTAATCCTGTTTTAAATTTATTAATCATTCCTGCTGTGACTAGTTCCTGAGGTAGACTGTTCCATAAATTCACAATTCTTATGGTAAAGAAGGCGTGTCGCCCCTTGAGACTAAACTTTTTCTTCTCCAGACGGAGGGAGTGCCCCCTCGTCCTTTGGGGGGGGGGGGGGGTTTAACCTGGGACAGTTTTTCTCCATATTTTTTGTATGGGCCATTTATATACTTATATACATTTATCATATCCCCCCTTAAACGTCTCTTCTCAAGACTAAACAATTGTAACTCCTTTAATCGCTCCTCATAACTAAGATGTTCCATGCCCCATATTAGTTTAGTCGTACGTCTCTGCACCCTTACCAGCTCCACAGTGTCCCTTTTATGGACTGGTGCCCAAAACTGAACAGCATATTCCAGGTGAGGCCGTACCAATGCTTTATAAAGGGGGAGTATTATGTCCCTGTCCCTCGAGTCCATGCCTCTTTTGATACATGACAATATCCTGCTGGCTTTGGAAGCAGCAGCCTGACATTGCATGCTATTCTGTAGTCTGTGATCTACAAGTACACCCAGATCCTTCTCTACCAGTGACTCTGACAGTTTAATCCCCCCTAAGACATACGACGCATGCAGGTTATTAGTACCCAGATGCATAACTTTACATTTATCCACATTGAACCTCATTTGCCAAGTGGAGGCCCAGACACTTAGTCTATCCAAGTCATCTTGTAACTTATGCACATCCTCTATAGACTGTACCGTGCTACAAAGCTTGGTGTCATCTGCAAAGATAGAAACAGAGCTGTTAATACCATCCTCTATATCATTGATAAATAAATTAAACAACAGCGGTCCCAGTACAGAACCTTGGGGTACACCACTAATTACCGGGGACCAATCAGAGTACGAATCATTGACCACCACTCTCTGGGTACGATCCATGAGCCAGAGTTTACAAACCCAAAGACCTTAACTTACCTGTCAGATGTCTGTGAGGGACAGTATCAAACGCTTTGGCAAAATCCAGAAACACTATATCCACAGCCATTCCTCTGTCAAGGCTTCTACTCACCTCTTCATAAAAGCAAATTAGATTGGTTTGACAACTTCTATCCTTAGTAAACCCATGCTGGCTATCACTTATAATATTATTATCCCCTGTGTATTCCTGTATGTAATCCCTTATAAGTCCTTCAAACAATTTACCCACAATGCACGTTAGACTTACCGGTCTATAATTTCCTGGGGAAGACCTAGAGCCCTTCTTGAAGATTGGTACCACATTCGCCTTGTGCCAGTCCCTTGGCACAATACCAGACGCCAGAGAATCTCTAAATATCATGGACAAGGGTACAGATATTACTGAACTTACCTCTCTAAGAACTCTTGGGTGTAGTCCATCTGGTCCTGGAGATTTGCTTACATACCTGCACTCCGGAGATCTGTCCCTCCGAATATCGGCATCTATCTTCAGTGAATTGCGTTCTGAAGATGGGCTCCCCGGCTCAACATGAATATTGATTGTCGCGGGCTATGTGAGCGCTGTGTCGACTGAGCCACTGAGCGCTCACTTGACACACAAAATGAATATTCAGATTGAACCGGCGGGCCCATCTCCAGCGCGCAATTCACTGAAGATGGATGCCGATCTTTGGAGGGACACATCTCCGGAGTGCAGGTATGTATCTAACGCATTAACCCCTTATTGGTTTCCTGTTCACCCACACTATAACCCAGTGTATTGGCTTTAGTGTGAGTAAACAAATGACCATTTTTCTTTAAGTAATATCAAAGTTACAACAGCATGTATGGCTATGGGCAAATCCAGTGGTAACTAACAGCTTATTTAAAAACACACTGCACTAGTAGATTTGCTATGCTTCTTTATCTTTAGAAAAAGGTCCAAAATTATCCCTTTTTGGTGACATGCCTGCTAGGGTTTATACACAGAAAAAATAATGGCATGAAAAATGATTCCTTTTAGAGAGTAGTAACAGGGCTCTAATGTGTATGAGAAAGAGGCCCAAGGAGGATATGTTTTCTCTCATAAGGTAACACATAAAATGAAATGACAGTGAAAATTAACTATGCTAAATGAATGGCTGCTATTTCTATTAGAGGTCAGGATAGTCTGCTTGATGAATAATGGATAACATATGCTCTCCAGACTTTCCTTCTGGCACCAGCTGACAAAGTAATAGTAAAATTACTGTAAAGTAAATAGCATCAGGTAAAGAATGATTTTATACAATGGTATAATAAACCAGTTTAAAGATTATAGGCTTTATTCACCAAATACAGTACACAGAATACACAGGAAATAATCACACAGATCATATGTAAATATAGTGAGTGTTACGGTCACAATGAAAGATTCCGTGCAGCAACACTGCAATAGAAAGATTATTTATTTTCTCTGGATACATAGGAAATGTTGCACATTTTTAAGATTCATTTTGGTGTATTGAGTTATTTTTTTCTTCATCATTTCTTATTATGTTCATGAACGAAATTGATGGATCGGATTCATGAAGTCAGAACTGCTAGACACATATTCATGCTGTAATAAGAATAAAAGGGTGTTTACATTGCAATATGCAATTGCATGACAACAGACAGACAGATAGATAGATAGATACATTTTTTAAAAAAACTTGCTGGTGCCGGAAAGTTAAACAAATTTTATATTAATTATATTTAAAAATCTTGGAGTACTGGACAGGACAGTTCCTGACATGGACAGAGGTGTCAGCAGAGAGCACTTTGGTCAGATAGAAAGGAAATAAAAAAAGAAAAGAACTTCCTGTGGAACATACAGCAGCTGAGAAGTACTGGAAGGATTAATATTTTTAAATAGAAGTAATTTGCTAATCTTTTTAACTTTCTGGCACCAGTTGATTTTGAGGCAATATAAGAGAGAATACCTATACTGCAATGCCGAACAGAGGCATTAACACCTTAAGGACTCAGCGTTTTTAAATTTTTGCATTTTCATTTTTTCCTCATCACCTTCTAAAAATTATAACGCTTTCAATTTTGCACCTAAAAATCCATATGATGGCTTATTTTTTGCGCCACCAATTCTACTTTGCGGTGACATTCGTCATTTTACCAAAAAATCCATGGTGAAACGAAAAAAAAAAAAATCATTGTGTGACAAAATTGAAGAAAAAATTTCATTTTGTTAGTTTTGGGGGCTTCCGTTTCTACGCAGTAAATTTTTTGGTCAAAATTACACCTTTTCTTTATTCTATAGGTCCATACGGTTAAAATGATACCCTACTTATATAGGTTGGATATTGTCGTACTTCTGAAAAAAATCATAACTACATGCCGGAAAATGTATATGTTTAAAATTGTCATTTTCTAACCCCTGTAACTTTTTTAATTTTCCGACTACGGGCCAGTATGAGGGCTAATTTTTTGCGCCATGTTCTGAAGTTTTTATCAGTATAATTTTTGTGTTGATTGGACTTTTTGATCGCTTTTTATTCATTTTTTTATGATATAAAAAGTGACCAAAAATACGCTATTTTGGACTTTGGAATTTTTTTGCGCGTACGCCATTGACCGTGCGGTTTAATTAATTATATAATTTTATAGTTCGGACATTTATGCACGTGGCGATACCACATATGTTAATTTTTACTTTTATTTACACAGCTTTTTTTATGGGAAAAGGGGGGTGATTCAAACTTTTATTAGGGAAGGGGTTACATGACCTTTGTTAACTTTTTTTTTCCACTTTTTTTTGGCAGTGTTATAGCTCCCATAGTGAGCTATAGCACTGCACACACTGATCTCCTATGCTCTCCTATGCTGATCCCTGCAAAGCCATAGCCGATCAGCCCGACTGAGCTGCCGGGAAGAGTTTCCTTTCGTTTTCAGACGCGGCGGTCAAATTTGATCGCCGCGTCTGAAGTGTTAACAGCGCGCGGCACAACGATCGGTGCCGCACGCTGTTAGCCCAGGGTCCCGGCTATCGTTAGCAGCCGGGACCGACCCGGTGTCCTTAAGAGTTTAAGAGGTACAGCATGGGCCCATAGAACATGTACAGGGCAGTAACATGACCATGTGGTATGAGCTAATATTGTTTTATCAGTTTTACTCACCACATTACATTGTTTGTACAAGATATCAAAATGAGTCAACAGTGTTGCCAGGCATTAGGAAAAACAAGACTAATACATGGCAGCATAGCTAAAGTATAACCTGGAAACAAAAGGGAGATTATAATCCCACTATAGAGATCTGTAGTGAGATCACATCTGG
This sequence comes from Hyla sarda, assembly GCF_029499605.1. Classification (NCBI taxonomy): domain Eukaryota; kingdom Metazoa; phylum Chordata; class Amphibia; order Anura; family Hylidae; genus Hyla; species Hyla sarda. The sequence goes on from NC_079196.1 coordinate 71,144,280, forward strand.
AATCCTATGTCTACTTCTGGAGAAAGATGTTGATATAATAGAAAAGATCCAAAGATGGGCTACAAAAATGGTTGAAGCATAAAAGAAAATGGTCTGAAGCATGAAAACATATCGGGAAAGGCCGAAAGAACTAAATCTGAACAGTCTAAAGGAAATCGGAGACATGATTAAAACCTTTAAATATGTTAATAGATTAAAAGGGTATTCCAGAGCTAAACTTTTTTTTTTTTTTTCAATTGTGCCTAGGCTGACTGCTTTTCTTTCAAACCTAAACCTTCTTTGGTATTGCTGCGCAAATCCTCTTCCTGGTGACGGGGGTCGATGTGTCCGAATGCTGCTCAGCTAATCGCTGACTGCAGTGATATCCCGCCTTGGCCAGTGATTGGCTGAGTGGCAGTGGGACGTATTGACTTGGTCTCCTTCCTGGTGCCGAAGCTCAATACCTCACAATGCTGCTCAGTGAATCACTGGCCGAGGCAGGACACTAGTGCGCCCAGCATTTAGATGAGCTGCAGTCTGACATTTCGACCCCCTGGCACCAGGAAGAGGATTGACGCAGAGGCCAAGGCAACAATATCATGGGGACTGGGGGGGCGACGGGAGACAAGTCAACTTTTTATGCAACTACAGTGACTCCCCAACCTACGATGGCCCCGACATACGATCATTTCAACATACGATGGCCTCTCAGAGGCCATCGCATGTTGAAGGCAGCATCAACATATGATGCTTTTGTATGTGGGCGCCATCGCATAAACGGCTATCCGGCAGCGCAGACTGCTTCAGCTTCCACCGGATAGCCGGTTACGATGAACCGTGTGGTCCGCTGACAATCACTTACCTGTCCTCTGGGCTCCGGCGCGTCCTCTTCGGGATCCTCTGCATCTGTCCGGAGCGGCGGGGACAGGTGAGTACAACTTCCTCTACAAGTGGTCTTCAACCTGCGGACCTCCAGATGTTGCAAAACTACAACTCCCAGCAGGCATGCTGGGAGTTGTAGTTTTGCAACATCTGGAGGTCCGCAGGTTGTAGACCACTGTCCTATACTTTACATTGCATGGATCCCTCAACATACGATGGTTTCAATAAACGATGGCCCATTTGGAAGGGATTACCATTGTATGTTGAGGGACCATTGTAATAGCAAGTGAATTAGCCATACTTTATTCCAAATATATCATACTGGTTGCAATACAAGATTAAAATAGTAATATGACTTTCATAAGTATGCCTCATTTGATCCAATTGATAAATATGAGGATAAATAAATCATATCGTAGGCAAGATGATCTTTACCTTTCTGTGTCCATGTTCATAGTGCTTATGGGGTTAATGATGATGATGATGATGATGGTGATGATTTCTATAATGGCAATGGTGTCCATGATGCTCAGGGAGTCCATAATGGCCTGGGTATACTTGGTATCCTGCTGGAGGGACACATCCACAAGGGTATGCAACAGGATATGCAGCTGGGGGAGGAGGATAAGTAGGGGCAGGATACCCAGGGTATTGGCCTTGATAAGTTCCTGGTGCCGGGTATCCTGGCTGACCATAGGGTATTCCTGAAATACAAAATGGAATTGTAAGAAAGCATTCAAAGCTTATGAAGTTTAATTCAATAAAACGTAAATAATGCGTATGAATTGGATAGATATCGAATAGGAGTTTTTGTTATAAATATAGTGTGTAACCATAACATCTTATATTGTCCCAGATTTTTGAAATGTTTTGATCATGCAGGGTCTAGATGTGACTGGGAGAAGCTCATGGTAGTGCACTTTACTCCTCAGTTGGTTTTAACCCCTTAAGGACGCAGGACGTAAATGTACGTCCTGGTGAGGTGGTACTTAACGCAAAAGGACGTACATTTACGTCCTGTGCATAACCGCGGGCATCGGAGCAATGCCCGTGTCATGCGCGGCTGATCCCGGCTGCTGATCGCAGCCAGGGACCCGCCGGCAATGGCCGACGCCCGCGATCTCGCGGGCGTCCGCCATTAACCCCTCAGGTGCCGGGATCAATCCAGATCCCGGCATCTGCGGCAGTGCGCGATTTGAATGAATGATCGGATCGCCCGCAGCGCTGCTGCGGGGATCCGATCATTCATAACGCCGCACGGAGGTCCCCTCTCCTTCCTTCGTCCGGCTCCCGGCGTCTTCTGCTCTGGTCTGTGATCGAGCAGACCAGAGCAGAAGATCACCGAAAACACTGATCTGTTCTATGTCCTATACATAGAACAGATCAGTATTAGCAATCATGGTATTGCTATGAATAGTCCCCTATGGGGACTATTCAAGTGTAAAAAAAAAAGTAAAAAAATGTAAAAGTAAAAAAAAAGTGAAAAATCCCCTCCCCCAATAAAAAAGTAAAATGTCCGTTTTTTCCTATTTTACCCCCAAAAAGCGTAATTTTTTTTTATAGACATATTTGGTATCGCCGCGTGCGTAAATGTCCGAACTATTAAAATAAAATGTTAATGATCCCGTACGGTGAATGGCGTGAACGAAAAAAAAAATTAAAGTCCAAAATTCCTACTTTTTTAAAACATTTTATTAAAAAAAAATTATAAAAAATTAATTAAAAGTTTTTTATATGCAAATGTGGTATCAAAAAAAAGTACAGATCATGGCGCAAAAAATGAGCCCCCATACCGCCGTTTATACGGAAAAATAAAAAGTTAGAGGTCATCAAAATAAAGGGATTATAAACGTACTAATTTGGTTAAAAAGTTTGTGATTTTTTTTAAGCGCAACAATAATATAAAAGTATGTAATAATGGGTATCATTTTAATCGTATTGACCCTCAGAATAAAGAACACATGTCATTTTTACCATAAATTGTACGGCGTGAAAACGAAACCTTTCAAAATTAGCAAAATTGCGTTTTTCGTTTTAATTTCCCCACAAAAATAGTGTTTTTTGGTTGCGCCATACATTTTATGATATAATGAGTGATGTCATTACAAAGGACAACTGGTCGCGCAAAAAACAAGCCCTCATACTAGTCTGTGGATGAAAATATAAAAGAGTTATGATTTTTAGAAGGCGAGGAGGAAAAAATGAAAACGTAAAAATTAAATTGTCTGAGTCCTTAAGGCCAAAATGGGCTGAGTCCTTAAGGGGTTAAAGGGGCATTCCAGGAAAAAAACTTTTTTTTTTAAATCTATATATCAACTGGCTCCAGAAAGTTAAACAGATTTGTAAAATACTTCTGTTAAAAAATCTTAATCATTCCAATAATTATCAGCTGCTGAAGTTGAGTTGTTCTTTTCTATCTGGCAACAGTGCTCTCTGCTGACATCGCTGCTTGTCTCGGGAACTGCACAGAGTAGAAGAGGTTTGCTATGGGTATTTGCTTCTACTCTGAACAGTTCCAGAGACATGTCTCATCAGAGAGCACTTAGAAAAGAACAACTCAACTTCAGCAGCTCATAAGTACTGAAAGGATTAAGATTTTTTAATAGAAGCAATTTACAAATCTGTTTAACTTTCTGGAGCCAGTTGATATAATAAAAGAAGTTTTTTCCTGGATAACCCCTTTAAACCCAGAAGATCAGTGCCGCAAGGAAACAGTGCTAACTACTAAGCCACCATACTGAAGACATATGCTTTTTCCCTGATAACCCCTTTAAACTCTGTCTAGCTGCACTGGAAGGTCCCCATAGACTTATAAGGGTAGAAACACAAGTTGCAGATTTTCCGGAGCAGAAAATGTGCCAAAGGCAGAAGTGGATTCAGCTTTTTACACTATAAGGATAGAGATATCATTCTTCGTAAAGCTAGGGACATGGACTCGCTCACTATCAATGGCAGCCGTATCTCTATCTTTCCGGATTTTTCGGACGAAGTTCAGAAGAGGCGAGCTAAATATATGGATGTTAAACGACACCTGCGTGCACTGAATGTGATGTACTCTATGCTATACCCTGCACGTCTCCGAGTGGTTGGTTTAGGAACTACACCTCTGTGGTGGTTGCGATATGGTTGGACATTCATGAGGCGCAAATACGGCGTGCCCGAACCTGAAGTTCTTACGTGGACTATGTGTGCTACTATTGGTCCTATTAGCCTGCCTGGGACTTCCTGTGCCTTGGTTTATATTTAGGCCCTATGGTTTTGGACGTGTATCCGTCCCTATGTTATTCCGTTGTCTTTTTTTTCATTTATTGCTAATACTCCTGATCATATGTTCTCTGGGTACTCTGCCAGATGTCTGTATTTCTGCCAGATGTCCTCTATATGTTTTGTTGTCGTATGCTCGGATTTGAGCACGGCATGTTGGTGAGGTATCTCCTGTCTATATGTCACCTGCTCACTTTACCTGGGCTGTTTGTTTGCCCCCTGTGTCGCAAGTTGCGACTGTTAGTTTTTTGTTGTTTGTTTGGGGTGTATATGTTGTTAAGTGTCCTTTCTTCCGCTCATTGTGCAGTGCTCTGTCATTTCTGTTTCTTCCCGATTTAGACTACCGGCTACTGTCTGCCCCCTTGTATGATCACATGTGGTGGCGTGAAATGTAAGAGGCCTCAATGATCCCACTAAGCATCTTGCTGTTTTTCAGGCGCTCAAACCTTATCAACCTGCTGTCTTGTGCCTCTCTGAGACGCACTTTGCGAGTGACACTAAACATGTGCTGAATAAACCATAGTTTGGCCATACCTTCCATGCTACTTTTTCCTCACATGCCCAGGGTGTAAGTGTGCTCATTCATAAAAGCATTTTATTTTCATGTATTTCTAGGCTCATTGACCTGGAGGGTAGGTTTGTTTGTCTCTATGGCACATTTAACCGTACCTTGCGTGTGCTGTTGCGCTCTTTATCCCCCCCCCCATACTCGGGTGATGCCTTGCGCAGGGTGGTGTCTTTTCTGTCCTCTCAGCCTGATGCACCGCTCCTGGGGTTTGTTGCACCCGACACTTAATAGGTTTAGTAACAGAGGGCCTTCTGGGACTCTTGGTTCTATGGGTCTTGCTAGGTTTGTGGAGGAGGTGGGGTGGGCAGATCTATGGAGAAGACGTAATCCTACTAAAGTGCAGTACTCCTGCTACTCTAGCTCTCATGGTACGCTCTCGCGTATTGATCTTGCGCTGGGCAATTAGTTAATTTTTCCCCTGGTTAAGTCGGTGGAGTATCTCCCCCATAATCGTTCTGATCATTTCCCTGTTTTTGTGCATCTTACTGTCATGTCTGTCTTGGTCTGTGTTTACACACAGCTATTGGTTTGCTTGTGTGTGAACAGTTTTATGTTCCCTGGTCAGGGAATAGTTAAAGCCTTTGGCTTTCTGTCCAAATGCTCTTAGGGTGTATCTACATAAGATCAGCTCTGTCTAGTCTCAGAGGTGGTGATTACAGATTACACATGGACATGCTGCATGGAGCTTTGGGTGAAACACTCTTTGTTTGAGCTTTTAATCTACTGCCTCTGTTTTAGCATGCACCTTGCATTTATCTTTAATAGTTCTGGGCATTTGCCAATGGTTAGTTAGCATGCTTTTAGTAGATTTTAATCTGTGTTTGTACAGTCGGTTTTTAGAATTTGTATGTCCTTTCTGCTATGTATCTGTTTACACTGTGTTACCGCTCCATAGGGACTTTGTGTATACTGAAGGTTTTGTAACTAGGCATCCCTGTTTCTGCTCCAGTAGACAATCCTTTGTCTACTGGAGGTTTTCTGAGGGATTGCGATTATTCCTGTCTTGTGTTCAGTATGAAGAGTGTTATATAATTATATCCTGTTATATCTGTTTTCTGAGTTGTAACTAGGCATCCCTGTTACCTATCCATGGGGACTCCATGTCTACTGGAGGTTTAGGGATTGTGATTATTTCGGTTTAGCGATAGATCTCTTTTACCTTTTGAGTAGGGGACTCTGGGGGTATTGTTTATTCCTTTTGTCTACCGTAGGTCTTCTGCAGGATTGAGCTAACTTCTGTCTGTTCCTGTAGTCTGTTCAGACTCATCCGTTTCCTTGTCTGGTGTTTTGAACTCTATATGTTTAATCGTTCTTTATTCAGTTCTTTGGAGTTTTTGTACATGCATTGATTTTAGAGTACATGATCACTAGCTAGTGTTTTCCTCTGTGCTTTTCCATAGGTCTATAATGTCTATAGAGTTCTATGTTCCTGTTATGTTTCTGGCTTGTGACCGACTGTTTATTACTATGTGTTTTTAAGGCCCCTGCACTTTAGTTTAGGGAGGGACTGGTGCCCAGTTGTCGATCCACCATTTAGGGTGGATGGGCAAGTAGGCAGGGAGAGATGTTTTAGGGTCAGTTTAGTGCTCACTCTCCATGTCCCCCTGGTCGGTCAATGACACTTACTTTGAATTCTCATCCTAGATTGTGGGGTTCTCTATGGCGACTGAATCCCTGTTGGCTTCAGGTCCCCTCAATAGGCCATACGCTCAAGTGTGATGTGGAAGCCTTTCTCGAGATCAATGCGGGGACAGCTTCGGTGGGTACCGCATGGGACTCTTTGAAGGCGTATGTATGGGGCATTTTAATCAGGTTATTACAACTTGTAAATCTAAGAATAGGGTGATCCAAATCTCATTGCAGCAACAAGTGCTCCTAGCCGAACAACAGTTTCTAAGTGATCCCTCTGACCTGACTGGAAATAATTGTCAATCTGTGCAGACTCTGTTAGACTCACATTTGTTGCAGATGGCGGATAACAAGCGCTCCTTTCAACAGCAGCACTATTTTGAGAGTGGCGAGAGTACGGGTCGCCTGCTGGCCCATACCATCAGATGGGCTCTGATGGTACGGGCCAGCAGGCAACCCGTACTTCGCTTCTATTCCTTGCCTCTGTGACGGTGCCAGTACTGTTGTCCAAGATGATGCGGACATTTTGAATGTCCTGGTCACCTTTTATGAGGAGACGTATTCCTCTAAACTGATACATGATCTCGCTGCTATTGATCAGTTTGTTTCTAGTATCTCGCTCCCGGCCCTGTCGCAGACACAAAGTGACCTTCTAGATGAGCCTGTTACTCTTGAGGAATTAGAGAATGCATTGGGGGTCTTGCATTCTGAGAAGTCAACAGGTGTCGATGGACTCCCCAATCTTCATCCCCAATCCCAATCCCCAATCTTATCTTAAAGAGGTACTCCGGTGTAAAACTTTTTTTTTAAATCAACTGGTGCCAGAAAGTTAAACAGATTTGTAAATGACTTCTATTAAAAAATCTTAATCCTTCCAGTACTTTTTAGCTACTGAATACTACAGAGGAAATTTGTTTCTTTTTGGAACACAGAGCTCTGTGCTGACATCACAAGCACAGTGCTCTCTGCTGACATCTCTGTCCATTTTAGGAACTGTCCAGAGCAACATATGTTTGCTATGGGGATTTTCTCCAACTCTGGACAGTTCTTAAAATGGACAGAGATGTCAGCAGAGAGCACTGTGCGCGTGATTCAGCAGAGAGCTCTGTGTTCCAAAAAGAAAAGAATTTCCTCTGTAGTATTCAGCAGCTAATAAGTTCTGAAAGGATTAAGATTTTTTAATGGAAGTCATTTACAAATCTATTTATCCCTTTAAACAATATCAAGATGTTCTGTTGCCCCGGTTGCTGGGGGTTTTACAAGCTGCAGTGGAAGGGGAGGGTTTGCCTGGACCTATGCTGGAGGCCATTATAGTACTGTTATTGAAGTCCGGTAAAGACCTGCTTTCAGCGGGTTCGTACAGACCAATATCCTTGCTGTGCTCTGATGTTAAGTTAATAGCAAAGGTCTTTGCCAACTGTCTCTTAAAAGGTCTTTACTACTCTGGTGCATTGGGATCTGATGGAGTTCATGCAAGGGAAGTCGATGGCAGATAACATCAGAAGGCTTTTCCTAAATCTCCAGCTGCAGCCTAAGGGTGCTGTTTGTAGGGCTGTGCTTTGCCTCAATGCTGCCAAAGCTTTTGACAGCGTTGAGTGGAATTTCATGTGGAGTATTATGTGTCACATGGGATTTGGGCCCAGGTTTTTGACATGGGTGCAATTTTTGTATGGTGCCCCTCATGCTAGAATTTGGGCTAATAGTTTGCTTTCCCATTCCTTTCCCCTGGGTCGTGGTGCGTGCCAGGGGTGCCCCCCATCCCTATTTCTATTTGCCACAGCAATAGAGCCCCAGGCGGTACTATTTAGGGCTTCCACGGAATTTAGAGGCTTCCGTTATGGGGATCTGGAGGAACATATTGCCCTTTATGCAGATGACATGCTCCTCTTCCTAGGAGATGTTGCAGATTCCTTGCCCCCCCTTGATGGCCCTCATAGAACTATATGGAAGTTACTTCGGCCTATCTATTAATTGGGACAGATCCACGATCCTTCCCCTTGACCCCCTTCTATACCAGTTATTGCTAGGGTTGGCCTTCCCCTAGTTACACAGTTTAAATATTTGGGTGTGTATGTTACTGCCCTCACCTTGGATTATGTTACTGTCAATCTTATTCCATTGCTAGACCTTAGTTCTCGTAAAGTAGCTACTTGGCATAAACTTCCCTCTCCATGATCGGCAGATCTAACCTGGTTAAAATGGTTATTATGCCTCAGTTTTTGTATATTTTACATAATACTCCTGTCTGGATTCCTATGAAATATTTTCTTAGGATTCAGTTTTTGTTTAGGGAGCTCATTTGGAATGGCCACCTCTGCCTCACTCATTTTTTTATCGTTACCTACAACTGCGACATGCGCTTGATGTGCAGCCTCGAGCTTGTGATTTGACTGTCGGCTCGTCCCTGGAGGTGAATGATTTTTTCAGTCACATTTCTACTAAAGGTGTGATATCTGTGTTGTATAGGGAACTGCTGTCCTCTTATCATTAGGCCTATCCGTTAAGTATTAAGGATAAATGGGAGGCGGATGTGGGTCCCATGTCGGATGAGCAGTGGGCACAGATTATGACTATGACCCTGCGGCTTGCAGTGTCGGAGGCCCACTGGGTGTCCCAAATCTTTCTACTACATTGGGTGTATCGTACTCCCACATTTTTTCATAGGATCGGGGTGCGGAAGGATTCCTGCTGTCCTTGTTGTTCCTTGCCCGATGCTCACTTGCTTCATGTGATGTGGGACATGACTCATCTTATACAATTTTGGAATGATGTGGGACAATTGATTAGGTGGGTGTATGGTTGTCTGTTCAGCTTGTCTGCCTTGACATGTGTACTGGGATATTTGGACGGGTTGGATGAGGATGGTGGCTTGTACATAGGTATAAGTATTTCTGTGTGTGTGGGATGGGTTTTCTGGGTTTCTGTATTGTTTTTGTATGTTGTTTGTTTTATATAAAAATTTCTGATAAAAAAAAGTGGATACAGCTGGAAGAGGACTCGATGCAAGCCTATGGGAGGGGGCGTGACATCCGTCACACCCCCACCCATAGACTTGCATTGAGGGGGTGGGGCTTGATGTCATAATGGGGCGGAGTTGTGACATCACGATACTCCGGCCCCTTGGTCATGAGGTTTCAGACTCGGAGCCTCCAGCGCTGCGTGGACCACACACAGGTGGGTGCTGCATGAAAGATTGCGGGGGTCCCCAGCGATCAGACATCTTATCCTTTGGATAGGGGATAAGATGTCTTAGGGCCGGAGTACCCCTTTAATATTTCCCCTTCAAGTTGGATCTACTTCTGCCTTTGTCACATTATCTGCTATATTAAATCTTCAGCGTATTCGCAACGTGTGTTCTTACTCTAATGGTACCTGTCTAGTGCAGCTGGACAGAGATTGCTGCTAACTGGGAAGTGAAGTGTGCTAACGTGCTTCACACAGAGATATGTAGAGGTTGGTTGAGGTCTAAACACTCAGACCCTGAGCAGTCAAAACTTTTTGATGTGTCTCTTTGACATGTCAAAAGTTTTCTTAAATTACAGGGACACTTTAAACTCATAAAAAATAAATAATACTTTCATGGCTGAAATCACAATATTATTAGCAAATATTACTAACAAGATTACTATTCCTGAAAATGTTTGAGGTCATTTACCTTGGTTAGGGTTCCACATTGTGTTGTGTTGTATCTGGAAAGAAATAAAAAAAAAACTATATATAAATATAATCTAAAAAAAAAATATATAATATTCTCTGTTAGGGTGCTCTTATCCAATACAGCAACTATATGGTCAAAGGTCTACTTTGGTAAAGTAATTAATCAGCTTAGAAATTTCATTAAGGAGAGGATAGATAAGTGTTGGAAATAGAACCGTCAAACTAACTTCTCTGATGGACTTCAATGATACGAGGCTATAGAGGAAAAACTAAACATAGTTTTTAATAGAGACCTATGGAGAAAGTGTTATTTGTACCAGAATAAATAAGAAGTAAGAAGAAAAAAAGTGTTCAAAAGCTGTCTATAGTCTCTAAGTAATAGCATTCTCACAGTTTTTCTGAAATGGATTGGAGGGTGGCATTTCAGTACTAGAGCCCAGTCAGTCAGCAGCTCTTGCCCAATTGATATTGCCACTTATAGAAGCACAGATTGGAGGTAATCTACCAGCAAACAGAGCTCTTCTTAAATATTTTGCTCCATCAGAACAACTCCTGCCCTTATATCCATTAGAAACAAAATACCTGCCATCTTGTATAGTGGCCGCTGAAGGGAAAAGGCATAGCTGGCTATAAGGTGGTTGATGAAATGTTACGCCGAGCGCTCCGGGTCCCTGCTCCTCCCCGGAGCGCTTGCGGCGTTCTCCCTTCTGCAGCGCCCCGGTCAGACCCGCTGACCGGGAGCGCTGCACTGACATTCGCGATGGGGATGCGATTCGCATAGCGGGACGCGCCCGCTCGCGAATCGCATCCCAAGCCACTTACCCGTCCCGGTCCCCGGCTGTCATGTTCTGGCGCGCGGCTCCGCTCTCTAGGGCGTGCGTGCGCTAGCGCTCTAAGATTTAAAGGGCCAGTGCACCAGTGATTGGTGCCTGGCCCAATCAGTCTAATTAGCTTCCACCTGCTCCCTGTGTATATTTGTATATTACCTCACTTCCCCTGCACTTCCTTGCCGGATCTTGTTGCCTTGTGCCAGAGAAAGCGTTTATTGTTGTCCAAAGCCTGTGTTCCAGATCTCCTGCTATCCTCATTGACTACGAACATTGCCGCCTGCCCCGACCTTCTGCTACGTCTGACCTTGCCTCTGCCTAGTCCTTCTGTCCCACGCCTTCTCAGCAGTCAGCGAGGTTGAGCCGTTGCCAGTGGATACGACCTGGTTGCTACGGCCGCAGCAAGACCATCCCGCTTTGCGGCGGGCTCTGGTGAAAACCCGTAGCAACCCTAGAACCGGTCCACCAACACGGTCCACGCCAATCCCTCGCTGACACAGAGGATCCACATCCAGCTAGCCGAATCATAACAGTAGATCCGGCCATGGATCCCGCTGAGGTGCCGCTGCCGAGTCTCGCTGACCTATCCACGGTGGTCGCCCAGCAATTGCAGCAAATTGCCCAACAAGGACAGCAGCTGTTGCAGTTGACAGCCACGTTACAGCAACGTCTGCCACTGCTACAGCAGCAACCATCTCCTCCGCCAGCTCCTGCATCTCCTCCGCAGCGAGTGGCTGCTCCTAGCCTCCGCTTGTCCCTGCCGGACAAGTTTGATGGGGACTCTAGACTCTGCTGTGGCTTCTTGTCTCAATGTTCCCTACATATGGAGATGTTGTCGAACCAATTTCCTACAGAACGGTCTAAGGTGGCGTTCGTAGTGAGTCTTCTGTCTGGAAAGGCCTCGTCTTGGGCCACACCGCTCTGGGACCACAATGATCCTGCCACAGCCACAGTCCAGTCCTTCTTCACTGAAGTCCGTAGTGTCTTCGAGGAACCAGCCCGAGCTTCTTCTGCGAGACTGCCCTGCTGAACCTGGTCCAGGGTAATTCTTCAGTAGGCGAGTACGCCATCCAATTTCGTACTCTCGCCTCCGAATTATCTTGGAATAACGAGGCTCTCTGCGCGACCTTTAAGAAAGGCCTATCCAGTAACATCAAGGATGTGCTGGCCGCACGAGAGATTCCTGCCAACCTGCAAGAACTTATCCATTTGGCCACCCGCATTGACATGCGTTTTTCTGAAAGACACCAGGAGCTCCGCCAGGAAAAGGACCTTGATCTCTGGGCACCTCTCTCACAGTATCCTTTGCAATCTACCCCTGTGCCTCCCGCCGAGGAGGCTATGCAAGTGGATCGGTCTCGCCTGACCCATGAAGAGAGGACTCGCCGTAGGGATAAAAATTTATGTCTGTACTGCGCTAGTACCGAACATTTCTTGGTGGATTGCCCTATTCGTCCTCCACATCTGGGAAACGCACGCACGCACCCAGCTCACGTGGGTGTGGCGTCTCTTGGTACAAAGTCTGCTTCTCCACGTCTCACTGTGCCCGTGCGGATTTCTCCTTCTGCCAACTCCTCCTTCTCAGCCGTGGCCTGCTTGGACTCTGGTGCTTCTGGAAATTTTATTCTGGCCTCTTTGGTGAATAGGTTCTGCATCCCGGTGACCCGTCTCGTCAAGCCGCTCTACATTTCTTCGGTCAACGGAGTGAAGTTGGACTGCACTGTGCGTTACCGCACAGAGTCCTTGCTTATGAGCATTGGACTGCATCACGAGAAAATTGAATTTTTCGTCCTTCCCAATTGCACCTCTGAAGTCCTCTTCGGTCTGCCATGGCTCCAGCATCATTCTCCCACCCTTGACAGGACCACCGAGGAGATCAAGAATTGGGACCCTGCTTGAAACAAGAAATGCCTCACATCTGCTCCCAGTCCTGTCTGTCGGGCCTCAGTGTCTCCTCCTGTGCCTGGTCTCCCCAAGGCCTATCAGGACTGTGCAGTGCCTCCTCATAGCCCCCGTCCTGGGGACACTCTGCCCCGTGACAAGCTTCACCCTCTGCCCCCCCCTCCCCATTCCCACTTCTTCCGGATTACCGGCCGCTGATGTAGCTACCCAGGACTGTATATTCTCTTCTCAGTTAAAGGGGAAGGGGAGACCTAAGGGGGGGGTACTGTTACGCCGAGCGCTCCGGGTCCCTGCTCCTCCCCGGAGCGCTCGCGGCGTTCTCCCTTCTGCAGCGCCCCGGTCAGACCCGCTGACCGGGAGCGCTGCACTGACATTCGCGATGGGGATGCGATTCGCATAGCGGGACGCGCCCGCTCGCGAATCGCATCCCAAGCCACTTACCCGTCCAGGTCCCCGGCTGTCATGTTCTGGCGCGTGCGGCTCCGCTCTCTAGGGCGCGTGCGCGCCAGCGCTCTAAGATTTAAAGGGCCAGTGCACCAGTGATTGGTGCCTGGCCCAATCAGTCTAATTAGCTTCCACCTGCTCCCTGTGTATATTACCTCACTTCCCCTGCACTTCCTTGCCCGATCTTGTTGCCTTGTGCCAGAGAAAGCGTTTAGTGTTGTCCAAAGCCTGTGTTCCAGATCTCCTGCTATCCTCATTGATTACGAACCTTGCTGCCTGCCCCGACCTTCTGCTACGTCTGACCTTGTCTCCGCCTAGTCCTTCTGTCCCACGCCTTCTCAGCAGTCAGCGAGGTTGAGCCGTTGCCGGTGGATACGACCTGGTTGCTACCTCCGCAGCAAGACCATCCCGCTTTGCGGCGGGCTCTGGTGAAAACCAGTAGCAACCCTAGAACCGGTCCACCGACACGGTCCACGCCAATCCCTCGCTGACACAGAGGATCCACATCCAGCTAGCCGAATCATAACATGAAACAACCCTTTTAAGTGTTGCACTCATGTTCTTTGTGAAGGACTTCAGGAGTAGCGAATCTTTCTGTGTTATGGTATATTAATGCTTTTATTGGCATTTTATAGATGCCATTAGTCAAGATGCAGCTGTATTTTACATATCAGCATTTACATATACAGCATGTTCTACTAGTATTTGATAGTGAGAAATGGTGTGCACCAGTCTTCCACCCCACTTCTGTGTTGGAAAGCTCTTGACTTCATACTCTCACTACACTAATTTTCATTACTCCTACCTGCTCCCCTCCATGGCTACACTATCAGTATGCATATCAATCTACCTTCCAGTCTCCTAACATGATTTTTGTGAGGTTTTGACTTGCACAGTATTCAACTCTTAAATTATTGCTAATTAATGATTCAATATATATATGAAATCCTGCCACTACAGGAAAATAAAATCTCCAGGGTACCTTAGTATAAAATTTGAGGTACCGATAAATCATTTTATGGGAACAGCCAGAACCACATTATCTAGACATTGGAAATCCAAGTTTGAGCCCATCCAGATGTGAATTCCACATAAGTTGATAAAGGGAATTTCCATTTTTCACCAGCCATGTAACCACTTGTGATCTGTTCTCTGATAACATCTCATTTTGCCTTTTTCCACTTTCTCCATGTTTTCCATTTCCAATTCCTTTCACACCAATATACCGTAATATTTCACCTTGACCTTCATGAAATGTCTCATTCCTCTGTTAAAATGCTGACAACATAAGTTGTTTATATACAGGCTGATGCCTACTAATGATGCCGATGATCAATCTGTGTCTCATATGGTCTGGTGCCTCTTGTTGCTGTCTTATGTTAATGAAAAGCAGCAAAAAAAAACTGTAAAAAAATATTGAGAGGAAGAGAGTAGAGGATGCAATGGTCAATAACCTCTATTGTGCCTCATATACCCAATGAAGCCTGTCTCAGTGGAAGACAATTTTTGTTTTTTACATAATGTTTTTGAGAAGTTGGACTTCAGTAGGAAAAGTAGGAGACAACGTGTATTGTCTATTAGACAACCAGAGAACTTCTGCCAAAGCCTTCATCTAGCTATAGCCAAATCAGTGCTTTGGGCATAGTTAGAGAGTGCTCAAAGCTTTAGCAGGTATACACAGTGATTATGAGCAGTCATTTCATAATCTGAATAATACTATGGAATTAAGCATCATCAATGTCAAGCCCAACACAGTTTAGCACCAGTGTGGAGTAGCCTGCTGAGCATTATATTTACCACTCAGACAACATATTACTTCTATAGTCACACTGGTGACCAATAAACTCCATTTCAAGTTGCATGATTGTGTGTATATTAGATGAAGAAAGTTATATTAATGATCTGAAGATGTTATGAAAAGGAATCTGTCACCTCTATTTGCAAAGGACTTCGGACACTATTGGAGAGCTGTTAGGGTAAAAAGGCGAACTGTGCCTTTCCTGGAGCTGATGGTGTGCCAAACTTATAAAATTGCCTTTTGCACAAATGCTACAGTCTAGCACACCTCCTATCTCACCTTTACCTTCCAACCCCACCTTAACTGACGTACAGAGTCCTTTATGTCAGCCAAGGAGGGAGTGGGAGGTACGGTCGAGTGAGGTGGTGTGCCAGGCTGTGACACTTCACCATCTCAGTCCCCTTGACATTTCGCTTAAAAATATAAAAAGTATGTTTTTTTAAATGTTTGCCAACCTCCATAAACTCCAGGAAAGGTACAGTTTGCTTTTATACGCTAACAGTTATACAACAATGTCTGCAGCTCTTAGCAGAAAATAGAACGGACAGATTCCCTTTAAGCCAACATGCTGGATCATAAATCAAATATATATATATATATATATATATATATATATATATATATATATATAAAATATACAAAAAGTGATCCAAAATTATCTTCTGATTAAAGACAGTCTTGTATGCATTTTCAGAAGTTCATTGACCTACCCTCAATTATGACTTTATTAAAAGTTATGTTTTACGTGAATTGTGTGAACCACAGGAATAAGCAGGTACTCTAGTCTCTAGGGCTCAATGTTGGACTTAGTTGTGTACAGTTGTTGTATAGTTGTGTACCAATACTATTAACAGTGACATAGTTGTGTACCATGGGGCATGAAGCTGAGCCTAGGTCACCGATCAATATAAAGAACAATCTTATAATTGTTATCTATCATCTATGTAGAATAACAACTGTGAACAAGTGTTTTTTTTTTTTTTTTTTTTTTTTTTTTTTATCTCTAAAAGGTAAGGGTTATATCTATTCTAGCCCCATATGAAGGCACATCTACTAGTCCATGACAAATCTGTAGGAAAAATACACAAACATAATTGCGCAAAATTTTCTGCAAACAGTTGCTCTCCCCTATCATTGTTTTGCTTTTGCTTTTTTACCCCTTATAATAAGAAGGTTATTTATAAATGATCTGTTGCATTCCAGCAGCTCACACACTCTCTATGATCAAAGCAATATATATGTACATACCACTTCCACCAGTCAAAAGATTCTGTTTCCTATTGAAGTAAACTAGCTACTTTTATAATACGAATGGAATTGGAGGTGGGACAAGGAAACATAGAACAAGTTTCATGGCAGTGCTGAGTCACCTGGAAGCAGTGAATGGACACTCCCTGCCCACAGAATCTAGGAAGACTGGATTCACACACACTATTGTGGTCAGTATTTATAGCTAATCCAGGAGTTGGTTTAAAATACAGAAAAATGTACACGTTTTTCCATTATAGTTTTTTTTTTTTTTTTTTTTTTTTTATTGTTTATTTTCAGTTTTTCACGATTTTTACAGGATTGGAAAAAACAGAAACATATATAGTAAGCAAACAAGGTTGCAAATAATAGAAATATTATGTGTGAATGTTCCAATGTGCCAATAAATGAATGAAAACTATTCTTGGAGTCTGTGATACAAGAACATACATGTTGTCTAGGTTCATGAAAAACCTTCTAGTGTGCATTAGCCAATAATAGTGCCCATTGTTTCAGGTCTATTGCCATGATACCTTCAAAAAGGTATTCCCATTATATATCCATGTTGCAGCAATAGACCTTAATAGACCACATATACTCTAATAGGGACAGTGTTTGGTCTGTTTCACTAACATATACATTTTGGTAAACTACACTTTTATGTCACACAAACTAGACTGCCAATTGCGGTCGCAATGTCCAACCACCACCTCATATGTTAAAACATACGCTGGCGTACTTATGTGGTGGTGTTTGGACCTTATGTTAGGCAGGTAATATTTCTCTGTGCTTGTTTTCCAGGGTTCTTCTGTGGGACTTACTCTACCATGTTGTGTGGTGACATCTGCTTGTTCATTGCAGCATTAATTGCCCTGTTATTATTTATTTATTTAGGTCTTTGACCACACTTTGAGTCCATAATTTACATGTCTGCTCCATTGCTATTTCTGTGAGTGTAACATGGTGCTTTTTTATTTACATTTTATCATGTATATTTTATATATGTTTTTCTTTGATATGTAATAAAAATATATACAACTTTTTCATAAAATGTTTTGATTTTACAGCTTTTTTTTTGCGCAAAAGTTAGCCACTTTTTAACACCGAAACAGAGGTAAATCAATGATAACTTCCACCTTGTCTATTTAATCACAAGTACAAGTGTACTATTTTCAGGGGTACATTAATTGTTGTAAAAAAGCAGTGCATAAAGGGGGTTTGTGTCACTTTTGCACACAGTGAGATTTTGCTGTCTTTTTGGACAGCCTTGTTCGCTTAGGGGTGTCAGTGACACCTGCCACGCTGAACACTGTCTGATGCTACATTGAAGGTTGGCCAAGACAGTATACCCATGGAAAACTAGGCCAAATCTTGCCAATTTGCTTAACCACATGTTCTTGGGGACTGGGCTTAAGGTATCTGACAGAGAAATGACATTACTGAACCTTGTTGCTCCTTACTTTGGTGATGATGTGTGTCAGGTTGGCATACTGGATTTTAAAACTTTATCATCATCATGTTCTCTGCCACTGCTACCGCTCCAACAGGTAACAGCATCAGCCAATGACTTTGATCCAGGTACCAGTAGATTCCTACTTCTCTATAGTTTCTTTGCACAGGAAAAGAAACATCTCTGCCATATTCCTCCTTTTCTCCTAAGGCTATGTTCACCCCTCAGAATATTTCTTTCAGAATTCCACATTGGAATTTTGCACAGAGATTGTGAAGTAGCAGATTCTTGTTAAACTCAACGGGATTCTATAGCACTGTAGTGTTTCTGGCATGGAAAGTCTGATTTCCGTGTCCGCAGAAAGAATGAACCTGTTCGTTCTTTCCGCAGACCCTACAAGGAATGCATAGCCGTCTATGAAATGGCACATTACCGTGTGGTCCTAGCGCTGGCATATACTGCAGTTTTCCGAATGTCTGCACAGAGAATTTCTGTGTGGACATTCCGAAGTGTGAACATAACCTAAAAGAAGAGAGTTGTGGGAAGATGACCGTCAGTGTTGTAGTCAGTGGTAGAGGTGAAAGGAGTGGCCGAGGCGCATAGCAAGGTAGTGGGGAATGGTGGTAGTGATAGTGGTAATGGCCGTCATGGAGGTGTGGTAGGGTTTATGATGATGAGGAGGGGATGTCATCAGAGCAGGAAGGTAGTGGTGACACTGCCAGGAATAAAGTTCTGAGCTGACATAGGTCCACAACAACTGCCATACATGCCAGGGGTTCAGTCAGCTCAGAAGCAGGTGATTGCTACACTGCTTCTGCTTTTCTAGGCTTCAGAACAAAGTCTGCCTAAGGAGGAGAAAAGTTGGGTGGCGGTCGTACTAACTCTTTAGGTGATAATTCTTTTACCATCCCAATCCGGCACAGTGCCAGATGTAAGTAAGGCCCAGGACACAAATGTAGGAACCATAGGGGAAGATATATCAAAACCTGTGCAGAGAAAACGGTGACCAGTAGCCCATATTAACCAAACAGATTGCTTCTTTAATTTTTAAAAAGGCCTCTGAGAACTGAAAGAAAACACTGTTCTTGTGTAAGTGATGATAGGGAGAGAGAGCTGTAGGTTGAACGTTTGACCAGCAACTATTGAAGGCGTTTGGGCACTTTTAAAGTTAAGACCTGATCTGATTGGTTGCTATGTACAACTGCACAGGTAAATCTCTGCCTATGGCTCTACGTAAGCACATGGAGCAGTTTCACAAGGCTGCATAGGACAATCAAAATGCCCAACAACATCATGAAAACCTTGCTGCTGCTCCAAATCCCTGTCATCTCTAGTACCCAGGCCTGGTAGTGCTGCATCTAGGTAACATGACATGCTCTGTATATGACACATATGATTGATATGGATGTAAGAAAACTCTTAAAAATTTTGGTTTTAAGGATGTGCTTACCATGCTCAATGGAATTGGCAATAGCTGTTCTTATACATTTAAAAGGGTACTCCGGTGCCTAGACATCTTATCCCCTATCCAAAGGATAGGGGATAAGGTACCTGATCGCTGGGGTCCCGTGATCTTTGATGCAGCACCCCATTACGATCAGCCCCTGGAGCATGTTCGCGTTACCATCAGCCCCCGGAGCTGTCACGCCCCCTCCCATAGGCTTGCATTGGGGGCATGACACACGGGGGCGGAGGCGTGTCTTCACAATACTCCGGCCCCGTGATTGGCAGTCATCAGACCCGGAGCTAACATTCTCCGGGGGCTGATGGTAACAGGGCGCTGCGACAAAGATCACGGGGGTCCCCAGCGGCAGGACTCCCGCGATCAGGCTTCTTATCCTCAATCCTTTGGACAGGGGATAAGATGTCTTAGCGCCGGAGTACCCCTTTAACCTCTAGATAACATAGAGTGTATATGAATATGCATCAGTATAAACATGGATGTCCTGTCATGTTTATTCTCTATGAAGGAAGCTCAGGAGTTAGCTCAATTCATAAAAAAATGTGTGAAGACTGCGTTCAGTAGCTATGCACTCACAGTCAATGGCAGACATTGGTGGTCATTTCATTGTCCACCTTTCACCCTTAAGATGTTGTTATCAATGCTGATCACAGTATGTAAAGAAGGGAAATGGTTTGAGTGGGTTCAGGGTACCAATAACAACCCTAGAGTGTGATTGCGGAATTCCATAAGCTAAAATGGGGGGCAGATGGGGGTTCCTTACCTTTGTGCCGCTCAAGTGTCACTTCTCTGATTCCTCATTGTATAGTGAATGCTTTATTCAGTAATTACCATGAGTAATTATCTGAACTATTAAAATATAATATTTATGATCCCACACGATGAAGGGAGTAGACGTAAAGAAAAAAAACTGATAAAAACTACAGGTCACAGCATGAAAAAATGAGCCTCCATGCAGTCCAATGTATAGGACAATTTTAAGCATACTTATTTAACTTTTTAAGTAGTAGTGTGGTTTCCTGATGCTAAAAACCCTTGTCTACCTGCTCCATGTTAAAATGTATTTTGAAACCTCTCTTTATTGTATTTTGATTGCCTAATAAAATTGCATTCTTATGTCATGTAAGGCATTAATGTTATCTCTGTAGGAGGATGAGTAAAAGATCACATGAGCCATACAGCCAAGCATGGCCTCCTACCCTTCTTCACCCAGGTTTGACCAGACAGGGAGGAGTTTAATCAGAGTCTGTGTAGTGTTATACAGGAGAGGTAAGGCCTCTCCTGTGTGACTTGTCCCTTAACTCATGGGGACAGGCCCAAGACCCAGATGTTGAATTAGTGTATTTAGAGCAGCTATGCCCTTTTCACAAGAATCTCACCGACCAGGTCATCGGTCCAGTCTAAAGGATGAAGGTGTAAACTTTATCAGGCCACATCTGTCTGATAAAGTCCACCCTGGCGGTCAGCACTCAATTTGGATTCCCTATTGTGAAGCAGCTTTAGTCAGTGTTAGTCAACTTCCAAAGAGTCAAGTTTAAATCCAGTCTATTCAAGTCAAGTCTAGGCAAGTCCAATCTAGTCAAGTCCATGTCACAATAAAGTTGGTCAAGACTAAGTCCCAGCAATTGCTTAAGAGCAACTGTGGTTTCTTGCTGCAGCCTTTAATACAATTGCACACATCTGCTGATTTGTACTATCTGTACTACCTCTCCTGCAATTGTTGAAGTAACATTCAAGTGGTTACCTAAACCTAGCATTGGAGGTATTCTTTACCCGGCGCTTGGCACCAGCAACTGCATTACCTTGGAGTGTGGCGAGTTAACACTTCTGGTGTCACAAACATCACATTCACCTCAATCACATCACCCAGTAGTCCACATGTAGCATCATTACCCCAGCCTACCACAGTACAATAATAGAGAAACTTTGTAAATCTGAGTATTATTCTTATGGTATTGACCAACAGAATAAAGATACTATGTCAGTTTTACCATAAAGTGCACCGAGTAAAAACAAATAGTTTTTGCTCAGTATCTCCCTCCCCCCCCCAATTTATTTTTTTGAGGTTTGCCATACCTGGTAAGTCATTACAGTGTACAATAGTGGGGGAAAAACAATCCCTACATGGCCCTGTGAATGAAAATATAAAAGATATGGAAATTGTTCATTGGGTTTGGACATCATTTTTGTTGTAAAATGTTGCATATATGTCACAGGTTGCGCTGTAGATGTCTTTTCAACATCCATATATTAGCAGTTTGTATCTACTTGTAGTTATCTTTTTTTTTTTGGGGGGGGGGGGGGGGGGGGGGTTGGATGCAGTAGACATTGATTTATCAAAAAACAAACTACATTTACGCACTTTGTCTATTTCACAGACACTTCTTTACCAACACTGTGTTGGTGTCATGAAAGGGGGCATCAGGGAGTTAGTGAGCCCTAACTATCCCTACAACCGCTGACCCTTCCCAGGGCTGCCATCAGGCTTTGGGGCCCCATACAGCTGAAGTTCCTCGCCCTCGCCCCCCCCCCCCCCCAACTAAGACCGCACTCTTGTTTCTCCTGATGTTAACATTATCGAGCCACTATTACTCAGGATCAGTACAGAATACGTTATGTAATGTATGTACACAGTGACCCCACAAGCAGAATAGTGAGTACAGCTCTGGAGTATAAGGGTGCGTTCACACTGAGTAATTCAAGAGGAATTTACTCGAGTAATTCCTTTTGAATTCTCCGCTCCAAATTAATTCACATCTTCTCTGCCCATTGACTTTAATGTTTTTTCCGCTGTCCTGTTCAAACTGTGGAAATTCTGCTAGCGGAATTCCGGCACTGAATTCCGTTCTGCTTGAAGAAAGAGCATGTTCATTCTTCAAGCTGAATCCGCTAGCAGAAATCAATAGAAGTCAATGGTAAAAAAAATTCCGCCCGACATTGTTTTCGTGCGGAATTTGCGTGGAAACCCTTCACTTCTTTCTCCCCCATTTCCGCACGCAAGTCCGTGCAAATTTCGCACAAAAATAAAATTCTTTTTTCCACCCGTAAATTTTTCGACGTGAATTACTCTTGATTTGCTCAGTGTGAATGCACCCTTATACAGGATATAACTCAAGATCAGTACAGAATAAGTAATGTAATGTTTGTACACAGTGACCCCACCAGCAGAATAGTGAGTACAGTTCTGGAGTATGAAATATAGGATATAACTCAGGATCAGTACAGGATAAGTAATGTAATAGCCTTAAATGCAGTGTGAAGAAAAGGATCGATGCAGAACACCTTTCAAAAGCCAGGAATCATCCTGGCACAGCAGCATTTCACCCTTTTGGCCAGGATGGATATTACGTACGCTTGGACAAAAAGTTAAAAGTTTTGTGGCCATTCTCTTCTTCACACTGTGTTCAGGGCTATTACACGCAGTGACGTTGACACTTTTGTGCCTGCAGTGTTGTAGTGTAGAAATCTCCTAGCCTGACAATCATGTCTGCCGAAACGTGATCACAGCAAATAGCGGTGACTAGTTTTGATCATGAATTCGCCCCAATGACTTCTTGAGTTATTAGCATATGGCAGGTGAATCAGAGTAATTTTTCTGTGGATTGCATGAACAGTCTGCTATACAACAGACATGATAGGCAGAATTATTAAAAGGCCCATAGTTCAGTGTAAGCTTATAAAACAAAACCTGGAGACAATTTTATTTTAACCGCTCCAGGGTACACCCTTACGTCTTGGTACTTAAGGACCGAGGGCATAACTGTACACCCTGGTCCCGTTACCGGGGTTTAAAGCGTGCTCATGAGAGGAGCATGCTTACACCCAGGTGGGTCCCAGTTGCTATGAGCAGCCAGGCCCACGGTTAATGCCGGGCATTGCCGATCAAAGTTCATTGCGTCATCTTAAGTGTGGGGATAATGGTGCCGGTTAGCTCAGGGTCGCTGATCAGGACATCTGCAGTGAAACTGTGGGCTGAGTGCCCTTACCTGCCTTCTCGCCGTCCAATCGGTGCTCTGAGGCTCTGGCCAGCGATGGCAGGCTAGAGCAGCAGAGCACCAATAACACTGATCAATGCTATGCTATGACATAGCATTGAATAGTGTATGCAATCTACAGATTACATGTCATAACCCCCTATGGGGACTAAAAAAAAAAAAAAAAAAAAAAAAAAAAAGTAATAAAAGTGAATTAACCCCTTCCCTAATAAAAGTTTGAATCACCCCCTTTTTCCCATTTACAAAAAATATTAACTAACGTAAGCAGAAAATAAACATAATCATATGTGCTATCGCCGTGTGTGTAAATGTCTGAACTATTAAAAGAGGAGGTTAGTTAAAATGCACGGTCAATGGCGTATACGTAAAAAAACACCAACGTCCAAAACTGTGCATTTTTGATCACTTCATATACCATGAAAAAACGAATAAAAAGCGATCAAAAAGTCCCATCAAAATAAAAATAGTACCGATAAAAACTACAGCTAATGTCACAAAAAATGAGCCCTCATATCAGCATATGCAGAAAAAATTAATAAAAAAGTTATAGGGGGTCAGAAGATGACAGTTTTAAACGCACTAACTTTGAAGTAGTAAAATGGGCTTCGTTCTTAAGGTGTTAAATATAGATCATATACACACACAACATACACACTGTACACATTACATATAGAGATGAGCACATTTTTGAAAAATTTGATTTGATTATTAAAAACCTCTATTTCCGAGCTACAGAGAGCCTCAATAGGGGCGTAGAACACTTTGCCTTGCCATAACACGCATAGGGAGTGTGCTGGGGGTAGTGATATAATACTGTTATTCAGTATGACATGCAGATTACAGGCATCACTATTAGAATCACTGCCGCAGAGCGGCACAATGACATGTGGCAGCAGGGTCTGGAGACCATATGGCGTCACAATTGAAAAGATTAAAGAGATTATTTAGATGTAAATTGAAGATTTTGAAGAGATTAACAAGTTTAACGTGCCAGCAGCATGAGGAGATCACATAGCGGCACAATGACACAGTCTGGTAATTTGAATGAGCAAAGTTTAAATATTTTTTTGAGGACCCAATGGAGGACAAGTCTGGTGCTAGCAGCTGCGGTAATTCCAGCTCCAATAGTGTATAATTGTTGCAGTGTAAACTATGAAAAAGCTTGTACTTGTATCTTAAAATCGAGCTGGCGGTCCTCCGTGGGGTGAGCTACCACTTGTTCCATCCCCTGCCTCTCAGCGCCCCTCCGAAGCGCTCACTTTGAAAAAATACTGTATTAGCACAAATCCAATATAACAAAATCATCACATGGCAGCACAAGGACAGAGCCTGGTAATTGGAATGAGCAAACTTAAAATCCTTTTTTGAGAACCCATTGGAGGGCAAGTCTGGTGCCAGCAGCTGCGTTAATTCCTGCTCCAATAGTGTATAATTGCTGTAGTATATAAGTTTCTGCAGTGAAAAAACTCCTACTTGTATCTTAAAATCGAGCTGGCGGTCCGCTGTGAGGTCATCTACCACCTGTCCCTGCCCCTGCCTCTCAGCGCACCCCTGATGCTCATGACTGAGTGTCCTGGGTGCTCGAAGCATTTACTTTGAAAAAATACTGGGTTACCACAAAATCAATATAACAAGGATATCACATGGCGGCAGAATGACAGAGCCTGGAGGTGGCAGCAGCATGACGAGACAATAGGGCGGCACTATGATAGATCCTGGATGTGGCAGTAGTATGAGGAGACCATATGGCGGCACATTGATAGTCTGAAGGTGGTGGCAGCGTATGTAGGCTGCAGAGCGGCACATTGACAGAGCCTGGAGGAGGCGGCAGCCTATGTAAGCCGCAGAGCGACACAATGAGAGAGTCTGGAGGTGGCGGCAGTGTATGTAGGCCACAGAGCGGCACTATGACAGAGCCTGGAGGTGGCAGCAGCATATTTAGGACACAGAGCGGCACAATGACAGAGCCTAAAGGTGGCAGCAGCCTATGTAGGCCTCAGAGGGGCACAATAAGAGAGCCTGGAGGCGGTGGCAGCATATGCAGGCTGCAGAGCAGCACAATGATAGAGCCTGGAGGTGGCGGCAGCATGAGGAGACCATATGGCGGCAGAATGACACAGCCTGGAGGTGGCAGCAGCATGAGGAGACCATATGGCGGCAGAATGACACAGCCTGGAGGTGGTGGCAGCGTATGTAGGCTGCAGAGCGGCACATTGACAGAGCCTGGAGGAGGCGGCTGTCACGATGCCGGCTGGCAGGAGGTGGATCCTCTGTGCCAGAGAGGGATTGGCGTGGACCGTGCTAGTGGACCGGTTCTAAGTCACTACTGGTATTCACCAGAGCCCGCCGCAAAGCGGGATGGTCTTGTTGCGGCGGTAGTGACCAGGTCGTATCCACTAGCAACGGCTCAACCTCTCTGACTGCTGAAGATAGGCGCGGTACAAGGGAGTAGACAGAAGCAAGGTCGGACGTAGCAGAAGGTCGGGGCAGGCAGCAAGGATCGTAGTCAGGGGCAACGGCAGGAGGTCTGGAACACAGGCTAGGAACACACAAGGGAACGCTTTCACTGGCACAATGGCAACAAGATCCGGCGAGGGAGTGCAGGGCAAGTGAGGTATACATAGGGAGTGCACAGGTGAACACACTGATTAGAACCACTGCACCAATCAGCGGCGCAGTGGCCCTTTAAATCGCAGAGACCCGGCGCGCGCCGGGACAGGACCGACGGAGAGCGAGTCAGGTACGGGAGCCGGGGTGCGCATCGCGAGCGGGCGCCACCCGCATCGCGAATCGCATCCCGGCTGGAGGCGGTATCGCAGCGCACCCGGTCAGTGGATCTGACCGGGGCGCTGCGGGAGCGAGAGTGTAGCGAGCGCTCCGGGGAGGAGCGGGAACCCGGAGCGCTCGGCGTAACAGTACCCCCCCCCTTGGGTCTCCCCCTCTTCTTGGAGCCTGAGAACCCGAGGACCAGATTTTTATCTAGGATATTGTCCTCAGGTTCCCAGGATCTCTCTTCAGGACCACAGCCCTCCCAGTCAACCAAAAAGAAGGTTTTTCCTCTGACCTTTTTGGAGGCCAGTATCTCCTTTACGGGAAAGATGTCAGAAGAACCGGAGACAGGAGTGGGAGAGATAAGTTTAGGAGAGAAACGGTTGATGATGAGTGGTTTAAGAAGAGAAACGTGAAAGGCATTAGGAATACGAAGAGAAGGAGGGAGAAGAAGTTTATAAGAGACAGGATTAATCTGGCACAAAATTTTGAAAGGACCAAGATAGCGTGGTCCCAATTTGTAGCTGGGAACACGGAAGCGGACATATTTAGCGGAGAGCCATACCTTGTCTCCGGGAGAAAAAATGGGGGGAGCTCTTCTTTTCTTATCAGCAAACTTCTTCATGCGTGATGAAGCCTGTAAGAGAGAATTTTGGGTCTCTTTCCATATGGTGGAAAGATCACAAGATATTTCATCCACAGCGGGTACACCAGAGGGCAAGGGAGTAGGGAGGGGGGGGAAGAGGGTGACGGCCGTACACCACGAAAAATGGGGATTTGGAAGAAGATTCAGAAACTCTGAAGTTATACGAGAATTCGGCCCATGGTAGAAGATCTGCCCAGTCATCCTGGCGGGAGGAAACAAAATGCCGTAAATAATCACCCAGGACCTGGTTAATTCTTTCTACTTGCCCATTGGATTGAGGATGATAAGCAGAAGAAAAGTTTAATTTAATCTTGAGTTGTTTACAGAGAGCCCTCCAGAATTTAGACACGAATTGGACGCCTCTATCCGAGACGATCTGCGTGGGCAACCCGTGAAGACGAAAAATGTGTACAAAAAATTGTTTTGCCAACTGAGGCGCAGAAGGAAGACCAGGAAGAGGGATGAAATGTGCCATCTTGGAGAATCGATCAACGACCACCCAAACAACAGTGTTGCCACGGGATGAGGGTAAGTCTGTAATAAAGTCCATACCAATCAGAGACCAAGGCTGTTCGGGAACAGGCAGAGGATGAAGAAGACCAGCGGGCTTCTGGCGAGGAGTCTTATCCCGGGCACAGACAGTGCAGGCTCGCACAAAATCCACAACATCCGTCTCCAGAGTCGGCCACCAATAGAAACGAGAGATGAGTTGCACGGATTTCTTGATGCCCGCATGACCTGCGAGATGGGAGGAGTGACCCCATTTGAGGATTCCGAGGCGTTGGCGTGGGGAGACGAAGGTCTTCCCTGGAGGAGTTTGCCTGATGGAGGCTGGAGAAGTGGAGATCAGGCAGTCAGGAGGAATGATGTGTTGCGGAGAGAGCTCTACTTCCGAGGCATCCGAGGAACGAGAGAGAGCATCGGCCCTAATGTTCTTATCGGCAGGCCGAAAGTGAATTTCAAAATTAAATCGGGCAAAGAACAGAGACCACCTGGCCTGGCGAGGATTCAGCCGTTGGGCAGACTGGAGATAGGAGAGGTTCTTGTGATCGGTGTAAATAATAACTGGAAATCTTGATCCCTCCAGCAGATGCCTCCATTCCTCAAGTGCTAATTTAATGGCTAGTAGCTCTCGATCCCCGATGGAGTAGTTCCTCTCCGCCGGAGAGAAGGTCTTAGAAAAAAAACCACAAGTAACAGCATGCCCGGAAGAATTTTTTTGTAGAAGGACCGCTCCAGCTCCTACTGAGGAGGCATCAACCTCCAATAGGAAGGGTTTAGATGGGTCAGGTCTGGAGAGCACGGGAGCTGAAGAAAAGGCAGACTTGAGCTGTTTAAAGGCGTCTTCCGCTTGAGGAGGCCATGACTTAGGATTGGCATTCTTTTTGGTTAAAGCCACGATAGGAGCCACAATGGTGGAAAAATGTGGAATAAATTGTCTGTAATAATTGGCGAACCCCAAAAAACGTTGGATAGCACGGAGTCCGGAGGGGCGTGGCCAATCTAAGACGGCAGAGAGTTTGTCTGGATCCATTTGTAGTCCCTGGCCAGAGACCAAGTATCCTAGGAAAGGAAGAGATTGACATTCAAACAGACATTTCTCCATTTTGGCATAAAGTTGATTGTCACGAAGTCTCTGAAGAACCATGCGGACATGCTGGCGGTGTTCTTCTAGGTTGGCAGAAAAAATCAGGATATCGTCCAGATACACAACAACACAGGAATATAAGAGATCACGAAAAATTTCATTAACAAAGTCTTGGAAGACGGCAGGGGCGTTGCACAGGCCAAAGGGCATGACCAGATACTCAAAGTGTCCATCTCTAGTGTTAAATGCCGTTTTCCATTCATCCCCCTCTCTGATGCGGATGAGATTATAAGCACCTCTTAAGTCCAGTTTGGTAAAGATGTGGGCACCTTGGAGGCGATCAAAGAGTTCAGAGATGAGAGGTAGGGGGTAGCGGTTCTTTACCGTGATTTCATTAAGACCGCGGTAGTCAATGCAAGGACGTAGGGAGCCATCTTTTTTGGACACAAAGAAAAAACCGGCTCCGGCAGGAGAGGAGGATTTGCGGATAAAGCCCTTTTTTAAATTTTCCTGGATGTACTCAGACATAGCAAGAGTCTCTGGGGCAGAGAGAGGATAAATTCTGCCCCGGGGTGGAGTAGTGCCCGGGAGGAGGTCAATAGGACAGTCATAAGGCCTGTGAGGAGGTAGAGTCTCAGCTTGTTTTTTGCAAAAAACATCCGCAAAGTCCATATAGGCCTTAGGGAGACCGGTTACAGGGGGAACCACAGGGTCACGGCAAGGAGTACTGGTAACCGGTTTAAGGCAGTTCTTGAAACAAGAGGGGCCCCAACTCTTGATCTCCCCTGTGGACCAATCCAGGGTTGGGGAATGGTGTTGAATCCAGGGTAGTCCAAGGAGAATTTCGGAAGTGCAATTGGAGAGGACCAAAAACTAAATTTTTTCGTGGTGAGGTCTGATGCACATTAGGAGGGGTTCCGTGCGGTAACGCACGGCACAGTCCAATCTTTCATTGTTAACGCAATTGATGTAGAGAGGTCTGGCGAGACTGGTCACTGGGATGTTGAACCTGTTGATGAGCGAGGCCAAAATAAAGTTTCCTGCAGATCCGGAGTCCAAGAAGGCCTTAGTGGAGAAGGAGAAGGTAGAGGCAGATATCCGCACAGGCACAGTAAGACGTGGAGAAGCAGAGTTGACATCAAGGACTGTTTCACCTTTGTGCGGAGTCAGCGTACGTCTTTCCAGGCGGGGAGGACGGATAGGACAATCCTTCAGGAAGTGTTCGGTACCGGCACAGTACAGGCAGAGATTCTCCATGCGGCGTCGTGTCCTCTCTTGAGGTGTCAGGCGAGACCGGTCAACTTGCATAGCCTCCACGGCGGAAGGCACAGGAACGGATTGCAGAGGACCAGAGGAGAGAGGAGCCGGGGAGAAAAAACGCCTCGTGCGAACAAAGTCCATATCCTGGCGGAGCTCCTGACGCCTTTCGGAAAAACGCATGTCAATGCGAGTGGCTAGATGAATGAGTTCATGTAGGTTAGCAGGAATTTCTCGTGCGGCCAGAACATCTTTAATGTTGCTGGATAGGCCTTTTTTAAAGGTCGCACAGAGGGCCTCATTATTCCAGGAAAGTTCTGAAGCAAGAGTACGGAATTGCACGGCGTACTCGCCAACGGAAGAATTACCCTGGACCAGGTTCAGCAGGGCAGTCTCAGCAGAAGAGGCTCGGGCAGGTTCCTCAAAGACACTTCGAATTTCCGAGAAGAAGGAGTGTACAGAGGCAGTGACGGGGTCATTGCGGTCCCAGAGCGGTGTGGCCCATGACAGAGCTTTTCCAGACAGAAGGCTGACTACGAAAGCCACCTTAGACCTTTCAGTAGGAAACTGGTCCGACATCATCTCCAAGTGCAGGGAACATTGCGAAAGAAAGCCACGGCAAAACTTAGAGTCCCCATCAAATTTATCTGGCAAGGATAGTCGTAGGCCTGAGGCGGCCACTCGCTGCGGAGGAGATGCAGGAGCTGGCGGAGGAGATGATTGCTGAAGCTGTGGTAGTAGCTGCTGTAGCATCACGGTCAGTTGAGACAGCTGGTGGCCTTGTTGCGCTATCTGTTGTGACTGCTGGGCGACCACCGTGGTGAGGTCGGCGACAACTGGCAGAGGAACTTCAGCGGGATCCATGGCCGGATCTACTGTCACGATGCCGGCTGGCAGGAGGTGGATCCTCTGTGCCAGAGAGGGATTGGCGTGGACCGTGCTAGTGGACCGGTTCTAAGTCACTACTGGTATTCACCAGAGCCCGCCGCAAAGCGGGATGGTCTTGCTGCGGCGGTAGTGACCAGGTCGTATCCACTAGCAACGGCTCAACCTCTCTGACTGCTGAAGATAGGCGCGGTACAAGGGAGTAGACAGAAGCAAGGTCGGACGTAGCAGAAGGTCGGGGCAGGCAGCAAGGATCGTAGTCAGGGGCAATGGCAGGAGGTCTGGAACACAGGCTAGGAACACACAAGGGAACGCTTTCACTGGCACAATGGCAACAAGATCCGGCGAGGGAGTGCAGGGGAAGTGAGGTATACATAGGGAGTGCACAGGTGAACACACTGATTAGAACCACTGCGCCAATCAGCGGCGCAGTGGCCCTTTAAATCGCAGAGACCCGGCGCGCGCGCCCTAGGGAGCGGGGCCGCGCGCGCCGGGACAGGACCGACGGAGAGCGAGTCAGGTACGGGAGCCGGGGTGCGCATCGCGAGCGGGCGCCACCCGCATCGCGAATCGCATCCCGGCTGGAGGCGGTATCGCAGCGCACCCGGTCAGTGGATCTGACCGGGGCGCTGCGGGAGCGAGAGTGTAGCGAGCGCTCCGGGGAGGAGCGGGAACCCGGAGCGCTCGGCGTAACAGCGGCAGCCTATGTAAGCCGCAGAGCGACACAATGAGAGAGTCTGGAGGTGGCGGCAGTGTATGTAGGCCACAGAGCGGCACTATGACAGAGCCTGGAGGTGGCAGCAGCATATTTAGGACACAGAGCGGCACAATGACAGAGCCTAAAGGTGGCAGCAGCCTATGTAGGCCTCAGAGGGGCACAATAAGAGAGCTTGGAGGCGGTGGCAGCATATGCAGGCTGCAGCGCAGCACAATGATAGAGCCTTCACCCGGCTTCCAAGTGCGATCGGCTTCATCATCATCATCGAGTTGTGTCTGCACGTCAGTGATGTCATCCTCAAGTTCCTCAACGGTATTTGTTTAAGGAGCCTGAACGTTCGCAACACCACCTCCCACGTCACTCTCCTCATCACTACTTGCCTGCCTAGTGGAGGATGTTTCCTCCACATCTTGGGTGGTCAGTAGCTGCTGACTGTCTTCTAGTTGATTGCCCTCGCTGTATAGTGGATCTGAGCCCACAGCATACAATACTTCTCTGCGTGAGGGAACAGCATAGGACAGAGGCAATTGGAGGACAGGGTCTGCTCCTGGGCCATGCCAACTGAGGGTTGTGTCTGAGGAACCCACAGACTGTTGACATCGGATGTCACTTGGGGTGAAGTGGATGACCGAGTTAACCAGTCAATGATGGCTGCTGAATTGTTGGTCGAGATAAGACTGCTAGCTGACACCGGGAGGTCAGACCTCTCGCTGTGACTCCTGCCGCTACATCCTCTGCCTGTGCCTAATAAATTCAGGCCTCTGCCACTCTTCTGTGCATGGCCTGGCACTTCTCTGCCTGACATACTTGAAGAACAGTACGATTGCACCAGAAAGAAGTGTGGTGAGGGTGTTGGAAGGGCAGATGTTATTAACCCGTTGTGTTACCTAATTCACCACCCGAGGTATAGCCAATGATTCCTAGGCCAGACGCGGGGCAAAAAAAAATAAATCACTCCGATGCAAGGTTATGGAACAACAGCTTTTTACTAAGGCAGACAAGGTGTTACAGTCTATACAGCTCAGTTCAGTTCTGGGGAGGTGCAGGGCAATTTTTTCGCCCTGGGGTTTCTAGCTACACCCCTGATCACACATACTCCTCAGGTCCTCACTCAAGCTGTACCTCAGCTACAACTAACTAGGCTAGCTTCTACCAGCTAGGTCTGGAAGCAATTTAGAGATCCCATTGGCCAGATAAGTCACCTGTTCACCTTCCTCCCCTTGACAACAAAGGTCCTTAGTAACAATTAAGTGATTTAAAGGAACAATAACATTAATACATCATACAACATTATATTAACTCATACATAACTTTTTTATGGTGGAGAGAGTTCTGAGGAGTGCAGGGCCAGGGGACATTAACCCCTTAAGGACGCAGCCCTTTTTCACCTTAAGGACTGAGCCCTTTTTCGCAATTCTGACCACCATCACTTTACGAATTAATAACGCGAAAACGCTTTTACCGAATATTCTGATTCTGAGATTTTTTTCCCGTGACATATTCTACTTTATTTTGGTGGTAACTTTTCAGCGTTACTTGCATCCTTTTTTGGTGAAAAATCCCAAAATTTCATGGGCATGCTGGGAGTTGCAGTTTGGCCTTCCTAGTGGTTGCCACAGTAAAGATCGTTTTACTTTCACTTTTAATTCCCCCCCCCCCCCACCGACGATTCCCTACCTGATCCAGTATCCAGCAGGCTCCAGCGAAGATCCCGGGTCCCCAGGCATCTTCTCCTGCAGGTACGGCCTCCATCTTCTTCCCAGATCCCCTCGACATCCAGGGGCGGGCAGAACAGGGGGTACTGCGCTGCCATTTGTCAGAACTCCGTTCTGACTAATGGCAGGGGATAGGAGGAGATCACAGCTCTGCGACCTCACTCCTATCCCTTAGGCTGATCGGGGCTGTTGCTGACAACTCCAATCAGCCCTATTTTCCGAGTGATAGGGTCACCAGAGACCAGATCAGCCCGGAATTGGAGAAAATCGCATGTCTGAATTGACATGCGATTTTCTCCAATCGCTGACATGGGGGGATGGGGGGGTCTCAGGACCCCCCTGGGCGATGTGCCGGGGTGCCTGCTGAATGATTTCAGCAGGCATCCGGCTCCGGTCCCCAACCGGCTAGCGGTGGGGACCGGATTTCCCACGGGCGTATGGATATGCCCTGTGTCCTTAAGGACTCGGAATGCAGGGCGTATCCATACGCCCTGTGTCCTGAAGAGGTTAAAGGAGATGTCCGGCACAGACTTTTTCTATTCCATCCTGCCTGGGCTGCAATATGTTTCCCCAGAGCTCCGCAGCAGCTGATCGGTCGACCTGTTTACTTCCTTTAGCCAGGTACGTCACATGGCGCTTCAGCCTATCACGGGCCGAGGCGGGACATTGCTGCGGCCGGTGATAGGCTGAAGTGCAGTACCGGGGTAAAGGAAGTAGGAAGCAGACAGCCCAGCCGACCGATCAGCTGTTGCGGAGCTCCGGCGAAACATATAGAGGTAAGTGGAAGTTTGTTTTGTCTTTTTTTGCAGCCCAGGCATTATGGAATAGAAAAAGTCTGCGCCGGACATCTCCTTTAACTGAATCTGCCCGATAGGACTGGAAGGGGTACTGAAGGGCACCTTCTGTACTGGGCTACCACATAAAGAGTAACAATCTTACTTTACTTGCTTTTACACTTACTGCCCCTATTAGCTCTAACAAAAAAAAAAAACAAAAAAAAAAAAAGGTAGAACTGCGGAGTGCGTATATTTTTCACTTTTTACAGTAATACACCAAAGTACAGTTGCAACAGAAAAAAGCGCTCTCTTGCTCTCTGAACTCTGCCTGCTCGCTCTATGATTGCTTGCAGTCTTTGAATGGGGAGTCATAGTGCTTCCTGTGATGATCTCAATTGGTAGACTATGAAACAACTTCTGAAATCTCCCTGCAGTGATGCTGGCTTAAGATCAATGGATTTCCCCTGTATTGATCTCTTTATTGTCAGTAATAGTAACACTTATTAGAGACCACACAGTGCCTACTTTCTCTAGCCAGAACAAATGCAGGCTTGAGGTGAATCGATTCGCTGTTAGACAGTTCTCTATTGTCATTCAGTAACTGTCTCTGCTCTCTAAGCAAAATGCACGTCTTCTGTAATGGCTGCCGAATATAATAAGGCTGTGACATCACAGGGTTGGCTGGCTGCTGATCGGCTGCATGCCTCCATGGGATTCAGGGTGATCCCGCTTACCCGCATTCCCAGAGTTCCTTGCCCCACGTGCTCACACGTGTAGCTGCCATTTTAGCTCCCCAGCCCACACAAAATGTAGTAAATTAAGCGATTTGTTAAGACGAAGCGTGACGAAATTCGGATAAGCTCAGAATCGAATTTTTCTTGAAATTTGGAACACATTCGACTTCACTTCGCTCATCTCTAATTAGATACACACTTTAAATAGATACACACGAATATATATATATATATATATATATATATATATACACACACACACACACACACACACACACACACACACACACATATATATACATGCACAAATAGGCACATTATATATACATATACAGGAGAATACAGCAGTACACTGCTAGCACAAAGATACAGATAAGACATGAAATACTATGTTGCTACACTGTAAAAAATGAGGTACTTAGCTCACGATTTGGCGGCCAAATCATTTGGACCATCCCACCACATTAAGGTGACCTCATTGGGACGGACCCTACACTGTGAATATGCCTCTGTGCAATCAGTTAGCAGGCTTGCAAGGTCTGCAACATCCAACACCTTATACAACACCTAATAGAGGTGGGTGGGGTGTCCAGGAGCCCGAGGAGTGCTATATGGCCTACTTAAATCTCCGTCTCACACCAGAAGTGGTGTCCTCTCTCTGAGGAAAGTGCTGACCCCGTTTAACTAGGCACAGGCCTCTCACCTCAGCCAAGCCAAAAAACCCTGCTCTGTACTGACGAGGGGCAAACACCCAAAAACAGCTGTCTGCAGATGGGTCCTCTTTCCTTCTGGAGAGAGTTCTGGCTTGGCCTAAATCCCAATCAGTTCTGAGACTTCTTAACTAGAGCCTGAGCTGTTTGCGGGACACACTACCTTTGAAGGTGGTGCGATAAGCTGATTTGCATATTTAAAACACACACAATCACTTTGAGACCTCCAGTTAGTCACCATCTTCTATAGCCTTAACTGGGCTCTGCCCTGCTTACATTCACCATGTTATAGAGCCTTTCCCCCGCTCACACCCGAACGGTGCTCTCTCCTCACCCATCCCCTCCAACGACAGCAGTCAAAGAGTTATATCTTAAAAAGGACATGTCCGGAGCGCACTTTTCTCATTTTATCCCGTCCGGGCTGCAAAATAAAAGGAAAAAAACTCTCCCTTACCTGCCAACGAGCCCCTGGAGCTCCGGTACAGGTCTTCGGTCCCCAGGCTGTATTCTTCTTACTTCCTGTTAGCCCGGCACGTCACACGGAGCTTCAGCCTAACAGGAAGTAAGAAGAATACAGCCCGGGGACCGAACACCTGTACCGGAGCTCTGGGGGCTCGTTGGCAGGTAAGAGAAAGTTTGTTTTCTTTTATTTTGCAGCCCGGACCGGATAAAATGAGAAAAGTGCACACCGGACATGTCCTATAAGTAGCACAGCAGGCAGATTTGTTTTAGTCCAGGCCCCTGACTGTCCTATCGACAACCATGAGGATGGTCCCTATACCACACTAAAGTGCATGGGCATCAATACAGACAAAATAAACCAAACTGTAAAGGTTGGGAAACAAGTAAGGAACATGTGATGTCCCAGTACGGGATATGTATCTCATAGTCCTATCAGCTTGATTCCCTGCACAGCCCCAGGGCTGACCTGCATTGTACCTCTATAATCTGCATAATTGTATTTTATGTGTTAAAGGACCTTTGATATGGTCACATGGTTATTGATCACATGATAATGGTTGTCACATGTTTTGTTACCCAGAGAGCACCAGATAACCCACAGCTAGCCTATGGGCTCCTTGCTCAGCCCCCCTTTATAAAAGAGGGGGAGGTACTACAATCTCTCTCTTCCACCACACTTTCTGCTGAGGTCAAGTCCAGTCCAGACATCTCAGAGCCAGTGCCCAGCACACCGGGAGGCCTCAAGCCTAAGTTACAGCCAAAACTCAGTAAGTCAAGTCATCTCTGTTTGCTGTCACTATCCTCAGTCAAGTCTATTATAGTCAGCGTGGCTGTCCTAAAGTCTGTCTAAGTCACTGCAATTCCCAGCAAGCTGCGAGGTTCCCTGTGTTACTGGTCACCTCTCTGGGATCCTGGCCTAGCTGTAAAGACTGTACCATCTGTCTACCTCAGTAAAGCTACCGTTAACCCTGACCTGGCCTTGGACTCTTATTTGCCCTGCCTAACTAGGACTAGCGGTGCTACAGTTTGGGTTGTTATCGGTAAAACCACACCCTGGCATCACCAAAATGTAGGGGTTAATATCTTCCCCTGGGCTGTAAGATCTGCCCCATACACCTTATCACACCCAGTGTCACACCACAAACATAACAGAACTATTACAAAGCTACAAACAGATACACCTGGCAGGATATAGCACACTAACAAACAGTTCAAGAACCCAGGATCAAGATTAAATGGCAGATATGAACAAAACTACATATGAGGATAAGTATGCAGCAGACAAAACCATGCAGGGGATGAACAGGTTAACTGAGTGTCAGAACACTAAACGGGTCTGGAAATGAGGAGAACTGTTCACACTGGACTAGAAACACTGGTCACCCTAGTCCAATACAATAATAGCAAAGCACACACATAGCAATAACTCCAAAATGGACTCCTTGATATCTGTTCCACACTGTTGAGTGTGCTGCTACCAGCCAAGGAGGAAACAAATAAAAATACATGAAACACGGGCATAGACCAACATACTGCTAGACAGACAGATTAGCACAAAGCTTGCAACAGGATACTATCCTAGGAGTTCCAGGATCCAACAAGGTCAAGCAGGACTGATACAAAAATGCATAGTGTGGGCATGGACAAAGATTCACAAAACAGAATACAATCTGAACACTGGTCTAAACACTATGCAATGCAAAAATACTAAAACCTGTCAAGGTACTAGACAAAGCTGGATAAAAATCTAGATATAAAAAAAATAGACAGGACAGATAATTATGGTCAAACTCAGGAAACACAAAGCAGAACAAACAATACAAGAATACTAAAACCAGACAAAAGGTACGAGAACAAGGCAAGCTACAATCTATATTAAATAACTAGGACATGGAGCCATGGCTAACGCAAGACATTAGTGCACACACATCGCAAAATGAAGAAAACCTGGCCTGGTTAACAGGTACAATTGCCAGCCCAGAGCAGCACCTGAAGAGGCCTTATATACCATATTCGATCTGAAGAAAACAGATTATTCAGCAAGGGATGGAGAGTGGATCAAATCTGGATGTTGAGGAGGTGGAGGAGGATGAGTAAGCAGAACCTGAGAAGTTTTAGATGGAATAGATAGTTATCACAGAAAGGGATAGAGGGGGAGGCCGACACTCAACATGATAATGACAATGGCAGTATCAAAGTGAGCATACCAACAGTCCTCCCGTGAAGTATTATAATTCTTGATAAGGCACTTTTTAGGGTGTGTTCACACGGAGTAATTCAAGAGGAATTTACTCGAGTAATTCCTCTTGAATTCTCCGCTCCAAATTAATGCAATTCTCCTCTGCCCATTGACTAATGTTTTTTTCTGCTGTCCTGTTCACACATCAGAAATTCTGCTAGCGGAATTCCGACACTGAATTATTTTCCGCTTGAAGAAAGAACGTGTTCATTCTTCAAGCGGAATCAGCTGGCAGAAATCAATAGAAGTCAATGGTTAAAAAAAATAAAAAATTCTGCCTGACAGTTTTCGAGTCATGTTTTCAGTCATGTGCAATATTCTTACCAGTTACTGTTTGATATCTGTACTGCTTATTGAGTCTATGTAGCTTAGCATTGACCATATGTGATACATATATTCATTGTTTGCTACCTGCATAGAGGTCAAAGGTTTTTTTCTCAAGTTTTTTTTAAATAAAAATTCTATTTTTGATATCCCTGCTGCAACTTTATTAGGTAGGTGCTTTTATTTGATGTTTTCACATAGCAGTTTTACCATTTCTTTACTATGCCTTAGGGATATGGGGATAAACACGTCTTTCGGCACTCTGATTTTGGTTTGGTGTAACATAGCACATTGCAAACCCAGTTCATCAGTAAGCTCTTCTCCCACACATACTATATATAGTACATTACTAGGCAAATCCAGCAGAGTGGCTGCCTGCTCAACCCAGTGCACTTTTTCCAGCACTATGTCATAGCAGAAGACTATCCTGTGCTGGGCAACTAAGGGAGGAAGTACCTGTATGTGTACTACTGGCAAACAGCCCAGCTTTGGTCCTGCCCCTTGATTAGATTAACCCTTCAAAGGTTGGAATCTCTAACAACCAGATTGAGATATATATCTATACTCTCTCTCGCTCTGTAAAACGCAACATGTGTGTGCGCACACGCGCATGTATGCATGTGTGTATGTTCCACATAAACTTTCAAACGGCTAAAGATATTAACATGAAACTAGGCACACGTTACTTATATGTCAACAACAAACATAGGATAGGTGATTTAACCCTTACTCACCCCCATTTGCCAGGGGTGGGGCTTATGTTTAAAGTCCCATACAAGTCAATGGGAAATATATGTTACTGCATAACTTCCAAACGCCTGGAGATATTTCGATAATACTAGGTTACTGATATGTCCACTAAAAATATAGGATATTTAATTTAACCCTTAACTACCCCCATTTGTGAGGGTCAGGGTTTTTGTTTAAAGTCCCATGCAAATCAATGGGAAATGTATGTTCCCACATAACTTCCGTACGGCTGGAGATATTTCAATAACTGGTACACATATTACGGGTCGGGATAGGAGGACCGGGATATGACAATATATGAGGATGGGATATGAAGTCAAAAGCTTCCTCCTTTGTTTATTTTCCTCCCCAACAAGGATTAGGAAGGAAAACCGGGCAACGCAGGGTACTCAGATAGATCTAATTATTATTTACTAGCTATCGAAGACAGCAGGTACACGTTAAATGATTTGCCTCAATTGCATATGTCACACAAATTATATATATATATATATATATATATATATATATATATATATATATATATATATAATCTCTTTATCTTAACTTTTTTATTAGAATAAATAATAATAATGTGAGGAACATTATTTATTCTAATAAGTTAAGTTATATATATATTTGTGTGACATATGCAATAGAGACTGTTCGTCCCTCTTAGGGTGGATTCGTTATTTGGATTACCTCAGCATATGTCATTGGGCCGTAAGGTAGTAGTTTAGTTTACCACAAATATTACTGCACCATTAAAATAAAAAAGACACAAACACACAAGTAAGCCAGCAGATACATTTTTTAATTTTTGTTCACTTTTATCTTCGTGTCTCGCATAATAGCAGCACAGATTTAGCAGACTTCTTTGCCTCGTCCAAAAGATGGGAAACCTTCTTCTCAGTCTAGGGGAAAACAAAATGACTAATAATGTTAGTAGGCCAGCCTATGCAATTACCAAACATTTATGGGACAGTTTAAAATTACTAAAGATGTTAAATTTTATCAGTCGCACTGATGATAAACAAAAACAACAGCAGCATGGTCTAACATCACTACAAAATCCAAAGTAGAAAAGGTTTTTAAATGGGAGTTCATGAAGAAAAAAAAAAAAAAAAATGGCAGCAGTGAAATTACTGCAAACTGTAAATTCAGAGACATTTTTTGCAATGTTTCACAACTGCTGCATTACCTGACTTTTAAATTCTTCATCCTTGATCTCTTTGAGGTTGATTAGAACATTGAAATAAGCTCCAAATACGCCGGTCTTTAAAGCTTTAGCTGCCACCTAAGTTAAAAAGATAATTAGAAACTCTGCCCCTTGTGGGATGAAATCTTTGACTCTTATTCTGTTAGTAGCATATTCATTGCTAATACTCTTCAGATTCTCCTCTTATCATTAGTGCCTGGGTCTATTGGTTTTCAGAAAAGGAATAGTTTGTTATTGTTTGTTGGCTGCCCAGGAAATGATCCTCGGCTACAGGTGTAGTACCCACACTACAACACTGTTAGAGTGGCAACAGGAGATTGCAGCATGAATTAATTGGGATGTCTAAAACCTTAAGGTGTTTGGGGTACGTGGCTCACATTTTAGGACTCCAGACCCTATTTGGTCAATGACCCCATTTAACTCATGTTGACCCTCTTCCACTAAAACCCTCTCTCCCCCCCCCCCCCCCCCTCTCTCTTTCCCTTCCTAACACCATGTTTTTCTTTTCTCTTCTTGCTCTCTGTGCTTCTGGGTTGGTCCTTTTCCATTTTGGGAGGCATTTATTTTAATTCCTCTGCCACGCTTCCTACTGGGTCCTGACAGAGTGGTTCTTTAAGCTCTACCTGCTCCTCTTCCACTATGCTTTATGGGCGAGATTAAAAAACCTGTGTAGAGGAAGAGTGGTGCAGTTGCCCATAGCAACCAGATTGCTTTAATTTTTCAGAGGCCCTTCTAAAGGTTTTTTTCTAGAGTGCATGGATTTGACAAAAACACACAAAACAAACCACAAAAGCAATTACAGCACCTACACTTAAGTCTAAGTTCACAACAGGTTTTGCCTATAAGTTCATCAAAGCGGATACATCAGGGTAGGGCCAAAGTTGAGGTTGTCTTGGACACAAAATTCTTAAGGGGGGGGGGGGGGGGTGCAAAATGATAAAATACAGGCTGTGCAGAAACCAGAAAAAAAGAGGGGGTGAACCAACACATGTCCATGTGAGCAGCGATGCATATATTGTATTCATGGCTGCTCACTACTGTACAGCAGCAGGGAAGTCAGCAATAAACATGTGTCCCTGCTTTTGTAAGTGGCATGAAAACAGTATAGCGCCAATCACGTTGAGGCTGCCACATCTGTAAAACCTGTACGAGCATAGTGCTCCAATGCAGGATAGACAGCCAGCCAAAGCAAAGCTAATGTAACACAAGCAACAGGGCTGACCGCTCTACTCCCAGAACTCATTCATTACATTTATAGAAAGTGTATTATTACTATTATTTAGACGAAGTCACAAGGCAACTAACGTACTAAAATCTCTCTGTATTGTTACAAACCATCCAATGGGTTCAGGTTAGGGGGCATAACATTTCATTTTCTCTGGGTGCTGGTAACTCATGCAATGCCACTAGTTAAGCAGATACACCAAGAAATGTTTCTGATGTAATCCTCTAAAGGGCCCAGGTAGTGTCCCACCAGACCAATACTGCACATTATGATATTTAGTTGGAGTACCCAAGAATCAGTGGACACATTCACCAAAACATTTCAAAGAGTTCTGCCAAAACCTAAGCTTGCTGCTGGCTGGATGGATGCCAAGTGATTTGATCATAGCAATTCCCTCTCTCCCCTTCCCCTAATAATCTGTTGGAGGGAGATTTAAATGGACTCCTGCAAGGGACAATGGAACAAATAAAACTACAGCTATTTTTTTTTTCTCAGGGGTGTTTTAGTATATTAAGAGGCTTTGTACATAGCAACCAGAATTGCTTTATCTGTACTAGTTTTATCAAGTCCCTCACACAGTAGACTTACCCTCCCCCAGTTACAAAAAAAAATATAAAAAAGGCATAAAATTAAATATGAAACAAACATTTACATCCATTAGTCTCCTCTCTAGGGCATTGCTGCTCAAAATATTATTGCATAAAAAAAATTAATAATAATATATATATATATATATATATATATATATATATATATATACACATATACACACATATACACATACACACACACTTTAGTCCTTTATTTGAATCTGTGCCGCCCCTTTAATTTCCAATTCGATACATCTCAGGACACATGCTGGATGCCATGCAATACTAGGCCATATAACAGCAGTTATTTTTGTACCCTAAACCCCAAAAGTTTTGTTTTACATAAAAATGCTCTCTGGCAAAAAAAAAAAAAATATAAAAAAAGTATAGTAATGCTTTTATCTGTGTTCGTCCAATATATTTTATGCCACATCAGTACCTGCAAGTCTGATAAACATGATGTATTGCCATGTTTTGCAAGTTCCACCAGTGGCTTCCACAAAGTGTTTATTTTCTCAGCCAGACTTAGGGGAACACCCACTGCCTCCTTCAAGCCATTCTGTAAAGCCTGGAAACGCCTGTTGGGGAGAGAAAAACCCTCCACATGTGACAAAACTATCATATAGTTAAAGGGGTTCTCCAGGGAACTAAACCCATAGCCCAT
Organism: Hyla sarda; assembly: GCF_029499605.1. Classification (NCBI taxonomy): domain Eukaryota; kingdom Metazoa; phylum Chordata; class Amphibia; order Anura; family Hylidae; genus Hyla; species Hyla sarda. Next base: position 71,186,635 of record NC_079196.1, read on the forward strand.
CCTTTCCCTCTCATCAACCTATTTAGTTGTCTAAAGATTGTTCATTAGCTATATGGAGCAGTTTCTTCTGAGTTGTCACTTACATGTAGGAAATGAGTGAAAGAAGTCATCCAGCCGTCCACCTTTTCTCTGGCCATGTACCTCTCTGAAATAAGCCACACCCACCTGATAGAACAGAAACCAGGTGGGCTCTTTCTGTCTAGGGGGCCCGGCTTCAGCTCTGAACAGAGCTTTAGTGTGCGATTGGCTGAATCAGCACACATTTTCCTCCTCTCTCTCCACTAAGGAATCATAAAATCACTGTGTTCCCAGCGCCTCTGTCTGGTAGTGTTTAGTAAGCATATGACTTGATCTTTAAAAGGTTTTATACTGTGTAGAAAGCTGGCAGGTGTGTGTAGCCTCAGCCAATCACACACTGGGGTTCTCTGCTGTTCACAGCAGGGAGAGAGTTGCTAGGAGCTGGTGGCAGTCAGAGCAAAGCTGCAATGACTGCTGGAAAATAGTATTAATAGTATCATTCTGCAAGGGGAGGGAAGGATGACTAAGATTAAGCAGCCAGAGAAGACCACAGGAGTCATGCATATAGGGCAGGGTGGTTTACAGGAAACATATCCAAGGTAGTGTGGTTGCTTTGGAGTATTATATATTACATTATACATATACAGCTTTAGACACAAGAATTAAAGCCAAGCTGCAGTGTACTGTTAACCTAGACTTTACTGTGTAAAGATGCACCAGGTTTTGAAACAGCCTGAGTCATTGTAAAGCATTTTTAGACTGTACTCTAGAGAAATATATATATTTATTATATGTATAAAGCTCCAAAACCACCACACTACCTGGATATGTTCCCTGTAAATCATCCTACATGATATGCATGGCTTATTTGGCCCCTGTTGTCTTCTCTGCCATTCGTCCCTTCCCTACCCTACATCTCCCAAGAATCACTGCAGCTCTGCTCTGCCAGCCCCCACTTTCCTGCTCTGAGCAACAGAGAGAGGTTCAGTGTCTGATTGGCTAAGGCTGCACACACCTCAGTTTTCAGCACTAGAGAGCATGACTCATCATTGCAGGGCAGAAATGACAAGGTCTGTGCCTCTCAGAAGGGTGGGGGCTGTTTTCAGGGAGGGATTTGGACAGAGACCGAGTGGATTGCTGGATGAGGTAATTCCCTCGCTTTATACATGCAAGTGACAACCAAAGAGGGGAAACTGCTCTATTTATCTAATGAATGGAAATTCGACAATTGAATAGGATGATGAGAGGGAAAGCATGGGCTATGGGTTAAGTTCTCCAGAGTACCCCCGTAAACAGTAGACATGTTTAACATACCTTTTAGGGCATTTAACAGCAAAATACTGGTGACTAAGGTGGTCCTATTCATAGTAAGCGACACCTTCGGAGTAGTAGGCTACTAAATTTTATTGGGGCTCAAGCTCAAACTTTAATTTTCACATGTTGATGATGGCACGTATTATCACAGTGTATATTATAACACCAACACGTTTCCAGTAGTAAAAATTTTAACTCACTTCTGTTGTTCATCTTCAGTGTTTTTGGGGAGCTTGAGAGCAGCCTGTAGATAATGACACAGATGTAGAAAATGGAAAAAGTAATATAAATGTAAGGGCAAAGCAGCGAGAACTATGGCCCGAGGGGGGGGGGAGAGATACAGTCAAAGGTAGCAAGGCTGAAGGGATTGCTCTAAGCAAACAAAATAAAAAAATTTAAGAAATGTTACCATATAGCTTCCAAATGCATTGGAGTCTGAATCTACAAGAGCCAGCAAATGATCAATTGCATTATGGAAAGGAGGGATCAACTCTCTCATCACTCCATCCAGAGACTCATATTGGCGTTTTCCATAAGTCATCTGTCCCACCATACATCCAAGTGCTGCTCCCTACAACGAGAAGCCAGAAGTGCAGTATATTGTAATTGATGAATTTTCACATCATTTGAGAAATAACCTGTTTTAGCATGAGAAACAGAGGCAGAGCTAGACTTGCAGCACTGTTGGCACTCTGGTCTGTGGGTTGGTTAGACATACAGACAAAGTGCCCTTATTGGAGTTAACACATTTCTGTCCATGACGTAACGATGCATCATAGGGAGAGAAAGGGTTTTTCCAAATTTAGTACCAATTTGTAGAATTAGGTTAGCGTGCCAGTTTAACTATATGGCAAAAAAAAACAAAAAAAAAAAAAAACAATCTTTGCAAGTGGAAAAATAATATGCGCAACTCCCATAAACAGTAGTTCACAGGGCTATACTGCTTATGCAACTCACATTAATGTCTATGTAAATCCCAAAGTTACACCATTTACGCAGCTCCCACTAATGACCATTTGTATTTGTATTTAAAGAGGAACTGTCATTATGAAAAACTTTATATTTTGTAGTATTACTGATATGACTAAAACAACAAAAAAAAAAAAAAAACGTACATTTTACAAAAAATAAAATACCGACTCCTGAATGAAATTGAAGCTGATCAGATATTCAGGAGTCTGCGATAGCTGAATGACACACAATGACAGCTATGTTGATTAGTAGCCAGCGTTACAAGGAATTGCAAAGATTGCAAATCACTGCACAGTAGTTTTTATGCAAACATTTTCTGACTGCCAGGCTGCTCCCAGACATAGCAGATGAGTCATCACAGTGAGGGAGAGAGAGATGGACACCCCCCCTCCAGAAGGTAAGAACACAAAGCAAGTGAGCAACATATAAATGCTATTTGTTAGGGATATATAGGTCCTAGACACTATGACAGGTACGCTTTAAAGAAAGCTAACTTCACTGAGAAAGAAGTCTCTCAAATCTTATATCACTTTTTTCTGGTCAGTCAATAAGTGACATCAATTCAAAAGGTCAGTATACATTAATATATATAATTTTAATCAACTATTTTAATATACATTTGACATTTTTCATTATAAAATTCAAATGGAGCACTTGTAGCAGACAAACTTTATGAGCACATAAGTTACCTAGGTGTGACGCGTATATGACTAAAACAACAAAAAAAAAAAAACGTACATTTTACAAAAAATAAAATACCGACTCCTGAATGAAATTGAAGCTGATCAGATATTCAGGAGTCTGCGATAGCTGAATGACACACAATGACAGCTATGTTGATTAGTAGCCAGCGTTACAAGGAATTGCAAAGATTGCAAATCACTGCACAGTTCACATGGGCAGACATTCGGCTAGGACCGCTCGGAAATGCACTGTCTCCATAGACGGCAATGCATTGTCAAGTGGATTCAGACGAAAGAATTGACATGTCAATTCTTTTGATGAAGGCTGGAATTGGGATTTCTGCAGCAGATGTTTACACCACTGAAAATCTGCCGTGTGCACTGTGCAGCAGAATTCCATTTAAAGAAGATTTTGCTGTAATGTAATTTCCAAGCTCACAAACATTTACCGTCTTTAACCCATTAATGACAATGGACGTAAAAGTAAGTCATGGTGACGTGGTACTTAACGCACATTGACGTACATTTATGCGCAGTCATGATCGTGAGCACCGGAGCGGTGCTTGCGTCATGCGTGGCAGGTCCCGGCTGCTATCACCAGCCAGGGACCCGCCGGTAATGGCGGACATCTGCAATCGTGTGGATGTCCGCCATTAACCCCTCAGATGCAGTAATCAACACGGATCACGGCATCTGCGGCAGTGCGGTACTTTGAATGGATGATCGGATCGCCCGCAGAGCTGCCGCGGGGATCTGATCATCCAGCATAGCATGGCAGTTGGAGGTCCCCTCACCTGGCTCTGGCTGTCTCCTGGGGTCTTCTGCTCTGGTCTGAGATCGAGCAGACCAGAGCAGATGATCACCGATAATACTGATCAGTGCCGAACAGTATTAGCAATCAAGTGATTGCTATGAATAGTCCCCTATGGGGACATAAAAAGTGTAAGTAAAAAATAAAATAAAATAAAATAAAAGTAAAAATGTGAAAAATCCCCTCCCTCAATAAAGTAAAACGTCAGTTTTTCCCCATTTTCCCCCCCAAAAAGCTTTAAAAAACAAAACAAACTAACTATTTTTGGTATCGCCGCATGCGTAAGAGTCTGAACTATTAAATTATATTGTTAATTATCCGTAAGGTGAACGGCGTAAACGTAAAAAAATTTTTTTAAAGTCCAAAATTGCTGCTTTGTCCCATTTTATTAAAAAAAAATTAAAAATTTTTATAAAATTAAAGCCTAAGCAAAAGTGGTACTGATAAAAACTACAGATCATGGCGCAAAGAATGAGCCCTCATATCTCCCCATATACGGAAAAATTTGAAAGTTATAGGTGGTCAAAATAGGGCAATTTCAAACATATTTTGTTAAAATGGTTTGGGATTTTTTTTTTTTTTTTTTTAAGCGGTACAATTATAGAAAAGCATGTAACATGGGTATCATTTTAATTGTCAGTCCATAAGAAACAGAAAATATCAGCACTCCCCAATTCAGCTTGCAAGTCTTTATTGAAGCATACTTACAAAAAGGGTACAGAAGAGAAGGGTAGTGGGGGGATAGTGAATGGCAACCGAGCTCCCGCTTAGCCGGACGAAGCCCGCTAAGTGTGCGAAACAGGAGCTCGGTCGCCATTCACTATTCCCCCCCCCCCCCCCACTACCTTCTCTTCTGCACCCTTTTTGTAAGTATGCTTCAATAAAGAGGAGAAGGTAGTGGGGGGGGGGGGGGGGATAGGGAATGGCGACCGAGCTCCTGTTTCGCACGCTTAGCGGGCTTCGTCCGGCTAAGCGTGCGAAACAGGAGCTCTGTTGCCATTCACTATTCCCCCCCCCCACTACCCTTCTCTTCTGTACCCTTTTTGTAAATATGCTTCAATAAAGAAGACTTGCAAGCTGAATTGGGGAGTGCCGATATTTTCTGTTTCTTATGGACTGATCTGTACATTGCTTGCCTTATCTGAGCACCACCTACAGCAACATGGCTACACTAGCATCCATCTGCCGTCTTATACCCCAGGACACCACCAGCAGTGCCGCACCACTTCTATTGTGAACTATTTTAATTGTCTTGACCCACAGAATAAAGAAAACATGTCATTTTTACCAGAAAGTGTACAGCTTGAAAACAAAACCTTCCAAAATTTGCTAAATTGCGTTTTTCTTCAATTTTCCCACATAAATAATGTTTGGTTGCGCCATACATTTTATGGTAAAATAAGTGATGCAATTACGAAGTACCATTGGTGACGCAAAAAACACAAGCCCTCATATGGGTCTGTGGATGGAAATATAAGAGAGTTATGATTTTTAGAAGGAGAGGAGGAAAAAACGAAAATGAGGAAATAAAATTGGTCTGGTCCGGGATTAAAGGGGTACTACCGTGGAATTTTTTTCTTCTTCACCTTGTGCCAGAAAGTTAAACAGATTTGTAAAATTACTTCTATTTAAAAATCTTAATCCATCCAGTACTTTTTAGGGGCTATATACTACAGAGGAAATGCTAATCTTTAGATTTTTTGGATGTCATGACCACAGTGCTCTCTGCTGTCTATTTTAGGTACTGTCCGGAGCAGCATATGTTTGCTATGAGGATTTTCTCCTGTTCTGGACAGTTCTTAAAATGGACAGCAGAGGTCGGTAGAGAGCACTGTGGTCATGACATCACAGAAATCTAAGCTAAACATTCTCTGTAGTATATAGCCCCTAAAAAGTACTGGAAGGATTAAGATTTTTAAATAGAAGTAATTTACAAGTCTGTTTAAGTTTCTGGCACCAGTTGATTTAAAAAAAAAAAAAAAAATTTTCAACGGTAGTACCCTTTTAATGACAGCGATTGTTGCTGGTTTTTTTCCTTCTCTTTTTGCCTTTTAATAAAAGATCTTTCAACTTTTCACCTACAGGGCCACATAAGGGCTCGTTTCATGTAGAATGTGTTGTACTTTGTCTTAACAGCAGTCATTTTAACACAAAATGGTCGACAAAGCAAAAAAATTAAAAATAAATTGGGGCAAAACTGAACAAAATATGCAATTTTGATACTTTTAAGGAGTTTCATTTTTACACAGTGCACTTTACAGGTAAAAGGTTTTCTTTATTATGTAGGTCATTACGATTACAACGATATCCAATTTAAATAGATTTTAGTACTTTAAGAAAATATGTATGTTCAAAATTTTTTTGATCTCTAGAACACTTTTTTATATTTGGCTGTTTGAGTGCTAATTTTTTATGTAGTTTTGATGTCATGTAAGAGCACTAGCTCCGCCTTCTCCCCGCTGCCCTGGCTTGTTACACGACAGTGTGATCAGCCTATCACTGGCCGAGGCGGGACATTGCTGCGGCCGGCAATATACGGTGAGCGTAGTACGACTCATAGTCCCCAAGAAGAAGAAGAGTGGCATTGGAGGATCGGGACAGGGATATCAGCACAACGGGGGAATGTTGGAAGGGGTGTTAAAGTTTGTTTTGTTACTTTTTGCAGCCCAGTGGATTAAAGAAAAAAAAAAAAGTAACATATTTTAACAGTTTTGGCATTTTCACATGCAGGGATACCAAATGTGTTAATTTAAAAAAAATGTTTTTATTCCCATAGGGCATTGGTTCTCAAACTTTTTTGCCCTATGGGAATTTTTTACCCCTTGACAGCCCATTCCCCAAAAAAAAAAAAAAAATTGTACCCCAATATTCGAGACATTTTGTAATGATTATAGTATAATTCATATGCTTTACTTTTCTCTATAACAGGTCCCCTGTTCCTCTCCCAATCTCCCCAGTCCCCCGATTTACAGGCGACGTCTTCCCTAACAGGAGTGGTTTACTTTTATTTTCTATCTGGCCTAGACCGCCATTAAGATTTCTCCCATACAAGACTTCACAGAACCAGCCAAACAAACATTTTAGGCACCTTTCTTCAGTACCATACCCACCTATTTACAAACTCCCCATGTTTGTCACACACAGTAATAATACCTGCTTTGCCCCCAAATATAGCTGTAGGCCCCCCAAACATAGTTGTAGGCCACCATATTGTCCCGCTTTGGTGCTCCTCTGTTCTGGGGACCTAGCCCAGTGCCTGCGCTTCCCCTTTGCTGTCCTTCTGCTCCGCTCCTTAGTGAAGTGATAGCCTACCATTTCTTTCAAAGTGGTCCAGACCAGTAACCAATGACTGCCATGACTAAGAGCTTATGCTCTAAACGCGTCGGCATTTCACTTGGATTTTAGAGTGACATGTCACAACTCCCTTTCCACCACGTTTTTATTTTATTTTAATAAGATGAAGTAAACATTAAGTTTTATTGCACTTGCACCTGTGGAAGCTGGATTTCTTTTCCTTTTTTGCCTGCATGCTACAAGGACCGGCTTCCGCACTATTGCCTCTTCGTGTCTGGAGTCCATGCATTAGAGCGGTGAGCTGATCTATATTTTTCTTTTTTGTACTCACCCCCTTTGGGTACTTGTACCCCAGGTTGAGAACCACTGCCATAGGGTATCATAACATGCAATCTTTCAACTGAAAACACTAGCAATAATATGGATTCTTTTTGGTGTTGCTCTGCTTAAACAGGCTGCCCTTCTGCCATCCTCTGAACTGATCGGGACCCTGCGATTTCACCACAGAGGGCTCTAACAGCCCCCACTACAAACCACCAACAGTATTTTGCCCATTTTAGATTTTACAATCAACTTTGATTGCAGGATCTCAAAAAAGTTAATCCCAGACAACAGCACGATCAGTTTTTGGCATTAGCAGCCTGGCATACACTGAATGGCAACTCTGATTAGAGACACCAGCTGGAAAAATAGGTATAAAAAAAGTTGTATATTTCATTAATAATTTTTTGTCCAGTGAAAGTCTATAGAAGAGTGTCCATCAGTGCACACCATGGAATTATGGATGACTTTTTTGAAACAAGGTTTGCACTGTTAGATGCTTTTCCATATAGACTTTAATATTAAACATTATAAAGATAAAAAAAATGTGGCCACACAGATATTTATCAGTGCAGGTACACCAGTTATTCAGATTAAATGCTATTTCTAGTTTTCTAACTCTATATGTTTAAAGGATAATTTATTGCCAAATACAAAAATAGGAACTAGTTAAGATGATGCCAATTTCTCACTTGGATGCAAAAACAAACCATCATTATTCCAAAATTGTGATTACCCACTATAACTTACCATAGCAGCCACAGCGGCAGATACAGAGCCACCTCCAGGAGTAGCAGACCGTGCCCCCACACTGTGCACAAATCCTTTTAAAGTCTGTGTGATAAGTGCCCCAGATGTGTCATCTTGAACAAGATACCTGTAGTACATACAGTAGACAAACTGCAAATGTAAGACATTTAGCATTTGATAAGTGAAAGACCAGAAAGGCAGCATAATGAGGTTATGGATACACAATGTGGTTGGTGGGAAAACACCTTATGTTTTAGTCCACTTTGTCACCAGAATAAGGGACCCCCCCCCCCCCAACTGCTGTGAAGGTGATGCTGATAGGCGATGAGTGTTGATGGTGGTAAATTCTCATTAATAAAAGTATATTAGAAAAAAAAAAAAAAAGTTACTCACTCAATAATTCTTTTCCGTGGTTCAAAGGGAGCCAGAGAGTCCAATCCTAGTCTGTTAATAACCTTCAAAAACAGATCACATATTTAAAACTAATCCAAAACACTGCAGGAGATTTTTCCCCCTCAAAAAATGTAAAATAACTAAAATTATGAATACAGTCAGTGGAACCTCCAAAATGAATGCACAACGATGCATTAAGGAGGGGTCATTTCAAATAATATGGGCAGAATGCAGAATAAAAGGATGGCTTTAAGGTGATCTTTTGGAGAGGTTTGACTGTTTCAAACCATAATGCAAATCAAGAGCTGTATAAGGAAATGAAAGAAGGCATTGACTGATTTATAAGCTAAGGGGGCTGGTTTATTAAAACACACAAAAACCTGATGTTTCTATCTATTTTCTTGTGGTGGTGGTGGTGTTGATGGGGGTAGGGGTGTTTACCAGTCGAATTTTGTGTTCTTCTTCCAGTATGAACAAATTTTCTTCTTTAATATAATATTCAGCAGAAATCAGCAATGCTTGAAGTGGAACTAAACCCACCAGCTGGGAGCCAAGAATTGGAAGGTTTAACTCCTGAAACCAGACAAAAAAAAAAAAAAAAAAAAAAACTGTTTAGTTAAACCAAATCAACCTACACGGCCTGTGGGCACAAAATTCACATCAAGCACCTTGGCATCTTTTTGTGTTTCTTCATACACCATGTGAAGAGGGCTAATTTCATAATCCAACAAGTTTGCAGATACTTGTGCCAGATTCTCTTCCTGCAGATACCAGCCAATTGCTTGCACCTTTTTTAGTCGTCCAGGCTGAAATAATTCGCAAAGACAAGACTTTTGAATTTACTTTTTCCATAATAGAATTTCTCCATCTATATTGATCTAAATCTCCATGTGGACATTCTGCAGACTATGGGAGCTGCCATGACATGCTGGCACTAGGACCCTACAGGAATGCACTGTCTCATAGATGGCTATGCATTCCATACAGAGTCAGCAGAAAGAATTGACATGTCCAGTCTTTCTGTGGACACAAATGTGAAATTCGAAATCACAGCGGACTCCCCTTACATTCAGGTGCAAATTATCTGCAGATAACAGTTTGTACCCCTATAAAAGCACAGTGCTCTAAAAACCAAAACCCTTCTTCCTAACACAAAGACTTAAAAGGAAAACTGTCACTAAACTCCCCCCACACTAACTAGTGCGGGGTACGCTGATTGATGATCCGGCCACCCGTTATCTTCATTATTCCTGATATGCAAATGACCTTCCAACTGGCATGGGCGGGGTTACATGCCTTCATCTGGCACTGTGACGTCAGCACCGCTCGGCCGTAGCACCACCTGGCTAATGAATATTCATCCCCTCCCGGCGCCTCTACTTCTCCTCCCCGCTCTGTACAGGGCTCCACTGCATTGAGGCCACTTCTGGGTGTACACAGGAAGCGGCACATGCGCAGTGGAGTCCGGTATAGAGCAGAGAGGCGCCGGGAGGGGGATGAATATTCATAAGCCGCGCAGTTCTGCGTATGAGAGACGCTTATGTCACAGTGCCAGATGAAGGCCTGTATCCCCGCCCATGTTAGTTAGAAGATCATTTGCATATCAGGAATAATTTAGATAACGGGCGAACGGCTGGACAGATCCGGGCATAGTAGGCAGCATATTGATCAGCGTCCACTGCACTACCAGCCAGTACCTCTGGTTAGTGCGGGGGGAGTTTAGTGACAGTTTTCCTTTAAGCCATGCATTTAAATTCCTAACCCCCCAAATGTCTTTTCTGAGATGGGCATGGAAATCTCAAAATTCTTCATTTCATCCTAGCCATTTCCCGCTCACCTGATCTTTCCCGCGACCACCTTCTCTGATGTTAAGTGCAATGCGATGAGCTAGTTCTTTAGTAGTCAAAAGATTGATATTGTATGCTATGAGAAATTTCCGAGCTCCTGTCACAGTTGCCCCCCAGTTTGGAACAAAAACTGGTTCTCCGAAATCTGGTTTCCATTCTGGATTTTGTAACTTAAAAAAAAAAAAAAATAAAATAAAAAGTTAAACTTGACATGAAACACTAGTGTGTGTGAGAGTGCGAGAGTGTGAGAGTGTGGTGTTTTTTTGCGGGGGGGGGGGGGGGGGGAAGGGAAATGACTAGTACTACTCTTTAAACTCTTTCTTGGTGGGCATTACCTTGTACATTTCTATACAATAATATTCTGCATTGCATACTGAAAAGGCAGCAGATGTTATAGAGGCCAGTTGGTAGATTTAGTTTTCTGGGTAGAGATATAGGTGTAACAGTAGCTTGAGGACAACGGCTGGACCCTGGGCACCTTCCTGGGAATGAGCCTGGGTCTATGAGCCTAGGGCACTCCTGTGGGTATATAGGGGCAGATTTATCAAAACCTGTGCAGAGAAAAAGTCGACCAATTGCCCATCGCAACCAATCAGATTGCTTCTTTCATTTTTAACAAGTAAACAGTAGCTTTACTGAAGTAGTTTCTCTGTGCCCAAGCGATACAGTATACAAATGTTTAGAAGGCACAGAAGATGTTTTTTCACACATTTAACATGAGAGGAGTTAGTATTCCCCTTTAGATTTGATGCAAGTCTAAGGGCGATCATGACTGGGTTATTTCTACTAGCTCTTTTAGGATAAAACTTGGAAAGAGCCTCCAAAATGAATACTCTGCTGTAAAGGACCTTCATGGATTGGCTTTCTGTGGCAGTAGACAGCTTAGAAGACTTGCTTTACTGGCCAGGGCCAGTCCTGTGTGGTTAGCAAGTGCATGCACTGTCAATGGCCCTGATTTATTAAGAGTGGAGTGTAGGTTTCTTTGTGGGTTTTAATTCTCTACAATTTTTTCCACAGTAGGTTTCCCTACATTTTATTTTTTTATTTTTTATTTTTATTAAACATGCTAATCTGTAGAGTTTTCTTCAACTGAAAGCCACTAGATTTTCTGTGGAAACCTTAGTAAATATGTTGGGCTTTTGTGAAAATGTCGGGAACACACCCCTTTTGTGACCACGCTCCCTTTTCACCGTCGGCCACGCCTCTTTTTTGGGTTCTCTCAGTAAAATGGATAATTAGTCGGGTAAATTCTGGCACAAAATCTGGCAAAATGCACCAGGAACTGGCGTATAACCCAACAAACCATGTTGGGTTTGCAATAGTAAATGAGGGCCAATGTGTATTATAGCGCATGTCTGACGAGTCTGTCAATGTTTCTGAAGGGAGCCAGAGAGAATTAGAATCACTGGCATACTCAACGCATTTGCACCATAGTACACAATAACTGCGCATCCACTGGTTAACTACACAGGATCACCGTTGATAGGCGAGCCACATGGTACAACACAACAGGATGTGCAGGCGTGACGCCAGCAGAGATACGTTGCCGGCCTGGTGCAAGCATGCCTTGCATAAGGTTGTTAACACCTACTGGAATGCATAACTAGTTTAACAAAGCTAAAAGACGTGACAAATTCACTTTAAAAGGGGTACTCTGCTGCAAACCATTATTATTATTATTATTATTATTTTTATTTGGACTCCCCAATCTTCATCCCCAATCCCAATCCCCAATCTTATCGAGGTACTCCGGTGTAAATTTTTTTTTTTATTTTTTTTTTTTTTTTAAATCAACTGGTGCCAGAAAGTTAAATAACAGATTTGTAAGTTACTTCTATTTAAAAATCTTAAATCCTTCCAGTTTTTTCACACACACACACGAAAATCCAAGGGTTAAAGGATGACCCAATGCTAACTTAGCACCAGGTACATGCAAGGTGTATCAGCAAAAGTAAATGCTATCAGATGCAGTAACAAAACAACAGTGTGCAAGTAAACCTAAATGGAAGGATAGCATACCAAACCCAACATTTTTCACTATTGCTTCATCCGCCTCGGACTTTTCCTCCTGAACATTTCTCTTGGACCGCCACATCCTTTTACTTGCTTTTGACAGTTCTGTGTTTTTCATGAAATTTTTTTGTATTAATAAAGTAATTTGACCCGTAAACGCATGTTCTTTTCCATGTATTATGAATTTATTTTCTTTCTGACCACAGTGCTCTCTGCTGACACCTCTGTCCATGTCAGGAACTGTCCAGAGCAGGAGAGGTATGCTATGGAGATTTGCTCCTACTCTGAACAGTTCCTAAAATGGACAGAGGTGTCAGCAGAGAGCACTGTGGTCAGACAAAGGAAGTTCAAAAAGAAGAGAACTTCCCGTGGAGCAAAGTTTTCCAGCGGAGTACCCCTTTAACTGGCAAGGAGTACATTAATGCAATTATTAGAAAAAAAACTAAACAAAACAAGAAAACATAATGAGTCACAGTAGCATCTGACCACTCAGCGGTGCAGGGAACGGCTGTACGACCACATTCAAGTACCTGGGGCCATTAACAGTCCTCGGCACAGCCAAGTGGCCCGGACCACCATTGAAATGGGCAAAACTGTGTCCTGGCTTCCAACATATTTTTCTTGTATATATGCAAAAAGGAAACATCTCCCTTATCCAGGCATATTACAAATCTGTACTACTACAGCATGTATTTCCCATTGGAAACAAAATGTTACATTATACACAGTTTTAAACACATTCTGATGTAGAATTTAAAAATACATTGCAGGAACAGAGTCTAAGATTTAGAACTGTGGAGCCTAGTTTACCTTGGTGGAAAGAGCTTCATATTCTCCAGCTCTGACAGCTGGCAGAGTCCTTCTACTTTCAGTGCGTGCGGCCTCTGCGTAAAGATACACTAGAAGAAGAGAGAAAAAAAAAATGTTTGAGAACTACACTGATATATTACACCAAAATGTAATGACAGCAAATAAGTCTTAAACTGAGGAATTTATTAAAAAAAAAAAAAAAAAGTTTGTGAAAACTGTGCATTATGGGGAAGATTTATCAAAATCTGTGTAGAAGAAGAGTAGTGCCATTTCCCATAACCAATCATTACTTATAAATTATTATTATTATTTTTTTTTTTTAAAAGGTCTGCACAGGTTTTACCGTAATTAATCTCCCTATGTGCTGGACTTCTAAAATGTATTTGCTAATACCATCTTCGCCCACAACCCCATATGCGAGAGGAAAAGCAACAATTACACTCCTGTTCCCATATCCTGTCCACCACACTAAGTATTTACTCGAGAGTAAAATTATCAGGAGATCTACTGAAAATCCCCTAGATTTGCATGGTAAAAAAAACAAAAAAAAAAAAAAAACACTAGCTCAGAGTGGAGAATCGAAGGGAATCCTTCTGACACCTTTTCAAACATGTGTCTATAGCCTTTAACTAGTGATAAGCAGATTTATTCGGAACACATCTGATTGAGTGAATGTCACAAAATATTTGGACTTTGTCGATTCCACTTTGTTTGTGATTTACTTCAAGATTCCCTGACTGGCCAGGTATAAAATGTATTGCCTTGTTATTGAGCCCTAAATTAGTGTGTAGTGTGCACAAAAATACTCAACACTTCAGGTCTGTATTTAGGGCCCCGTGTCTTCATTGCGGCTTTTAGTGACCATTTAGTGATCACTTGAGGCTTCAGCCTATCCTGCGCAGAGCTCTATTGATCACTAAAGGTCACACAGAAAGACTCTAGGCCTAGATACCAATTGGAGTGGGAAACAGTATTTTTACCCATACTTTTGCTGGTCCAAAAGGTGTGAAGTAGTGGTGATGACCACTTTATACTTGTGTAAGCCAGGGATGCTTTATTCATTTTATTTCACATACTTTTGACAAAGAGCGAATGCGCTCGAAACACGTCAAGATGTGTCAGACGTTGTGAAGTTGTTACATGCTGTTTTTAAAGAGGATTTACAAATAAAGCTGCTATTCTTCAGTGTTTGATTACCAAAAATAAAGCATAGAATGAATTAAAGGGATGATCCAAGTCAGGGATGAATAAACAAAGGCACGGATAGCAACCTAGACCACTTGTAACTACTCTAACAGAAAAGGAGGCAATCTAGGTAAAGTTTACAAATATATAATCTTTATTGAATAGGTAAAAAAATAAAATAAAAATTACATATTAAAATCACGAGAGGCAGGATATGGTGGTCAGACACAAACACTGAAAAGCAGGGCGAGACTGTCCCAAGTAATAGACTAAGGAGTTAATACAATATAAATAAATAGCAGTGATTTACTCTGTATTTAAAGTAAAATCCTCCAAACGCACAGATGAATGGCTAAACAGGATTAATGAATATATAAGTAATGGAGGTTACAGTAAAACAGAGATGTTCCTCTATAGGGTGCATGACTGGTATGTTTGATTATACATGCTTTGCTTTTATTTTCAGTCTCCCCTCTATTATTATTTGATTTTGGATATACCATCTGTTTTACTGTAAACTCCATTACTTATATATTCATTAATCCGGTTTAGTCATTAGATTTTACTATAAATACAGAGTAAATCACTGCTATTTATTATATTGTATTAACTCCTTAGTCTATTATTACTTTGGACAGTCTCACCCTGCTTTTCAGTGTGTGTGTGTGTCTGACCACCATATCATGCCTCTTGTGATTTTAAATATGTATTTTTTTTTAACCTATTGTTCAATAAAGATTATATATTTGTAAACTTTACCTAGATTGCCTCTTTTCTGTGAGAGTCATCCCTGACTTTGGTAATACATTTCCTGGCCTTGGCACTCGGGCATAAATTCCATGGGTTGGATGCAATTTCCAGGACAACTTTGATAAACAATATAGATGTAGGTGGTCGGCACTTCCGCAATGGTGGTGGTGCGTGAGGCAAAGATGCTGTAAATATACAAAGAAGGCCCAGCACTCACCAAGGTAGATGCAAGAATGTGAAGTTTATTCACATAAGTGGACAGAACGCGTTTCGGCAGGATAGCCTTCCTCTGCCTTCACATTCTTGCATCTACCTTGGCGAGTGCTGGGCCTTCTTTGTATATTTACTTTGATAAACAGTGATGCTTTACACATTATTGATTTACAGTGTAATCTGGTAAGGCACAGTGTCCCCTCACCAAAAAAAAAAAAAAAAAAAAAAAAATTAGCTATATAGTGGCGCATGTCACAGACTATATTGCACCACAATCAGGCATATCTTCTGCTCTTAATGAGGAAACCCCACGTAGTAAGTAGATATTGCCCTTTCATTTAGGATTCTTTCTAGCTTTGGCTTCAAAAACTTAACATGAGAACACACCCTTAGGCTAGGTTCACACGCCAGAATTTCTACACTGAATTTTGCATGAATTTATAGCCAATTCACTTAAATGGAATTCCTACAAACAGAAATTCTACAGCAGAAATCCTGCCATGTGAATGGGACAGCAGACTCCCATTGAAGTGTTTTTTTGCTATAAATCCATGCAGAAATTCTGCTGTGTGAACCCAGCCAGAGATCTTGTTTAGAAGTATTACGATGTACATTTTACAGGCATAACCATGATGATACACTATATACAAAAGGATCATTTTAATAATGAGTATTTTCTATGCATTCTATACTTTAGCTTAGTTTCATCAGAAGTAAGATTATAAAAGATTTGTTTCTCACCTGGGACATGCAGTTCACTTGCAAGTTTTTCAGCAAAGTTTTTTGCACAGGAAACACATTCAGCCATGGTCACATTCCGGACAGGAATAAAGGGGCACACATCCAGAGCACCCATACGAGGGTGCTCCCCTAAAGAGATGTGTATTGACATACCTGATTACTGTAATGGCATATCATTTGAAAGGCACCATGCTTCAAAATAAATTATCCTACTATTTAATTGGTTTAAAAGTTTGGGAAATAGAGGAGTTTCCGAAAAAAGCAACATGTTTGGTGTTGCAAAGTTACCATAGCAGGTTTTAAAAAAAAATAAATAAATAAAATAAAAAAGGCTCCCCCGACGTTTTTGTTTTAATACTAGTATGAAATAACAATTGAGCAGCTTTCCCTTAGCATTTAGTTTTTATGGTTATTCCTCCTAAAAGTAGGTTGACATCTGAGTGTGACTTCTTTGCAAACAAGGATATTCTTCTTACACAGTTTAAGGGTATGTTTACACTGCAGAATTTCCGCAATTCCACAGAAATTCCGTTCAGCAAAGTTTGCTTAACGGAATTTCTGTGTTCCCAGAAAACAGATTTCTTAAGAACTTCAATAGGACGCCATGGAATTCTGCAAAATACGAGACTGATCTAATATTTTTTGCGGAATCCGGAATGTACGCGGAGTGCCCACCATGAAAATTCTGCTGTCTACATGAGACTACAGAATCCCATTGAAATAAATAAAACAAGAGACAGCGCTCCGTAGTGTGATACCGTTATCTAACAGGATAAAAAAGGTAGAAGTGGTAATTACTACAAAAAGTTACACTCCGCCAAGTGTAACCATGGATAAAAGCAATAGTGTTAGGTGCCTGCAGCCGCTCCACGTCCAATTCGGTATAAAAAATGCAAAAGAAACCTCCAACCTAATGACGGGATTCAAAAGGCACTGGACACACATTTGTGGGGTCTCAGGTTTATTCACCCATGATGCAACGTGTTTCACAGTAAGATTGCTTTATCAGGTCTGAACTAAATAGGCATGAAAAGGGGGTAGTCTAGTGGTGAAAACGTATCCCCTATCCTAAGGATAAGGATGTACGGGGGCCCCGGCTCGCTGGCCAGATAGCGCGTTCACCACTGCAACGAGTGGCAGCCGACCCGCCCCCTCAATACATCCCTATGGCAGAGCCGGAGATTGCCGAAGGCAGCGCTCCAGCTTTACCAAACAGTTTTATTGAGGGGGCTTCCCGCGGGCTACTGGGGCCCCATACAGGATATCGCGGGGGGTCCCAGCGATTGGACCCCCCGCGATCTGAAACTTATCCCCCATCCTTAGGATAGGGGATAAGTTTTTCACCACTGGATATCTCCTTTAAAATTACAGCAGAATTCTGCAAAATTTCACTGCAAGCTTCGCAGAACTGAATTTGAGCGAAATTGCGGAATTCCGCCGTGTGATCATAGCCTAATACTGTCAGTGCCGATTAGATACTGTTGGACAATTGGGTGATATCAGCTGGGGGTATGTACCTATCTGGCCTATTTATTCATAGATTTCTAGGAGGAAAAAAAAAAAAAAAAAAACACACCATACTGGTCTACGAAGAGATGCTGGGGAATAAAAGTATTTACTAAAAAGGAACATGTCAGGAGTGTTGAAATTTCCTATTTAATCTCAGATCAAATAGGTAGCCATGTCATGGTTCAAAAACTATTTGAAAACAGAGTTTTGTGATATTGGTGATCAACCCAAAATGCAGTGTGTATAGAAATAAATACGAGACAACCAAAAGGGTTGTCTCAAAAGAGGAAAGATTCATATTAAAAAAGGGAAATTTTAGTTTGTGCCGCCCTGGGGACATGGCTGTGCTTGTCTGGGTACTGATTGTGCAGTGTCCCAGTACTCATGTCCCCGCTACAAATACACTGCTCAAAAAAATAAAAATGGGAACACAAACACAATGTAACTACAAGTCAATCCCACTTCTGTGAAATCACACTGTCCACCCAGGAAGCAACACTGATTGACAATCAACTTCACATGCTGTTGTGCAAATGGAACAGACAACAGATGGAAATTATAGGCAATTAGCACCCCGAATAAAAGAGTGGTTCTGCAGGTAGTGACCGCAGACCACTTCTCAGTTCCTATGCTTCCTGGCTGATGTTTTGGTCCCTTTGAATGCTGGTGGTGCCTTCACTCTAGTGGTAGCATGAGACGGAGTCTACAACCCATTCAAGTGGCTCAGGTAGTGAAACTCATCCAGGATGGCACATCAATACGAGCTGTGGCAAAAAGGTTTGCCGTGTGTCAGCGTAATGTCCAGAGCATGGAGGCGCCACCAGGCCAGTACATCAGAAGACGCAGACAACAACCCAGCAGCAGGACCGCTACCTCCACCTTTGCGCAAAGAGGAGCAGGAGGCGCACTGCCAGAGCCCTGCAAAATGACCTCCAGCAGGCCACAAATATACATGTGTCCACTCGAACAGTCAGAAACAGACTCCATGAGGGTGGTATGAGGGCCCGACATCCACAGGTGGGGGTTGTGCTTACAGCCCAACGCTGTGCAGGATTTTTGGCATTTGCCAGGGAACACCAAGATTGTCAAATTCGCCACTGGCGCCCTGTGCTCTTCACAGATGAAAGCAGGTTCACACTGAGCATGTGACAGTCTGGAGACGCTGAGGAGAACGTTCTGCTGCCTGCAACATCCCCCAGCATGACCGGTTTGCCGATGGGTCAGTAATGTGTGGGGCGGCATAGCCCTCCACGCGCTTTCCAGAGGTGGCCTGACTGTGATTAGGTACCAAGATGAGATCCTCAGACCCCTGGTGAGACCATTTGATGGAGCGGTTGACCCTGGGTTCCTCCTAATGCTAGACCTCATGTGGCTGGAGTGTGTGTCAGCAGTTCCTGCAAGATGAAGGCCTTGATGCTATGGACTGGCCCGCCCGTTCCTCAGACCTGAATCCGATTGAGCACATCTGGGACATCATGTCTCGCTCCATCCACCAACACCACGTTGCACCACAGACTGTCCAGGAGTTGGCGGATGCCTTAGTCCAGGTATGGGAGGACATCCCTCAGGAGACCATCCGCCACCTCAGCAGGAGCATGCCCAGGCATTGTAGGGAGGTCATACAGGCACGTGGAGACCACACACACACACACACACACACTACTGAGCCTCATTTTGACTTGTTTTAAGGACATTACATCAAAGTTGGATCAGCCTGTAGTGTGGTTTTCCACTTTGATTTTGAGTGTGACCCCATATCCAGACCTCCATGGGTTGATAAATTTGATTTCCATTGATAATTTGTGTGCGATTTTGTTGTCAGCACATTCAACCATGTAAAGACGAAAGTATTTCATACGATTAGTTCATTCATTCAGATCTAGAAGGTATTATCTTAGGGTTCCCTTAATTTTTTGAGCAGTGTATGTGATGTTGTCGTGTGGCTAAGGAATTTCTGTTCTAAAAGCCTAAAACTTTGTGGGAGTTTTCATGAGGTCACTGTTTGTTTTTAACTGAAATCAGACATTTAAGAGTTAAACATTAATATTACCTCTGTATCAGATGAGTGAATCATTAGTCACATGACACACTCTAGCTATGTAGAAGTGTCTGGAAAAGCTGAGGAAGGAATTTCTAGTCCAAGTCCCTCAACCAGTGCAGTCTGGATTGTGCCAGAGTAATGTGAGGAGTCTCTGCTCCTGCTGGGTAGATCAGTCTAGTCAGAACTGTCGTCTCTAGCCAGAGAAGAGTGAACATCTCTAGCTCTTCCAAAAATGACACAGCCCCAGAGCCAAGTTATAATACCACACACAACCTGAGGACAAAAGTGATGCTGAATATAGAAGAAATTAGCTCTGTGTCTTAAGGACTCAGCCCATTTGGGCAAGACAAATTATATTTTAACATTTTCTTTTTTCCTCCTCGCCTTCAAAAAATCCTAACTTTTATGTTTTCACACTGTACAATTTACGGTAAAAATGACATGTGTTCTTTATTCTTTGGGTTAATACGATTAAAATGATACCCATAACATATTATTACTGTTGTGCTTAAAAAAAATTAAAATAAAAAGATTTGCAAACTTTAACCAAATTAGTACGTTTGTAATACCCTTACCTATAACTTATTTTTACGTATAAGGGCTCATTTGTTTGCGCCGTGATCTGTACTTTTTATTGATACCATATTTGCTTATATAAAACTTAACACTAATTTTTTAGGAATAAAATATAAAAAAAAAAAAAAAAAAAAAAAAAAAAAAAGCTATTTTGGACGTTTTACATTTTATTTTTGCGTTCACCGTACGGTATCCTTAACATTTTATTTTAATAGTCTGGATTTTTATGCATGCGGCGATACCAAATTTGTATATAAATTACATTTTTTTTTAACACATTTGGGGTGAAATAGGGAAAAGGGGACAATTTAAGTTTTTATTGGGGGAGTGGTTTTTTACTTTTATTTTTAGACTTAGGAGACTATTTATAGCAATCATTCGGTTGCTGATACTGTTCAGTGCTATGCATAGGGCATAGCACTGATCAGTGTTATCGATCATCTTCTGCTCTGGTCTGCTCGATCGCAGACCAGAGCAGAAGACCCGTGGAAGGCAGCGGAGGCAGGTGAGGGGACCTCCGTCTGCCGTTCTGGATGATCGGATCGCCGCGGCAGTGCTTCGGGCGATCTGATCATCCATTTTAGTGACTGCGATGCTGCAGATGCCGTGATCTGTATTGATCACGGCATCTGAGGGGTTAATGGCAGGTCCATGGCTGCTATCAGCAGCCGGGACATACCGCGCATGACCCAAGCATCGCTCCAATGCATGCCGTTATGCACCAGGACATACATTTACGTCCGGTGTCATTAAGGGGTTAAAGAGACAGTGACCAACTCTGGCTAAAGAGACTGTATTTTGTTTGGATCTGCACAGAACATTAAGTAAAAAGTTCTGCTTGTTCCAAAAAATAAAATAAAAAATCTGGATTTCTTATTCCTGCATGAAACTTTGGGTACAACCCATCTGGAAAATGTGTTGTTGGACTCCAGGAAATCACCAGGTTATCAATTGTACAGAAATACATGGCTGTCAACAGAAAGCTACATTCTTCTAATACAGAATAAAAGAAAGAGTGCAGTCATTTGATGGAGCTGTTCCCTTATCTGTGCATTGGTCATAGATATCAGCACAGGGCACATAAGTAACCGATTCCCCTCTTTTGGCTGATCACCCATAGCTTCTATGTCAGAGAGAGGACAGGCGAGTACTGGAAGGCAGTAGCAGTTTGGCACCAATGGGGAGAAGAGAACTGTGTGGCCAGTCACCGTTCTAGGGAACATTGGGATAGGCATTGTTTTGGTGCAAGCAGTTACTTACCTTTATGTTTACTCATATCAATTAACTTAAAAGCAACACGAGCCGCATTTAGCGCTCCTTCAACAACTGCCTCTGGTGTTCCCACAAAGGTGTACACTGTTCTGTTGGTGGATGCTCCAGGGTCTACATCTAATAATCGACATCCTTCTGTCTCAGAAATAGCTACTGCCAGTGCATCAATAGTCTAGGAAAAGGGGACATTTGATAACATTAGAAGACTGCTTCCCAAAATGAATTAACTTGTTCCTCACCTCAATCTCCCTTTTTTGTGCTGATTAGAGATGAGCAAACTTACAGTAAATTAGATTCGTCACGAACTTCTCAGCTTTCCGGTGCTCCGCTGGGCTGGAAAAGGTGGATACAGTCCTAGGAAAGTCTCCTACGACTGTATCCACCTTTTCTAGCCCACGGGAGCACCTGAAAGCTGAATTTATGCAGGAAAAGTCAACTGCCGAGCCGAGAAGTTTGTGACAAATCGAATTTACTGTAAGTTTGCTCATCTCTAGTGCTGACCCCCGAACTGACTCCAGTTGGCATTCGAGTATGACACCGGAGCACCGACTGGTGCCATTTACTTGCTGTTAAAAGATTCCGGAAGAGTTACGGCACGCTATGGTGCCACCTGTGTTCAAAGCATATAGCAATGTGCACATCTATTTATTAGGAAGAGTGCTGAAGGACACACTGCCACTCCTCAGCCAGGTGTTTGCATATTGATCCAGCTTAGTCTGCCGCACTATTGTGTCCCGTCAAATTAATGTATACAAGTGGGAAGCACTCCATATGGCAGTCACTCAGTGACTCAGTTCTGATCATTGAAATGAATGGTGTTCACCGGAGTATACGTCAACATACCTTTAACGTACTACAGTGGGGGAGATTTATCAAAATCTTGAAATAAGAAAAGACACTTCGTGTCGGCACTGCTACTCAAGGACTGACTTCTGTGGTTACTGCTGTCCCTACTCACGCACCCTTCAATGCGGACGTGCTCCCAATGCTCATCCAAAACATAGATCCAAAATCCAAAAGAAATTAGTGATAAGGCACTCTGGTCTTCCGCAAACACTTATTGAAAAAACTGGTCATACAACGCCTGGCCAACAGCACATGAAAGTAGCACATAATAATAAGGAAGAATGAAAGTTTTTAGGATCATGGGGGAGATTTCTCAAATCCTGTCCAGAGGAAAAGTTGCTGAGTTGCCCATAGCAACCAGTCAGATTGTTTCTTTCATTTTCCAGAGGCCTTTTCAAAAATGAAAGAAGTGATCTGATTGGTTGCTATGGGCAACTCAGCAACTTTTTCTCTGGATGGGTTTTAATAAATCTCCCCCTATATGTACAGAAAATACAAGAGGTGGTGACAGACAATTATTACTGCAGAAGGAAACAGTTTATTGTACGCACAGACAGGTTAGGTGCTCTGGGCTTGAACACATGGAGCGATGTATTCCCCATGGATTAAATCATTATTAAATTCCAGTGAGTGTTACAACCTGAAATTACCTGTAATGTGTATAAAAGTGCTATTCAGTCTCATTCTATAGTTGGTTTTATTGCAGTAGTATATGGTTTTTAATGTTATTGTTAATTAAGTATTGTATTAAGAAATAAATAGGATGAGGCATGTTGAGGAAGTTAGAGGTCATTGATTAAGCGCAGGTACGTGAAACGGCCCGTTGGCCAGGCGTTGTATGACCAGTCTTCAATTAGAGAGCTTGCGGACGACCCGAGCACCTCCTCAATTCTTTCGTTTGGAGATCTATCAAGACCTGTGCAGAGAAAAAAAAATAAATAAAAATTAAAATTGTCCAGTTGCCCATGGCAACCAGATTTCTTCTCATTTTTATCAAGGCCTCTGCAAAATTTAAGAAGCAATCTGGTTGCCATGGGCAACTGCACCACTCTACCTCTACACAGGTTTTGAAAAATCTCCCCCAGTATAAATAGGGCCTAACTAGTATTTCTTTTCAATTCAGTTTTATTTCAAGTTTTAGTGAGCAAAACAAGGATTGGCTGTACCAATTCTGTAGCAGGTGGTGACTTTGTGGTCACAAGGACCCCCACAGACACAGGGCACCCCGACTCTGGAGTAGTTGCTGTAATTCCATGAGTAACACCCAGGCAGTGCATACTCATGGTTAGGGGTAGCACCCCTGTAGGATGGGAGAAAGTCAACAGTCACTCTGGGGACAACTCGGAGGACCAGGTGATCAATGTCATACACCTTGGAAACATTTTCTGAGGAGTACAGTGAATCCAGAATGACAATGATACCAGGCTACACTCTTATTGACCTTTATAAATTAATAACACTGACAATACACAGCTATCAGTTCACATTGTTCCTTGCATTTTATATGGAGGTTAACGAATGGGATATAAAACCATTCATTGCATCTGTAGTTGTGCTAGATGCCAAATAGTTCAAAAAAAATAAAAAATAAATCTACGTGTCCTTAATAGGGTGTGCTGGCTATAATACCATGTTCACCACAGAATTTGATTCTGCTGCTCTGTGCACATGGCAGAATTTCCGTGCGAGATGTTTCTGGCGCGCAAAATTTAATTTTCCGTGTCCAGACAAAGAATGAACACATTCATTCTTTATGTGGAGATCGCACAGAATGCCTAGCCAACTATGAGACGGCACATAACTGTGTGGTCCACCTTAATGTGTGGACATTCCAGTATGTGAACATAGCCTTATAATAACTAAATTTGCTCAAGTAGTAGTTTCAATGGAAAATGGAGGGAAAAAAAATACTTTCCATAAATAAGAAATGTGTATGCAATTCCCTACAAACTCCACAGTGACACACACACAGATATGCTACATTGACATTTCAAACAGGATTGATGGAACGGTCACAATAATAAGTTGGGGGAAGGAAGATCGATTGGATTTCTGTTAAATTGCTGAAGCATAACATTGCAAGGACCTACAATATCATTAATATGTAAATCAAGTTATTTTACCCTAATTTGTCTGTGTGTACGTCACGTGTACTCCCCCCCCCCAAATTAATCAAAATGGCGCACGCTCTTTATAAATAGCATAGATTTAAACAAGTTTCAAAGTGTGGTCTGGGCTACAGTGAGTTTGAACATAAATTGCTAAATCTGCTGCTAATAATATTGTAACCACTGCAAAAGCAAAAACATATAAAGTAAATTTTTTCAAATTCGACAAATGTACATACAAAAGCTGTGTAAATAGATGAATAAATCCCCCATAAACATGCTCACCTCTTTGATTCTCCCTTCTGAGAAGTTAGGGACACATTCCACAATTTTGGACATGATTTCACCTGCCCCCTTCTCTCAGACTAGCTGTCTGTTTGTGAGGCTGCTCATTTACCTGTTGAAAATGTTCTGTCTGCAGGAGTTACACATTAACTCATCAAGCAGAGCCACAAGATGGGAGTGAGAACACTTCGAAGCCCAGCTGTTTTGTTTATGCAAGTTTAGCCCCATTCATGTAAGGCCTTGTTCACATGGCGGAATTTCCAAGCGGAATCTGGTGGAAAAATTCCGCTCTGAAATTCTTTTGCACTACGCACATGGCAGAATTTCCATTGCCGAAACATCTGCCGTGGAAATTCTGATTCCGGACTCTGCAGAAAGAATTGACATTTCAATTCTTTCTGCAGAATCCACTTGGAAATGCGTTGCTGTTTAGGCTAAGTTTCTACTTGGTTTTTGGTCCTGCGTTTTTTAGTTTGAAAAAACGCCTGAAAAAACGCCAGTGCAATTTCCTGCATCTGGCGTTTTTTCTGGTGTTTTTCCATTTGTGTGGAAATTGCATTTTCGGCCCCCCAAAAAATTAAAATAAATAAAAGGATGCAGTATTGATGGAAAAAAAATGTGTTTAACGAAATATATATTTTTTATAACAAAATGTTAATTAATTTTTAATAAAGTATGTGAGTGTTTCACTTTTTTTTCCCTCTCTTTTTTGACATTTTTTCAGGTAGTACTACTACTCCCAGCATGGAACAGACTGTCTCATAATGGGAGTAGTAGTACCTGTACTTATAGACATATCGCCCAATGCCATTGTCCATAATATAGCAGAGATGCAGAGCGGCTCTATACTGCGTTCGCATCTCTGCTCTGTACTCCGGCCAATGATGTGAATAGAACATCATTCATTCATATTTTCCTTCCACCCAGAGTGGTGATTGGCCGGATGGTTGCAGCCATATCAGCGCTCTCAGTGGGAAATATGAATGAGTGATGTTCTATTCATCTCACTGGTCGGAGTATAGTGCAGAGATGTGAGCGCTGTATAGAGCCGCTCCACATCTCTGCAATAGAAAGGACGATCACAACGGATGTCAGGAATTGCACCCGCTGTGATCTTTCCTTAACTGCAGGTACTACTACTCCCATCATGGAGCACGCTCTGCTCCATGTTGGGGGCTGTAATACCTGCAGTTAAGGAAAGATCACAGCAGATCACTCCTAACACCCATTGTGATCCTCCTGTATAATGTATAGATGCGGCCGAACGCTCTTCTATGGTCCCCTGCACTGACGTATATATACACCTATTCATATTTCCCACAGAGAGCTGTGATTGTCTGGAACCATCGGCCAATCACAGCTCTCTGTAGGAAATATGAATAGGTGTATATATACGGCAGTGCAGGAGACTAGAGATGAGCGAACTTACAGTAAATTCGATTCGTCACGAACTTCTCGGCTCGGCAGTTGATGAATTTTCCTGCATAAATTAGTTCAGCTTTCAGGTGCTCTGGTGGGCTGGAAAAGGTGGATACAGTCCTAGGAGACTCTTTCCTAGGAATGTATCCACCTTTTCCAGCCCACCGGAGCACCTGAAGGCTGAACTAATTTACGCATGATAAGTCATTAACTGCCGAGCCGAGAAGTTCATGACGAATCGAATTTGCTGTAAGTTCGCTCATCTCTACAGGAGACCATAGAAGAGCCGCCGGCAGCATCTATAAATTATACAGAAGGATCCCAACAGAACCCGGGGCGATCTGTCGATTAGTACAGGTACTACTACTACTCCCATCATGTGTTCCATGCTGGGAGTAGTAGTACCACCTAAAAAATTAAGAATAAAAAGTGAAAACCACACACACATTAGATTTTTATTATTGTCGGCTATATTTTTTGTGCCCTGCCCGCACACATAAATTGATCCCTGTGTAAAAATTTATAAAAATTTTGTTCTAAAAAGATCAATTTAATTTCAATAATTTTTTCTAATCATTTTTTTAATGGTACCCTATGAAATTTTATTAAAAAAGGTATCTCCATCACTTTTTTGGATCGCTAAGTCCAAAAGAGAATAAAACCGCATGAAAAAACGCCAAAGTTAAAACCCACATGGTGTTTTTCTTGGCGTTTTTTTCCTCCTATAAAAAAAAAAGCGCCATGATTTCAGGGGAAAAAACGTCAGTGGCTCAACATGCTGCAATTTTGCAAAACCGCCCAGGAGCTGAAAAACGCCAAAAAAGAGTGAAAAAAATGACAAAAGGGATAAAAAAAAAATGCCAAATTGAAAAACGGCAAGTGGAAAAAGAATTTTGAGATTTCTCATTGATTTACAGCTAACATCTGGCCGCAGCGTTTTTTGGCCGAAAAAACGCCATGCGGCAGAATTGGCGTTTTTCTTGCCGATCCCCCCCCAAAATAAAAACAAGTAGAAACTTAGCCTTATGGAGACAGAACATTTCCGAGAAGTCCTAGCGCCGGCTTATGTGCCGCTGCCTGCAGTTTTTGGAATATCCACCCAGAAATTTTCCAGGCAAACATTCCGCTAGGTACATAATGTATTTAGTGCTTCCTGCTGAGAATGGGATGCTGACGTATACTGTGGCAGAGAGCGGCGGATGTCATTCATATCAATGGCCTGAACAAAGTCACCTAGTGACTCCATTCTTTTCTCATCTATTTCACATGTTTTAGGGTATGATGACTCTGCGTTCCTGCCCCATTAATCGGATCCATCGGTAACCCCCTGAAAACTGGATGCAGATGTATACTGTTAACAGGAACAGCAGACCCCAATCACTTCTATGGCTGAATGGAGTCCCCTATTTACTCCTTTTCAAATGTATGCTCAATTTTTAAAAGCACAAGAGCCTCAGTTATGAGTATGCTTAAAATAAGCATATATGTTTAGAGAATAGGCTGAATGTGTCAGTAGTTGATCACATTTGGCCCATTAAATTCAATGGACCGGCTGTCTGAACATCGCAGTATAAGGGTATGTTCACACAGCAGAATTTCAATGCGGATTTCTACAAAAGAATTTCACCGGAAATTCCACCCAAATTTTCAGTTCATTGATTTCAATGGGATTCTGCAGTCCCATTCAGACAACGGAATTTCCGTGGCTGAAATGCTACTTTCCACATTCTGCAAATATATAAGACGAGTCTTCCATTTAGTGGAATTGAGCTACTAAATCCTATTGAATCCCATTGAAGTGCTTTAATTTCATCAGAATTCAGTTTTCTGATGTAAAATAATATGCATAATATACAATATCATTGTAATCTGTGGATCAAGGTAATTGAACAAGGGTATAGAAATACAAAATGGCTGAACTGACCTTTTGAAACAAGTTAAATATATACAAGTTGAGCTTGCTGAATCCTATAGATAGAATAGCTGAAGCTAAGAAATATTTCATGACCATAACTGTATACCATAACTATATGCTTATATGAGCAAACCTAAATAGAATCTTTGGCTTGTAAGGAAGTGTTCAACATCCAATCAGATGTTAGCCACTGGTATATAAGTTCAAGACTTCAAAGCTGAAGGAAGGAGGCGGGGCCAAGCCAGCCTGAAGGAGAACACATGAGGACGTCTGGATGAAGAAGGATGAAAGAAGGAGGAGTTCATCTTAAAAGGACATTTCAAGATGAATCCACTATGTTATATGAACTTATTAGGCCTAAAATGGTGAGATGAGATTATTCTGCCTCTATTATTTAAGGATCTCCTACATAGTGTTTATTTAGTCTAATATTGTTAATTGTACTTAAAGGGGTACTCCGGTGGAAAACGTATTTTGAAATCAACTGGTGCCAGAAACAGATTTGTAAATGACTTCTATTAAAAAAATCTTTACCCTTCAAATACTTTTTAGCAGCTGTATGCTACAGAGGAAATTCTTTTTTATTTATTTTTAGCCTTGTCCACAGTGCTCTCTGCTGACACCTCTGTCTGTGTCAGGAACTGTCCAGAGCAGCATAGGTTTGCTATGGGGATTTTCTCCTGCTCTGGACAGTTCTTGAAACGGGCATCAGGTGTCAGCAGAGAGCACTGTGGACAAGAAAAGAAATTAAAAAAGAAAATAATTTCCTCTGTAGCATACAGCTGCTAAAAACTACTGGAAGGGTAAAGACTTTTTAATAGAAGTCATTTAAAAATCTGTTTAACTTTCTGGCACCAGTTGATTTAAAAAATAAATAAATAAACTAGTTTTCCACCAGAGTACCCCTTTAAAGACAATATACCTATTAGGGATGAGCGAATCGAATCAGACGAATCCGAATTTGTTACGAATTTAGGGAAAAATTTGATTTGTAATGAATGCGAATATCACCGCAATTCGATCGCGTGAATCGCTTCATAAAACTCCATTTAGTGCAGTCCAGGCTCCAGGGGATGGGCATTTAAAATGGTGAATCCACATGTGAGGGCATGGGGCAAGGAATCCTGGGAAGGTGGGAACAAGGGTCGGTGGGATGACCCTGAATCACATGCAGCATGCAGCCTATCAGCAGCCAGCCAGCCTTGTGATGTCACAGCCCTATATAAATCGCCAGCCATCTTGTGGAGAGTCACATCAGCGTTCTATTACAGAAAGAGAGGGACAGACAGTAGTGCGTATTGCACAGAAAAGCATTTTTACAGCAGCGATTCACCTCCCAGTCACATCAGCGTTCTATTGCAGAGAGGGACAGAGAGCAGTGTGTTGCACAGAAAAGTTTTTTTTACAGCAGCAATTCACCTCAAGCCCAAATCCAGCCTAGAAGCACTGATAGGGAAGGTAATGAGATTAAGAGAAAGAGTGCAATTTTAGGTGTGGTACACAGAGACTGTGTGCTGCTGCACTGGTGTGTACAACAACTGAAAAACTCATAGGAGCCAGCCAGTGGTGTACCATTTTGTTCCTGTTAAAGTCTTAAGGGCTTAAATACTATGACAGACCAAGCAAAAGTACACACCTGCTGGTGTTGTAGACAAATACTGTTTTAAGCATACTGGAGCGAATTGTCCTCCCCTCATAAGTGCATACCACATACGTACATCTAAGTGGTGTACCATGTAGTTCCTGTTAAAGTCTTAAGGGCCTAGATACTGTTAAAGGACAGCCAAAATTACACACCTGCTGGTGTTGTAAACAAATACTGTTTTAAGCATAGTGGAGTGTTTTGTACTCCCCTCATATACACACTAAGAATGTCAGGCAGAGAAGTGCTAGGACATGCACAGAGGAGTGGCAGAGGCCTAAATTCATCAGGTAGAGGTCACAACAGGCTAGGGGCGAGTAGCAGCAGGAGTTGCAGCAAGAGGCCTGAGCTCCCGGTATCAGTTAGCGGTTGGGTCTTGACCAGAAACCCATCTGCCATCATCGATTGGTTAACACGGTCATCCACTTCATCACAAGTGACATCTGACACCCCCAGTCAACAGTCGGTGGGTTCCTCAGACACAACCCTCAGTTGGCATGGCATGGGAACCGTCTCTGTCCTCCCATTGCCTCTTTCCTATGCTGTTCCCTGCCCTAAAGAAGTATTTTATGCTGTGGGTTCAGCTCCACTATTTAGTGAGGACAAGCTAATAGAGAACAGTCAGCAGCTATTTCCCAGCCAAGAAGTGGAGGAGACATCCGCTGCTTACTACGCTAGGCAGGCAAGTAGTGATGAGGAGAGTGGCATGGAAGATGGTGTTGCAAGCGTTCAGGCTCCTGAAGCTGACACTGTTGAGGAACCTGAGGAGGACATCAGTGACATACAGACATAAATCGATGAGGATGATGAAGCTGATCGCACTTGGGAGCCGGGTCAGAAGGGGCTTCATCATCATCAGGAGAAGAGGGTGGCAGGTTGCCCTTGAGGCAGCAGCTGAACCAGCAAGGTGGTGGCATGGCAGTCAGCATGGTGACAGAAGTGGAAAGTCTGGAGCCAAAAGTGCCAGGGGTAGACCAACTGCTTCGCGGCAGCCTACCTTCCTGGTAGGTAGTGGAACAGGGTTTCCTGGAGTCAGTGGCAGTAGCAGTCAATCAGTGCAGACTGTTGGTGGGAAAATCAGCTACTCGGCAGTGTGACAGTTTTTCATCAAGATGTGTCGGCAGAAGGTGAAGCGTGGCCAGGGTCCCAATGTTGGCACCAC
Organism: Hyla sarda; assembly: GCF_029499605.1. NCBI lineage: Eukaryota > Metazoa > Chordata > Amphibia > Anura > Hylidae > Hyla > Hyla sarda. The sequence continues at coordinate 71,217,525 of NC_079196.1, forward strand.
AGCCCTGCGTCAACATATGCAGTGTCACCATAAAGCGGCCTGGGAGAACCGTGGCTCCGATGTGGTGGCCAGCCTGTTGCATCACCCAGTGGCACACCGCTTCCACATCGCTCCAGATGCTCCTGCTCCTCTTACTTCGAGTCAGTCATTCCGCCAGCAATCCATCGGCCAAGCCCTGTCCAAGAGACAACAGTCGTCCAACGGCGCAGAAGCTGAATGTGCTCCTGTCCAAGTTGCTGGTGCTGCAGTCCCTCCCTTTTCAAATGGTGGACTCTGCACCTTTCAGAACTGTTGGCTTGTGCTGAGCCAGGGTGGAGAGTCCCAAGCCGTCATTTCTTTGCAAAGAAGGCAATACCAGCCCTGCCCAATTTTGTGGAAGAGAAGGTGGGCCAGTCCTTGACCCTGTCGGTGTGTACCAAAGTGCATGCAACACCGATGTGTGGAGCTGTAACTATGGTCAGGAAAAATACATGTCCTTTATGGCCTAATGGGTAAATGTGGTTTCTGCACAGCCACAACAGCAAATTGGACAGGTCACGCCTCCAAGCTCTCAGGCTGTTTGTCCTGTGACAGTGTGTTGGCCTCCTCATCCTCCACTGTGTCCTTAGCCTCTACTGCATGGATAAGTCTCAGTGCCCCTCCAGCATACCCTGTGTGCAGGGTATGGCGGTGTCACGCTGTTCTACACATGGTTTGCCTTGGCGAACAGAGTCACACAGGGGAGGAACTGGTAAAACTCATTCATCAAGAAATCAAATCATGGCTTACTCCACGAAAACTTGAAATGGGAACCATGGTGACCAACAAGGGGAAGAACTTCTTGTCTACGCTGCGACAAGGAAGCCTGAGACATGCGCCCTGCATGGCACACGTGTTCTAACTGGTTGTCAAGCGGTTCCTGAAGTGTTCCCCCCCCAATCTGGAAGACATCCCAACAAACTTTGCATGCACTTCAGCCACTCGTACACCGCAAAGCACACCCTCCTTGAGCTGCAGCGTCAGAACAGTATCCCCAAAACATAGTCTGATTTGTGACGTTTCCACATGTTGGTATTCCACCCTCCATATGTTGGACTGACTATACGAACAGAGAAAAGCCATCACCGATTTCTTGATGATGCAAGCGGATAGGGGGACTCCCCTGTGTAACTTCAATGTGAACCAGTGGCAGCTCATACGTGACACCTGCCATTTGCTCAGGCCTTTTGAGGAAGCCACATTATTAGTCAGTCGCCAGGATTACGGGATGAACGTCATTCCACTGCTTCACTTACTACAACACGTGTTGGAAACGATGGCTGATCGGGGTACTGAAGGCGTGGTGCCTATATTTCACGGCCACATGAGCCCTGTGGGGGCTGAACTGGAGGAAGAGAAGTGGCACAGTGGAGCAAAGTTCAGGTTTCGCGAGATGGTCGGTTTTTCTAGTCATCTGACAGGAGAGGAGGAGCAGGAGCAGCTCTAGGAGCTAGAGGGTTATTAGGAAGGCGAGACAGAGGACCCAGACACATTGTGGCAGTATGCAGTGGAAATGGAGGCAGGTAGTCCGTCCGAGTCACTTGCACAAATGGCATGAAGCATGCTCGCTTGCGCAGTGACCGCTGAATTGTCACGATTCGGCAGCGGGATGACTTCTGGCTCTCCACCTTATTGGACTCTCGCTAACGGCACAAAACCCACTGAGAGGGAGGACAAACTGACCTACTACAGAGACATTCTATGTAGTCAGTTGGCCGATGCCTATCTGTGCCATCGTCCATCCTCTCGCTGGTCTGACTCGGGGGGCCCTCTGCGCTCACCTTCCACTGCCATGGCTGCTGGGGAGGGGTGGGGTGTCAGGAGCAGTCCCAGCTCCATCAGCAGCAGCCTGAGTCTACAGTTGCTGATGAGTAGCTTTCTCCACCGGCATTGTGAAGCAACTCCTCAGGAGCAAGTAGACCTGGAGCAGGACCTGAACCAGCAGGTGGTGGCATACCTTGACATGACCATGCCAACACACCTTGAAGATCCGCTGGACTTCTGGGTAGCCAAACTTGATTTGTGGCCGCAACTAGCAGAGTTCGCCCTGGAAAAGCTGTCCTGCCTGGCCAATAGTGTGCCATCAGAGTGAGTGTTTAGTGCAGCGGGGTCCATAGTAACCCCAAGGAGAAATCGTCTGTCCACTAAAAATGTGGAGAAACTGACCTTTGTGAAGATGAATCAGGCATGGATCAGCCAGGATTTCCAACCACCAACGCCTGATGCATCAGTGTAGATTGACCATGGTGCCAGACCAACACTTCACAAATATGGATAGTGCAAAACATATTTAAGGTGCTGCTCCCCAGTTACAGACATTCCTTGGCATCAGACCACAAGTATTGAGGATATGCATTAGGTAAAACTTAACTTTTCTTAGGATAAAATATATGTACCCAAATTTTTTTTTTAAATCAAATGAAAGGAAAGGTGTGCAAAAAAAAAAAAAAACACCATGTGCCTCCTACACCACCAAGTATTGATGTGATGCAAAGACCTCTAAAAGGTGGAAGGGAACAACGTATGGTCCTTTGTAACCGGTGGGGGTAAAAACTTCCCCTGTAAGGCCCTACACTTGCATTATTAATTCCCTTCTTGGCAAGTGTTATTCACCCTAAAAAGGGCGGCCCCACACAGGAACCTCTCCTTATTTCCACCTACAAACACTGCCATTTCACAGGGTTTTTAGGTGGAAATAGGGAGAGTTTCCTGTGTGGGGCCGCCCTTTTTAGGGCGAGTAACACTTGCCAAGAAGGGAATTAATAGGGTGGGGGTAGAGCCTTACAGGGGAAGTTTTTACTCCCACCTGCTACAATGGACAATACGTTGTTACCTTTTCGAGGAAAGTGTTACTCGTGGCCCCACACAGGAACCTTTCCCTATTTCTACCTAAAAACCCTGGGAAATGGCAGTGTTTGCAGGTGGAAATAGGGAGAGGTTCCTGTGTGGGGCTGTCCTTTTTAGGGCGAGTAACACTTTCCAAGAAAGAAATTAATAATGTGAGAGTAGGGCCTTACAGGGGAAGTGTGGTGAACCAGGAGAGTTGTGGTGTCTGGGGTGTTGCGGTGATGTAAGTGCAGGGTCTGGTGGTATTAACCCTTAGTTGTCGTGACGCGAGGTTGCGGTTTCCTTAGTGTTAATGGTCCTACCTCCAACCGTCCCAGAAATGGCAGGGAAAATAACGGAATGTCCACAGCAGAGTTTATGAATAAACTGAAGAACTTTACTTGAAGATTTTATGCAACAGTCTCTATACATTACAGTCTCTTAAGAGGTAATCAGAATGCAGGTTCCTCACAGGTTTTGCTGGGACTTTGAAGCAATGAGCTTTGATGCAGGCCACTGTGCTACTAATTATAATATTTTAGCTGGTAGTAGTCACACAGGATTTGATAGATTGAGCTCTGTAACTCATGGTTTAGTGGCTGCTGGTTCTGTCAGGCTTTGGCCTAGTTGAATAGAGATTTGTGCTGAGATAGTTGTGCTTGCTTGATAGTCCGGAACTAAGAGGGCGAGAATTTAGTGGCTACACACCTTTATATAATGAGGGGCTGGACTAAGCTCATTGGTCAGCAAACCTGTAAGTCCTGAACCCAGTGAACTCTGGGTAAATGACATGACCCTGGAAGGTCCTTGAACAATAGTACAGCCATAATTATAATCACAGTACCTGCTAAGGTCCTATACATTTATAATACCTATGTATATACATTAACCCCTTAAGGACCAGGCCATTTTACACCTTAAGGACCAGAGCGTTTTTTGCAATTCTGACCACTGTCACTTTAAACATTAATAACTCTGGAATGCTTTTAGTTATCATTCTGATTCTGAGATTGTTTTTTCGTGACATATTCTACTTTAACTTAGTGGTAAAATTTTATGGTAACTTGCATCCTTTCTTGGTGAAAAATCCCCAAATTTGATGAAAAAAATGAAAATTTTGCATTTTTCTAACTTTGAAGCTCTCTGCTTGTAAGGAAAATGGATATTCAAAATAAAACATTTTTGGGTTCACATATACAATATGTCTACTTTATGTTTGCATCATAAAATTTATGAGTTTTTACTTTTGGAAGACACCAGAGGGCTTCAAAGTTCAGCAGCAATTTGGAAATTTTTCACAAAATTTTCAAACTCGCTATTTTCCATGGACCAGTTCAGGTTTGAAGTGGATTTGAAGGGTCTTCATATTAGAAATACCCCATAAATGACCCCATTATAAAAACTACACCCCCCAAAGTATTCAAAATGACATTCAATAAGTGTATTAACCCTTTAGGTGTTTCACAGGAATAGCAGAAAAGTGAAGGAGAAAATTCACAATCTTCATTTTTTACATTCTCATGTTCTTGTAGACCCAATTTTTGAATTTTTGCAATTGGTAGAAAGGAGAAAATTGTTACTTTTATTTGAAACCCAATTTCTCTCGAGTAAGCACATACCTCATATGTCTATGTTAATTGTTCGGCGGGCGCAGTAGAGAGCTCAGAATGGAAGGAGCGACAAATGTTTTTTGGGGGGCATGTCACCTTTAGGAAGCCCCTATGGTGCCAGGACAGCAAAAAAAAAAAAAACACATGGCATCCCATTTTGGAAACTAGACCCCTCGGGGAACGTAACAAGTGGTAAAGTGAACCTTAATACCCCACAGGTGATTCACGACTTTTGCATATGTAAAAAAAAAAATAATGTTTTACCTAAAATGCTTGGTTTCCCAAAATTTTTACATTTTTTAAAAGGGTAATAGCAGAAAATAACCCCCAAAATTTGAAGCTCAATTTCTCCCGATTCAGAGAACACCCCATATGGCGGTGAGAAGTGCTCTGCTGGCGCACTACAGGTCTCAGAAGAGGAGTCACATTTGGCTTTTTGAAAGCAAATTTTGCTCTGGGGGCATGCCGCATTTAGGAAGCCCCTATGGTGCCAGGACAGCAAAAAAAAAACCACATGGCATACTATTTTGGAAACTAGACCCCTCGGGGAACGTAACAAGGGGTAATGTGAACCTTAATACCCGACAGGTGATTCACGACTTTTGCATATGTAAAAAAAAAAATAATGTTTTACCTAAAATGCTTGGTTTCCCAAAAATTTTACATTTTTAAAAAGGATAATAGCAGAAAATACCCCCCAAAATTTGAAGCCCAATTTCTCCCGATTCAGAAAACACCCCATATGGGGGTGAAAAGTGCTCTGCTGGCGCACTACAGGTCTCAGAAGAGAAGGAGTCACATTTGGCTTTTTGAAAGCAAATTTTGCTCTGGGGGCAAGCCGCATTTAGGAAGCCCCTATGGTGCCAGAACCGCAAAAAAAAAACACATGGCATACCATTTTGGAAACTAGACCCCTCGGGGAACGTAACAAGGGGTAATGTGAACCTTAATACCCTACAGGTGTTTCACGACTTTTGCATATGTAAAAAAAAAAACATTTTTTTACCTAAAATGCTTGGTTTCCCAAAATTTTTACATTTTTTAAAAGGGTAATAGCAGAAAATAACCCCCAAAATTTGAAGCTCAATTTCTCCCGATTCAGAAAACACCCCATATGGGGGTGAGAAGTGCTCTGCTGGCGCACTACAGGTCTCAGAAGAGGAGTCACATTTGGCTTTTTGAAAGCAAATTTTGCTCTGGGGGCATGCCGCATTTAGGAAGCCCCTATGGTGCCAGGACAGCAAAAAAAAAACCACATGGCATACTATTTTGGAAACTAGACCCCTCGGGGAACGTAACAAGGGGTAATGTGAACCTTAATACCCGACAGGTGATTCACAACTTTTGCATATGTAAAAAAAAAAAAAAAAAAAATTTACCTAAAATGCTTGGTTTCCCAAAAATTTTACATTTTTAAAAAGGGTAATAGCAGAAAATACCCCCCATAATTTGTAACACAATTTCTCCCGAGTACGGCGATACCCCATATGTGACCCTTAACTGTTGCCTTGAAATACGACAGGGCTCCAAAGTGAGAGCGCCATGCGCATTTGAGGCCTAAATTAGGGACTTGCATAGGGGTGGACATAGGGGTATTCTACGCCAGTGATTCCCAAACAGGGTGCCTCCAGCTGTTGTAAAAGTCCCAGCATGCCTGGACAGTTAGTGGCTGTCTGGTAATACTGGGAGTAGTTGTTTTGCAACAGCTGGAGGCTCCGTTTTGGAAACAGTGGCGTATCAGATGTTTTTCATTTTTATTGGGGAAGGGGGCTGTGTAGGGGAATGTGTATATGTAGTGTTTTTTACTTTTTATTTTATTTTGTGGTAGTGTAGTGTAGTGTTTTTAGGGTACAGTCGCACGGGCGGGGGTTCACAGTAGTTTCTCGCTGGCAGTTTGTGCTGCGGCAGAAAATTTGCCACAGCTCAAACTTGCAGCCGGATACTTACTGTAATCCTCCGCCCATGTGAGTGTACCCTGTACGTTCACATTGGGGGGGGGGGGGGGGGGGGGGAAACATCCAGCTGTTGCAAAACTACAAATCCCAGCATGTAGGGTCTATAAGTGCATGTTGGTAGTTGTAGTTTTGCAACAGCTGGAGGCACACTGGTTGTGAAACACCGAGTTTGGCAACAAACTCAGTGTTTTGCAACCAGTGTGCCTTCAGCTGTTGCAAAAGCTACAACCCTCAGCATGTACGGACAGCGGAAGGGCATGCTGGGTGTTGTAGTTATGCAACAGCGGGAGGCATACTACTTTGGCTGGGGATGCTGGGGATTGTAGTTATGCAACAGCTGGAGACACACTGGTTTGCTACTTAACTCAGTGTGCCTTCAGCTGTTGCAAAACTACAACTCTCAGCAGTCACCGACAGCCAACGGGCATGCTGGGAGTTGTAGTTATGCAACCAGCAGATGCACCACTACAACTCCCAGGATGCACTTTAGCTGTTTGTGCAAACTGGGAGTTGTAGTTACACAACAGCTGAAGGTACACTTTTCCATAGAAAGAATGTGCCTCCAGCTGTTGCAAAACCATAAGTCCCAGCATGCCCATAAGGGAATGCTGGGAGTTGTGGTGGTCTGCCTCCTCCTGTTGCATAACTACAGCTCCCAGCATGCCCTTTTTGCATGCTGGGAGCTGTTGCTAAGCAACAGCAGGAGGCTGTCACTCACCTCCTGCTGCTGCTGATCGACGCTGCAGGTCTGTCCCTCGCCGCCGCCGTTGTCGCTCCTGGGGCCCCGATCCCAACATTAACGCCGGGGATCGGGGTCCCCAGCACCCGGGGTGCGCGTCCCGCACCCGCTCACGTCCTCCGGAAGAGGGGCGGAGCGGGAGTGACACCCGCAGCAGGCGCCCTGATTGGCCGGCGGGAATCCGGCCGACGAATCAGGGCGATCGTGAGGTGGCACCAGTGCCACCTCACCCCTGCAGGCTCTGGCTGTTCGGGGCCGTCTCTGACGGCCCCGATCAGCCAGTAATTCCGGGTCACCGGGTCACTGGAGACCCGATTGACCCAGAATCGCCGCAGATCGCTGGACTGAATTGTCCAGCGATCTGCGGCCATCACCGACATGGGGGGGCATAATGACCCCCCTGGGCGATGTGCCGCGATGCCTGCTGAACGATTTCAACAGGCATCGGCTCCCCTCCGGCTAGCGGCGGGGGGCCGGGAATGCACAGGACGTACTCCTACGTCCTCGGTCCTTAAGGACTCGGAAACGGGGGCGTAGGAGTACGTCCATTGTCCTTAAGGGGTTAAATAATACACAATTTATATGAGGTGACCAGGGGTAAGCCCTGAGGGAGAGCCCTATGGGAATGAAGGGACTCTGGCTGAGACCACCGGTTACAATGAACCATAAGTTGTTTCCTTCCACCTTTTAGAGGTCTTTGCGTCACATCAATACTTGGTGGTGTAGGTAGCACATGGTGTTTTTTGCACACATTTTCTTTTGTTTGATTAAAAAAAAAAATTTGGGGTACATATATTTTATCCTAAACATATTATTAAAAGCTACGTTTTACGTAACGTCACTTTCAGGACTCCTGATGCTGCTGATGCCACCTCCAGGCTGTCTCCTACTGCCACCATATGTTCTCCTCATGCTGATGCCTGCTCCAGGCTGTCTCATTCTGCAACTATGTGGTCTCCTCATGCTTCCACCACCTCCAGGCTATGTCATTCAGCCACTATATGGTCTCCTCATGCTGCCGCCAACTCCAGGCTGTGTCATTCAGCCACTATATGGTCTGCTCTTGCTGCAGCCAACTCCAGGCTGTGTCATGCAGCCACTATATAGTAAGCCCTGAAGGGGAAAGTATTGGACCGCAGGGGCACAGGGGATGATGGCCGGCAGTGAAGGGGTTAAGGGGGAGGTTTGCTGAGCAGCAGGGATTGGCTGGGGGAGAGTGGGGAGGAGCAATCAGCAAAGTCAAGCCCAGGCAGGAAGAGAACGAGGCAGTTGGTGTGTTGATGGAGAAAAAGATGGACCCTGCACTCCTACCTGAGATGGCGTACCTGGTGGAAGAGGTGCTGAAGAGGATGCGGGAGGAGGCTCTGAGACGCGGTCCCAGGTGGTTGGAGGAACAGTTTTTGGCCCTTTCCCGAGCGGTGCTGCGGCCAGCTGGTGGGTCTGGGGCCCGCTCCAGTGGTCGGCGCTCCCGCCTGCCAGTGAGGCTTTCTCCTGAGACATCGCCAAGTGCTCGCCGCCGCAGGGTAATTCCTCGGCTGGGTCCCTCTGCTTCCCGTTCCGGCGGGTCTGGGGGGGGGCAGGTCCGGGGGGGCTGCCAGTGATCGTGCGGGCACGGCGGTACAGAGAGCACAGCATGTTGTCCCTGCTGCCTCTCAGAGCATCGGGGAGCAAGAGCGGGCCCGGAATCAGTACCCTGGTGCTGTTGAGGGGCGGGGCCTCAGCACAACTGCCAGCAGTGTGGCTGCTACGTCTGCTCCCCAGGAGGGGAGGCGGGACTCTTCGGGCCTCGGTGGCCTTCAGGCTGCGGTGGCAATGGACCTGGCTGGGTCTGGTGGAGAGGAGGACGGCGAGGCCACTTACCTTCCCGGAGAGGATTGGTCCCCTGGGCGGGGGGTCGAGGCCCCTGCTCCCAGCGACATCAGCGATGACGAGATCCTGTTGGAGTTGGGCGAGGAGGAGTCAGCCTATGCGGCTGCAAGGGCTCTGTTGCTGCAGGACGGCCGGAGTGGTGGGCCGCAGCCCACTCCTTCACAGGTGTCCCGGGATTCAACCTCTTCCAGGCCTGTGTCTTCAGCGAGTGCTCCAGCTGCTTCCGCGGGCTTTGTGGCCTCTGCACCTTCTTTGGATCGGCGCGGATCTTCTGGGACGGGAGTTACGAGCGGTGGTCCTTCGACGGCTGGGTCCGGTGAGTCATCCACCTTCTCCTTTGGGCCAGGGGTTGCGGGTGGTGGGTTGCGGGTATTCAACTGTTGCTTAGCGGGTTGCAGGCGTTAGTGTCAGGCGGAGGTTTGGGGGCTGGGGGGTCGCCTGCGTCAGTTTGGGGAGCTGGCAGTTTAGCGCAGGGCCCGTCCCTGGCGAGTGGCTCGCCCAGTGGGGGCTCAGGGGGAGGGATGGATACAGGCAGGGAGGCTTGCGTGAGAGTGGTTCCTTCTGCGGGGGTTGTGGGGGCTGATGTGTCAGGCGGTGTAGCCTCCGCGGGTGCTCCAGCTGGGGGGACATCGGAGGTGTTATCTGCGTCTGGGACTGGCGTGGACGTGCGTTTGGCTGACCGAGCGAGGGGGGGAAGTATATGTCTGTTATGAGGGCCCGTTGGGGGCACATCTTAAAACGGAAGTGCGGGAAAAAATTTGGAAAGGGGAGTACGTGGAGATTTTCTCCCCTTGGAGAAATGTAATCTGGACAAGATTAGATTGGATGAGGGCAAGAAGAGGCTTAAGGAAGAGGAGGAGGAACAGAGGTGCTATCGCTTGATTCCGCGCTCCTTTTCTAACTGGCTGCAGGCATTCGCTATCCTGGCCAGTGTTGTGGGGGAAAAAGCACCGGAACATTGTTCTGGACTTTTCTGCTACATGGATGCTATTGGGGAGGCATATCGTACCTATGGCGGGACCACCTGGCTACGTTATGATGAAAATTTTGGCAGAGGATGGCAGTGCGCCTCTCTTTGCGGTGGGACCACAAGGATATTGGCTTGTGGATGTGGCTTATGGCCGCTCCGCGGATGGGTAATCAGTCCTTTCGGGAGGGAGGCGGGCGGTCAGGGGTACAAGGCGGGCGGTCAGGGCACGAAAGGGGTGTGCTGGCAGTTTAATGAAGGGAACTGTAAATTTGGGACGGAGTGCCGTTTTCGGCACGAGTGTTCCGGGTGTGGTGGGGCCCACGGCCTGTCACGATGTTTCAGGAAGAGTGGCGGGAAGACCAGCGATGCTGACTTCAAGAGGGGCGACGCCGGTGGCGGTGGAAAGGATGGCGCCCTTTCTAGACAGTTACCCAAATAGGGCCTCGGCTGAGCTGCTGCGTAAGGGGTTCTCTGAGGGTTTCCGTATTCCCAGTGTTTCGGTTGGGGTGGTGCGGAATTTGGTTTCCGCTTGGCTCCGTCCGGGGTTGGTTGCGGAGAAATTGCTTAAGGAGGTGCGGTTGGGCCGCATGGCAGGGCCCTTTGGTTCCCCGCCATTGCCTGACTTGTGGGTTTCACCACTGGGGCTGGTGCCTAAAAAGGAACCCAATAAGTTTAGACTCATACACCACCTCTCCCATCCGGCGGGTGAGTCAGTGAATGACGGGATTGATCCGGCTCTTTGTGCCGTGGCGTATACGTTGTTTGACGCCGCTCTGGTGTGGGTGCGGCGATACGGTGCGGGGGCGTTGCTGGCGAAGACTGACATTGAGGCCGCTTTCCGCCTTGTTCCGATTCATCCAGATAGTTTTCACCTGTTGAGCTGCTGTTTGGAGGGGCAATATTTTGTTGATCTTTGCCTCCCTATGGGGTGTTCTGTTTCCTGCTCCTATTTCGAACACTTCATTTCTTTTTTGGAGTGGGTAGTTAAGCGGGAGTCCCGGGTTAATTCGGTACTGCCTTACCTGGACGACTTCTTGTTTGTCGGTCCTTCGGGATCCTTGGTTTGTGCTTTCTTGCTACAGGCCATGGAGCGGGTGGTGGCTTGGTGTGGGGTTCCGCTGGCCCCCGATAAGACAGAGGGGCCAGCGATGTTTTTTTTTAGGAATAGTTATAGACACGTGGCGATGGAATGCAGGTTGCCTGCGGACAAGCTTGGGGAGCTGAGTCTGGCGGTTGAACATGGGCGCCAGGCGCGGAAGCTGAGGTTGCGGGAGGTTCAGGTGCTCTTGGGGAGGTTGAAGTTTGCCTGTAGGATAATGCCTATGGGAGGGTGTTCTGGGGTGGTGCGGCCACACCATTTCATTCACCTTTCCGCAGAATTGTGGGAGGATTTGGGGATTTGGAGCAACTTTTTAAGCCGTTACAACAGCCGGTCGCTCATCATGGACAAGCCGGTTTCTAATGAAGACCTGGATCTCTTTACGGATGCTGCAGGTAGTTGCGGGTTTGGAGCTTACTTGGGGGGACAATGGTGCACAGGTTCTTGATCTGAGGCTTGGAAGACTGCCGGGCTGACGAGGAATCTGGCGTTTTTCGAACTGTTTCCAATTATTGTCGCAGTGGAGATTTGGGGTGATTTATTATGAGGCGGGAAGGTGTATTTCCACTGTGACAATATGGGGGTGGTCCAAGCCATTAATGGTCAAATGGCGAGTTCGCCGCAGGTGGTTAGTTTGCTGCGTAGGCTAGTGCTGAAGGGGCTTGCGCACTTTGTCGCTATGCATATCCCTGGGGCTGCTAATGATGTCGCTGATGCTCTCTCTCGTTTTCAGTGGGAGCGTTTTTGAGAGTTGACGCTAGAGGTTGCGATGGGGTTGGTCCCCTGTCCCGACTGGCTATGGAATCTGGTGTAGCGTTTGCCATGGGTCTGGTCAGCCGGTCCGTGAGTGGGGATACTTGGGCGGCGTACCGTCGCTGGTGGGTGGATTGGGAGGCGTTGGTTGATCGTTTGGGTTTGGGGGCGGCCGATTCGGAACGGGAGGTGGCTGTTCTTTTTTATGTGGGCAGGGCATTTTGTGAGGGGATCTCCCCTTTTGGGCTGGGCCGGCGGATGTCAGACCTTGCCTTTTGGTTTAAGGTGAAAGGGCTGCCGGACGTTACGAAATGCTTTCTGGTGCGACAGGCGGTTAAGGGTTTTCGGAAAGGGTCCGTACATAGGGATACCAGGAAGCCGGTGTCTTTTTCGTTGTTAGTGGAGTTGGGGAGGCATTTGAAGTTATGAAGTTCTTTTGTCTAAGTTGGCTTTCGCCCTGGCGTTTTTTTGGGGCGTTTTGGATTTCGGAGCTGGTGGCTCCCAGTAAGACTCGGCCTGGGGGACTGCTTTTTGCGGACACCCAGACTTGTGGATGGGGTTTTGGAATGTCTGCTGCGCCGTTCCAAGACGGATCAGGTGGTCGCTGGAAATCAAGGAGGCGGTAGGTCACGCAGTGTCTGTGTGGCTGAACGTAGCCGGGTAAGGGGTCCCCCGCCTATGTTGTGGAAGGGGCAGGAGAAAAAGCACCTAGAGGTATCACTGTACGGTGGTAATTTGGAAGGTAAAAGGGGGACTGGTGGCACGGTCTCTGTGGCAAGGGGGGCCCAGAGAGGATACTGGGCTCTGAAGGGGGTGCTACCAGGCCAGGTGTTGGACAGCTGGGGGTAAAAGTAGGAGGCCCCAGGAAGTTATGGATGGATTTGGAAACTGGTGTGGATGGTGCCTCTTTGTCCTCTTCTATATTTATTTATGTTTCATGGGGTTGTTCAAGTTCATTGTTGTATGATGTTCATACAGAGTTATTTATAAAAGTTGCAATGTTTTAATTGTTGGACATAAAATTGGGCTGCTGTGGCCTTTTTGCACCATAAAATATGTGTCTGTGGGGGGGGGGGGGGGGGGAATGGTTGGGTAAAGGGTTTAGGGTGCGGAGACCAGGCAGCTAGAATCTCCCATAGTCAAGTAAGCCCTGGAGGGGAAAGTATTGGACCGCAGGGGCACATGACAGGGGGATGATGGCCGGCAGTGAAGGGGTTAAGGGGGAGGTTTGCTAAGCAGCAGGGATTGGCTGGGGGAGTGTGGGGAGGAGCAATCAGGAAAGTCAAGCCCAGGCAGGAAGAGAACGAGGCAGTTGGTGCGGCGACGGAGAAGAAGCCCGGCCACCCACCCGTTTTGGTTACTTTGTCGTGGCAGCGGAAGGGGTAGGAGAAAAAGGACCTAGAGGCATCACTGTATGGTGGTAATTTGGAAGGTAAAAGGGGGCGTGGAGGTACACGCACTGGTGGCACGGTCTCTGTGGCAAGGGGGGCCCAGAGAGGATACTGGGCTCTGAAGGGGGTGCTCCCAGGCCAGGTGTTGGACGGCTGGGGGTAAAAGTAGGAGGCCCCAGGAAGTTAATGGACGGATTTGGAAACTGGTGTGGATGGTGCCTCTGGGTCCTCTTCTATATTTATTTATGTTTCAAAATGGGGTTGTTCAAGTTCATTGTTGTATGATGTTCATACAGAGCTATTTATAAAAGTTGCAATGTTTTAATTGTTGGAAATAAAATTGGTAAAATTGGGCTGCTGTGGCCTTTTTGCACCATAAAATATGTGTTTGTCTTTAATGGTGGGGGATGGTTGGGTAAAGGGTTTAGGGTGCGGAGACCAGGCAGCTAGAATCTCCCATAGTCAGGTCTCCTCATGCTGCCGACAACTACAGGCTGCGTCATTCAGCCACTATATGGTCTCTTCATGCTGCCGCCACCGCCAGGCTGTGTCACTGTACCGCCATGTGGTCTCCTCATGCTACTGGCACATTAAATAAAACTTTTTTGGTTCATCTATTTTAAATCTTCAATTTAAATGTTTAAAAATATCTTTAATCTTCTCAATTGTGAGGCCATATGGTCTCGTCAGGCTGTTGCCACCTCCAGGCTGGGTCATTCAGCCACTATATGGTCTCCCCATGCTGCCGCCACCTCCAAGCTGTGTCATTCAGCCACTATATGGTCCCCCCATGCTGCCGCCACGTCCACGCTGTGTCCAGGCTCTGTCATTGTGCCGCTCTGCGACAGTGATTCTAATAGTGACGCCTCTCCTCTGCATGTCATACTGAATAACAGTATTATTTCACTAACCCAGCACACACCCTATGCGTGTTACAGCAAGGCAAAGTGTTCTACACCCCTCTCTGTAGGCCAGAAATAGCTGGTTTTAACAGATTCGACGCAAATCAATTCGGACTGAACCAAATTTTTCACAAATTTGCTCATCTCTAATACCTATGTATGTAAACTGTCATTTTCATTCAATATTCAATAAATAATCAATTTTTTATGTAACATGCCTGGATGATAATTCTCCACCGTAGATAAGGAATGTTTTCTAACATCTGAGAACACAGAAATTTTCCTGCAATTCCGCCACAATTCCATTCAGCAAGCTTTGCTGAACGGAATTTGTGTGGAATTGCCAAAATTCCGCCATGTGAACATAGCCTGAGTTGGCATTCCTTTTTGACAGATTACACCAAACATACAGGGCAAACCTGATGTGAACATGTGGGTGCAGTCTCATAGATGGCTATGCATTTAGTGTGGAGTCCGCAGAAAGAATGAACAGGTTCATTCTTTTTGCGTACATGGAATTCGGAAGTTACAAGCTGGAAACATCTGGCACGGAAATTCTGCTGTGTGATCAGCATCGCAGAATCCCATTAAAATCAACGGGACTCTACTGCAGCGGAATTTCCATGCAGAATTCCAATGCAGAATTCTGCACAGAAATCCTGTGGTTTGAACATAGCCTAACAGATACATGTTTTAAAAAAAAGCCATTTATGTGAATAAAGCCATTTATATGCATTTTATGCAAATACTACTTCAATATATAGCAGTATATGTGAGCTCTTGAATGTTTTACAATGTTGGACTAAACAATGTAAATATAAATAGATTTATCAATGAACTTGTTGATTTTTGCAGCATTCAAAATGATGCCAAAATTCCTTCTTACGGTGTATTAAAATCTCTTATTTTTGTTTTCCATGTTACAGTTTTTGTGCTGTTTTTTTTCCTAAAACAGAGCAGTGTTTTTTATGTTGTGCTTTTTTCACCTGCTTTTTTCTCACTACAAGGCATGTAATTATTTCCTCATGTGATTTCAGGATTTCTATAGAAAAAATGGTAGGACGGGAAATTGGCAGAATTAACGCCCACATATGTGTACCCATTCCTTTTTTTCTTGTGTTTCCTGTAGGTCCAAAAATGCCACAGAAGGGTAAAAAAAACATAACAAATAAAAGCTTCATGTAGGTTTGGCATTTCACGATTCATTATTTGCTCCCAGTTAACATCTGGCCACAGTGCCCCCCTCACTAAAACAAAAAACGCTATGTAGCGAATATGGCTTTTTTTTTATTTTTATTTTTTTATTGAAACTGGCAGAAATATCTGATTCTAGCCACATATTTATTGTTTTCTGCAAAACAATATTTGGAAGAACGGGGCAGGCCTAGACATACAAAGGTAATAAGTCTCCATTAAACAAGTTGTTGGGCAAACATTTTCCACATCGGCCCATGGCAGTACAGGAAAACATCAGAGTAATTGGTTATCTCATCCTTCTAAACAGAAGAAACAACATACTGTAATTAGTAATAATTAATGATAATTAACAACCAGGCAGGGCCCATAAAAAGCCTGAGACACAGAGAAGAAGATATCTTGTGTCTCCGTGTTTCTTCAGCAGGCAGGAGAAGTTAGCCCAGTGTTCCTGTGCTGCCTTAGGACTGTTGCGGGGTAACAGATTTTTTTCTAGTTTGCAACCCCCTCCCCCCTTCCACAGTCAGTCCTGTTGACAAATACATTCCACGTGTTAAGGGGTATTGTTGCTCTACGGCTCCCTTTGTGGCATAGCCAGTTTAGCCTCTGCTCCTGGCATATTGTCAGGCTAATCAAAATGATAAAATAAAAAAAATATGATATTAGGAAATTATAACACTGCCATCCATTTAAGATTCATCATAAAACTTAATTTGGATAAGCTTTTTAGTAGTTTCAGCACAATAAAGATTAGAACTTATGATGCCAGGAGATCCATTTCAGTAAGGATCAGAATGTTGCATTTACGACAACTTCAGGTGCATGGCCTCTGGTGATGGATTTATTATTCCTGAACAGGTTCATCAAGAGCAAACCTTTCAGAATGGAAACCATCAAGTCTGTCATAGCATTTATCCAAAAAGAGGATGTAGCCACTACATTGGATCTCAAAGATGCCTACTTCCATGTCCCATTCATAGATCCCACTGGTTTTATATCAGGGTGCCCATCTTTCAAGGTGCCCATCTGTCATCTCAAGTTTACCTGTCTCCCTTTTGGCCTGTCATCTACTCCCAGAGTGTTCACCAAGATGGTGGCGGTCCTGGCTGCATACTTTTGTATTTGAGTATTTGTAAAGAGTATTTGTTGTCTATATTTAGACGAGTGACATGTTAACCCCTTGAGGACTCAGCGTTTTTCGTTTTTTGGATTTTCATTTTTTCCTCATCACCTTCTAAAAATCATAACACTTTCAATTTTGCACATAAAATTCCATATGATGGCTTATTTTTTGCGCCACCAATTCTACTTTGCAGTGACATTAGTCATTTTACCCAAAAATCCACAGCAAAACGGAAAAAAAAATCATTGTGCGACAAAATTGAAGAAAAATGTCATTTTGTAACTTTAGGGGCTTCCGTTTCTACGCAGTGCAAAATGATACCCTACTTATATAGGTTGGATATTGTCGTACTTCAGAAAAAAATCATAACTAACCCCTATAAATCATAACTTCTAACCCCTATAACTTTTTTATTTTTCTGCGTACGGGCCGGTATGAGAACTCATTTTTTGCGCCGTGTTCTGAAGTTTTTATTTTTGTAGTGATCGGACTTTTTGATTGCTTTTTAATAATTTTTTCCTGATATAAAAAGTGACCAAAAAGACGCTATTTTGGAATTTGGAATTTTTTTGCGCGTACGCTATTGACTGTGCGATTTAATTGATGATATATTTTTATAGTTCGGACATTTCTGCACCCGGCGACACCATATATGTTTATTTTTATTTTTATTTACACAGTTGTTTTTATGGGAAAAGGGGGGTGATTTAAACTTTTATTAGGGAAGGGGTTAAATGAGGTTTGTTAACTTTTTTTTTCCACTTTTTTTTGCAGTGCTATAGCTCCCATAGGGAGCTATAGCACTGCACACACTGATCTCTTATGCTGATCCCTGCAAAGCCATAGCTTTGCATGGATCAGCGACATAGGGGCTCGTTGCTCAAGCCTGTAGCTCAGGCTTGGAGCAATCAAACCCCGATTGGAAGCCGCGGAGACAGGTAAGGGGACCTCCGCTTGTGTCCTAGCTGATTGGAACATCGCGATTTTATCCCGATGTCCCGATCAGCCCGACTGAGCTGCTGGGAAGCGTTTACTTTCACTTTCAGTCAATTTTGATCGCCGCGTCTGAAGGGTTAATAGCGCGCAGCACAACGATCGGTGCCGCACGCTGTTGGCCCAGGGTCCCGGCTATGAATAGCAGCCAGGACCGACCCGGTGTGATGCGGGGTCATGGCGTGACCCTGTTTTAAACACCGGGACCGGGCTCAGGGCGTACAGGTATGCCCTGAGTCCTTAAGAGGTTAAAGTGCCTTCAGAGGTCCTCTTTTGTCAATTCATCCAGCTCACAAACAAAACCTTGGAACAGCACAGAAGAGATCTCAGATGGTGGTTGCGGACAGAAAAGATTTTAAGTCTTCATACAGAGTCATTCCTGTGGTTGACCAAGAGGTTTGGTTGCCCAGTAATAGATGTCATGGAATCCAGGGTCAACAGGAAACTAAAAGCTTTTTGCTCCCTCAACAGGAAGGATTCTCTGGATTTCCTATTAAGTTTGCCCATTAACTGTCCATTGTGTATGTCTTCCCTTACCATCCTCTAGTTGCTCAAGTTCTGAGGAAGATTCAGGTAGAAAAGGCCACAGAAATTGTGATACTTCCTTTTTGGCCTAGAAAGGCCTGGTTTTATTGTGCATTGGAATTTTTGAGGTGCTCCTACATTCAGACCTCCTTAGCCAGAATATCCAGCTGCACTTTTCTCCTCAGAACCGACATCTAACAGATTGGAAACTGCCAGGCCAGCCCTGAAAGGTAAAGGCTTTTTGGAAGTTGTGAACATTTTGGTCTTATCCTGTAGACTCTCTACTAAATTAATGATAGAGTGGCAGGCACTATTCAAGGTCCGGTGTTATCAGCAATTGTGTTTGATGAAGGTCTAGAATGTAATAGTCTAAAGGTGCATTCCTTGGCCATTAATCATTTCTTTGATGGAAGATTCTCTAACAACTCTTTTTTTAAGGACCTCCTTTAAAGCAATAAAAAATCTGCACCGTCCCATAGGAGATCGGGTAGTCTTCTTTGTTCTGCAGTCATTGATTCATCAGCCAATAAAAGATGCTTCCATCTGGGGGCCTTTATTTCCAGTTGCCATCTTTACAGCCAAGCAAAGAGCCTTACATGAGAGTATTCCTAGTACAATCCAAGTTTTCTTCCCAAGGTTCCTTCATCAGACAACATAAATCAAGAAATCTTTCTTCCTAGCCTCTGTAAAGATCCACAAAGGTAAGGCTTTTCTGGGGTGTTCCAGTCAGCTCAGATCCTCTGACTCTTTATTTCTACTATTCTAAGGCCCAAATAAAAGGAAAGCTTCACTCTTTAGGTGCATAAAAAGGTGAAAGTGGCTTCTTGCACTTTACAAGCTCTGTTGCCTCTTTTGGGGATCAGAATAAATTCCATCAGGTCAGTTACTACTTCTTGGGCAGCGTTAGCTCAGGTATCCTGGGAACTATTTATTTGAGCTGTTGCATGGTTGTCTCTGAACACCTTTTATCAAGCATAGTTAGTTGGATGTTATCACCAATAAAGACATGGCCTTTGGCAAAATGGCGTCTTTAGTTAACCTCCACCCAAAATGTATTGCTTTTGATTCTCAATTGCTTTCCTATGGTGCTGTGGGATGATATGGAGCATCCAATACAGTCATGACTTTTAGTATAAGTGTATCTGGAGGTTTTTTTGGTCTCAGTCTGATTACTAACTATCATTACTATTTATGTTGTTTCTTCTGCCTAGTAGGATTTGATAACTGGTTGCCCTATTGTTTTCCTGTGCTTCCTATGTACTTATGGAAAAAAGAAAGGATGAGTAAGTTTTAACTGTACTTTACATTCAGGTATATTAGGTAAGGCTTTTTTCAAACAACATGTTTGTATCATATGTGGGGTGGTGCATACGTTGGAGGGACTCCTGAACTTATACCTACAGCTTATAGCTATGAGGAATGTCTTCTCTTAAAGATTCCAATGTTAAAAAAAACATATACCGTACATTATACTATTTTTTTTTTTTTACTGCATTCTGGATTCTGCTCTATGGAATAGCTCAGAGTAGTGCATTATTCCTTCTGGCAAAAAAACAGAAACCTTGAGAAACTACCCAAACAGAGGGCAAAATGACAGTATTTAGGCTTTCATGGGGTCAATGAAAATGTTTGTCTTATGCATCAGGATATTTCCCTACACACAGTGCAAATGTTGTGGTGAAAAGAAGAGTAGGAAAAGCTCTATTTGAGTAAAAATTCCTTCCAAAAATGACCTAACATAACTCCACATATTCAAAGTCCAGAAAAGTTCCTCTAGATAAAGTAAATACCTGTTAATGATCTAACACAGATTGATATTTTAAGCCATGTCCACACTTAGCATACTGTGTTCAGGCAGTATGTGGTAGGTATACATTGGAATACTGCCAAAAAGTTATTCCTATGTGTGTGCGTGTGTGTGTGTGTGTGTATATATATATATATATATATATATATATATATATATACACGTATATACAGTATGTTACAGTTAATACTGGTTTTAACTAATTTCCCTAGTGAAAACCAGTTTTGACTGAACACCTTTGTGAAAACTTGAATTTATTGCCTTTCCCTTGTGAAAACCAGTTTTGACTGAATGCCTTTGTGAAAAGCACGATTTACTTCTTTTCCCTAGTTAAAAACCAGGTTTTTACTGAATTCCTTCATTCAAACTAGAATGTTACAGCTAAAAGAAAAACGAAAGTTGTATCCTAAATGTTATACCAAATATTGTTGTATTCTCAACAAATGCTACGTCATAGAAATGTTTTTAATTCTCAATTAACACTTTTAATTGCTTTTAACTGGTTTGTTTCACTCAAGCAGGTTTCCCTATTTAAAACTAGTTTTAAAACAAATTCAGTGATACATACCAGATAATAACTACTCTTATCGGAGTTATCTAATACTTCCGCATCATCAGGTGCCCGACTTTCTTCATGTATTACAGTCATTTCATTCAATCTTGTTTTCTCAGTTTTAACTGAGTCGTTTCATTATAACTAGCTTTCTAGCTTTCCAGTTCGAACTAACATTCTGTTTTTGACTAGCAGTAAATTCTAGGTTCCACTACGGCATTCAGTAAAAACTGGTTTCAACTAGGAAACAGCAGTAATTTCTAGTCATATGTCATGACATAGTGCTGGTGGAAGTGCACTGAACAAGCTTACAGTGCACTGGACCAATAATTTACACAGCGCACTACTATAGATGGCATTTGGAGGAGAAGGGTTACTGATGCACTGGCTATGCAAGGTGCTATGTGAGGAGACATGAAAGAAACAGCAGGACAGCAAGGAAAGGGTTACCATAAACACTGAACAGACTGGCACCGAGCTGGAAGAAAATGTATACAGTGCAGTTCTATAGATGGCATGTGAGGAGGAAGAAGTTACTGTTACACTGGGTTTCTAAGATGCTTCAAGCAAAAAGGAAATAGCAACAAAGCGAGAAAAGGGTTACTGCTGCTTCTGAACTGTATTAGTTTTACAGCTAAAAAACATGGCAATTTTTTGTTTCAAAGTTTATTGATTTAGAAAAACCTATCCAGGGCAGCGATTCTCTAGGAATATTCTGAGGTTGTGTATATTAATGTTTTAATATACAAATATTGATTTGATACCAATGGGATTATCTATGGTGTAGGACGTGGCTGCGTGTTTACTTCCGCTCCTGGCCGGTGCATTGCCGTAGAATGAGATTTGCCATAGAATGAGATGGTCCGCCTCCATCACATCCTATTGGCTCTCTCTTGTCACGTGACATATTTAAACGTCACGCATCGATGCGCACAGTAGTGTCAGTTTGGCTATCACAGGGAGAGGATCTCCTCACCCTGTGATAGCTGAAGCTGTACGGAGCTCTCATGGCCTCTGTGGCCCGACAGAAGTTCACACATGTACGCAGCTCATACGGCTGCCTCATATACACTTACTCTATTATTACATGTACTGTTGATCCACAGCGCTATCGGGATCCCTATGCCCGATGGCGCTGTCATCAGTGTGTGTCCCCGCGAGCGCCCCACGCCCGCAGCTCTACTCCCCGTCCTCCGCCCCCCGCAGCTCTACTCCCCGTCCCGTTAACGCTCAGGGAGCGGGGAACAGAAAGTAGAGCATGTTTAAATATGTCACGTGACAAGAGTGAGCCAATATGATTTGATGGAGGCGGACCATCTCATTCTATGGCAAATTTCATTCTATGGCAATGCACCGGCAGTGATGCATTGCCGTGGAATGAGATTTGCCATAGAATGAGATGGTCCGCCTCCATCACATCCTATTGGCTCTCTCTTGTCACGTGACATATTTAAACATCACGCATTGATGCGCACAGCAGTGTCAGTTTGGCTATCACAGGGAGAGGATCTCCTCTCCCGGTGATAGCTGAAGCTGCACGGAGCTCTCATGGCCTCTGTGGCCCGACAGAAGTTCACACACGTACGCAGCTCATACGGCTGCCTCATATACATTTACTGTTGATCCACAGCGCTATCGGGATCCCTATGTCCGATGGCGCTGTCATCAGTGTGCGTCCCTGCGAGCGCCCCACGCCCGCAGCTCCACTCCCCGTCCCGTTAACGCTCAGGGAGCGGGGAACAGAAAGTAGAGCATCGGGCGCAGGTTAAGTTATTCGCGTAGTACTGCGCATGCGCAGTACTACTTTACCTGCACCCGATGCTCTACTTGCTGTTCCCCGCTCCCTGAGCGTAAACGGGACGGGGAGTGGAGCTGCGGGCGTGGGGCGCTCGCGGGGACGCACACTGATGACAGCGCCATCGGGCATAGGAATCCCCATAGCGCTGTTGATCGCTCCCTGAGCGTTAACAGGGGACGGGGAGTAGACCGACGGGGGACGGGGAGTACAGCTGCGGGGGGCGGGGAGTAGAGCTACGGGCGACGGGGAGTAGAGCTACGGGCGACGGGGAGTAAAGCTACGGGCGACGGGAAGTACAGCTGCGGGGGACGGGGAGTAGAGCTGCGGGGGACGGGGAGTAGAGCTGCGGGCGTGGGGCACTCGTGGGGAGGCACACTGATGACAGCGCCATCGAGCATAGGGATCCCGATAGCGCTGTGGATCAACAGTACATGTAATAATAGAGTAAATGTATATGAGGCAGCCGTATGAGCTGCGTACATGTGTGAACTTCTGTCGGGCCACAGAGGCCATGAGAGCTCCGTACAGCTTCAGCTATCACAGGGTGAGGAGATCCTCTCCCTGTGATAGCCAAACTGACACTACTGTGCGCATCGATGCGTGACGTTTAAATATGTCACGTGACAAGAGAGAGCCAATAGGATGTGATGGAGGCGGACCATCTCATTCTATGGCAAATCTCATTCCACGGCAATGCACCGGCACCTCGCTATAGCAAAAGAGCAGAACTGGACAACTCAAGCTCCCTGTGTAACAGCAGATTATATGCTATCGTGAGTACCATAGGGACCTGTTACAATACAGTCCCTCTTTTCTATTCCAGAGCAAACACTGAACAGGCTTCTGTGTCTCCTTTTATTATACAGGTGGAATTAGCCACTGTCTATGGCTAAACTGGCACCATACTGATCTTTAAGGGACAGGATCTTTGCTTGCAGGCTACCCCGGCTGTGCGTTTATTTTCCTTACAGGATATTAGGGATAGCTTTTCCCTCCACAGTGGGCTCATGTTACATGGTTCATGTTTAGCCAGTCACATGTCCCTTTCTTCACAGTATATGTTGCCATAATATTGTCAATAGCCGATATTATCTACTTTGTTTTCATTTAATTTATTGTGAAATGAAACCATTTTCTGTACCTCCCTGATGACACCATTCATAAATAGTGGTAGAAATGCGTTTTTTTGTGTGTTTCTTCTCAACCCATTGGCACAATTGGGCTGGCAGGGCCCAGTAGAGCCTAATTTGTGTCATTTTTTGTAATATCATTAATAGACCACATAATACAATTTGAGATTTTACTTGATGTTGGTTTTGCACAGGCAGACAATTTATAGCATATTTTAAGTGATCTATTAAAAGTTACATTTTAGGCACACCCAGAGCACTATTTGGTTGTTATAAATTATATAGTTTCCAATGCTTGGTGAAATTAACGCTTAACGTGGTTGTCTGCTGGGCCATCAACCTATGCTGCGTCATACTTATAAAGTTTATTGATTGCAAAGAATCATACAAATAAGGGGATGGGTACAAGCCCAACATTAAAGCAGATGCAACAACAAAATAAAAAAAAAACACACACCGGTAAGCGAAAACTGGTTAACTTCTGTAAAGTAGTATACAGTGCAGTTGTATAGATGGCTTGTGAGGAGGAAGAGGTTACTGTTACACTGGGTTTCTAAGATACTATGAGCAAAAAGAAACAAGCAGAAAAGCAAGGAAAGGGTTACATTAAAGGGGTACTCTGGAAAAAAAAATTCTAAATGAACTGGTGCCAAAAAGTTAAACAGATTACTTCTATTTAAAAATCTTAATCCTTCCAGTACTTATCAGCTGTTGTATGCTCCACAGGAAGTTCTTTTCTGTCTGACCACAGTTCTCTCTGCTGACACCTCTGTCCATGTCAGGAACTGTCCAGAGCAGGAGAGGTTTGCTATGGGGATTTGCTTCTACACTGGACAGTTCCTAAAATGGACAGAGGTGTCAGCAGAGAGCACTGTGGTCAAACTGAAAGGAAGTTCTAAAAGAAAAGAACTTCCTGTGTAGTATACAGCAGCTGATAAGTACTGGAAGGATTACGAGTGTTAAGTAGAAGTCATTTACAAATCTGTTTAACTTTCTGGCACCAGTTGATATAGAAAAAAAATGTTTACCAGTGGAGTACCCCTTTAAGCACTGCTGTTGCTGAGATGAAAAGGGAAGCCTTGACTTGTAGGGACAGTACAGATACTATGGACATTCACAGATGGAGATACAGTCTTTCTTTGACCCCCACAATTTCCTGCACGGTGCCCTGGCTCTCTGCATGAACAGTGCTTTTTCGACTCCCGCACAATGGGGTGGCCCACACACCTCCTCCATGTATCCGGAGAGCCTGATGAGAGGATAAGTTGGATAGGGATGGATAGGTAATAAGTTGTCCTCCATCAGAGTACTCCTTTAGACCCAAGATGTGGTTATGGTAAACTGTAAAAGCTTTTGCCGGTACCCTGAACACAAGCAGGGACAAAACTGTTAGGGACTTATACACAGTGGAGCAGATTTATCAATGTGCATTTTACTTTGCTCAACACTCTCTCTGACTGTCGTCTACCCCAGAGCCTGGTTTCTTCCCCTGATGACGCAATCTCTTCACTCTGATGATGTTCTTATAACACTCCAGCCTGGGTCATTGATTGCAATGGGTGCGGAATGTCATCTGTGTAAATAAACAGAAGGACTGGGGCAGACCAGTTCAGACAAGTAAGCTGTAGTTTGTTATTTTACATATACCGTATTTACTATGCTTTTTTTTTATTTTTATGGAATACTTCATTAAGACAACCTCAAGTTTTCTTAAAAGTTTGTCCAAAGATGTGACACCACGTTTATCAGACAGCATGAGTCACTGTGATAATTTTGGCACATCCTTAGACACATCCTTAGTCTAAACCATCCCATGCAACCATCCCTGAGTATCATGCACAGATCCCAAAGTTTTACATTTGCTGAGTATCTGTCACATGATCTCCAGGAGAGGGTGGCTATGCTGAAGTGGGTGGATGGATAGCAGTAAGGATTCACAATGCATCCCCTCTACTAGCTGTGGCATAGCAATACCCCCTGAAGACCACGTGACATGACTTTGGCCGCATAGAATGCTGGGGGAAAAAAAGGTTTGCACTACATCACTTCCGCATTTATGGGTCCTGTGCATGAAAACGCAACAAAGTGGCGAACAAATGTAATAGAAGAAAATTACACAGTAATATAAAAAAAATCTTAAAATACCCCTATAGGGTAGCTTATGCACTGCGTATTTCATGCTGTGTATTTCAGTGCTAGCAAAACATATGGGTGTTTATTATTACTCCCATAGACTTTGCTAGCACAGACATTATGCAGCATCAAATACGCGTGACCCTACCCTAAGGGTACGTTCACACCGGCAGATATTTTAGCGGGTTTTCCGCTGCGCATTTGAAAGGGGGCAGGCTCTCCTCGGCTGTCCGCAGCAGATTTTCCGTGGTGGAATTTACGCTGCAAAAATCCGCCGCAAGCCCCGTTGAAGTCGGTAGGGACTGCGGTGGATTTTCCGCAGGGTAAATTCCGCCGCAGAAAATCTGCTGCGGACAGCCGAGAAGAGCCCACCCACTTTCAAATACGCAGTGGAAAACCCGCAAAAAAATCCGCCCGTGTGAACATACCCTTAAAGGGGTACTCCGCCCCTAGACATCTTATCCCCTATCCAAAGGATAGGGGATAAGATGTCAGATCGCCACGGTCCCGCTGCTGGGGACCCCCGGGATCCCCGCTGCGGCACTGCGCTATCATTACAGGACAGAGCGAGTTCGCTCTGTGCGTAATGACGGACGATACAGGGGACGGAGCAGTGTGACGTCAAGACTCCGCCCCTCATGACATCACGGCCCGTCCCCTTAATGCAAGTCTATGGCAGGGGCCACCACGCCCCCTCCCATAGACTTGTATTGAAAGGGGCGGGCCGTGATGTCACGAGGGGAGGAGCCGTGACGTAACGATGCTCCCGACCCTGTATTGCTCTTCATTACGTGCAGAGCGAACTCGCTCTGTGTTGTAACGATAGCGGGGTGCAGCAGCGGGGATCCCGGGGGTCCCCAGCAGCGGGACCCCAGCGATCTGACATCTTATCCCCTATCCTTTGAATAGGGGATAAGATGTCTAGGGGCGGAGTACCCCTTTAAGCTTCTCTTTTGCATTCACTAATATATTTGGTTTAAAAATCAGCAAAATGATGCACAGTGTTGTTGTTGTCAATGTTGTTTCTGATTTTTTCCTGTCTATTTTGTGCACCCTTTTTTGTTTATGTTGGTATTTTGTGTGCTCTTTCACTTAGAACTAAAAGCTTTTGTTCCTCCGATGTTACACTCTGGACGGATAATGCAGTGGTCATTCATTTATCATGTGCATGTTTTTTTTTTATGCCCAAAAAGGTGCAAAGTAACAAAAAAAACACGTTAATCCATACCACCTCAGAGGACATGTACAATTGTGTCAGAAGAGTTGGATTCACCCTCTGTGACAAAGTCTGACTCTTGATCTAATGACATTATTAAATTTCAAACGCCCCGGAAGAAGCCTATCTTGGTGAAATGTTGGGCCACATCGGTCTGGTCTTACACTCTCTCACCCTCTCCACTAGGTAATTTACTGTTAATACTTTATTTACGTCCTGTTGGGTTCTCAGTTCTAGCCTGCATATACTTTTTACGGGTGAAATCCACTTAATTTCTATGCACCTTGTTATGGGGCTATTAATCGGGATTTAACCCCTTCCCGGCTTACTGATTTACTTACTTTGGGCATTTTGCTGTATTTCCCCATTATCCATCTATTATATAAGTAGTAGTTAGCTACACATGGGTCATTTCTTTCCTAGCAGCCTCCCAGTCTGACTGACTGGGAGAGCATGGTAAGTGAGCCATTACACCTTGTTCACACTGGTGTGGTGCGGTGTCCGTTACTGCCGTGGCGCCGTGTCTGCGGGGGGGGGGTGCGGCCCATAGACTGGTTTGAGTGGCATTGGGGCCGGTGGGTCATTCCCCCCTGTGGGCATTGGTGTCGCGGCGGTGGTGGTTGCCGCTCGGTGCTGCGCCATTTTATGCTAGGGACGTTAGGGACCCACTCTAAATAGGTGGCCTTGACGTGGCGAGTGGGCTTGTACTTTTTGATCAAAAATGTATACTAACAACCTGTTAGTTTTTGATATTATGCTGAGAAGCAATCAGATCATTATACAAGATTGTAGATGTGCACCATGTCTGTTTTTCTACCCGAATTTCCATCTATTTTTGTACTTGCGGCATTGTATACATGAATCTGATGTACCCTGACCAGTCCCCCCCCCCCTCTTCCTTCCCCTGTGGATCTGGAGTTGTATCTCTTATTTTATGTGCTTTTAAGTGTTTGTCCTATTTTTTTTGCATTTTGTACTAATAAAGCTTGATGAGTTTTTGATACTTTGGTCTACATACGCGCTTCCTTTTGAATTATTTACATATGGAACCATACAACAACTAAAGCATTAAATTAGCCTGATATGGAGGGGCAAGACTTTTAACCCCTTAACGACGCAGGACGTATATTTACGTCCTGCGCCGGCTCCCGCGATATGAAGCGGGATCGCGCCGCGATCCCGCATCATATCGCGTCGGTCCCAGCGCTAATCAACGGCCGGGACCCGCGGCTAATACCACACATCGCCGATCGCGGCGATGTGCGGTATTAACCCTTTAGAAGCGGCTGTCAAAGCTGACCGCCGCTTCTAAAGTGAAACTGAAAGTATCCCGGCTGCTCAGTCGGGCTGTCCGGGACCGCCGCGGTGAAATCGTGGCGTCCCGAACAGCTGATCGGACACCGGGAGGGCTCTTACCTGCCTCCTCGGTGTCCGATCGACGAATGACTGCTCCGTGCCTGAGATTCAGGCAGGAGCAGTCAAGCGCCGATAATGCTGATCACAGGCGTGTTAATACATGCCAGTGATCAGCATAGGAGATCAGTGTGTGCAGTGTTATAGGTCCCTATGGGACCTATAACACTGCAAAAAAAAAAGTAAAAAAAAAGTGTTAATAAAGGTAATTTAACCCCTTCCCTAATAAAAGTTTGAATCACCCCCCTTTTCCCATAAAAAAAAATAAAACTGTGTAAAAAAATAAATAAATAAACATATGTGGTATCGGCGCTTGCGTAAATGTCCGAACTATAAAAATATATAATTAATCAAGCCGTACGGTCAATGGCGTACGCGCAAAAAAATTCCAAAGTCCAAAAAAGCGTATTTTGATAACTTTTTATAACATTAAAAAATGAATAAAAAGTGATCAAAAAGTCCGATCAAAACAAAAATCATACCAATAAAAACTTCAGATCACGGCGCAAAAAATGAGTCCTCATACCGCCCCGTACGTGGAAAAATAAAAAAGTTATAGGGGTCAGAAGATGACATTTTTAAACGTAAAAATTTCCCGGATGTAGTTATGATTTTTTCCAGAAGTGCGACAAAATCAAACCTATATAAATAGGGTATCATTTTAACCGTATGGACCTACAGAATAATAATAAGGTGTAATTTTTACCGAAATATGCACTGCGTAGAAACGGAAGCCCCCAAAAGTTACAAAATGGCGTTTTTTTTTCGATTTTGTCGCACAATGATTTTTTTTTCCGTTTCGCTGCGCATTTTTGGGTAAAATGACTAATGTCACTGCAAAGTAGAATTGGCGACGCAAAAAATAAGCCATAATATGGATTTTTAGGTGGAAAATTGAAAGGGTTATGATTTTTAAAAGGTAAGGAGGAAAAAACGAAAGTGCAAAAACGGAAAAACCCTGAGTCCTTAAGGGGTTAACCTGTCTGGTGAGCAGGCCAAATTAGACAGCCAGGCACACCCACACAGCTTAAGGGTGCCTTCATCGTGAAGGCATTGTAGGGTGCAATTCTGGCTAAGGGTACGTTTACATGCGCGGATTTTTTAGCGGGTTTTCTGCTGCGCATTTGAAAGTGGGCGGGCTCTTCTCGGCTGTCCGCAGCAGATTTTCCGGGGCAGAATGTACACTGCGGAAAATCCGCCGCAAGCCCCATTGAAGTCAGTAGGGACTGTGGCGGATTTTCCGCAGCGTAAATTCCGCCGCGTAAAATCTGCTGCGGACAGCCGAGAAGAGCCCGCCCACTTTCAAATACGCAGCAGAAAACCCGCTAAAAAATCTGTGCGTGTGAACGTACCCTTAGCCAGAATTGCACGCTACACTGCCTTCACGATGACGTACTGACTGTTGTAAAATAGAGCAGTTTTTTTTGTCTTACGTTTGCGCACAAAGAATACATTTTGTGCAATAACACAAAAAATATGCAAGAAAGAAGGTGCAAATAAAAACCAAAAACACACACACACAATAATAAATGTCCCGCAGTGTGTTTGAAATGATCCTGAGGCTCATTTCAGACAGGGGCATTCGGGAGATTTATCAAAAATTGTGCAGAGGAAAAGTGGAGCAGTTGCCCATAGCAACCAGTCAGATCGCTTCTT
Source organism: Hyla sarda (assembly GCF_029499605.1). Classification (NCBI taxonomy): domain Eukaryota; kingdom Metazoa; phylum Chordata; class Amphibia; order Anura; family Hylidae; genus Hyla; species Hyla sarda. The sequence continues at coordinate 71,247,198 of NC_079196.1, forward strand.
TCAGTTTTCAGAGGCTATGCCATAGCCTCTGAAAACTGAAAGAAACGATCTGATTGGTTGCTATGAGCAACTGCTCCCTTTTCCTCTGCACAAGTTTTGATAAATCTCCCCAATTGTACCCACTTTTAGACATCCATTCCATGAGTAACACCTGTCCACACCCCACCCTATACTAACCTTTGAACAACATACATTTTAGGGTAAATATTCAACCAATAGCACATACTTGGAACATATGTTTCTACTAAAAGATTCTATATCATGGTGTAATTCTTATATAGAGTGTATGTGTGAGGCTGAGGGTTTATAAAGCTTCTATTTATTTTCCTAACTGCACAAACAAGGCCCATATCTACAACGACAAGCTCTGTGTTTTTATTTGACTTTAGAAGAACTTTGAACTTGTCAGAAAATGAGGAAGTATTTTTGGGAAGGGAATGTCTGGCCCTAAAATGTGGGAAATATACCATATGCTCAGGGTTCTGATATTTACTTATTGGTCAAAATGTTGTCACATTCAATGCAGTACAAGTAGGACAAACAACAGCAGCTTATACCCTCTGTGCCATAAGCTGGGAAATGCTCTAAAGTGACCGGTAGCTCATTTAGTATAAGGGTACAAGAACATGGCTACAAACAGTTTCCATGTGCTTCCTTTAGATGGCATATGCAGGGTCGGACTAGGACCAAAAATAGACCTGGGCATTGGGCATTTTAGACAATGCAGGCCATTTTTTTGGGATAGGGTCCGACTTCTGGGACACCCACTGATCACCTTGGTATAGGTCGCATTTCAACTGTTACAAACTACAACTTCCATCATGCCTGGAGAGCCTCAGACTTAAAGGGGTTATCCAGGAAAAAAAAATGTTTCTATATATCAACTGGCTCCAAAAAGTTAAACAGATTTGTAAATTACTTCTATTAAAAAATCTTAATCCTTCCGATAATTATCAGCTGCTGAAGTTGCTCTCTGCTGACATCTCTGCTTGTCTCGGGAACTGCACAGAGTAGAAGAGGTTTGCTATGGGGATTTACTTCTACTCTGGACAGTTCCCGAGACTGGTGTCATCAGAGAGCACATAGACAGAAAAGAACAACTCAACTTCAGCAGCTCATAAGTACTGAAAGGATTGAAATTTTTTAATAGAAGCAATTTACAAGTCTGCTTAACTTTCTGGAGCCAGTTGATATATAAAAAAAAAGTTTTTTCCTGGATAACCCCTTTAACTCCTTGGGGACGAAGGGCGTATGCATACGCCCTCGCGTCCCGTCACTTAAGGACGGAGGGCGAATCCATACGCCCTCGGCATTTCCGATCACTGCCGCTCGCTGGGCGGTGATCGGACCGGGATGCCTGCTGATATCTATCAGCAGGCATCTCGTGGCAATGCCTAGGGGGGTCCTGAGACCCCCCCATATCGGCAATCGCAGCAAATCGCAGGTCAATTCAGACCTGCGATTTGCCGCGATCCGGGCAAATCGGGTCACTGGTGACCCGATCTCCATGAAAATAAGACTGATCGGAGCTGTCAGAGACAGCTCCGACCAGCCTAAAGCATAGGAGCGAGGTGGCAGTGTTGCCACCCCCTCCTATTCCCTGCCATTGGTCAGGCTGACCACCAATGGCAGGAGGGGGGCGGGGGGTTACAGTTCATTTCCCCCCGCTCTGCGCACCGATCGAAGTCGGTACAGAGCGGGGAGAACACGGGCGGCGAGGGGGAGGGCATGGCCTGGCTTACCCGGACCGGAGCAGGAGGCTCAGGAACAAGCGGCGCGAGCAGGAGGAGCGGCGGCCGGAAAGTGCGGCTGAGAAGGCTGCAGTGAAGATCGCGATAAGTGATCTTCACTGTGGCCTTCTAAAAGCTGCAAAACTACAACTCCCAGCATGCCCAGACAGCCAAAGGCTGTCTGGGCATGCTGGGAGTTGTAGTTTTGCAACATCTGGAGTGTCCCAGTTTGGAGACCACTGTGTAGTGGTCTCTAAACTGTGGTCCTCCAGATGTTGCAAAACTACAGCTCCCAGTTTGCACTGACTGTCTGGGCATGCTGGGAGTTGTAGTTTTGCAACATCTGAAGTGGCACAGTTTGGAGACCACTATATGGTGGTCTCCAAACTGTAGCCCTCCAGATGTTGCAAAACTACAACTCCCAGCATGCCCAGACAGTCAGGGATGCTGGGCGTGTAGTTCTGCAATATCTGGCCCTTCAGATGTTGCAGAACTACAACTCCCAGCATGCCTGGACAGTCTGGGCATGCTTGGAGTTGTAGTTTTGCCACATCTGGAGGGCTACAGTTTGGAGGTCACTGTTCTTCCCCAGTTGTTGCATAACTACAACTCCTAGCATGCCCAGACTATCCAGGCATGCTGGGAGTTGTAGTTCTGCAACATCTGAAGGGCCAGATATTGCAGAACTACACGCCCAGCATCCCTGACTGTACGGGCATGCCGGGAATTGTAGTTTTGCAACAGCTGTAGGCACACTGGTTGGGAAACACTGAGCTAGAATCTGTTTCCTAACTCAGTGATTCCAACCCGTGTGCCTCCAGCTGTTGCAAAACTACAACTCCCAGAGGCACATGGGTTGGAATCACTGAGCTAGAGTCTGTTTTCTAACTCAGTGGTTCCCCACCAGTGTGCCTACAGCTGTTGTAAAACTACAACTCCCAGCATGTACGGTCTGTCAGTGCATTCTGGGAGTTGACATTTTGCCACAGCTGAAGGTTTGGGGTGCCCCGCCCCCTTCCCCCCATGTGAATGTACAGGGTACATTTCCTTCAAGGAAACTTACTGTGAACCCCTGCCTGTGTGAATGTACCCTAAAAACACTACACTACACTAACAAATAATAAAAAGTAAAACACTACACATACACCCCTTACATGTCACCCCCCCCCCCCCCCCCCCCCCAATAAAAATGAAAAACGTCTCATACGGCAGTGTTTCCTAAACGGCGCCTCCAGCTGTGGCAAAACCACAACTCCCAGTGTTGCCGGACAGCCATAGACTGTCCTGGCTGGCTGGGAGTCTTGCAGCAGCTGGAGGCACCCTGTGGGAGACACTGCTGTAGGGTTTTGGTGGAGACAAGCCCCATCCTTGTAACCGGGTCCACCCCTACTGCAAATTCCTTATTCAGGCCTCAAATGCGCATGGCGCTCTCTCACTTCAGAGCCCTGTCGTATTTCAAGGCAACAGTTTAAGGCCACATATGGGGTATCTCCGTATTCGGGAGAAATTGCGTTACAAATTTTGGGGGGATTTTTCTCCCATTACCCTTCATAGAAATGGTAAATTTGGGGAAAAAACCTGCACTTTAGTGAAAATCTTTTTTTTCATTTACACATCCGAATTTAACGAAAAGTCGTCAAACACCTGTGGGGTGTTAAGGCTCATCAGACCCCTTGTTACGTGCCTTGAGGGGTGTAGTTTCCAAAATAGTCTGCCATGTGTTTTTTTTTTGCTGTTCTGGCACCATAGGGGCTTCCTAAATGCGACATGCCCCCAAAAACCATTTCAGCAAAACTCACTCTCCAAAATCCCATTGTCGCTCCTTCCTTTCTGAGCCCTCTACTGCGCCCTCCGAACACTTGACATATACATATGAGGTATTTCCATACACGAGAGAAATTGGGTTACAAATTTTGGGGGGCTTTTTCTCCTTTTACCCCTTGTAAAATTTCAAAAACTGCGTCTACAAGAACATGCAAGTGTAAAAAATTAAGATTTAGAATTTTCTCCTTCACTTTGCTGCTATTCCTGTGAAACACCTAAAGGGTTAACAAACTTACTGAATGTCATTTTGAATACTTTGAGGAGTGCAGTTTTTATAATGGGGTAATTTATGGGGTATTTCTAATATGAAGGCCCTTCAAATCCACTTCAAAACTGAACTGGCCCCTAAAAAATTCCGATTTTGAAGATTTTATGAAAAATTGGAAAATTGCTTCTGAACTTTTAAGCCCTCTGATGTTTTCCAAAAGTAAAAACATGTCAACTTTATGATGCATATACACAAAGATCCCCCATAGGGTACCCGGGGTATTTAATTCATAAATTCCAATTCCCTTCAGGGTTAGCAACCCCTCCGGGACTAAGACCACCGACTAGGGTCACCCTTTTAAAACTTCACTTTTATTTATTGTTTGTTAAGATCAAATTAAGGTGCAAAAATAATACAAAAGAAGGACACTATACCTTGATAAAGCTGGGTCTCTCCAGCGAAACGTCGGGGGGATGCTAGAGAACACATTTTAAATAGCAATAATAGGAATTGGTAAATCAAATAGAGGAGGTTGTATGTTATGTGGACTATAAAGATTGGAGTCTTAGGATCCAGAATATTGGAATAAAAGAGTCCCTAACATAGAAGCCTTAGTGGAAATAGAATTAGTGGAACCAGTAATGGACCAATCCAATTCCTATATATTGTGTTTTTAAACACCTTCTTTTGTATTATTTTTGCACCTTAATTTGATCTTAACAAACAATAAATAAAAGTGAAGTTTTAAAAGGGTGGTCACCCTTTTAAAACTTCACTTTTATTTATTGTTTGTTAAGATCAAAGTCGGGGGTCTTAGTCCCGGAGGGGTTGCTAACCCTGAAGGAATTGGAATTTATAACTTTATGATGCAAACATAAAGTAGACATTGTATATGTGAATCAAAATATTATTTATTTAGAATGTTTATTTTCCTTACAAGCAGAGAGCTTCAAAGTTAGAAAAATTCAAAATTTTCAATTTTTTCATCAAATTTAGAAATTTTTCACCAAGAAATGATGCAAGTATCGACAAAAATTTACCTCTAACATAAAGTAGAATATGTCACGAAAAAACATTCTCGGAATCAGAATGAAAAGTAAAAGCATCCCAGAGTTATTAATGCTTAAAGTGACAGTGGTCAGAATTGCAAAAAATGCTCCCGTCCTTAGGGTTATAATGGGCTCCGTCCCCAAGGAGTTAAGGCTAAGTTTCCACTTGTTTTTTTTCTGGCAGTTTTTGGATATCTGCCACTGCAGTTTTTGAGCCAAAGCCAGAAATGTATTCAAAAGGAATAGGACATATAAAGGAAGGACTTACACTTCTCCTCCCTTATGGATCCACTTCTGACTTTGGCTCTAAAACTGCAGTGGCAGTTTTCCAAAAACTGGCAGAAAAAAAAAAAGTGAAAACTTAGCCTTATGGGAGGTGTAGCTTTGTGATAGCTGGAGAGCCAAAGATTGGGGTACAGTTTCTCTACATCACTGATGGGACATAGGCAGAATGCACAATAAAGGTACATTAACATCTTGGGTTTGCAAATTCGGCAGTGATATGGCAGGAGAATAAAAAAAAAAATAATGCATCCTGCCGGATCAGTGCCCTGCCCCATTCATTTTAATATGCCGATCAGACTCCGCTTATATCTGGCTTTTGAACTAGACTGAAAAGTGCAGCAGACCACAGTTTTCAGTCCAGTTCAAATGAGCCAACCATACACTTGATCCAGTTAGCTCAGTGAAATCAATGGTATACGGTGCCCTATCCAGATGCCAGATTTACAAACCCAAGATGTGAATGTGTGGTGGCCTAGTACGGAATGGTGTGTCCCCATACATTTCTTCTGCCCTGTCAGGAAGAGTCCCTCCATGTCCCCAGGGCTCAACCTACAGTGTAACCCATATTGTATATATGTTTGTATTACTAATGTACTGTTGCTTTAAATATAATACCATGTGCTTGTTACTCAGGAGGCATTAGGGACCAGGTGACCCCCTAAGTGACCTATGGGATTCTTGTTCTAGCTCCCCTATCCAAACCAGGGGAGGGGCTGCAATCTCTCTCTTGGAGCTCTTAGCTCTTGTTCCTGAGGTCCAGTTCAGTCAAAACATCTCAGAGTGTGTCAAGAGCATTGGAGGCCTCAAGCCTAGAGTCTGCAGCCACAAAGTCAGCTCAAGTAAGCTCAAAGTCATCTTCATGTCAATGGTCAAGTCAGTCAAGTCTTCTATATAGTCACTGTGGCCTGCACTAAAGTGTCTCTACATATTACAAGTCCCAGCAAGCCTGCGAGGTCCCCCTGTGTCACTGGTCATTTCCTTGGGATATTGACTGTACTGCATAGACTGTAACACCTGTCTACAGTCTGTAAGGCTACCATTGTCCGTAACTTGACGTCAATGTCTTCTTTGCCCCTGTGCCTAGCCCAGGACCAGCGGTATTACCTTCGAGTGGTTAAGGCTAAACCACGCCCTTGAGTCACAACAAAAAGGGTTAATAACCTCTGCCCTGCATTTCACCCCGTTATACCTCAAATGCACCTTTCATTTCAGTAACTCATGGGTGCCATCTGTTGTCCTTTACTTCTTCATCTGGTCCAGAAGCCGGGACTTCTTCCAGCTACATCTTCCCTCTGCAGAGTTTGATGCTCAGGCATCAATGGTTCCTCACTTTGTTAGCATATCTCCATCCTCTATATGAATAAAATAATCATAACCCTGCCACTATGAACCAGAAAATACTGCCACACACTGTGCCCCTAAAATAATACTGCTATATACTGTTTCTGCTCAGTTTGGCTAAATCCCACCCCTGTACTGTCCTCCTCCAGACAGCTTTTTTCCCCTCCTCCTTCAGGCCCCTGTGTTCACTACTCCTCCGGATTCCTCGTCCCCCACAAAATCTCCTAAGTCCTCCACCCCTTCCCCTCCCCCAGACTACCATGTCCTCCTCCAGACCCCTCTGTCCCTTTTGCAGACCCCTCTGCCCACCCCAGACCCCTCTGTTCCCTCCTGCTCCTGACGTCTTCACCACCCCAGACCCCTCAGTACCCTTCCCAGACCTCTACTGTAAGTCCTTTCCCAAATCCCTCTGTCCCCTCCTGCTCCAGACCCTTATGACTCCTCTTTGCATATTGGAGCCTTTTAGATGAGGCAAAGTGCACCATGCTGCACCGCCAGCGCGGAGGACTGCAGACAGATGGCATTGAGTAAGGATCTGAATTGGTTTCTCCTCCTTCATGGAATGCAGCAGCTGGGCAGAGACATGCCAGGAGCAGTAGCAGACATGGGCGTGGCACATCTGCTGCCAGCAGCCACTGCTGCTTTTAAATGGCCAATGTCCCTACCCCAGCTCATAGAACATAGTGCCTGGGACCTACTTAGAGTGGGGCCACATCCAGAGCACAGGCTGACAGAATGGCTTGGTGGCAGAGGTTTAAAATAAATAAATAAAATTCTGGTGTTGGGGGCAGATGGATGGCCTGACAGATGGCCCAGTCCGGGTCTTTGGGCACATCACACTACATCACACTAAAGCAGTGGGTCTCAACATTACCCCTTGACAGCCTATTCCCAAAAATTGTACCCCATATTAGAGACAATTTCGTAATGAATATAGTATACTTTATGTGCTTTACTTTACTCCATATCCTCTCCCAAGGCCCCCTGCTTCTCTCCCTATATCCCCAGTCTCCCAATTCACAGGTGATGTCTTTCCTTCACTATTTGGCCTAGACTGCCATTAAGATTTCTTCCTGCCAGGACTTGTCTCCAGGGAACCAGCCAAACATTTTAGGCTCCTTACTCCAGTACGTTACCTACCTCTTTACAAACTCCCCATGTGTATTGCCCCACACAGTAATTGTTCCTGCTTTGTGTCCCCATAAAGTCGTTCGGCCTCCTCTGTGCCCCCATATAAAGCTGTAGGCCTATATATATTTATATAGTTTTAGACCCCCAAAATGCCCTCATATATTGTTGTAGACCCTCATATTGACCCGCTTCTCTAGTCTGGGGACCTATTGCTATGGTTAATAGCAGTAGGTCAACGATGTACAGGAGCAGTGGAGCACCAAAGCTTATTGTGGTAGGCCTCAGGGGTAGGGGTAGTGTAGTCAGGGTATTGCTTCAGTATATCAGGGGTTAAGGTTAACCCTATTGTTCGTGATGCCAGGCTGAGGGCTATACTGAGGTAATTCTCCAGCCTATCGCTGCCCTTCCCAGTAACGATAGGTGCATGCATAAAATGACTGAAGGTCCACAAGGTAGTTGAACTTGAACTTGGATAAACTTTACTTAAAGACTTGCGGTACATCCAATGAACAGTAACAGTCTCATTAATACAGTCTCCATACACTTCAGTGACTGACAGTTGTTGCGGACCTTGACTTTTGATATGTCTCAGAATTTAGGGTAATTTGCGAAGATCCGTCCGGATTTAGGGGTTAGATATGGTCCGGTGATCTTGCAGAGTGCTTAGGGATTGATTACGCTCACAGTTTTGTAAAGATCAGCCGTCGCCGCAAGGCTCGGGCCTAACTCACTGATGACAGCAGCGCAGATCCTTCCCTGTCAACAGCCCACGAGGAAAGAGCAAGAGTAATGCCCATCGCTCCCTTATATGGGCAGGGGCAGGGCCGTTTTGGATTGGTCCAAGTCAGCTGTCACTCACCATTACATAGTCTAATGGGTAAACACCTGACTTCCTCCAAAGGCCCTTGAACTACAAGCCATAGAGTCTTTGGAACGCATCACGTGACCCGCAGGTCCTGCGTCGCTAACTAGGCAATACACCTACTATATAAATATATACATTAAATTTAAATAATTTTATTTACAAAAGGGGTGACAAGGGGCTAGATAAGGATGAGGACCCCATCTACACCTAGGGACTCTGACTTTGGGGAACTCACCACAAGGCAGCGGACTCAATCCGGTGCCGGGACACCACATTATGGTAATTACTGCCCACAGCAGCCTGATGCCTGCGCTTCTCTGTTGTCCTCCTGCTCTACTCCTCGGTGCAGTGACATTAGCCTATTAAGAGCCATGGCTCATTTCTTTTAAAGTGGTCCCGGCCACGTTAGATAGAGTGACCAGTGGATGCGGCCGCCATTACAATACTTGTACCCCAGGTTGAGAAACACTGCACTAAAGGGATCCATAAAATGACATTACCTTAAAATGATCTTTATTGACCTGGGAGCAACCTTTCTGCCCGCTCGTATGTATCTTCCCTCTATTTGAGCGTAGCTTACTTGGTGCAGTGAGGCCTTTAATTGTCTGTGCTCTACGGAAGGGGTAATTTAATAAAGATCAGTGCAAATGTTGCACCAATATAGTAAATGGCACAGCAAACATTAAACGTCAAGTAACAGGGCAAGGGTTTTCTATAACACAAACCCAGGATTGTTCATTTGCATTTGTCATCTACGTGCTGATGCTGTGGTCTCCAGTATGTAGACAGAACATACATGGCATTGATGGTACGTATTAAGAAAAATGATGATTAAATATTAATAGGGGGTATATGATTTATAGGGTTTCTAGGCATGCTGCCAACTAGAATTGGGACTTTTCATCTTTTACCCTTGCTGTCATTGAACAAATTTCCAAAGAAAGCCAGAACAGATTTGAAGTTTTAAAACATAGAGATATGTTTTAAATCTGAATACCCTAATCCCAAAAGGGTTAAATGAGTGTCCCCCATCCATTCTGTTCTGATCCATTCATCTTAGACTATTCTTTATCAATATACATTAATGTATATACAGTATCTCACATTTCTGTAAATATTTTATTATTTCTTGAAGCAATGACACTCTGCTACAATGTAAAGTGCACAGCCTGTATAACAGTGTTTGATGTTGTGTCCACCTCAAAATAACTCAGCACATACTAATGTCTCAACCTTGGTAACAAAAGTGAGTACTCCCCTAAGTGGAATTGTCCAAATTGAACCAAAAGTGTACATTTTTTTTGTGGCCTCATTACTTTCCAGCACTACCTTAATCCTCTCAGGCATGGAGTTCACCAGAGCTTCACAGGTTGCCACTGGAGTCCTCTTCTACTCCTCCATGAGGACATCTCAGAGCTGGTGGATGCTAGAGATCTTGCACTCCCCCACATTCCATTTGAGGATGCTCCACAGATGCTCAATAAGGTTTAGGTCTGGAAATATGTTTGGCCAGTCTATCACCCTCTATTCACCCTCAGCTTCTTTAGCTAGGCAGTTGTCATCTTAGAGTTGTGTTTTGGATTGTTATCATGTTAGAATACTACCCTGCGGCCAAGTCTTCGAAGGGAGGGGAACTTGCTTTGCTATAGTATGTCACAGCACATGTTAGCATTCATAGTTCCCTCAATTAACTGTAGCTCCCCTGTGCCAGCAGCATTCATGCAGACCGAGACATTACACACCCACCACCATGCTTGACTGTCGGCAAGACACACTTGTCTTTGTACACTTCACCTGGTTGCTGTCACACATGCTTGATACCATCTGAACCAAATGAGTTTAACTTGGTCCAATTGGACCACAGGACATTGTTCCAGTAATCCTTGTCCTTAGTCTGCTTATCTTCAGCAAACTGTTTGGGGGCTTTCTTGAGCTTCATCTTAAGAAAAGGCTTCCTTCTGGGATGATACAGACCAAATTGATGCAGTGTATGGTGTATGGTCTGGTCTGAACACTGACAGGCTGACCTCTTCACCCCCACAACCTTTACAGCAATGCTGGCAGCACTCATATGTCTATTTCCCAAAGACTTCTGAATATGATGCTGAGCATGTGTACTTAACTTCTTTGGTTGACTATGGTGAGGCCTGTTCTGAATGAAACCTGTCCTGTCCAGACGTGGCACTAGACTTTTTGAGGCCTTAGGCGAAATTCGTTTGTGAGGCCCCAACAACAAACACCCAGCCCCTCCGTTCAGTGAATGGTGGTGTATACGGTGTATGCATCAATACTAAGCTGGGGAGCACGCAGGTGTTTAAAAACATAAAATAATACCTCCACACCAGGACAACATATTACTACTGCTAATACCATCATACTGTTATTATATAAAATCCACTATAGAGCAACCAGTAACCGTGCTATACAAGGGACAAATAATTTTACCACACCATGACCACTACCACTTCTTTTACTACCATATAGTGACTGGATAATACCACCATACTAACACTGAATAAAACCACTATACACAGATCAGTATCACCAATAACATCACTGTGAAAGGGAAAAATAATTGCAGCACACAATGACTACACATTACCACTATATAGTGACTGGATAACACCACTTTACACAGACAGTAGTGACCCAGGCTCTACACAGGCTCTACAGACTATATAAGTGATTACATACAGTTACATCAAGTGACATCTTCTCTGATCAGAGTTGTACATTTTCCTTTATCTTCTCCATCCTGTCCAGACCGTCATGACAACTTCTTCCATCCACAAATCGTCTCGACAGAACCTACCAGACAAACATTTTAAACTCCACACTTTTCCAGTACATATAGTGCTCCAAACAGTAATAACAACCCCTTAGTGTCACACACAATAAAGTGGGTTGATAAATGGGTTGGAGAAGAGTAGGTTGCCAAACCCCCATTAGGCAGTTAGGTCGCTTTAGTAGGTAGACAGGTCCTTTCACAATGTTTCCCCCGTTACACAGGTGCCCTAGGTAGGTAGGTGCCACCTGTAGGTAGGTACCCCTGTGCATAGTTGCCCCCTGTATAAATTTGCAGTTTCCTGTATATAGTTGTAGCTCCCCACATATATTGGTAGCAGTGTCCCTTTAGGCAGTAGCAGCAGCAGTCACCTTTAGGTAGTGGTAGAAGTAGTAACTCTTAAATAGTAATATCAGCCCCCTTTAATAAGTCCCTTTAAGTAGTAATAGCAGTCCCCCTTAATAACCCCCTTTAGATTGTAACAGCAGTCCCTTTAGTAATGCCTTTAGATAGTAAAAGCAGCCCAATGTATTAACCCCTTTTAGTAGTCATAGCTACCCCCTTTAATAAGCCCCTTAAGGTAGTAATAGCAGTCTCCTTGAGCTAACCACTTTAGGTAGTAATAGCAGTCCCCTTTAGTGACCCCCATTAGGTAGTAATAGCAGTCCCCTTAGTGACCCCTTTAACAGCAGCCCTCTTTAGGTTGTAAATATCAGCTCCCTTAAGTGACCCCCTTTAGGTAGTAATAGCCGTCCCCTTTAGTGACCCCCTTTAGGTAGTAATAGCAGTCCCCTTAGTGACCCCTTTATATAGTAACAGCAGCCCTCTTTAGGTTGTAAATAGCAGTTCCCTTAAGTGACCCCCTTTATGTAGTAATAGCCGTCCCCTTTAGTGACCCCCTTTAGGTTGTAGTAGCAGTCGCCTAAGTGACTGCCTTTTGGTAGTCATAGCAGTCCCCTTAGTGACCTCCTTTATGTAGTAATAGCAGTCCCCTTAGTGACCCCTCTTTATGTAGTGATAGAAGTACCCTTAGTGACCCCCGCTTAGTTAGTGATAGCAGTTTCATAAATGACCCTCTTTAGGTAGTAATAGCAGTTCACTTAGTGACCCCCTTTAGGATGTAATAGCAGTCCCCTTAGTGACCCCCGCTTAGGCAGTGATAGCAGTCTCCTTAGTGACCCCTACTTAGGTAATAATAGCAGTCCCCTTAGTGACTCCTTTAGGTAGTAATAGCAGTCCTCTTAGTAACACCCTCTTTAGGTAATAATAGCAGTCCCCTTAGTGACTCCTTTAGGTAGTAATAGCAGTCCTCTTAGTAACACCCTCTTTAGGTAATAATAGCAGTCCCCTTAGTGACTCCTTTAGGTAGTAAAAGCAGTCTCCTATGTGACTCCCTTTTGGTAGTAATAGCAGTCCCCTTAGTGACCCCTCTTTATGTAGTGATAGAAGTGCCCTTAGTGACCCCCGCTTAGTTAGTGATAGCAGTTTCTTAAGTGACCCTCTTTAGGTAGTAATAGCAGTCCGCTTAGTGACCCCCCTTTAGGAAGTAATAGCAGTCCCCTTAGTGACCCCCGCTTAGGCAGTGATAGCAGTCTCCTTAGTGACCCTCGCTTAGGTAATAATAGCAGTCCCCTTAGTGACTCCTTTAGGTAGTAATAGCAGTCCTCTTAGTAACACCCTCTTTAGATAATAATAGCAGTCCCCTTAGTGACTCCCTTTAGGTAGCATTGGCAGACCCCTCTAAGTAGCCCCCTCACCAGGTTCCCGTGTAGCGTGTCCTCTCTTCTGCTCTTCTCTCCTTCGGTCTGTGCTCCTGCGCATGATGACGTCACTCAAGCGCTGTAGCAAAGACCGGAGCATAGAGGAAGAGATTCTCGGGCCTCTTGTGGTTTGCCTGTATATCGCGGGTAGCCACAAGAGTGATTGATAGGGCAGGGAGCCAAAGTTTCTTTGCTCTGCCAATAAGCCGACCGTTGCAATTAACTACAGACGTGTCTGTAAGACACGCATATAGTTAAAGGAGTCCCGGCTGAGCAGAGTGGCGATGTGTACAATGTATGCATCACCACTCACTCAGGGGGTGAGTTAGGCAGTTGCGAGACCCCCTCAAGCACGAGGCCTTAGGCGGCCGCCTAACTCGCCTACTGGGAGAGCCGCCTCTGCTGCTCAGTTTTAGGTTCTTGGTAATCTTCTTGTAGCCTAGGCCATCTTTATGTAGAGCAACAATTCTTTAACTTTTTATCAGATTTCAGAGAGTTCTTTGCCATGAGGTGCCATGTTGAACTTCCAGTGACCAGTATTAGAGAGTGTAAGAGCGATAACACCAGATGTAATTATGTTACAGACTTGTGTCAAGTCACTTCTTGTTTTGATGTGACATTTCACACCTTAACATCCCATACTCTGAGCAGATGGACAGACAATGAAATGACAGTGGGGTGAAAAGTTACTCACAGTCCTGCCTCTCGGGCACAGTTGTACTACAATCTGTATTGCTGGGCCGCTGCATGATTGAGGAGGAAGCCAGGACTATTCTGCTGCCTATTTTCTAGTCTCCAATTTTGCACAAATCCTATGAAAAATCCACGCTTCCTTTCCAGCGGCTTTCCGCTTTCATTGTCATCACAACATGGCAACATGAGATTTATAAAGAAGAGGTAGAATTTAATAGAACCTAAACATTATAGTGTATAGTACAATAGCATTATTTCATGTGAGATCTCACAGTACCACCACATGGTCATTCTTATAATGACAAGCCACGTATAGTTATTAGCTCATAGGATAAGTGCCTGCATACAGCTTGCATACAACAGTGGTCTCCAAACTGTAGACCTTCAGTTGTTGAAAAACTCTCAGCATGTCCGAATAGCAAACGACAGACTGGCCACTAGACCTAAAACTAAGCTGAGATTTTGGGGGAGATTCATCAAGAATAATACAATACAGGAATATGGGTGCACTACTGTGGTAGATGTATACAATGACATTGGCTATCCCTCAACACTGATGTTAAAATTGAGACATTCGCCAGTGTATCCTTATATGAAGGACACACCAGAGCCCGCACACCAACGCCAAGGTTTCTCAAAATGGCGCGGGACCTACGCTAATCCTACCTGTGCGTGATAAGCAAAACAGGGGCCAGTGGGCAATTACTGCAGCATTCGGTCGACTCACAACCTCCTCCCAGATACCCTCCAGCGTGACTGAGCACACATATAATGGAAGGAGGGAGGCAAGTTGCAAGCCCCACCTGAGTTGGCTAATATGGGTGCATGGGCTCACAGGTGCTACCTTAATGCTGCCTTGAAGATATTCAAGGCGCATTAATTATGGAGTTTACACACCTCCAAGTATAAAATTTAAACAAACAACAAAAAACGTGGTCTCAAATGGCTGGAGGTGCTCAACCCCATTGGTGTAGGATTCTATTGTGGCACTTTTAGTCAGGCTGCAGGCATCCTCCATTGTATGCATTTTTATGCTGGGGATCGCCCTTAGCAATGGACTACAAGGGCTGGATCTGCTCCCCCAGTATAAATACCCCACTACCGCATTTGGGGTTGAGCACCTCCAGCCATTTGAGACCACGTTTTTTGTTGTTTGTTTAAATTTTATTACTTGGAGGTGTGTAAACTCCATAATTTATGCGCCTTGAATATCTTCAAGGCAGCATTAAGGTAGCACCTGTGAGCCCATGCACCTATATTAGCCAACTCAGGTGGGGCTTGCAACTTGCCTCCCTCCTCCCATTGCATGTTTGTTCAGTCACGCTGGAGGGTACCTGGGAGGATGATGTGAGTCGGCCTAATGCTGCCGTAATTGCCCACTGGCCTCTGTTTTGCTTATCACGCACAGGTAGGATTAGCGTTAGGTCCCGCCGCCATTTTGAGAAACCTTGGCGTTGGTGTGCGGGCTCTGGTTTGTCCTTCATATACGGATATACTGGCAAATGTCTCAATTTTAACATCAGTGTTGAGGGATAGCCAATGTCATTGTATACATCTACCACAGTAGTGCACCCATATTCTTGTATTGTATTATTCTAATTGTTACACATCCACACTGTCTATCTGGTGTAGGATTCTATTGTGGCACTTGTAGTCCGCTGCAGGCATCCTCCATTGTATGCATTTTTATGCTGGGGATCGCCCTTAGCAACGGACTACAAGGGCAGGATCTGCTCCCCCAGTATAAATGCACAACCGCATTTGGCGTTGAGCACCTTCAGCCATTTGAAACCACATTTTTTGTTGTTTGGAGATTCATCAAGACCTGTGCTGAGGAAAAGTTGGTGCGTTGCCCATAACGATCAGATTGCTTCTTCTTTGTTTTTTAGAGCCCTTTTCAAAAATGAAAGAAGCAATCTGATTGGTCGCTATGGGCAACTGGGCGACTTTTCCTCTGCGCAGGTTTTGATGAATCTCCCTCTTTCTGTTTTAGACAGATCATTTCCCAGTAATGCCTTTCTTCTAAGCACAGACAGGAGTTCAGTGAAAGGTGACACCAGTATATAGATAACATTCAATCCTCCACCATTCACAACAGAAATAAGCAAGTCTATGGGAGCGTGTATGGCCGTGATGTCAAGAGCCTCCGGCGCCGCATCGCCGGTCATCTGGCATGGAGCGAAGTTTGCTCAGTGCACTTGATGACTGGGGTGCCACAGCGGAAATCGCGGTGGTCCCAGCAGCGATCTGACATATCATCACCTATCCTTTGGATAGGGGGTAAGATGTCTAGGGGTGGAGTACCCCTTTAAGTGGTCTTCCTATCATATACATGATATATGCCATAAATGTGAGATCAGTGCGGCTCCCACATCTAGGACAACGGGCCAGGGCAGTTTGTAGAGAAATTTTCTTCACAATGGAAGTGCACGTTCATTATCAAGCAAAGTGTCCTGAACCCAATTTTTCTGTTTGCTCAGGCCCATAACTGCTCTCCCAAATATGTTAGCCTCACTGGCCCAGACCCAGTACCAATCACAGTTCAGCTTTTATTTCTCAAATTGCCCTGGAAAAATGGAAGCTGAGCTGGGATCGGTTGCTATGGGCAAATCAGTTCTTGTCCTCTGACTGATAAATCTAGGTGTGTATGCTACAACAGAGACCAATGTTACAGCACTACCGTCATACAGTGACTATATAGATGTCACATATTGCACCAGTTCTACACAGGCTATCTGCAGAATATTTTCATGCTGCAGGATATACAACAGAATAGAGTACTGATGAAACATCCCAAGACGTTGTTTTGTTACGGATGTATGACAGGTCCACAAACTGCACATCAGTTGTGTCTGGCTCAGCCAAAATGAATGCATGAAATTAGCCTTATTTTAAAGTAATCCCTTGTTTCAGAGAAGGTTTAATATTAATAACTTTCCCACACACACATGTGCATTGGTAAAGTTCTGTAACTTGCTAAGACTGGGACTAAAAACAGCCCTGGCGCTTAAATCCCAACAGCCCACATAAAGAAGGAATGTCCAGCACCCGGTGTACGGATAAAAACTTCTTGCTCTTTATTTAGGAGTTCAACAGAATAAGATAGGTACAAACAGGAAACCTCTGACGCATTTCACGCTGCAATGCGCTTAGTCATAGAGTGGTTTCATTACTGACATAACATGTTAAAATACACACTAGATTTGATCACATGGTACAATTAAAAATGACAGCTGGAAAAAAGTGGTTTGGATTCCATGTTGACATAGCATAGTGTTCACAGTATGGCATCACAGAACAACAATCGCTTGTAGATAGCAACTTGGATATATGCACTTTTCATGAATAGGTAATATTACTATAGATTTAGTACATAGTTAGAAGGTCCAATCTATAATTGAGGCCTTGGGGATGAATTGTTTTAAGTACAAATATCCAGTGTGTTTCTCTATTTAGTAAGTGTCTTCTAATATCTCCACCCTGGGGTTTCTTGCAGATTTTTTCTATGCCTTTCACTCTAAGAGAGTCTGTGTTACCCCCATGAACTTCACAAAAATGCTGGGTCAGCGCTGATACTCCTACCTTTAACCCTTTCATGTCTGAAATGTGCCATCTAATACAAACTTTAAGCTGGTTACTGGTCGACCCTACATATTGAA
Source organism: Hyla sarda (assembly GCF_029499605.1). Classification (NCBI taxonomy): domain Eukaryota; kingdom Metazoa; phylum Chordata; class Amphibia; order Anura; family Hylidae; genus Hyla; species Hyla sarda. The sequence continues at coordinate 71,264,528 of NC_079196.1, forward strand.
GGCGACAATCAGTACAAGCTGCCAGATATACTACATACATTGTGGTACAATTTATGTAGCTTTTTATGGAATATGAATTGTTCTTTTATTCTTTTGTTCAAATTGCTCCTATCTTTCTTACTGATTTTTTCCATAGCATTAGATAGGTTTTTAGTTGTGTATCCCCTCTCTAATAGATTCTCCATACGGAATATTTTGTGTGACATGACGTTGCCATAAGGATAGAATTCGTAGCCGTATCTTTCCTTTACGGACTAAACTCAATTCTATCCCCATTGGCTGTTATTGTAATCGCTATACTTGAAAACACACAATGGGATAGTATTTTCGCATGGGATATGTTACGCCGAGCGCTCCGGGTCCCTGCTCCTCCCCGGAGCGCTCACGGCGTCTCTCTCCCTGCAGCGCCCCGGTCAGACCCGCTGACCGGGAGCGCTGCACTGACATTGTCGGCGGGGATGCGATTCGCATAGCGGGACGCGCCCGCTCGCGAATCGCATCCCAAGTCACTTACCCGTCCCGGTCCCCGGCTGTCATGTGCTGGCGCGCGCGGCTCCGCTCTCTAGGGCGCGCGCGCGCCAGCTCTCTGAGACTTAAAGGGCCAGTGCACCAATGATTGGTGCCTGGCCCAATTAGCTTAATTAGCTTCCACCTGCTCCCTGGCTATATCTACTCACTTCCCCTGCACTCCCTTGCAGGATCTTGTTGCCTTGTGCCAGTGAAAGCGTTTAGTGTTGTCCAAGCCTGTGTTACCTGATCTCCTGCTATCCATTTTGACTACGAACCTTGCCGCCTGCCCCGACCTTCTGCTACGTCTGACCTTGCCTCTGCCTAGTCCTTCTGTCCCACGCCTTCTCAGCAGTCAGCGAGGTTGAGCCGTTGCTAGTGGATACGACCTGGTTGCTACTGCCGCAGCAAGACCATCCCGCTTTGCGGCGGGCTCTGGTGAACACCAGTAGCCTCTTAGAACCGGTCCACCTGCACGGTCCACGCCAATCCCTCGCTGACACAGTGGATCCACAACCGGTAAGCCGAATCGTGACAGTAGATCCGGCCATGGATCCCGCTGAGGTGCCGCTGGCAAGTCTCGCTGACCTTATCACGGTGGTCGCTCAGCAATCGCAGCAAATTGCCCAACAAGGACAGCAGCTGCCGCAGTTGACCGCCACGTTACAGCAACTTCTGCCTCTGCTACAGCAGCAACCATCTCCTCCGCCAGCTCCTGCACCTCCTCCGCAGCGACTGGCCGCTCCTAGCCTCCGCTTGTCTCTGCCGGACAAATTCGATGGGGACTCTAGACTCTGCCGTGGATTTTTGTCTCAATGTTCCCTGCATATGGAGATGTTGTCGGACTTGTTTCCTACAGAACGGTCTAAGGTGGCGTTCGTAGTGAGCCTTCTTTCAGGAAAGGCCTTGTCTTGGGCCACACCGCTCTGGGACCGCAATGATCCTGCCACAGCCACAGTCCAGTCCTTCTTTGCTGAAGTCCGTAGTGTCTTCGAGGAACCAGCCCGAGCTTCTTCTGCTGAGACTGCCCTGCTGAACCTGGTCCAGGGTAATTCTTCAGTAGGCGAGTACGCCATCCAATTTCGTACTCTTGCTTCCGAATTATCTTGGAATAACGAGGCTCTCTGCGCGACCTTTAAAAAAGGCCTATCCAGTAACATCAAGGATGTGCTGGCCGCACGAGAGATTCCTGCCAACCTGCAAGAACTTATCCATTTGGCCACCCGCATTGACATGCGTTTTTCTGAGAGACATCAGGAGCTCCGCCAGGAAAAAGACTTAGATCTCTGGGCACCTCTCCCACAGTATCCTTTGCAATCTTCGCCTGGGCCTCCCGCCGAGGAGGCCATGCAAGTGGATCGGTCTCGCCTGACCCAGGAAGAGAGGAATCGCCGTAGGGAAGAAAATCTTTGTCTGTACTGTGCCAGTACCGAGCATTTCTTGGTGGATTGCCCTATTCGTCCTCCACGTCTAGGAAACGCACGCACGCACCCAGCTCACGTGGGTGTGGCGTCTCTTGGTTCAAAGTCTGCTTCCCCACGTCTCACGGTGCCCGTGCGGATTTCTCCTTCTGCTAACTCCTCCCTCTCAGCCGTGGCCTGCTTGGACTCTGGTGCCTCTGGGAATTTTATTCTGGATTCTTTTGTGAATAAATTTTGCATCCCGGTGACCCGTCTCGTCAAGCCGCTCTACATTTCCGCGGTCAACGGAGTTAGATTGGATTGCACCGTGTGTTACCGCACAAAACCCCTCTTAATGTGCATTGGACCCCATCACGAATTGATTGAATTTTTTGTCCTTCCCAACTGCACCTCTGAGGTCCTCCTCGGTCTGCCATGGCTCCAGCTTCATTCTCCCACCCTTGACTGGACCACCGGGGAGATCAAGAACTGGGACTCTGCTTGCCATAAGAAATGCCTCTCCCCCCCTCCCAGTCCCGTCAGGCAAGCCTCAGTGCCTCCTCATGGCCCCCGTCCTGGTGACACACTGCCCCGTGCCAAGCTTCACCCTCTGCCCTCCCTCCCCATTCCCACTCCTGCTGTACTGCCTGCCTTTGAGGAAACCCTCAATTCACTCCCGGTGTCCTCGTCCCAGGTAAAGCAGTTGTCGGACAAAAAAAGGGGGAGACCTAAGGGGGGGGGTACTGTTACGCCGAGCGCTCCGGGTCCCTGATCCTCCCCGGAGCGCTCACGGCGTCTCTCTCCCTGCAGCGCCCCGGTCAGACCCGCTGACCGGGAGCGCTGCACTGACATTGCCGGCGGGGATGCGATTCGCATAGCGGGACGCGCCCGCTCGCGAATCGCATCCCAAGTCACTTACCCGTCCCGGTCCCCGGCTGTCATGTGCTGGCGCGCGCGGCTCCGCTCTCTAGGGCGCGCGCGTGCCAGCTCTCTGAGATTTAAAGGGCCAGCGCACCAATGATTGGTGCCTGGCCCAATTAGCTTTATTAGCTTCCACCTGCTCCCTGGCTATATCTACTCACTTCCCCTGCACTCCCTTGCCGGATCTTGTTGCCTTGTGCCAGTGAAAGCGTTTAGTGTTGTCCAAGCCTGTGTTACCTGATCTCCTGCTATCCATTTTGACTACAAACCTTGCCGCCTGCCCCGACCTTCTGCTACGTCTGACCTTGCCTCTGCCTAGTCCTTCTGTCCCACGCCTTCTCAGCAGTCAGCGAGGTTGAGCCGTTGCTAGTGGATACGACCTGGTTGCTACTGCCGCAGCAAGACCATCCCGCTTTGCGGCGGGCTCTGGTGAACACCAGTAGCCTCTTAGAACCGGTCCACCTGCACGGTCCACGCCAATCCCTCGCTGACACAGTGGATCCACAACCGGTAAGCCGAATCGTGACAGGATACATGTGATGTTGTTGCCTTGTACCCTTCCATCCCTTGGAGAGAAGGATTAGAAGCATAATTTTTTTGTCTAAACAATTATAGCACCTACTCCCCTGGTCTGAAGGAATTCCTTATGGTGACGGTAAAATATTTGTTAAATCATAATTTTTTTTATGTTTGACAAACAATTTTTCCTTCAGACCAGGGGAGCTTCGATGGGGGCTAAGTACTCGCCATCTTTCGTGAATATCTTCATGATATTCTGGGAAATCAAAATAATTTTTACTCCAAATAATCCAATTTTTAATTGCATCCAATGGATGGGATGTTTTATAGACGACTTGCTTATTATTTGGAAGGGTACAAGGCAACAATATGAGCAATTTTTTCAGTACATTAATGAGAACGATCTAAATTTGAAATTCACATCTCACTATGATCCCCAAAACATTAATTTTCTTGACATTACAGTAACAGCCAATGGAGAGAGAATAGAGTTTAGTCCATACAGCAAAGATACGGCTAAGAATTCTATTCTTATGGCCACGTCATGTCACCTTAAACATGTTCCACAAAATATTCCGTATTGAGAATTATGTAGGTTAAAAAGGAATAGTACACATGAGAATACATTTATACAAGAAGCAGAACAGCTTAATAATAGACTACTAGAGAGGGGATACACAACTAAAAACCTATCTAATGCTATGGAAAAAGTCAGTAAGAAAGACAGGAGCAATTTAATAATAATAATACAATTAGGAAAAAAACTGTATTTGTCACTGCATACAGTGCCCAGTTTGCTGCTATTAAACAAATTATCTTTAAATATTTTCCTGTAGTGCAAGTGGAACCTATTTTGAGAGAAATTATCGCACCAGGTGTGAACACAGTCCCTAATAGCGGGCCGTTTCTGGGATCAATACTCTCACGGAGCACATGCAGCAGTAAGGGAACACAAAACAAGGAGGGAGGGAGGAGGGAGACCCCCTAGTGGCCGGTTTTCAAATGTAAAATAAACTATTTTAATGGAAAAAAATGAATCTATAAGAGAAATATGTTGTAGTACATAAGTAAAAAAAAAAAAAGAAGGGTTGGTGACAGTGCCCATTTAACCCTTTCATGTCTGAAATGTGCCGTCTAATACGAACTTTAAGCTGGTTACTGGTTGACCCTACATATTGAAGGCGACAATCAGTACAAGCTGCCATATATACTATATACATCATGGTACAATTTATATAGCTTTTTATGGTATATGAAGTGTCAGTACTATATGATGTGAACTGATTAGTTTTTTCCATATACCTACATGTTATACATTGTGTATGACTGCATCCAACATTACCTACATTTAGAGATGAGCGAAGTTACAGTGATTCGATTTGTCAGGAACATCTCGGCTCTGCGTTTGCTGACTTTAGCCTGTATAAATGAGTTCAGCTTTCAGGTGCTCCGGTGGGCTGGAAAACGTGGCTACAGTCCTGGGAGAGAGTCTCCAGCCCACCGAAGCACCTGAAAGCTGATCTAATTTACACAGGCTAAAGTCAGCAAACGCTGAGCCGAGATGTTCCTGACAAATCGAATCACTGTAACTTCGCTCATCTCTATATGTAGGTAATGTTGGATGCAGTCATACACAATGTATAACATGTAGGTATATGGAAAAAAACTAATAAGTTCACATCATATAGTACTAACACTTCATATTCCATAAAAAGCTACATAAATTGTAACATTGTATGTGGTAGTATATCTGGCAGCTTGTACTGATTGTCGCCTTCAATATGTAGGGTCCGCCAGTAACCAGCTTAAAGTTCGTATTAGACGGCACATTTCAGGCTCAGGCAGGGAGCGCAGTGAACGCCAGGGCTGCGCGCATTGGTTGCCTGGATTTGCACACAGACCATCTCCGCCCCGGCATGTACAGTGGAGTGGAGACAGCGCGCGCACACTATATCAGTACCGCGCTGATGCTCCCTCCATTAGGACTGTACATGCCTTTTATGGGGTAAGTCTGATCTGAAGTCTTATGTTACTTTTGGAAACTATAAAATAATAAAAAACATATTTTATCAAGGAGGGGAGGTGAGGGCGGAAGTTGGCGCCCAGCAGGGGTCAGTGACGACGCGCCTGCTGGGGAAGTCGGCTTCTGACAGAGGTATACAGACGAACACAAGATGAGCCATTTGTAAGGTAGAACATTTTTTTTTTTAAAGGCAGGGAGGGGGTTAGGGATAGATTAGCAATAGGTCGGGACAGAGAAAAAAAAACAGATGGTGGGAGCTACTCTTTAACCCCTTAAGGACCAGGCCATTTTATACCTTAAGGACCGGAGCGTTTTTTGCAATTCTGACCACTGTCACTTTAAACATTAATAACTCTGGAATGCTTTTAGTTATCATTCTGATTCCGAGATTGTTTTTTCGTGACATATTCTACTTTAACTTAGTGGTAAAATTTTATGGTAACTTGCATCCTTTCTTGGTGAAAAATCCCAAAATTTGATGAAAAAAATGAAAATTTTGCATTTTTCTAACTTTGAAGCTCTCTGCTTGTAAGGAAAATGGATATTCAAAATATATTTTTTTTCCGTTCACATATACAATATGTCTACTTTATGTTTGCATCATAAAATTTATGAGTTTTTACTTTTGGAAGACACCATAGGGCTTCAAAGTTCAGTAGCAATTTTGAAATTTTTCACAAAATTTTCAAACTCACTATTTTTCAGGGACCAGTTCAGTTTTGAAGTGGATTTGAAGGGTCTTCATATTAGAAATACCCCATAAAAGACCCCATTATAAAAACTACACCCCCTAAAGTATTCAAAAAAACATTCAGTAAGTGTATTAACCCTTTAGGTGTTTCACAGGAATAGCAGCAAAGTGAAGGAGAAAATTCAAAATCTTCATTTTTTACACTCGCATGTTCTTGTAGACCCAATTTTTGAATTTTTGCAAGGGATAAAAAGGAGAAAATTTTTACTTGTATTTGAAACCCAATTTCTCTCGAGTAAGCACATACCTCATATGTCTATGTTAATTGTTCGGTGGGCGCAGTAGAGGGCTCAGAAGGGAAGGAGCGACAAATGGTTTTTGGGGGGCATGCCGCATTTAGGAAGCCCCTATGGTGCCAGGACAGCAAAAAAAAAACACATGGCATACCATTTTGGAAACTAGACCCCTCAGGGAACGTAACAAGGGGTAAAGTGAACCTTAATACCCTACAGGTGATTCACGACTTTTGCATATGTAAAAAAAATATATATTTTTTTTACCTAAAATGCTTGGTTTCCCAAAAATTTTACATTTTTAAAAAGGGTAATAGCAGAAAATACCCCCCAAAATTTGAAGCCCAATTTCTCCCGATACAGAAAACACCTCGCATGGGGGTGAAAAGTGCTCTGCTGGCGCACTACAGGTCTCAGAAGAGAAGGAGTCACATTTGGCTTTTTGAAAGCAAATTTTGCTCTGGGGGCATGCCGCATTTAGGAAGCCCCTATGGTGCCAGAACAGCAAAAAAAAAACACATGGCATACCATTTTGGAAACTAGACCCCTCGGGGAACGTAACAAGGGGTAACGTGAACCTTAATGCCCTACAGGTGTTTCACGACTTTTGCATATGTAAAAAAAAATATTTTTTTTTACCTAAAATGCTTGTTTTCCCAAAATGTTTACATTTTTAAAAAGGGTAATAGCGGAAAATACCCCCCAAAATTTGAAGCCCAATTTCTCCCGATTCAGAAAACACCCCATATGGGGGTGAAAAGTGCTCTGCTGGCGCACTACAGGTCTCAGAAGAGAAGGAGTAACATTTGGCTTTTTGAAAGCAAATTTTGCTCTGGGGGCATGCCGCATTTAGGAAGCCCCTATGGTGCCAGAACAGCAAAAAAAAACACATGGCATACCATTTTAAAAACTAGACCCCTCGGGGAACGTAACAAGGGGTAATGTGAACCTTAATACCCTACAGGTGTTTCACGACTTTTGCATATGTAAAAAAATATATATTTTTTTTACCTAAAATGCTTGGTTTCCCAAAATTTTAACAATTTTAAAAAGGGTAATAGCAGAAAATACCCCCAAAATTTGAACCCCAATTTCTCCCGATTCAGAAAACACCCCATATGGGTGTGAAAAGTGCTCTGCTGGCGCACTACAGGTCTCAGAAGAGAAGGAGTCACATTTGGCTTTTTGAAAGCGAATTTTGCTCTGGGGGCATGCCGCATTTAGGAAGCCCCTATGGTGCCAGGACAGCAAAAAAAAAAACACATGGCATACTATTTTGGAAACTAGACCCCTCGGGGAACGTAACAAGGGGTAATTTGAACCTTAATACCCTACAGGTGTTTCACGACTTTTGCATATGTAAAAAAATATATATATTTTTTACCTAAAATGCTTGTTTTCCCAAAAATTTTACATTTTTTAAAAGGGTAATAGCAGAAAATACCCCCCAAAATTTGAAGCCCAATTTCTCCCGAGTACGGCGATACCCCATATGTGGCCCTAAACTGTTGCCTTGAAATACGACAGGGCTCCAAAGTGAGAGCGCCATGCGCATTTGAGGCCTAAATTAGGGACTTGCATAGGGGTGGACATAGGGGTATTCTACGCCAGTGATTCCCAAACAGGGTGCCTCCAGCTGTTGTAAAACTCCCAGCATGGGGGGGGGGGGAATCAGTGCAAAACTACAACTCCCAGCATGTACGGTCTATCAGTGCATGCTGGGAGTTGTAGTTTTGCAACCGCTGGAGGCTCCGTTTTGGAAACAGTGGCGTACCAGACGTTTTTCATTTTTATTGGGGAGGGGAGGGGGGCTGTGTAGGGGTATGTGTATATGTAGTGTTTTTTACTTTTTATTTTATTGTGTGTTAGTGTAGTGTTTTTAGGGTACAGTCACACCGGCGGGGGGTTCACAGTAGTTTCTCGCTGGCAGTTTGAGCTGCGGCAGAAATTTTGCCGCACCTCAAACTTGCAGCCGGATACTTACTATAATCCTCCGCCCATGTGAGTGTACCCTGTACGTTCACATTGGGGGGGGGAACATCCAGCTGTTGCAAAACTACAACTCCCAGCATGTACGGTCTATCAGTGCATGCTGGGAGTTGTAGTTTTGCAACAGCTGGAGGCACACTGGTTGTGAAACACAGAGTTTGGTAACAAACTCAGTGTTTTGCAACCAGTGTGCCTTCAGCTGTTGCAAAAGCTACAACCCCCAGCATGTACGGACAGCGGAAGGGCATGCTGGGTGTTGTAGTTATGCAACAGCTGGAGGCATACTACTTTGGCTGGGGATGCTGGGGATTGTAGTTATGCAACAGCTGGAGACACACTGGTTTGCTACTTAACTCAGTGTGCCTTCAGCTGTTGCAAAACTACAACTCTCAGCAGTCACCGACAGCCAACGGGCATGCTGGGAGTTGTAGTTATGCAACCACCAGATGCACCACTACAACTCCCAGCATGCACTTTAGCTGATTGTGCAAGCTGGGAGTTGTAGTTACACAACAGCTGAAGGTACACTTTTCCATAGAAAGAATGTGCCTCCAGCTGTTGCAAAACTACAAGTCCCAGCATGCCCATAAGGGCATGCTGGGAGTTGTGGTGGTCTGCCTCCTGCTGTTGCATAACTACAGCTCCCAGCATGCCCTTTTTGCATGCTGGGAGCTGTTGCTAAGCAACAGCAGGAGGCTGTCACTCACCTCCAACGATCCTCGCTGCACCAGGTCAGTCCCTCGTCGTCTCCGCCGCCGCCGCTGCTCCTGGGGCCCCGATCCCAACAGGGGCGCCGGGGATCGGGGTCCCCAGCACCCGGGGTGCACGTCCCGCACCCGCTCACGTCCTCCGGAAGAGGGGCGGAGCGGGTTGCGGGAGTGACACCCGCAGCAGGCTCCCTGATTGGTCGGCCGGTAATCCGGCCGACAAATCAGGGCGATCGTGAGGTGGCACCAGTGCCACCTCACCCCTGCTGGCTCTGGCTGTTCGGGGCCGTCGGAGACGGCCCCGAACAGCCTGTAATTCCGGGTCACCGGGTCACTGGAGACCCGATTGACCCGGAATCCGCCGCAGATCGCTGGACTGAATTGTCCAGCGATCTGCGGCCATCGCCGACATGGGGGGTCATAATGACCCCCCTGGGCGATATGCCCCGATGCCTGCTGAACGATTTCAGCAGGCATCGGGGACCGGCTCCGCTCCAGATGGTTGCGGGGGGCCGGTAAAACACATGACGTTCTCATACGTCATGTGTCCTTAAGGACTCGGAAATGGAGACGTATGAGAACGTCATGTGTCCTTAAGGGGTTAAAGGTATGAGTATCAGCACTGATCAGGCATTTTTGTGAAGTCCATGGGGGTAACACAGACTCTCTTAGAGTGAAAGGCATAGAAAAAATCAGCAAGAAACCCCAGCGTGGAGATATTAGAAGACACTTACTAAATAGAGAAACATACTGGATGTTTGCACTTAAAACTATTTATCCACAAGGCCTCAATCATAGATTGGACCTTATAACTATGTACTAAATAGTACTCTATAGTAACAATATAGTAATATAAATATGTCAACTACACTATGAACACAACAATATAAAGAAATGGGCTGACAACAAAATCACACAAAAATTATCAATGGAAATCAATGTATCAACCCATGGAGGTCTGGATATGGAGTCACACTCAAAATCTAAGTGGAAAACCACACTACCGGCTGATCCAACTTTGATGTAATGTCCTTAGCCCCTTAAGGACCCAGCCCATTTTCACCTTAAGGACCCGGCCATTTTTTGCACATCTGACCTCTGTCACTTTAAGCATTAATAACTCTGGGATGCTTTTACATTTCATTCTGATTCCGAGAATGTTTTTTCATGACATATTCTACTCTATGTTAGTGGTAAAATTTTATCGATACTTGCATCATCTCTTGGTGAAAAATTCCAAAATTTGATGAAGAATTAGAAAATTTTGAAATTTTTTTGCACTTTGAAACTCTCTGCTTATAAGGAAAATGGACCTCCCGAATAAATTATATATTGATTAACATATACAATAATTCTACTTTATGTTTGCATCATAAAGTTGACATGTTTTTACTTTTGGAAGACATCAGAGGGCTTCAAAGTTCAGCAGCAATTTTCTAAATTTTCACAAAGTTTTCAAAATCTGAATTTTTCAGGGACCAGTTCAGTTTTGAAGTACATTTGAGGGGCCTTCATATTAGAAATAGCCCATAAATGACCCCATTATAAAAACTGCACCCCTCAAATATTCAAAATGACATTCAGAAAGTGTGTTTACCCTTTAGGTGTTTCACAGGAATAGCAGCAAAGTGAAGGAGAAAATTCAAAATCTTAATTTTTTTACACTCGCATGTTCATGTAGACCCAGTTTTTGAATTTTTATAAGGGGTAAAAGGAGAGAAATCACCCTAAAATTTGTAACCCAATTTCTCTCGAGTAAGGAAATATCTCATATGTGTATTTCAGATGCTCTGTGGGTGCACTAGAGGGCTCAGAAGGGAAGCAGCGACAATGGGATTTTGGAGAGTGAGTTTTTCTGAAATTATCTTTGGAGGGCATGTCACATTTAGGAAGCCCCTTTGGTGCCACAACAGCAAAACAAAAAAAAAAAACACATGGCATAATATTTTGGAAACTGCACCCCTCAGGGAATGTAACAAGGGGTCCAGTGAGCCTTAAAACCCCACAGGTGTTTGACGACTTATTGTTAAAGTTGGATGTGTAAATTAAAAATGTTTTCACTAAAATGCAGTTTTTTCCCCAAATTTTACATTTTTTACAAGGGGTAATAGAAGAAAAATGTCCACCAAAATTTGTAACCCCATCTCTTCTGAGTATGGAAATACCCCATGTGTGGACATCAAGTGCACTGCGGGTGCACTACAATGCTCAGAAGAGAAGTTCCATTTGGCTTTTGGAAAGCAAATTTTGCTGAAATGGTTTTTGGGGGGCATGTCACATTTAGGAAGCCCCTATGGTGCCAGAACAGCAAAAAAAAATTATAAGAAAAAAATAAACCACATGGCATACTATTTTGGAAACTACACCCCTCAAGGAATGTAACAAGGGGTACAGTGAGCCTTAACACCCCACAGGTGTTTGACGACTTTTCGTTAAAGTTGGATGTGTAAAGGAAAAAAATATATATATATTTTCACTAAAATGCTGTTTTTTCCCAAAATATAATTTTTTTACAAGGGGTAATAGTAGAAAATGCCCCCCAAAATTTGTAACCCCACTTCTTCTGAGTATGGAAATACCCCATGTGTGGACATCAAGTGCTCTGCTGGCGCACTACAGTGCTCAGAAGAGAAGGAGCGCCATTGAGCTTTTGGAGAGAGAATTTAGTTGGAATAGAAGTCGGGAACCTTGTGCATTTACAACCCCCCCCCCGTGGTGCCAAAGCAGTGGACCCCTACCATGTGACCCCATTTTGGAGACTACACCCCTCACAGAATTTAATAAGCGGTGCAGTGAGTATTTACACCCCACTGGCATTTGAAAGGTCTTTGGAACAGTGGGCTGAGCAAATGAAAAATTAAATTTTTCATTTTCATGGACCACTGTTCCAAAAATCTGTCAGACACCTGTGTGGCGTAATTCTCACTGTAACCCTTATAATTAACAATTGGGGATCGGTGTGCATGGGGCTAGCGCGGTTTTCTGAGCGCTCTAAACTCAGCACAATGCATCCAAACGAAAATAGTAACACGCTGGAATTGTTGTTCAAAAAGTTTCCTTTATATATAATCAAGAGGATAACAATTCTCTTATAGAAAGAAAATGATATTCACCAATGTGCACAAAAATTGTTTCAGCAGTGTCCATTCGGAGATTTAGATCAGCTCACCAGGTTCTCTGTGCTTGTATAACCTGTGTCCATGAAGACGGCCATCTCCTACACCCGAGGGTGTGAAAAGTCCATGCAACGTTTCAAAGGCAATGCCTTCTTTGTCAAGCATAATGTGAAAAATGCCCATCACCATGTTAAATACATCTATTGCTCTCGCGAGATCTCAACTCTACAACGAGAATTACAAAAAGTATCAAAAAATTAAAATCACATAAAAGGTATCAAAGATCCAGTACATTCTTAATTATAAAAAGACATTAAAGTTGCAGATCTCATTAATTCCGTTTGGTTTTAAAGTGCCTAATTTCTGTATCCAGCGTACCTCATTTCTTAGTAATTTCATTTTAATTTGTTCTTTATTTTCACCCTCTACATTCTCAAGCACCAGCCATCTAAGTTCGTTGACGCGATGTCTATATTCCGTAAAGTGTCTGGCTAGACTAGTTTCAAACTTTTCTTTATTCACCACCTCACCTTCGTTCCTATTCACACTGTCCTGTTCTTTTTTGTAAGTCCTAATCGCGCTTTTGTGTTCATTGATCCTCTTTTTGATGCTCCTTGTGGTCTGGCCGACATAGCCCTTTCCACAAGGGCATTTTAAGAAATAAATCACTTGTGTGCTATTTCACGAATGCCACCCCCTGATCGGGATTCTAGTTCCTTTCATGGGGTGCACTACCACATCCCCTTTAAAGGGGTACTCCGGTGCTTACACATCTTATCCCCTATCCAAAGATGCCTGATCGCGGGAGTCATGCACGTGGCACCCCGTCTGTAATCAGTCCACGGAGCGTGTTCGCTCCGGGACAGATTACCGGCGACCGCAGGGTCGGCGGCGTGTGACGTCACGCCCCCGCCTCCGTGTGACGTCACGCTCCGCCCCTCAATGCAAGCCTACAGGAGGGGGCGTGACAGCTATCCCGTAGGCTTGCATTGAGGGGCGGAGCGTGACGTCACACGGGGGCGGAGGCGTGATGTCACACGCCGCCGACCCTGCGGTTGACTGTAATCAGACCAGGAGTGAACACGCTCCGGGGACTGATTACAATCGGGGTGCCGCGTGCATGATCACCGGGGTCCCCAGCGGCGGGACTTCCGCGATCAGGCATCTTATCCCCTATCCAAAGGATGTGTAAGCACCGGAGTACCCCTTTAATGATAGCGTTGCAGTTCTGACATGCTGAACATGCAAATGTCCCTGATTGTCTTGCTTTAAGGAAGGTCTGCTTGCTAACCTGTTTCTTTTTGATGTCCGCTCTTATCAAATGGTTCGCTATGGATTTATTTTTCCGATAGGTAAATCTCAGCCGGCTGCGAAACAGACGGGCGATTTTATCGTCCGCTGTTAGCAGTCCCCAATACTTGCAGATGGTTTGTTTTATCAATTTTGAATGACAGTCATAGACCGAAAAAAATGTTAAATCACTATCTGTTTTTTGATCCCTCTTCTTATGTTTTCTGAGGTCTTCCCTAGGTATTTTCTCCACTTCCATAGCTATTTCCTCCATTTCTTTTTTATCGTACCCCCTTTGTACAAACTTTTTTATCATAATCTCCTTATTTCTCTGGAATTCCACCTCTTCACTGCAAATCCTTTTAGTTCTTATTAGTTGTCCCTTGGGTATTCCTCTGAAAACTTGCGGGGCATGTCCATTATTGCGATGCAATAAATTATTGCGATCGCTGTCTTTAACATATAATGTGGTGTCCAGTCCACCTTCCTCGTTCTTGATCACTTTGACATCTAAATAACTAATCTCCTTTTCATTCACTTCAGATGAAAACTCGATAAGGGGGTGGCATCCATTCAAGTATTCTACGTATGCATGAAGCTGAGACTGTGGACCCGCCCAGAGGACGAACACATCGTCCACGTAGCGGATCCACAGCCTCAGATTCCCACTAAATTCATGTCCAGTGATAAATTGGCTTTCATATTTGCACATAAAGATATTTGCTAGACTTCACTGTACCCCTTATAAAATTCCGTGAGGGGTGTAGTTTCCAAAATGGGGTCAGACGTGGGACGGTGCATTGTTCTGGTACTATGGGATCTTTGTTAACACACGTAGCCTTCAATTCCGGAGAAATTTTCTCGCCAAAAGCCCAATGGCACTCCTTCTCCTCTGAGCATTGTAGTGCGCCAGCAGAGCACTTTACATCGACATATGGGGTATTTTCCTACTCAGAGGAAATGAGGTTACAAATTTTGGGGGGCTTTTTTTTCCTATCTTCCCTTGTGAAAATGAAAAATTTAGGGTTGCACCAGCATTTTAGTTAAAAACATTTTTTTTCGTTTTCCCATCCAACTTTAATGAAAATTTGTCAAACACCTGTGGGGTGTTAAGGCTCACTATACCCCTTGTTACGTTCCATGAGGGGTGTAGTTTCCAAAACGGGGTCACATGTGGGTATTTATTTTTTTGCGTTTATGTCAGAACCACTGTAAAATCAGCCACCCCCTGTGCAAATCACCAATTTAGTCCTCAAATGTACATAGTGCGCTCTCATTCCTGAGCCTTGTTGTGCACCCGCAGAGCATTTTACGCCCACATATGGGGTATTTCCGTACTCAGGACAAATTGCGTTACAAATTTTGGCAGTCTTTTTTCCTTTTACCTCTTGTGAAATAAAAAGTATGGGGTAACACCAACATGTTAGTGTAAACATGTTAATTTTTTTACACTAACAGGCTGGTGTAGACCCCAACTTTTCCTTTTCATAAGGGGTAAAAGAAGAAAAAGCCCCCCAAAATTTGTAACGCAATTTCTTCCGAGTACGTAAATACCCCATATGTTGCCATAAACTGTTTCCTTGAAACACGACAGGGCTCCGAAGTGAGAGAGCACCATGTGCATTTGAGGACTAAAATAGGGATTGCATAGGGATAATTTACGTTTTTTATAGGGGGAGGGGGTTTTCAAAGTTTTTTTTTTTATTTTTTTTTTACTTTTTTACACTTTAGTAGTCCCCTTAGGGGTCAGTTTATAGCAATCATTCGATTGCTAATACTGTTCAGTGCTATGCATAGGACATAGCACTGATCGGTGTTATCAGCAATCTTCTGCTCTGGTCTGCTCGTTTGCTGACCAGAGCAGAAGACCCGTGGAAGGCAGCGGAGGCAGGTGAGGGGACCTCCGTCTGCCGTTCTGGATGATCGGATCGCCGCGGCAGCGCTGCGGGCCCTGACATCTGCAGACATTACATGCAGACTGTAGTGGGGACAGAACATTGTATCCTTATACATTAAAAGGGGAGAATCTGCAATAGGGTAGCTTTTCTTGATTTTCAAAGCCCCATTCACATGCAGTTTATTGTACTTTAGTTAGCTATGGATTAGTGGTCATATTTTATGGAACACTTTGTTTTAGTTTTAGATCCATATGATACCCTATTTGTGGCTTAATCCACCAAATCCTAGGCTCTATACTGTTTTACATTTCCATATCTATTATTTTACTAATTTCTTTTATATACTTAAGTAAATGATTGACCAAATGCCAAGAACCCAGGCTATTGTGTGCAGTAATGTGTGAATATGTTCTGGTGACACTGCTCACAGCTAGTATGAGACTCTACGTCCACTCCTGGGCATCTGAACAGTGATTTAACACACCCAATTCTTTGTGTACATTTCCACTGACATGTTTGTATTTCTTTGAACTGAGCAGGATACCTCCTCACACAATAAGAGAACATTATTATGCTGAATGTTCTTAAGTTCTGAGTGCTGACTCAGTCTTATGTTGCCCATTTAAATAAAAAAATAGATATGAAGGCGTTCTCCCGTGAACATTTATAGGTGAAAAATTTGTGATTACTGGGGGTTTGACAACTACGACCTCTGCCCATAACAAGAACATGGTCTCAAGTCCCCTATTTGAATGGAGTGGCAGGTACATGCACACATGGAGATAGTGAATGGTGCTCAGCTACACTATATGGACAAAGGTATAGGGACACTTACACACTACAGGAGCTTTTATGACATCCCCTTCTAAAAACCATAGACATTAATATGGAGCCCATATTATATGGAGCACAATCTCTGTTCTAGTTTATCCTACAGGCGTTCAATAAGGTTGAGGTCAGGGCTCTGTGTGGCCCAGTCATGTTCTTTCACATCAAACTCATCCAACCATTCTTTCATGGACCTTGCCTTGTGCACTGGGGCACTTTCATGCTGGAATAGAGAAGGGTCTTCCCTGAACTGTTCCCAAAAAAGTTGGGCACATACAATTGTCCAAAATGCCTTGGTATGATAAAGCATCATCTCTGAAACTTAGAAGCCTATTCCAATCCTATTCTTAAAAACACAGCCCAACAGGGTTATTCC
This sequence comes from Hyla sarda, assembly GCF_029499605.1. Classification (NCBI taxonomy): domain Eukaryota; kingdom Metazoa; phylum Chordata; class Amphibia; order Anura; family Hylidae; genus Hyla; species Hyla sarda. Next base: position 71,281,086 of record NC_079196.1, read on the forward strand.
TCCTCCACCAAACTTTACAGATGGCACAATGCAGTCAGGCAGTTAACGTTTACCTGGCATTTGCCCAAAACAGACTCATCCATCAGGCTGCCATATAGAGAAGTGTGATTGTCACTCAACAGAACACATCTTTACGGCTCCAGACCCCAGTGGCGATGTACTTTACACCGCTTCATCTGACCCGTGGAATTGAGCTTGGTGATGTAAGTCTTGTTTGTATGCAGCTGCTCAGCAATGGAAACCCATGTCATGGAGCTCCCAGTGCAGTTTTTGGGCTGATTTTAATACCAAAATGAGATTTGGAGTTCTGCATTTACTGGGTCAGTAGAGAGTTGGGGGCTTTTATACACTATGCTCCTCAGAACTACATTTCATGATCTCCACTTGACAACTCTCGATTCCATATAATTCGCTGTGGTTCCTAAATCACTCACAATAGATGATGAAAGATCTAAAAGGGAAGAACTTTCATGATCAACTTGTTGCAGTGGAGGCTTCTATTATAATACCAATTTCTAAGTCATCCATCTGTTGACAATTGAATTTCTATGAGAGACCTAGATATATGCTGTTGGAGGTGGGGAGGGAATAATTGAAAAAATTTGGCTTATATCTGTATGATCATCTTTTATGTCGTAGATAGGTGGTTACATGGGTCTATTTTGTTAGGATAATACCTTTCGTTCTTTCCATCCTAATGCAGTGCAGGATGAACCATTTAAACTGGTCTCGCTCCCAAAAAATATGTGTTCCATAAGGTGCACAGTCACCAATGAACAACATGTTTAAAATGCATATGACAATATTAAACTCAATATGTCTCTGGCACAAGCCTGTTGCATTCAGGAAAACGTGACAAAATGCCAAAGCAGCAACATAAGGATTACATAAAAGTGTGGCAGAACTGATACTGCAGAGTTTTACCAGGCTTTGCAATAAATCTAAAATAAACATAGGTTTACTCCACACAGGTTACACAACTTATCCATCCTCCATCTGTCTGAATGATAGTTATACAGTGTTCATATAAGGGCCTGTATGGCTTCACACGAGGATCCTTTCTGCATCACAAACTCAGTAAGGCCCCCAGACAGTTGAGACCCAATTAGCTCCTAACAGACTATAACTACCCCTCCCCCTTTCCAAAATAAATAATTAAATAAAGTACTGACACAACAACTATTTAACTTTTGTGTGAGTGGCGATCAGCCACAGCTTTATTTATAAAAATAACTATATAATAACAATTTGAATGTAAACAAAGTCGCCGATTGGCTTCTTACCAACCCGAGAGGTGCTGCTACACCGTCCTGTGTGCAGGTCTACCCAGGGTTGACCCTGCTTTCTCCATCTTCTTCCCGCAATGGAGGAGACCAGTTAGCCCTACACTGGGCTCCGACCCCCACCCAGGAGGTACAGGATGTGCTCAATGCCATCCTGCAATCCCGCCAAGAAGATATCGAGCCTGATATCTGTCAGGTGTACACTATCTGACCTAAGCAATGTGCGGTTGTCCCTTTCAAACTGAACATGCCAGACCCCCACGCCGGAATGGAGTTGCACGAAACAAGACATGCGCGCGTTCACCGTCCGGCGTGCCCTCTCTACTGCCCATTGCCACACTGCACGAGGAATGATCTCCGACCACAGCAGGAGGTGCTCCGAGAAAAAAACAGGGAACCTAACACAATCAGCTCTCATCATCGTTAGGAGCTCCACTAGTGGGGGCGGAACAGAGATCATTGCCACCGACATGCAATGCAAGCAACACCGGACCATGGGACAACCGACTGATGCTCACAACCTCAGCCAATACCTGGGGCAACCTCAGCCCCCCGATGCCACGCCAACATATCTCCACTCCTTGAAAACCGAGGTTCCTGCCTCCAGGACGCATCACCATAAGAGTGCCCCAGCACCCAAACCACCGGCCGAGAGCCACCTGCAAAACAAAACTCACATGTCAACCATCAAATCAGGACGAATATATAGGGCATAGCACTCAGATCGTCAGCGCCCCATGTGCTGCACCTCCGACTCCGGCAACCCCGCCCTCGCCGCCTCTGTATCGGCAGCAAATCCGAAAAGAGTGAGTGCCGAACTCACCAAAATCCAACCCTACCAAAGAAAGGCAATGCCTAAAAACCCACAAAAACTGAAACTGGGTGAGCAGGGAAGCATCCTTGTGCAGAAGGAAAGACTGACCCTGCGGCCCCATGGGCAAATAAGAAGATGACAGCCGGAAAGGGCATGCGTCCCCGGACACCACTGTCACGATGCCGGCTGGCAGGAGGTGGATCCTCTGTGCCAGAGAGGGATTGGCGTGGACCGTGCTAGTGGACCGGTTCTAAGTCACTACTGGTTTTCACCAGAGCCCGCCGCAAAGCGGGATGGTCTTGCTGCGGCGGTAGTGACCAGGTCGTATCCACTAGCAACGGCTCAACCTCTCTGGCTGCTGAAGATAGGCGCGGTACAAGGGAGTAGACAGAAGCAAGGTCGGACGTAGCAGAAGGTCGGGGCAGGCAGCAAGGATCGTAGTCAGGGGCAACGGCAGGAGGTCTGGAACACAGGCTAGGAACACACAAGGAAACGCTTTCACTGGCACAATGGCAACAAGATCCGGCGAGGGAGTGAAGGGGAAGTGAGGTATAAATAGGGAGTGCACAGGTGAACACACTAATTAGAACCACTGCGCCAATCAGCGGCGCAGTGGCCCTTTAAATCGCAGAGACCCGGCGCGCGCGCGCCCTAGGGAGCGGGGCCGCGCGCGCCGGGACAGGACAGACGGAGAGCGAGTCAGGTACGGGAGCCAGGATGCGCATCGCGAGCGGGCGCCACCCGCATCGCGAATCGCATCCCGGCTGGAGACGGTATCGCAGCGCACCGGGTCAGTGGAGCTGCCCGGAGCGCTGCCGTAGCGAGAGTGAAGCGAGCGCTCCGGGGAGGAGCGGGGACCCGGAGCGCTCGGCGTAACAGTACCCCCCCCCTTGGGTCTCCCCCTCTTCTTAGAGCCTGAGAACCTGAGGAGCAGACTTTTGTCTAGGATATTGTCCTCAGGTTCCCAGGATCTCTCTTCAGGACCACAACCCTCCCAATCGACCAGAAAAAAGGTTTTCCCTCTGACCTTCTTGGAGGCCAGTATCTCTTTAACGGAGAAGATGTCCGAGGAGCCGGAAACAGGAGTGGGAGAAACAAACTTGGGAGAGAAACGGTTGATGATAAGTGGTTTAAGAAGAGAAACGTGAAAGGCATTAGGAATTCGAAGAGAAGGAGGAAGAAGAAGTTTATAAAAGACAGGATTAATCTGGCACAAGATTTTGAAAGGACCAAGATAGCGTGGTCCCAACTTGTAGCTAGGGACACGGAAGCGGACATATTTAGCGGAGAGCCATACCTTGTCTCCAGGAGAAAAAATGGGGGGAGCTCTTCTTTTTCTATCAGCAAACTTCTTCATGCGTGATGAAGCCTGTAAAAGAGAATTTTGGGTCTCTTTCCATATGGTGGAAAGATCACGAGATATTTCATCCACAGCGGGCAAACCAGAGGGCAAGGGAGTAGGGAGGGGGGGGAAGAGGGTGACGGCCGTACACCACAAAAAATGGGGATTTGGAGGAAGATTCAGAGACTCTGAAGTTATACGAGAATTCGGCCCATGGTAGAAGATCTGCCCAGTCATCCTGGCGGGAGGAAACAAAATGGCGTAAATAATCACCCAGGACCTGGTTAATTCTTTCTACTTGCCCATTGGATTGAGGATGATATGCAGAGGAAAAGTTTAATTTAATCTTGAGTTGTTTACAGAGAGCCCTCCAGAATTTTGACACGAATTGGACGCCTCTATCCGAGACGATCTGCGTGGGCAACCCGTGAAGACGAAAAATGTGTACAAAAAATTGTTTTGCCAACTGAGGCGCTGAAGGAAGACCAGGAAGAGGGATGAAATGTGCCATCTTGGAGAATCGATCAACGACCACCCAAACAACAGTGTTGCCACGGGATGGGGGTAAGTCTGTAATAAAGTCCATACCAATCAGAGACCAAGGCTGTTCGGGGACAGGCAGAGGATGAAGAAGACCAGCGGGCTTCTGGCGAGGAGTCTTATCCCGGGCACAAACAGTGCAGGCACGTACAAAATCCACAACATCCGTCTCCAGAGTCGGCCACCAATAGAAACGAGAGATGAGTTGCACGGATTTTTTGATACCCGCATGACCTGCGAGATGGGAGGAGTGACCCCATTTGAGGATTCCGAGGCGTTGGCGTGGAGAAACGAAGGTCTTCCCTGGAGGAGTTTGCCTGATGGAGGCTGGAGAAGTGGAGATCAGGCAGTCGGGGAGAATGATGTGTTGCGGAGAGAGCTCTACTTCCGAGGCATCCGAGGAACGAGAGAGAGCATCGGCCCTAATGTTCTTGTCGGCAGGCCGAAAGTGAATTTCAAAATTAAATCGGGCAAAGAACAGAGACCACCTGGCCTGGCGAGGATTCAGCCGTTGGGCAGACTGGAGATAGGAGAGGTTCTTGTGATCGTTGTAAATAATAACTGGAAATCTTGATCCCTCCAACAGATGCCTCCATTCCTCAAGTGCTAATTTAATGGCTAGAAGCTCTCGGTCCCCGATGGAGTAGTTCCTCTCAGCCGGAGAGAAGGTCCTAGAAAAAAACCCACAAGTAACAGCATGCCCGGAAGAATTTTTCTGTAGAAGGACCGCTCCAGCTCCTACAGAGGAGGCATCAACCTCCAATAGGAAGGGTTTAGATGGATCAGGTCTGGAGAGCACGGGAGCCGAAGAAAAGGCAGACTTGAGCTGTTTAAAGGCGTCTTCCGCTTGAGGGGGCCATGACTTAGGATTGGCATTCTTTTTGGTTAAAGCCACGATAGGAGCCACAATGGTGGAAAAATGTGGAATGAATTGTCTGTAATAATTGGCGAACCCCAAAAAACGTTGGATAGCACGAAGTCCGGAGGGGCGTGGCCAATCTAAGACGGCAGAGAGTTTGTCTGGATCCATTTGTAGTCCCTGGCCAGAGACCAAGTATCCTAGGAAAGGAAGAGATTGACATTCAAACAGACATTTTTCCATTTTGGCATAAAGTTGATTGTCACGAAGTCTCTGAAGAACCATGCGGACATGCTGGCGGTGTTCTTCTAGGTTGGCAGAAAAAATCAGGATATCGTCCAGATATACAACAACACAGGAATATAAGAGATCACGAAAGATTTCATTAACAAAGTCTTGGAAGACGGCAGGGGCGTTGCACAGGCCAAAGGGCATGACCAGATACTCAAAGTGTCCATCTCTAGTGTTAAATGCCGTTTTCCATTCATCCCCCTCTCTGATGCGGATGAGATTATAGGCACCTCTTAAGTCCAGTTTGGTAAAGATGTGGGCACCTTGGAGGCGATCAAAGAGTTCAGAGATGAGAGGTAGGGGGTAGCGTTTTTTTACAGTGATTTTATTAAGACCGCGGTAGTCAATGCAAGGACGTAGAGAGCCATCTTTTTTGGACACAAAGAAAAATCCAGCTCCGGCAGGAGAGGAAGATTTGCGGATAAAGCCCTTCTTTAAATTTTCCTGAATATACTCAGACATAGCAAGAGTCTCTGGGACAGAGAGAGGATAAATTCTGCCCCGGGGTGGAGTAGTGCCCGGGAGGAGGTCAATGGGACAGTCATAAGGCCTGTGAGGAGGTAAAGTCTCAGCTTGTTTTTTGCAAAAAAACATCCGCAAAGTCCATATAGGCCTTAGGGAGACCGGTTACAGGAGGCACCACAGGGTTACGGCAGGGAGTACTGGGAACCGGTTTAAGACAGTCCTTGGAACAAGAGGGGCCCCAACTCTTGATCTCCCCAGTGGACCAATCCAGGGTAGGGGAGTGGTGTTGAAGCCAGGGTAGTCCAAGGAGAATTTCGGAAGTGCAATTGGGGAGGACCAAAAACTCAATTTTTTCATGGTGAGGTCCGATGCACATTAGGAGGGGCTCCGTGCGGAAACGTATGGTACAGTCCAATCTTTCATTGTTAACACAATTGATGTAGAGAGGTCTGGCGAGACTGGTCAGCGGGATGTTGAACCTGTTGATGAGAGAGGCCAAAATAAAATTTCCTGCAGATCCGGAATCCAAGAAGGCCATAGTAGAGAAGGAGAAGGTAGAGGCAGATACCCGCACAGGCACAGTAAGACGCGGAGAAGCAGAGTTGACATCAAGGGCTGTCTCACCTTTGTGCGGGGTCAGCGTACGTCTTTCCAGGCGGGGAGGACGGATAGGACAATCCTTCAGGAAGTGTTCGGTACCGGCACAGTACAGACAGAGATTCTCCATGCGGCGTCGTGTCCTCTCTTGAGGTGTCAGGCGAGACCGGTCAACCTGCATAGCCTCCACGGCGGGAGGCACAGGAACGGATTGCAGGGGACCAGAGGAGAGAGGAGCCGGGGAGAAAAAACGCCTTGTGCGAACAAAGTCCATATCCTGGCGGAGCTCCTGACGCCTTTCGGAAAAACGCATGTCAATGCGAGTGGCTAGATGAATGAGTTCATGTAGGTTAGCAGGGATTTCTCGTGCGGCCAGAACATCTTTAATGTTGCTGGATAGGCCTTTTTTAAAGGTCGCGCAGAGGGCCTCATTATTCCAGGATAGTTCTGAAGCAAGAGTACGGAATTGTACGGCGTACTCGCCAACGGAAGAATTACCCTGGACCAGGTTCAACAGGGCAGTCTCAGCAGAAGAGGCTCGGGCAGGTTCCTCAAAGACACTTCGAATTTCCGAGAAGAAGGAGTGTACAGAGGCAGTGACGGGGTCATTGCGGTCCCAGAGCGGTGTAGCCCATGACAGAGCTTTTCCAGACAGAAGGCTGACTACGAAAGCCACCTTAGACCTTTCAGTAGGAAACTGGTCCGACATCATCTCCAAGTGCAGGGAACATTGAGAAAGGAAGCCACGGCAAATTTTAGAGTCCCCATCAAATTTATCCGGCAAGGATAGTCGTAGGCCTGAAGCGGCCACTCGCTGCGGAGGAGGTGCAGGAGCTGGCGGAGGAGATGATTGCTGAAGCTGTGGTAGTAGCTGCTGTAGCATCACGGTCAATTGAGACAGCTGGTGGCCTTGTTGCGCTATCTGTTGTGACTGCTGGGCGACCACCGTGGTGAGGTCGGCGACAACTGGCAGAGGAACTTCAGCGGGATCCATGGCCGGATCTACTGTCACGATGCCGGCTGGCAGGAGGTGGATCCTCTGTGCCAGAGAGGGATTGGCGTGGACCGTGCTAGTGGACCGGTTCTAAGTCACTACTGGTTTTCACCAGAGCCCGCCGCAAAGCGGGATGGTCTTGCTGCGGCGGTAGTGACCAGGTCGTATCCACTAGCAACGGCTCAACCTCTCTGGCTGCTGAAGATAGGCGCGGTACAAGGGAGTAGACAGAAGCAAGGTCGGACGTAGCAGAAGGTCGGGGCAGGCAGCAAGGATCGTAGTCAGGGGCAACGGCAGGAGGTCTGGAACACAGGCTAGGAACACACAAGGAAACGCTTTCACTGGCACAATGGCAACAAGATCCGGCGAGGGAGTGAAGGGGAAGTGAGGTATAAATAGGGAGTGCACAGGTGAACACACTAATTGGAACCACTGCGCCAATCAGCGGCGCAGTGGCCCTTTAAATCGCAGAGACCCGGCGCGCCGGGACAGGACAGACGGAGAGCGAGTCAGGTACGGGAGCCGGGATGCGCATCGCGAGCGGGCGCCACCCGCATCGCGAATCGCATCCCGGCTGGAGACGGTATCGCAGCGCACCGGGTCAGTGGAGCTGCCCGGAGCGCTGCGGTAGCGAGAGTGAAGCGAGCGCTCCAGGGAGGAGCGGGGACCCGGAGCGCTCGGCGTAACAACCACATACAACACCAGCTAGGTACCCCGGCATGCCTGATCAGTCGAACATGCATACGCACAAAATTGTCACCCAAAAACATATCAGACTCCCCGAGTCCTCCAGGAAGGAGACAGGACGGGGGAAGGAGTTCCCCAATCCTCATGGCCCCCGAAAAAAGCCAGCGTGAAAGCTGTGGAGAGCAAAACCAATTCAAAATGCGAGGAACAAACCCGATCCGTAACCACCACCAAACAACGGATAGGAAATCAGGCACCGAACATCAAGGTTGGCGGATGACAAAAAATTTTGTAACAACCGACCAACCCAACAGTTGAAAATAAAAGGCCACCCCCGACTTGCGTCGTGCAGCATCCGCACCCGACACCCCTTTGGAGCGCAGGGACAGCAGGTAATCCAGCGTGACCTCCAGCCTGTCAGGCACCATACCAGAGACATCAAGGCCTCCCTCCAAATCCAACCACTCTGCCACTGATAAGCGAACCAAGGACATCAAGCACTCCCCACGATGTCGAACAGGCTGGCCGGGCACGGGCAACCCTCCAACTCTGCCTGCGGAAGCAGCTGCCGGAACTCCTGCCAAAGAAAATGGGACAAGGCATCAGCAATCTGATTCTCGACCCCAAGGATGTGTTGAACCCTGAAATAAATGTTAAACTCCAAATAGCAAAGCACAAGGCGATGCAATAGGCTGAGCCCTGGGGGAGAGCTGGAAGAAAGAGAGTTAATTGCATTGACAACACCCATATTCTCCTACCAAAAACACACCCGGCGGTTACTCAAATCACACCCACAAAGTTCCACAGCCACCACTTTGGGGGAAAAGTTCCAACAACACCAAATTGCGGCAAAAACCCAAGAATTTCCAAGACTCAGGCCACTCTTCAGCACACCACTGGAAACCAAACAGCACCGAAACCAACCGAACCAGCCACATCCATGAAAGGTGCAAGCTCCCCGTTCGTCGCAACAGGGGACGCAACTGAAAACATTTCCGCCCATTGTAGGACTCCAAAAACCCCAGCCAGACCGAAATGTAGCCTTCAGCGCTCTGGTGACACGGATGCTGTGGCTCAGATGCCGCATACCTTTGGTGGCCAAAGACAACCTACAGGAAAAAACCCTGCCTATAGGCATGATTCTGCTAAATTCAGTAAACCTAGCAATGACTGGAACTGAACCAGGGTCACCTTGTGAGCTCCGAGGAAACCAGACAACAAAGAATGCAGTTTCTCCACCTTGTCAACAGGAAGGCAACCAGAAAGTCAATCTCAATGCCAAGAAACGACAACACCGAACAAAGGCCCACCGTCTTATCCTCAGAAAAAGGAACTCCAAATTGTCCCATAAAATAACAAAAGGTGTCAAGCAAAAAACTACACAAACCAAAATCACCAGGGCCAACAAACAAAATCATCTAAATAATGCGTAACAGACAAAGAACCACTCTCATATCTGACTACCCATTCGAGGAAAGAAAGCCCCCGGAGCGTACAGTATGGGAGGGGGCCCATGACAGGGGGTGTAGGTAGCGACAGAAAGAGGGTTAATATTAGTAGCTGAGGTAGGCAGGATTATGGAGAGGTTAGGGGGAGGAGCCTGTTCAAGCCCGGGAACAACGGCCCGGAAGAGGAGGGCCATCAGGGAGAAGAAATCGTGTGGTGAGGAGGTGCTGGCCTGATGGTCGAGATGGAAGAACTGCTGCTGAGGGTGAGGGCTGCGGCCTTGCTGCGAGGCCCGGGCTGGCTGGAGGAGCAGATGCTGGTGGTCGCTACGGGCTCCGGCACAGGGTTGTCTCCTGGCGCTGGTCCGGGGCCTAGTCCTCGTCCGCAGCGGGCGAGCATGCGCCACTCTGGGGCGCCATCCAGACTCAGCCCCGATGTGGTCCCCCGGGCACAAATACGTCAGGACTCCCCTGCCGGGGGCCCTCCGTCTCCCCCCGACCGCTCTGCTCCGGCAGCGGGAGGTGGGGATGCCGGGAGGACGTCCGGACGGAGTCGGCATTCAGCTGCTGCTGTGAGGGGACGTGCCGCCTCCTCCTCTGCCAGGTCCCGCCGTGATGTGCCTGTGGCGGCGGTGGGCGCAGGCACGGGCCGGCAGGGGGCGGGACTTTCACGTCGTCCGGCCGTGGGAGAGTTGGAGGACCGGTCTGGGTGTTCGCCCCAGGGCTACCGTTACAAGGTCTGGGCTGGAGGCCCTGGACCTTTCCGGGGGCAAGAGACTGTCAGGAGCGGGCAGGAGAGGGGAGCGCTCTGTAGGCTCCTCCTCTGTGGCCACTGGGAGACAGAACGCCGCGGAGGACACCGCACCAGGCAGTCGGCGGTCCCATAATGCTGCTGCGGTGGTTGGTGCGGCCCCCAGGGGTCATGGGGGCCACTCTTCTACAGCTGTGATGGGGTCAAGTCGGGGAAGGATGGAGGGGAGTCCGGCCCCTAGCTCATCTGGCCGTGAGGATGGAGAGCTTTCTGATGACGGGGCGGCGTCCCCAGCCCCTAAGGCTGCTGAAAGTCGGGAGTCAGTGCTTCAGGAGTGGGTCTCCTGCCGGATCTTACCGGGATGCAGCTGCGGGATCCGGTGAGGCTGCGGCCCCTGGCCTCTGTGGATGTGCGACCTGATGAGATGGCGGTGAGCGGACGGCGAGGCATGACTGGAGTTACTACCGCTGGGAGCGCTGCTCCAGAAAGGTTAGGTGTGTGTGATCCCAATTCCAGTGGGGTTGGGGGTTATGATTTACTGCGCGAAGTGCATAGCTTGCTGCTAGGTCGTAGGGGGGGGGAGGGAGGAGGGGTCTCCAGCGGCAGTGTGGGGTGCGCAGGCTTAGCAGGTGGGGTCCGGGGTTGGGCAGGTTAGCGGGGTTGGTGTTGCGGCGGTCCCGCCTGTGGGTGCTGGGGTGGCGGTGGCTGGGGTTGCGTCTTCAGCTGCGGTTGGGGTGGAGGCCCCTTCAGGGGGTGCGGGGGTGGCGGTTTCGGTACCGACTCCCTTTGCCGCTGCGGGGGTGGAGGCGGACAAGCTGGTGGATCGGGTGCGTTTGGCGGACGCGGCTAAAGGGGAGGTGTACGTCTACTTTGAGAGGCCGCTTGGGGCCCATCTGAAAGCGGAGGTACGGGAGCGGATCTGGAAGGGGGAGTATGTGGAGATTTTCTCTCTGCTCCCGCTAGAGAAGTTTAATTTAGACCGGGTGAGGCCTGATGAGTCTAAGAAGGAGGAGGAGGAGCGCCGCAGGTATCGGCTGATACCGAGGACTTTCTCTAATTGGCTGCAGGCTTTCGTGATATTGGCTAGTGTGGTGGGCGAGAAAGATACGACTAGCTGCTCGGCTCTGTTTTGTTACCTTGATTCAATTGGGGAGGCATACAGGGTGTATGGGGGTCATCCGGTGGGACCATAAGGACATCAGCTTGTGGATGCGGCTTATGTCAGGTCCTCGAGGGGGTAGTGGCCAGCAGTCCTTTCGGGACGGGGGGAGTGGGTCCGGCGGGCGGCGCCAGTCGGGGTCAGGCAAGGGGTGCTGCTGGCAGTTTAACGACGGCCAGTGCAAGTTTGGGAGTGAGTGCAAGTTTAAGCATGAATGCTCCGGCTGTGGGAGAGGGCACAGTTTGTCCCGCTGTTTCAAGTGGGGAAAAGGGGAAGGCTGAGCAGAAGAGGGGCGTCGCCAGTGAGGTTGGCAGAGATGCTGAGCTACCTCGCGCGGTACCCAGATAGGCGGGCGGCGGAGTTGTTGGCGGCGGGTTTTGATCAGGGTTTTAGGATTCCGTGCATGCTGATGGGGTTGGGCGGGGGTGGGCGCAATTTGGCGTCTGCCTTGGCGCACCCGGAGGTGGTGCGGTCCAAGTTGCTCAAGGAGGTGGCCTTGGACCGGATGGCTGGCCCCTTTCAGGACTTGCCGTTGCCGGGGTTGCGTCTCTCCCCGCTGGGCTTAGTCCCTAAAAAAGAGGCCAACAAGTTTAGAATGATACACCACCTCTCCCATCCGGAGGGGTCATCTGTTAATGACGGGATCGACCCGACTTTGTGCGCGGTCTCGTATACCTTCTTTGACGCAGCGGTGTCTTGGGTGCGGCGATTGGGTCGTGGGACGCTGAAGGCAAAAATTTATATTGAGTCGGCTTTTCGCCTATTGCCTGTGCATCCCGACAGTTTTCACTTGTTGGGTTGTGTTTGGGAGGGGGAATTTTTCGTTAATATGTGTTTGCCTATGGGGTGTTCGTTTTTTGAAGCGTTTAGCACGTTTTTGGAGTGCATAGTGAAGTCCGAGTCACAGGTGTCGTCGTGTGTTGCATTACCTGGACGATTTCCTGTTTTTGGGTAACAGCTTTGTCTTTGTCTTTGGGTAACAGTTTCTGGGTCGGCTTTGTGTGGGGTGCTGCTACAGACTATGGAGTCGGTGGCGGGGTGTTTTGGGGTTCCGCTGGCACCGGATAAGACAGAGGGCCCGGACACAGCACTCCAATTTTTGGGGATTGTGGTGGACTCGGTCGCAATGGAGTGTAGGCTGCCGGGTGACAAGCTGGGCGAACTCCGGGCTGCAGTGAGTGGGGATTTGCGGGCGCGCAAGGTGCAGCTGCACGAGGTCCAGTCTCTTTTGGGGAGATTGAATTTTGCATTTCGCATCATGCCCATGGGTCGGGTGTTTTGCCGGAGCTTGGTGGGGCCCTCGGCGCGTGTGCGGCGACCGTACCATTTTTTGCGCTTATCGGCAGAGGTTCGGGCGGACCTGGCAGTCTGGCTCGATATATAATGGGAGGTCCATGATGTTGGAACCGGTGGTGTCTAACTGGGATCTGGAGCTTTTCACGGATGCGGCAGGGAGTGTGGGTTTCGGAGCCTATCTGCAAGGACAATGGTGCGTGGGGCGCTGGACGGACGCCTGGCGGGAGTCGGGTTTGGTACGGAACTTGCCACTTCTGGAGCTGTTCCCGATAGTGGTGGCGGTGGTCATTTGGGGAGAGCAGCTGAGGAATCGCAAGGTCTGTTTTCGATGCCACAACCTGGGGGTGATGCAGGCAGTGAATTCGCAATCGGCGGGATCCTCGCCGGTGGTGCGTTTGCTGCGTCAGCTGGTGCTGCGAGGCTTGGAACTCAATGCGCATTTTGTGGTTAGGCATGTGCCAGGTATTCAGAATGACATTGCTGACTCTCTTTCTCGGTTTCAGTGGGACCGGTTTCGGGAGTTGGTGCCGAAAGCGGCGGCGGAAGGTGTGGCCTGCCCAGAGTGGATTTGGAGCGTGGTCTGACTGTGGCATTCACTTTGCTTTGCTTCGCCGGTCAGTGTGTTCGGACACTTGGGCTGGCTACAGCAGGGGCTGGACGGAGTGGGAGTCCTTAGTGGCTGAGGTGGGGGCGCCGGCCAACTCTGCGGGATGGGAGGTGCTGGTGCTTTACTTTGTGGGCAAGTTGTTCGGTTCGTTGGTGTCTCCCTCGGGGCTGGGTAAGCGTTTGGCAGCATTGGCCTTTTGGTTCAAATTGAGGGGTTTGCAGGACTGGACGAAGTCCTTCCTGGTACGTCAGGCTGCTAGGGGCTATAGGAGAGGGGCGATAGGGCGGGATAGGAGGAGGCCGGTCTCTCTCCCGTTGTTAACTAGCTTGTGGGGGGTTCTTGGGGATATTTGTTGTTCAGTTTACGGGTCTGGGTTGTTTTGTGTGGCGTTTGTGTTAGCTTTTTCGGGGCTTTCCGTATCTCCGAGCTGGTATCACCCAGCAGGAGTCGTGCCGGGGGTTTGTCAGTGGAGGATGTGGTCTTGGCTGGGTCCGTGGTGGAATATGTGGTACGGCGCTCCAAGACGGATCAGTTGGGGAGGGGTGTGACAGTGCACTTGGTGGGGTTGCCTGGGTCTGCGGTATGTCCGGTGTCATGTTTGAGGGATTTTCTTGCGCGACGGACGGTGGGGGCGGGGCCCTTGTTGGTGCACGAGGACGTATCCTTTTTGTCCCGTTTCCAATTTGTGCAGGTCTTTCGCAAATGCTTGGGGGTGTTGGGTCAAGCCCCTGAGGAATTTTGCACGCACTCGTTTTGTATTGGGGCGGCTACGGAGGCATCCCGTTGGGGGCTGGCGCCGGACGTCATCCGGCGAATCGGGAGGTGGGAGTCACAGCGCTTCCTGTTGTATGTCCGTCCTGTCCTGTTATGAGGGGATGCGTGTTGGTTGGGCGGGGGGTTGTTATAGGGGATGTTTTTGGTCTGGCTGCAGGGTGTGTATGTTGATTGTGTGCCTTGGATTTTGTCTTACAGATCCAGGTCTCTGCCTAGTATAGCGGGGCACTCTTACGTGCAGAGGGGTGGCGAGCGGGCCCTGGTGAGGATGAGCGGGCGTCAGCTGGGCTTTGGTAGGGAGGTGGCTCAGGTGCGGTGGTTGGGGTGTGGGGGGCTCCTCTGGTCGGAACTGCTCCTGTTCCTAATTCATATGTGGAGGTGGATCGGCCTCCGGATGTACTCGTGATCCACGCTGGGGGTAACGGCCTGGCGCTTCGCCCCTCCCGTGTGTTGCTTTGGGACATTAAACTGGACCTGCTGCAGCTCTGGTCCTCGTTCCCGGGTCTGTTGATTGTGTGGTCGGATATGGTGGCGAGGGCGAAGTGGAGGAGGGCGTGCTCCGTGAGGAAGGTTAATGGAGCCAGGGCGCAGGTTAATAAGGGTGTCGGGAAGTTCGTTGCCAGGAATGGTGGGTTTGTGGTGCGCCATGTTGCGCTGGAGGGGCCGGCACATGACTTTATTGACAGGGATGGGGTTCATCTTACCGATATGGGGATGGACTTGTGGAATCTTTTCATTAGGGAGGGGGTTGAGAAAGCGGTGGCGTTGTGGAGGAGCGGCCGGGTGTAAGGGGTCACGTCCGGCCGCTATGGCGTGAGCTGGAAGAGGATTTGGAGGCATGCTGGAAGGGTGGTGGAGGTCCTGGTAATAAGGGCCGGGGGGGGGAGCTGGGTTGGGAGCCAGCTAATCATAGGGGTCCCTGGCGGAAGGGACCGGTGGTCTCCGAAGGTGGTGCCCTTGGGTCAGTTGCTGGTCGACTGAGGGCAAAGTAGGAGACCAGGTCTGGAAGAGAAGCTGCCTTCAGGTCCCCTTCCAGAATGAGCAGGTTTGGGGATATTTGGTTGGGAGGGTATGTTAACCCTGATTGGTGGGTAAATAATGTTTATATTGTTATTTATTATATTTATATTGGAAGTTATTTATATGTTTATATATTTTGATATGGTTAAATAAAAGTTAGCTCCGCTGTGGCCTTTGCACCACATTTTGTGTCAGTAATCATTGAGGTAATGTTAGAAAGAAGGGGTGGGGGATAAAAAGTGGGGTGGTTTGGGTGCATCAGTTGCGGAACTCTACGCTCCCCTAGTCAAGAACCAAACAGCTCAAAGCTGCTTGAGGCAAAAAGCCGCCTCCACATCAGACTTGGTCAGCAATGCCCCTCTACCCGCGTTCTGCACCAAATCTACAGCCCTATCAAACGACATGTATTGTACAGAAGAATCCTCTTCTGGAATATCGTCGTTGACCGATGAACCCATAGGGTGAGACAAATGGTGAATCAAACAAAACTTTCTCGCCTCCTTCTTAGGCACCAAACTCAAGGGCGAAACCCTGAGATTCGGGAAAGGAGGAGACAGGAAAGGACCCTCCATCCTGCCCTTAGACACCTCTTGTGCCAACTTATCCCGCAAGACATCTGGATGATCCCTAGCGGACTTGAGATTGGGAGCAAAACGGGGAGAACTATCAAACAAAAAGGGGATCAAAAAAGCCAAGAGAAAACCCAAAACGTAATTGGGCGGCTGCCTCCTTGTTAGAGGTCGAGCCACGGCCCCATCACGACTGCGCTCACCGAGGTCCTTCTGGTCACCTCGGGCAGGGAGCTTTCCAGGCAATTTAGAGGCGGGGTGCACTTGACCGCAGCATGAGTACCCCTGCAGGAGGAGCACTCATGTTTATATTTGCACGACCCGAAAAAACGCCAGTGGCCCTCATTGAAAAGCCAGCATGCCCCCGGGCGTTGAATGGCCACTGAGCTAGGCCCGGACCCTTGTCCTGCCGCAGCGGCCCCGGGTTGAAAGGGCACCTGTTTAGGGGAAAACATCAGCCTAAGCCAAACATCAGTCACTTTCACACCCCACCCCATATCCGGTTGAAGGGCCAGATGCCTCCTGAACTCTTTGTGGTACCTCCACCACGCGGAACCCCCGTGGGACTTGTATGACGAGTAAATCATATCCTGATATATAAACATTTCCGAACAGCGCTCAGGATGCCTCTGGCTCATCGCACACCCCAGCACGTGAAACGCTTGCAACCAATTTGACATAGTTTTCGCAAACTTTGGTTTACAGTCAAAAGACCGCCCACCCTAGGCCTTGTGTTCCTTATCCACAGTATGCTGATCCATTGAAACAAGGGACCAGATATCCACATAAGCATTCTCCCAGATTTTACCCTTAATCTCATCAGACAGATGGGCACCTAAAGGGCTAACACCACAAAAGAACGTATGCTTGAGGACACTAGCCCTGGGGGAAGGGGAGGAGGGGGGGACCAAACCAGCCGACCCAGTCGAGGACAACTGATCGGCCAAAGCCCTAAGGGCAGGCACTAACGTAGAACCCACCCCAGCACCCCAAGCCCCGGAATAGGTACACTCACCGGTCCCAGAAGAAGTAGAACGTACAACCACAGGAGGAACAACTTCACCAATGCCAGTGGTGTGGGGCATAAGCGCACCAGAAGCCACCTGTCCATGGGAACTTGGCCGTCACCGGAATGGCGCCTGGAACTCTGTCCAGATGACACAGAGGAGCTGGAAGATCCTGAAAAGGAGGAGGGAGACCTCAAGCGGGAAGACCTGGAACGCCTGCTCCTGCTGGAGGAGCGGGATGCCCTGAAGACCACCTGCGCCACCTCCTAGAGCCAGAGCAGAAGCGGCTACGTCTATGCCCCCCCCCCCCCCGGCCCTAGAGGGGGAAGAGCAGCAGCTACCACCGTGGGAGCACTCCCTGCTTCTCCATGCTGTTGGAGGCTAAGTAGGAAGAAGTGCAGCAGCAGCTGGCGCAGCACGGGAGGCAGGAGGGATGGGAAGGGGAGGAAGAGGCAGGGGGCGCAAAAATATAGAAGAGCCAGAGTCCGCAGTGGCCTCCAGAGGGGCCGCAACCTCCGGAGACAGAGGAAAATGTAAGGGAGAGGTGGCGGGGGGAGGATCCTGCACTGTCGCATCATCCACAGGCACAGTGCCAGGCCCCCATGACGGAAACACCGCTGACTCACTGGAGGAGCCGGAACTTACGTGCGCTCCCATGATGGTGGCTGAGGGGAAGTGAGGAGAAGTGGCGGGTGGAAGGAAGATCGGGGGTGGCTGTGGCTGTGCAGTGGCTCCAGCAGACGCTCCACGTGACCGGCCATGTGGTGAGGGGGAAGGAGCACTGGGGCTAAGATGGGAGGGAGGGCGGGACTGACAAGAGGACTGCCTGCCTCCTGACACTGAAGCTACAGCTGCGGGTATGAGGGGAGGCCAGCTCAGCTAACAAGCGAGCAAAACAGCCCTCACCCTCCTGTTCCACCCGAGCCCTGATCTGGGAAGCCAAATCCATACCTATCGGCAGCAGCAGCACCAAAAGGCCAAAGCTCGGGGTCCTGGGCAGATTGAGGGGGGAAGGGAGGCGCCACAGCTATAATATACCCAGGGGAGGGGCCCCAAAACCCAGGAAACTATTAACACCCTGATAGGCGCACTCCCCCCCCCCCCCCCCCCCCCCACCATTGGGACATACCACTGCTGTTGCTGGGCAGATTTTACAGGTGGGGAGGAGGTTAAACCAATACCTACATTTTACTTAACCCCTTCACTGCTCTCCAGTCAGGGGGCAAGCTAGTTAGGCACAGCTTGCCCCACAAACAGGGCACCTGCTGTTAATGAGTGCTTAGGAGCACAGTTAGATTTTCATTTCACGGCATACCACGGTTTTAGGTCTGGTCAGAAAACCGGATACGTGGCAAAAATGAGTGGGCCGGTTCCCGTAAGCTCAAAACGTATTGTGAATGCAGCCTCAAACAGTCCTGGAAAACCCCTTGAAACTTTTTTCATATTTTATTTTATTTTTTATTTTTGCTGAATAACTGAAGTGACTTGCTTAACATGAATAAAGTAATGTGAATTAAGCCAAGCAAAGCATCAAATAATGTTCCTCTTTGAATGGTATTATTGTAATATACATAAACATAAGTCAATATTTATTGTGTCACTCTACGAGGTAGACAAGATGTTTTAGTTTGCTTTATGTACTTTCTAATACCACTTCCTTTTTACAAACATAATATGTATTTGGCTAAAAAACAGGAGGGATGTGACACCCATAGGAAGTGCTATTAAAATGTAACTTTTATTGGTATAGTATAAAAAAACACCAAAAATTATATAATAGTGACGCGAGTAAAAAATCAGTATTAAATCTAAATGTATCGATAGTATATGCCCAACGCGTTTCCACTGCTTTCAGCAGCTTCCTCAGGGGTCAGTGTTGATACAGACACTAATCTCCTATTGCCAAGGAGCAAATACAGGGTCAGTAGAACATAGTAAGACACATGGCAAAGGCACTCCTCTATTTAGCTGTACTATTGTGGCCAACGTTTAGGTTTCTTTTGGCCCCACATTATGCAGTGTACACAATAAACAAGAGTGTATAAAAATACTTAGCAGACTGATCAATCTCCCCACTAGACCACCGTTTGAAATGTCCGCATGCCTAGCCTGGATATGTGCCTGAGCGCTACCTACGGTGGTAGGGAGCCAAACTGTAGGCTTCCGGCGTATTTGGCTAAGCCAGCTGAAAACAACTGCATTTGTTTTTTCTATTTATGTGTAGTCTCATCATATTAAAGAAATTATTCAGTAGAGGAAAAACATAGCTACTATCTTCTAAAAACTGTGCGACACCTGTCCTCAGGTTGTGTGTGGTATTACAACTTGGCTGCATTCACTTTAATGAAACCACACTGAAAACGAGAGTGGCGCTGTTTTTGGAATAAACCAGCTATGCTTTGTCGGTTTAAGGTTAGGTTCAGACTACGGAATTTCCACCTGCAATTCCGCTTTGAAATTGCAGGCAGAAATTCCGCTTGCTAAAATGTATAGTGTAGGGAATGGGTTTCCGTTCACAAATTCACACTTCGGAATTTGTGAAGCGGAATTTGTGAACGGAAAATGTGCTTAGAAATTTCCACCTGAAGAATGGCGTTGCTCTTTCTTCAGGCAGAAATACTCGCGAACACATTGCAGTCTATTGGAGACTGCAGTGTCCGCGCAGTCCTAGCACCGACTGATTCAGTCGGCGCTGGCCGCACTCCGAATCTCCGGGTGGAAATTTTCTGCCCGGAGATTCCGTAGTCTGAACCTAGCCTAACAGGTGGCTTTCGCATGGTGGCTTTGTCCAACACCACATATGGAGGTGTTGGATGACCCTATCTATGGCCCTCTATGAGCCAAAGATTAAATTCTTTGTGAGTGTGATTCTAGACTCCATTGAAATAGTTGAGGTTACTAAACCATCCCAAGGTGATCTTGCTTTCGCTTCCTAGGAGAGTCTCTGGTTTCATGAAGCAACATTCTTTTCTAAATCTATGGAAGTTTTCATTATCTCGATGTACAACACAAAATCTAGGTTTCTATACATATGGCAAATACAGATTCTTCATATCAAATGTTGTAATTTCTGATAACACATGATATGTAGTGTGAAGAACTAGAACAGGTCCAATAAGTAATTCATTTGATTCTCAGTTCTATTATGTAAAATTCAGTCTGGTCTTTTGTTGAGGTTTTGTTAGCAACCCACCAGTTAATCCCCCATGCCTACTACCCACACCTGATAGATAAAATCATGTGTTTAAATGCTAAATCCCTTCTGTGCATGCACAAGAATAGGAAATAGTGTTATCAGCCTAATGGATCTAATCAGCTCCTCTAAGTTTTTATCTTTTAGGTCTTTACTGTCAATTATTTTCTCTCAAATGTTCAATCCAAGCTCTAGCTGTCAAAGCACAAGCAAATCCCCATAGCAAACCTCTCCTGCTCTGGTCAGTTCCTGAGACAGACAGAGGTGGAAGCAGAGAGCACTGTGGTCATACTGGAAAGAACTACACAACTTCCTCTGGAGAATACAGCAGTTGATAAGTACTGGAAGGATTAAGATTTTTAAATAGAAGTAAATTACAAATCTGTATAACTTTCTAGAACCAGAGTGCTTAGGTATACTCCAAGGCTATGTTCACCCTGCGGAATGTCCGCACAGAAAACCTCCGTGCAGACATTCTGCAAACTGCTAGGACCGCACGAGAATGTGCCATCTCATAGACAGCTATGCATTTCGTTTCGAGTCTGCAGAAAGAATGGACATGTTCAGACTTTCCAAAATCGGACTCTCTCTAACATCTGGCTCAGAAACTCTGCACAGTGCAGAAGATTCCCATTGAATTCAATGGGACTCTGCTGCTCTGGAATCTCCTTGCAGAATTCCAATGTAGAATTCCACAAGGAAATTCCAAGGTGTGAACATAGCCTAAGGGTACTTTCACACGTTCTGAACTCTCAGTGCATTTTCTTGCTGCAAGTGTCACTAACTTTCACTTCAACACCCATTGAAGTGTATGGTGGCCAAACTGGCAGCAGTTTCCCACAGCAGGAAATCCGCTGAGGCTATTAATGTGTACCCAAACAAGGTGTAGGCACTTTTCTGTGACCGACTATGTCTGCATAGCAGAAGAGGAGAGATGTTGCTCTGGCTTTAGCCAGACTCAGACAGCATCTAGGAAGAGAGTGTTAACAAGGAGCTCTTTCCTCTTGTCTTTCTGGAAACATCTGCTGACTAGGAAGCATGTCACTGACCAATAGATCTCTCTGATACAGATATTTAACCCTTACATAGTTGTGATACCTCAGTGTGTTATAATGGCAGTGTAATACATAAAAACAGTTATGCAAGTGAACTCACAATACCCCAAATGCAGATTTTGGCCATTAGGAAATGGTTTCCTCATCCACACAACATTTACTTATATTTTGATACTGGGACGTAGGTACCAGGACACTGCATATGGGCAAATTATGATAGGAACCCAGTCTTAGGCTGTGATTACATGATGCAATGCTATGATTTTGCTGTGGGTGAGAGTGTTTTTCCTCCAAGTACTTTGTGCCAACGTATAATGCCATGTCAGGTGTTAAATGTGAAATTTATTCTCCATTAGAAACAACGCTTCCTTTTACTTTCACTATACTGCATGCATAAGAAGTTTTTTCCTACTGGTTTTGGCCTCTGACATGGAAAAATACTCTGTACGCTGTATAAGTAGGCACCTCTATAAGAACCCTATCACAGCTCCGTACAACATGGAGTTATAATGTGCATGCATGCATAAGACGAGCTATAATGTGCATGCATGCATGCATAAGACGAGCTATAATGTGCATGCATGCATAAGACGAGATATTATGTGCATGCATGCATAAGACAAGCTAAAATGTGCATGCATAAGACGAGCTATAATGGACATGCATGAATAAGATGAGTGCTAATGTGCATGCATGCAAAATACAATCTATAATGTGCATGCATGCATAATATGAGCTATAATGTGCATGTATAAGACGAGCTATAATGGGCATGCATGCATAAGATGAGCTCTAATGTGCATGCATAAGACAATCTATAATGTGCATGCATAAGACAAGCTATCATGTGCATGCATAAGACAAGCTATCATGTGCATGCATGCATAAGACAAGCTATAATGTGCATGCATAAGACAAGCTATAATGTGCATGCATGCATGCGACAAGCTATAATGTGCATGCATGCATAAGACAAGCTATAATGTGCATGCATGCATAAGACCTATAGTCATGTTCCAAAAGAGGGGAGGGACACAAACTTATTATTTGCTCAAAGTGAAAAAAGCCAAACTGTAGCTGTGGGTTTTGGTGAAATTGTGAAAAAAAACAAACAAACAAAAAAAAAAAAAAAACCATATAAAACTATCTCTGTTTAATCACCTAAATTGATAATTATCAATTGATTATTCATTATTTTACTTGAGTTAATGTAACTGGTTCACAGTCTGTATCTTCTATCAGTATAGTAAATCTGTCTATCTAATTTGGCTTAAAAGAGACTAAAAAGATTAATTTAGCAGCTTTAAACCCAGAGTAATTGGAAAATAAGCAACTTCCCACCGTCTGCCCACACTTCTCTTTCTCTCAACCTTTCTAGTAACCTACTATTAAGCCTCTGCCACATTGAGAACTGCTTTATCTGACAACTTTATCTGCATCCTGGTCCCTGAGCCTAAAATGACTGTACTTACAGCTCAGTCAAATGGAGCCGTGTGCTCCACCCAACCCAGCAGCTTCCTTCAATGCACAAAGGTACAAAGAGAAAGAAACAAAGTGAAAGAAAATGTTATACGACATGTGTGTAAAGGCAGGGAATCGATATAACCAGGGTCACTATTATTTCAATGTATGTGCTACTGAACTAAGTAGAAACACCTATTGCATTTTTATGGCAGTTGTTACAATTAACCTTAGTATTGCACCAAAAAAGTTATCTGGGTATGAGGGTTTATAGGTAGAAGATATTGGCACACCCCCCCCCCCCCCCCGACGTTTCGCCGGCCGTGACCGGCTTTATCAAGGGTCGCTTTGACCCTTGATAAAGCCGGTCACGGTCGGCGAAACGTTGGGGGGTGCCAATATATGGCATTTTAATCATCAGCCTAGGGACCAGAGAACATAATACTAATGCAGGGATTGGAGGCAGGAATTTAACTCATGAGTGGAGGAAAACATACAATATGGAGACTACCCAATCATACTATAGAGAGAAAGAGGAATATATATTCCAGGAAATCTAATCCCTGACTGTGTTTTTAAAGCACATAATTTATTTTTTCTCCCCATTGTAAATACTTTTAATAAAGAAATAATAAAGATACAAGTTTTAACATTATAGGGTTCCCAAGTTTTGGGAAATCAGTCCCATGAAGGCTTAAGCCCTCATGGGAAATTGGATATATTTTTGGTATAAACCCTGGGAAACCCTTTGGATAAGTTAGATTATTATTTTTTTATGAAATAGTCATAAATCAATAAGTTTATGTTGCGAATTGCTATCTAGCCCTATTAGCAACCCTAAAGATTTGTAGATGGATACATGTGATGACCTGAAATACTGTCCATTGATAATGACCTGAATACCCAATGTGATGGTGTTAACCTCATGGCACTGGAGGCACCTGCCTAGCAGCAGGTGTATTTTATTTGTAATACTAATGGATGAAAAGTGCAAGAATACATTCTTGATGCCATATCTCCTTGAATCTTGTTAATCTCACAACCACTGTACCCATCAGCCAATAAGTGTAGGACACATCCAGGACAGAGAACCAGGCCGGGTGTGTCCCCTGCATATCTGAACTAGACAAACAATAGCAACCTGAAAAAAAAAAAAAAAGAGAAAGGTGTGATGGGGGCAGTTCTTTGCTAGAACTGATCTCTGGGTTGGGTCAGTCTACTCCAGGGATCAGGACATCCTGGTTCTAAAGCTGACGTTGAATTCTGGCAGCCTGCTCTCCTAGGACTATAAATAGGTCCTCATCTCACAGCTACAGCACTCATCATCCAGGTGCCCTCCTGACATTACCAGAAAAGGTACATAGCCACAGGTAAGTGACTGCAGGACCCATATACTATACAGGTGACCTACCAGACAACAATATAGCTGTTGCTTGCGTTCTGCATTTATTCCTTTTGTATAGTGTATAATTATATATTGGAGTCTATTAACATGAACTTAGTATCCGCAGGGCAGGAAATAGTCAGGGAGAGTGTACAAGTAATTGTTATATGGTTTGTCTAGTGATAGAGGAAACAATTCACAAAAGGATTAGCTTTTATTTCAAAATCTATATTATATATGTAAATATATAGATTTTTTTCTTTTTTAGGAAATAAGATTGCATTTATTATAGGAGTTAAACCCACTAGACCAGTGGTCTTCAACCTGCGGACCTCCAGAAGTTGCAAAACTACAACTCCCAGCATGCCCGGACAGACGTTGGCTGTCCGGGCATGCTGGGAGTTGTAGTTTTGCAACCTCTGGTGGTCCGCAGGTTGACGACCACTGCACTAGACGATAATATATACATAAGATAATAAGGTGACATTATGGCCATTTTCACACTGCAATGGTTTGGTCAGTATTTTAAAGGGGTACTCCCCTTTTTAAATCAACTGGTGCCAGAAAGTTAAACAGATTTGTAAATCACTTCTATTAAAAAAAAATCTTAATCCTTCCAGTACTTTTTAGGGGCTGTATACTAAAGAGCAATTCAAAAAAGAAATGCATTTCCTCTGATGTCCTGACCACAGTGCTCTCTGCTGACCTCTGCTGTCCATTTTAGGAACTGTCCAGAACAGGAGAAAATCCCCATAGCAAACATATGCTGCTCTGGACAGTTTCTAAAATGGACAGCCGAGGTCAGCAGAGAGCACTGTGGTCATGACCTCAAAGGAAATGCATTTCTTTTTTGGATTTCTCTTTAGTATACAGCCCCAAAAAAGTACTGGAAGGATCAAGATTTTTTAATAGAAGTGATTTACAAATCTGTTTAACTTTCTGGCACCAGTTGATTTAAAAAAAAAAAAGTTTTCCACGGGAGTACCCCTTTAATTCAACATTACTTATCAGCTACTCTTGTATAGACATATGAACTTCCAAAGGTCCCTGATCCATAATACTATGTCCTGCAAAATAAAGGCATCCTCAAAATGAGGGCTTTTATAGTTGAGACATCAGAAAAGATTCAAAACATGGTTATCTATCATCTGCCAAAGTTTAGGATTCTTGCAGTCACACGATTTTTTCAAATGGCAGCAACATATATGTATTGTAACACGCCATCTTATCAGGAACAAGGAAATGTAAGATTACTGGAAGACTGATAGCTTATGTATTTGTCTATTTAGATTTGCAGTTCACAGCGCATTATTTGCACATCTGTACGTGTCAAATACCGTAATTTGTTCTGCAATATTATGTGTCCATTGTGGTTTTTGTGTAATAAGTAATATACTTTCTCTTGCAGACACCATGCAGCCCAACCTGTTTGTTTGTTGCCTCATTCTCCTCTGCACAGCGCTGGGAGAGGCAGCTACAAGGAAGCCAAAAAAGCAGCCAGCACCCGATTCCAACACCACAGCCAAACCTGATCCCGAACCTAAAGAGGCCCCTGTCACTCAACCCAAAACCCTTGCAAGAGGCAAGTGTCTGAGGAGGGGGTGTCACAGTCTTTGTATTGTACAGCTATAATAAATTATTTAAAGGGGTATTCCAGGAAAAAACTTTTTTATATATATCAACTGGCTCCAAAAAGTTTTACAGATTTGTAAATTACTTCTATTAAAAAATCTTAATCCTTTCAGTACTTATGAGCTGATGAAGTTGAGTAGTTCTTTTCTGTTTAAGTCCTCTCTGATGACACGTGTCTCGGGAACCACCCAGTTTAGAAGCAAATCCCTATAGCAAACCTCTTCTACTCTGTGCAGTTCCCGAGACAAGCAGAGATGTCAGCAGAGAGCACTGATGCCAGACAGAAAGCAACAACTCAAATTCAGCAGCTGATAATTATTGGAAGGATTAAGATTTTTTAATAGAAGTAATTTACAAATTTGTTTAACTTTCTGGAGCCAGTTGATATATAAAAAAAACAGTTTTTTTCCTGGAATACCCCTTTAATTCTATAAAAAAAAATTAATAAAAAAAAAGCAGGTACTATAATTCATCAAGAAATGGAGGACAGGACAATACAGTTAATTTTCAATCCCATTTTACATGACAATTTGTATTTCTTGTTTGCAGGCTGGGGTGAAAGCATTCTCTGGGCCCAGACCTATGAAGAAGCATTGGCCAAGTCTAGGGACACGTAAGTACATAAAATGCAGAACTAACTAATATTATGGTATTGCCTTTATCTTAAAGGGGTACTCCGCTGCTCAGCGTTTGGAACAAACTGTTCTGAACGCTGGAGCTGGGAGCTCGTGATGTCATAGCCCCGCCCCCTCAATACAAGTCTATGGGAGGGGGCATGACATTGTCACGCCCCCTCCCATAGACTTGCATTGAGGGGGAGGGGTGTGACGTCATGAGGGGGCGGGGCTATGACTTCACGAGCTCCCGGCGCCAGCTCCAGAGTTTGGAACAGTTGATTTTTCGTTTTCTATAAATATACATATATATATATATATATATATATACATATACATATATTTTTATTTAAAATAACATCTTCTGGTTTCTAAGCATTTACGCTCTGTCACATTCCCTTTGCAGAAGGAAACCTCTTATGGTGATTCATCACTTGGAAGACTGCCCCTTTAGCCAAGGTAATCCAGATTCCAGATGAGTCAATGTAAAAATAATTGATATATATATATATGAAAGTTCAGGAACATGTCATGAATTACTACTTGTTACTTCACATTTCATTTTCCAATTAAAGCTTTTCCCTTACCATTTTAAGTTGAAACTTCACATTTGATTTATACATTGTATATACTTATATAGTTATTTTCCTTTTACTCATTCTTTTGCTTGCTTTAAAGAGTACCTCACATGATCTTGTTACATTGTAAAATCCTCCCAGTTCACTGCCCCCTTCATGATAAACCACCCCCTGCCTTTATTTTTATTATTATTTTTTAGTTTTCTACCTTGATATTGCTCTGTATTCTCTGCTCAGTCTCCTTCAGATTCACAGACTGAAATGGGCGTTCCCCATTATCTGAAGCCATACAGGGGAGAACTTCCTCCCTCACTCTGCTACACACAGCCCAGAGCAGTTCAGTGTGAGATGAGCTATGATGATTGTCTAAGGCTGCAGCCCCCCCCACCCCCCCCCCCCCCCCCCAACGTAGGAGTGCAATAGCAAAAAATAATTTTGATGAGAATGCCCATTTAAATTTGTGCAGTATAGCAAAAATGTGTTTGCTGCATGGAAACTCAAAATAAAACTGCTGTTGACAGATCCTGGTTGCTTATGGCTTATGTAACTTTATACACCCTACAGATCAGCTAATTACATTATCTATTATTACGTTTATAATATCTAGTATTTGCTATTGACGGTTGACAGTAGCATAAAATTATGCCTCAAAGTACTAAATAACAAACATAGCAATAATGGACCGGAACAGCAGCTTACTGAAAGATTCCAAGTAACAATAAAAATGTACAGGATATATATAATGGGTTTTACATTTCTTAGCTATGTAGACATTGTAAATGATAGGTGGAGCTTTACTTTTTGTTAAATTTCAGATTATGGGTGCAAATGAAACAAAGAGATCTAAGGTGTCTTGTTGCTGGGATTCCAGCCAGTGTAGGGAAATATAATACAGTATTAAATTCTGGCCATTTAAATGAATTGCCGCCTATGTAATGGATTGCTGGGTCTGTGAGTGAGAGCAGCTCTCTGGTAGTGACTCTGCACTTTGGCTTATTGAGAGTCCCTTTTTCTTTAGGTGGTATTACACAGGCCGAACCATGCACTATAGGAGTGCCAATCCAGTATAATAGCACTTATTTAAAGGGGTTCTCCAGGTGCTGCGGGAGATCGCAGGGGGCCCCAGCAGCGGTATCCCTGTGATCAGACATCTTATCCCCTATCCAAAGAATAGGGGATAAGATGTCTGATCGCAGGGATCCCGCTGCTGGCGCCCCCTGCGATCTCCCGCAGCACCTGGTGCTCTAAACAAACACCAGGTTTCTGCGCCAGTGGTCGAGACGTCACGGCCTCACCCCCTCCTGACATCATGTCACGCCCCCTCCATTCATGTCTATGGGAGGGGGCGTGTTGGAAGTCACACACCCTCCCATAGACATGGAGAGGGCGTGGCATGATGTCACAAGGGGGAGTGGCCGTGACATCACGATCACGGCCTCCGGCTCAGAGCGTTCTGAACAAAATGTTCAGAACACTGGTGCCCCGGAGTACCCCTTTAAAGAGCCTATAACATAACTCAACAATCGTGTGGGTATATCCTTGGGAATGGTTGCTGGATTGTTCACACAACTCTTTATTCCATCGTTGTTTGCTACACTTTCCCTATTACATGAGATGTGCAGCATACAAATGATAATTTTTAACTAGATTAAAAGAGGCAGTCATCGAACGAATTAACATTTGCTGTTTGGTTAATAGTCTCCCCATGTAATAGGGCTTTTATACGTCTTAATTGAGAATATGGAAAGGGTTTGCCATTGTAAGACAGCACCTTTATCATAATCAGGTTGACAGGGTGGGATTTATAGGAGATCAGAAAAACATCAGTTAAAACAAATCATCATATTAGTCCTCTAAAGTGTTAAGACATCATAGCAGTCATTGATAAAACAGACGTTACACAAATTAGGATCAATAAGGGGCCCGATCTGTTCAGTACACCCCGAACTATTTCATCTACAACTTATAATAAATGCTGAGCACATTACAGCCTCTTGTACATATGTACACATTGAATGTCTACTTACTTTCCCTATAAAAAACAAAACAAAAAAAAAAAACTATTATATAGAACTTTAGCAAGACACTTATAGTTTCTCTCTCTCACACGTAGAACTGAAGAAAGCTTTTGCTGCTGATGCTATGGCACAGAAATTGGCTCGGGAAGATTTTGTTATGCTGAATGTTGTGGTGAGTTTCCAGTTTTTCCTCTATAATATATAATGTTACTTGAACAGTCTCAAACAGTCCTGGCACATGAAAGATGCAAATCTGTAAACTGTTGAGTTGTAGGAGTCATCACTGAGGAATATATATCCATATACAAATGTTACACAATACAGGCCGTCACGCGGGGGTGTGGCGTCATCTCATGTCTCCAATCCCAGAAACACTGAAGTTTCCAAGAATGGAGAAGCAGCCCTGCATAGGATGCGGGTGCTGCACGGAGATTGTGGGGGTGGGGGGGGGGGCGGGGGGTCCCCCGCGATCAGACATCTTATCCCCTATCCTTTAGATGTGAGGAAGCAGTAAAAAAAGAGGTTGGGGCGCTCTCTCGTGTGTGATGGGGGCATGGTAGGGTTGTCAGAAATCACTGCACTCAAGGTAATGTGATGTCCCGCTGAGGTTATCAACGGTGACAGCACCTCTCCTGGGGAGTGTGAAGTGGAAGGTAGTAGCGGCAGTTGTGCTGCTCGAGACCCCCTGTCCGTATCCGCGAAGGGGTATGGAAATAATGAAACCAGGAAAAGGAGAGGAAAAAACGGGGGTTCTAAATGAGCGCTACTGCTTGAAGAAAAGGATTCGGAACGCTGATATAGCACAGGACAGTTTATTATGGTTTAGAGCAATAGGACAACTTGTTTCAGCACCAGCATGTGCCTTCTTCAGGTCCATAAAACAAATAATTTCGGCGTCCTGAAGCCTGTGTTGTGCTGTGATGGCGTGCCATCACGCCATCACAGCACAACACAGGCTTCAGGACGCCAAAATTATTTGTTTTATGGACCTGAAGAAGGCACATGCTGGTGCCGAAACACGTTGTCCTATTGCTCTAAACCATAATAAACTGTCCTGTGCTATATCGGCGTTCCGAATCCTTTTCTTCAAGCAGTAGTGCTTGTTTAGAACCCCCCGTTTTTTCCTCTCCTTTTCCTGCTATCCTTTAGATGGGGGATCAGATGTATTTGGCCAGATTTCCCCTTTGAGGCTGCGTTCAGACGGGCATGATAACAGCTCACTGGGCCCTGAATATTGCACCTAGAATATTGGTTTCATTTGAAAGATCTAAGCTCTGCTATTCTAGCCATCCTTGGCAGTAGAGAGTTATTATGGCTAAATCTAGGCGAGAGTTTTTTGTGAACACAATCAAAGAACGGATTGTCCCAGACAGTAAATGTTAAAATAAAATAAAGAACTACAAGGATTTAAATGAGATTATCATTTGTAAATTGAGTGAACTCTGTCTTTTTAGCACCCTGTGGCCGACGACAACCAGTCTCCAGATGGTTTTTATGTGCCCAGGGTAATATTTGTGGGTAAGTTTTTACTGTGCAATTAATTTTGAAGTTTTCCTACTAAATATTTAGCTTTTAGTCTCTAGTTTATAGCGTGTTCACATCTGCTTCACGTACTTCCGTTGTTACGCGCTGTCCTAGGAGCAGAACAGAAATGACACCAGTGCCAGATCCAATGAATACCTAATACCAGTTTAACCTGATGGATCCCCCCCAAATACTATAATGGGGCCAGTCAGGTTTCTGGCATGGCAACTGAGATTTACAGGGGCACTCCGGTGAAAAACTTTTTTTTTTTTTTTTTTTAATTCAACTGGTGCCAGAAAGTTAAACAGATTTGTAAATTACTTCTATTAAAAAATCTTAATCCTTCCTGTACTTATTAGCTGCTGAATACTACAGCGGAAATTCTTTTCCGTTTGAAACACAGAGCTGTCTGCTGACATCATGAGCACAGTGCTCTCTGCTGACATCTCTGTCCATTTTAGGAACTGTCCAGAACAGCATATGTTTGCTAGGGGGATTTCCTTTTACCCTGGACAGTTCCTAAAATGGACAGAGATGTCAGCAGTGAGCACAGTGCGCATGATGTCAGCAGACAGCTCTGTAGTATTCAGCAGCTAATAAGTACAGGAAGGATTAAGATTTTTTAATAGAAGTAATTTACAAATCTGTTTAACTTTCTGGCACCAGTTGATTTCTGTGAGATTTGTGCCAGAATCTACACTGGAGGCTCCCAAATAGGATGTCAGACACAGATGTGAATGTTGCCTTATTTTTTTTTTAAACTGTGACTATAAAATAGGGGTGTACCAGTTGCCTATTCAGGGTCTTGACTATTGTCGTTTCTAAACTACAGATCCATCAATGACTGTCAGGACAGACCTTGCAGGAAGATACTCAAACAGACTGTATGCCTATGAAGCTGGTGATATTCCAGAGTGTGAGTATTATACAATATCTAGAAGTATCTCCATAGATAAACAATTTAATAAGGTCACCAAACCTTTCCATCAGCTGACTGCTGGATTCAGAGACCCCTGCAAAGAGTTTTGCCTATGAAATGGTGCGGGCAGTTTAACATTTATATAGTATTTGATGGTGGCCATTGAGATGAATGGTTTTCTATGCAATACATAGATGACCCAAGTCTCCTTGCTCTCCATTCTGGTTGTCCTGAGCCTTGGAGCATTAATGATTTGTTTATGCCATGAGATTTTTTCCATAATATTAATTGCTGTTTATTAGTGATGAGCGGCATTGGCCATATTCAAATTTGCGGTATTTTGCGAATATATGGACAAATATTCGTCATATATTCGCGAAATTCGCATATTCGTATATTTATGCGCATATGCAAAAATATATGCACATATTGGCGAATATTGAGCACTCCCTTCTTTAATGGTATAGGGAACTAATGGGCTAGTGTAGTGGTCTCCAACCTGCGGACCTCCAGGTGTTGAAAAACTACAACTCCCAGCATGCACAGACAGCCGTTGGCTGTCCGTGCATGCTGGAGTTGTAGTTTTGCAACGTCTGGAGGTCCACAGGTTGGAGACCACTACACTAGCCCATTAGTTCCCTATACCATTAAAGAAGGGAGTGCTCAATATTCGCCAATATGCGCATATGCGAAGAGCAAAGAGGGATGCAGTGATCACGGTCATGTGTACTGTGAAAAAACAAACAAAAACGAATATTCGTAATTGCGAATATATAGTGCTATACAGTGGTCCCTCAACATACGATGGTAATCAGTTCCAAACGGACTATCGTTTGTTGAAACATCGCATGTTGAGGGATCCGTGCAATGTAAAGTATAGGACAGTGGTATACAACCTGCGGACCTCCAGATGTTGCAAAACTAAAACACCCAGCATGCCCATACCCATGCTGGGTGTTGTAGTTTTGCAACATCTGGAGGGCCACAGGTTGTAGACCACTGTTAGAGAAAGTTGTACTCACCTGTCCCCGCCGCTCGGGACCGTCACCGCTCGTCACCGCTGCCTGGGATGTCGCCGTCCATCGCTGTCGCCGCGTCCCCGACGCTCCAGTAAGGCCTCTTCTTCCCCGGCATCATCGCTCTCCGTCGCCGCCATCACGTCGCTACGCACGCCGCTCCTATTGGATGACGGGACGGCGTGCGCAGCGACGTGATGACGTCGATGGAGAGCGCCGACGATGCGGAGGATCCCGAAGAAGACGCTCCGGAGCCCCTAGGACAGGTAAGTGATAGTCAGCAAAGGGCACAGGGCACCGTAAACAGCTATCCGGCGGCAGCTGAAGCAGTCTGTGCTGCCGGATAGCCGTTTATGCGATACAAAAACATCGTATGTTGATGCTGCCTTCAACATGCGATGGCCTCTGAGAGGCCATCGCATGTTGAAATTATCGTATGTTGGGGCCATCGTAGGTCGTGGGGTCACTGTATTTGCAATATTCGCGAATATGCGATATTCGCGATTAAAATTTGAATTGCGAATATTCGCGAGCAACACTACTGTTTATGTCTAGATCTTTACTAAATTGCAGCTTTTAGCTTGTTATATTAACCAATGATGTTCCATGGCTACACACCTTCAATAGCTCTTCCGTCTGTCTTTCTCAAACACATGCACACTCAGTTTGGCATCTATTCTCAATGGGTTTAATGGGAATCAGCATCTGCCAGACTCCAGAGGTGGCTTATTTCACTAGAGAACAAAAAGGCTCAGGCATTCATATTCAGCATATCTGATTCTTCTTCCCCCCACATTATCTGTTGTGGGGGAATTGGGACACTCTTATGCACATAAGTCGGCAGTTCCTGCCTAAATCGGTGGGTTTGGAGGACTTGGCTCTTGTGTCTATGGCTGTATTTTAGATGCAGTTATTTAAAAATGCTCGAGAGCCTGTTTGCGAGGTTATTTTGTAATAATTCTGTCAACCTCTCTATCCGTAGTGATCACAAACATGAAGAAAGCTAAAATTCTACTGAAAACCGAATTGTAGGTGTCTGAATCATTGAAGAGACTCCAGTGCAGCAACGGTGACCATGAAGCACTGACCACCACCAATATCAAGAGACTATAGTAGACCCATAGGAAGAAATGATTATGAGAAGTGATTCACAGCAGCACACATTCACAGATACTGTAGCTTCCTCCTCTTTTCTAATGTTTTATACTAGAGATGAGCGAACTTACAGTAAATTCGATTCGTCACAAACTTCTCAGATCGGCAGTTGATGACTTATCCTGCGTAAATTAGTTCAGATTTCAGGTGCTCCGGTTGGCTGGAAAAGGTGGATACAGTCCTAGGAGACTCTTTCCTAGGGATGTATCCACCTTTTACAGCCCACCGGAGCACCTGAAAGCTGAACTAATTTACGCATAATAAGTAATCAACTGCCGAGCCGAAAAGTTCGTGACGAATCAAATTTACTGTAAGTTCGCTCATCTCTATTTTCTACCTCCTAGAATAGAGCTTGTATCTGTTACTTGTTCTATGACAGCACAGACAATATCTTGGTTTCTCTTACTGGCCTTTCTGTCTATGAACTTTGGTTAAATTACATTTCACTTATGTACGTGCTTCGTTAAAAATCCATAACATGCTCAGTGACCCTATATTTTTACAGAGCACTAAGCAAACATAAGAGACTGCCTTACGTCAATATTAGTGTACTTGGTAGAGGATGAATACATTGAGTGAATACATTAGCACTGAGTTGGTAACAGAGTAGGCAGCAGCTGCATCAAACGTTACTGAAATTTATCATATTTCATTGTTACACTGCTATTAATATGCGCCCTGTGGTCTTTACTCTTTCCTTTACTATCTGTTGTGTTCCTCAACTTTCAAAGCATTGCAAGCATTGTAGCACCTATCCAAAAGGCATGTAAAAACATGACTGTGGGCAACAGAAATTCTCATTTGCTCCTCTTTGCCCAAAATTGTGTCAACAGGTCACCTCTGTAACTTTATACATTTTATACTAAATATTTACTATGTATTTGTAACAAATAAATATGTTTTATCCCAAAAATTGTTCTCAGTATTTATTGGACTCTGTCAAGGAGAGGTCACAGTATGTCCACTGCATTTAGGAACAATAAAGGCAGATAGAGGCAGACTGCTGGAATCATTTGTTAAACTCTCTGTGGGAGGGGCTATAGTCAAGAAGGTCTAGTGGGAAGGAGATAGAGTTGGCTAGATTCCCAGCTAGAGTGTCCTGACCTGTCAGGTAGTTCATTACAAGATGTACCCCAGACAGGTAGTGGGGCTAATAGTTGGACTATTCTGCAATAAAAGTTAAAGGGGTACTCTGCTGGAAAATATGTATTATTATTATTATTATAATTTTTTTATAAATCAACTGGTGCCAGAAAGTTAAACAGATTTGTAAATCAATTATATTTAAAAATCTTAATCCTTCCAGTACTTATCAGCTGCTGTATTTTTGGATTTCTTTTCTGACTGACCACAGTGCTCTCTGCTGACACCTCTGTCCATTTTAGAAACTGTCCAGAGTAGGAGCAAATCCCCATAGCAAACCTATCCTGCTCTGGACAGTTGCTAAAATGGACAGAGGTGTCAGCACAGAGCAATATGGTCAGACTGAAAGGAAATTCAAAAAGAAAAGAACTTCCTCTGTAGTATACAAACAAATCTGTTTAACTTCCTGGCACCAATTGATAAAAAAAAAAAAAAAAAGTTTTCCAGTGGAAAATCCCTTTAAAGAAAAACATGAAAAAACACAGACAGGCAGTCAAATAACTTTATCACCAATATATGTTGATTTAGTTAGAATGGTAAAATAAAATAACATGCTGGGTAGCTCATCAGCAAAAAAAAAAGAACTTGGGGTTATCTAGGAACATTTAAGCATATTTCTTCCAAAAACAGCACCACCTCCAGACTGTGTATGGTATACTACACAATCTTAGGACAGGTGTGGTGTGATTTTTGAAACAAATTAGCTCTGTTTCTCTGTCCCTGGATAACCAGTTTTAAAAAGTCTTACTTCCTGAGCCCTGCAGTGGTGAATTGTATCCCTGTGTTTCCAGTGACTTAGGGTACATAGTCCTCAGGGCTTGCCCATGTGGGGTTAAGAGGGTCACATGACTCAGGTGCTGCTGCAGTGACCGTCCTGCAACACTTTCTTGGGGCTCTTCAGAGTTACTAGAGGACAGTGAGGATGACAGGAGGAAGGTGGGATCATCATCCTCACTAGACTTTGATGGGTCTGAGGGGTTTGATGGGTCCAGATATTGATATCGCTCTAACAGAATACACACATTAGAACATATTTTAATAAGAGGGGCTTCAACACATCTATACTTTTTATTTATTTTGTGTACTTGACATCCATGGGGTGGATGATCACAGGGAGGGTAAGGCTGGGTTCACACTACGGTTTGTAACTATGGTTCCCGTATACGGCTGGGAGGAGGGGTGGGCGGGGCTTAATCGCGGCGCCTGCACTCAGCCGTATTCGGGAACCGTAGTTAATGTATGTCTATGAGTCGACCGGAGTGAACCGCAGCCTCCGGTCAGCTGCTTTTTTGGCAGGCATAAACGTGGTTCCCGAATACGGCTGAGTGCGGGCGCCGTGATTAAGCCCCGTCCACCCCTCCTCCAAGCCGTATACGGGAACCGTAGTTACAAACCATAGTGTGAACCCAGCCTAACAATGAAATCGGTAATCACAGGCTTGGAAATATACTGACTATTGCCGATCTACAGTAAAAACTGACGATAAGCACATCCACACTCTCTAAGGTAGACTTGATGTACCCATTGAATGTGTGATCACAGTTGTAGATGTCGATGGGGTAAATAGGATTTTTGGTTGACAGCAGGAAGGGATTTGGGGCAGAAATGGAGGGCAGAGAGCCAGATGCTGCAGAAGACTTCGACAGCGTCACAAATGTGGCAAATCACAGTTAATGCCGGGCAGAACAGCTAGATAGAGCAGCGATCGTGTTAGTGTCACTGCAAGGTACCATGCAAAGTATACATATATGTACGATTGTGCGAACCTCATCCCGCCCATGATGTAAATATATGTCATAAGGCAGGAAAAAAAAAATCTTTTTATATGCTATATTCTCAAAAACTAACCAAGGAAAGGAAATATAGGGTCCTTCAAACACGGATACATATACCCTTGGAGATAAATTATAATAAATCAATCCACTTAAATCTACCAATGAGGCCACAAATATATACACAATGAGCTAAAATGTTTATTTTTATTAAAGGTCGCAATAAAAAGACATTGCCTCACAATAAAGTGCTCAGAAAGGTTGCATCATATATATATTACAGAATGAAAGACAAAGAATCCAGGGTGGGGTATAGGATACAGGTGAATAACCTGACCTAACCGACCCTGCCTAGTCTAACCCCTTGCCCTGACTAGAATACGTGTGGACAGGGACAAGGGATATAAATGATGTACAAAACCAAGAATACCAAATATAGAAAAGTAGACAATAAAAAATGACACAATATGTCTAAACTCTTACTCCTTATAACCTACGCGTTTCACCCTAACTTGTAATTTGGGGTTCATCAGGGCTCGGAGGAGCAGTCAACATACCTTTGTATATACTAATTAATAAACAAAACACCACATATATATTTACAAAAATATCTAAATACCAAAGATAGTGAGGCACATATAATACATAAATAACACGTAATAGCTGCACGATGATGCTGAGTCAAAAATAGACACTGCAGATGAATTCATCCACATAGGCCACAGATATAGGAATGAGAATCCTTGATTTTACTTTCAATAGATGTGGCAATACGTTCCTTGCCCAAATAGAAACTGTAAAGAATGAACAATAACAGAGGCCCGTCAGTATCCTATAAAAAAACATGATGGAAAAAACATGGCTAGAGTATACAAAGCAACATATATACATGTGCATATAATACCTTCACATAGAGTTGTATGTACTCAAGATGACTGAGTGATGTACTATTAGGATACACAATACTGAATTACCGGTACTACTGGAGCCTAAAGAATAAACAAATAGGCAAACCCAAGTAAAGATACCATACATCTATTTATTATAGTGTCCATTAAGATGAAGAAAATAAAGCAACCTTACCCTGGTTCAAATAGTCCACGGGTACCAAATAGGGTTAATAGCTGATATAGCACAGAAGTCAGACGTATCACAACACACTATAGACTCTGTAACAACAATAAATATAGATATCTACTTGTGTCTATAGCATAAGATAAAGTTCATATAGTCAGCAATGTACCAGCTAAATATATTATATGGACGGCAAAATATTACCCCCAAAAATATAAGATACCAGAAACCAAACAATATCCAAATAAAGGATTAATGGTGTATAAAACCCCAGAAGTCACTAAATAAAGATTTACATAAAATGCCATGTAGGAAAACTGTGTGGGCATCCATTTGTAGTATAACATGCTTACCCTATTGGGAATCAAGCAACAGGTGACAGATAAAAAGACCAATGAAGTAGATGGCAGTTCCGCTTCCCTAATATGGAAACTCCCGAGAGATGATACACTCTGTGGAATAATATCCGGGAGGGGGAGTTATCAATATGTGCATAACTAGTATAAAAAGATACAAAAGTAAAGCTTCACTCACCCCGATCTCTGGTGTCCATTGTGTGGACTCAGCGTGCGGCGTACTAACTAAATGCCGCATATCAGTTTAAATAGCACTCGGGCCGGAAGCGGAAAATGCACTGAATAAGTTACCACGCATGTTCCATAGTGTTGGAACGCAGATGCGCCTCACCAAGTATATAACAAAAACGAAAGCGAGGCTTGGATCTAATGCGTGTCAATCCGTGCATGCGCCATTAGATAAACCCGAATCAAGCCACAACAAAGAACTTATTCAAAACTACTGTAGTGCACTTAATCAATTACTGCACATGTTCCATAATATTGGAACGTGATATGCCTCACCAAGTATAAAACCTGGATAATAACGAGGCTTGAATTTCATGCGTGTCATCCGCGCATGCGCCATAAAATAGATGCGCATCCAACGAGAATAAGGAACGTATTCAAAACTAATATATACATATCTATTGACTATATTGATCCCAGACCTAAAATCGGGCCCATGTGGAAATATTGATAGATACTGATAAGATAGAATACATATAACACACAAATTGAGTTAATGGCAACATGATGGCAGAGGGTGCTGTAACAGGTAAGTAAAGCACATGAATCCCCGAGGAAGGCAAAAAAGTTTTCTTTATTATCCTAGCTAATGTTGCTTTGTATACTCTAGCCATGTTTTTTCCATCATGTTTTTTTATAGGATACTGACGGGCCTCTGTTATTGTTCATTCTTTACAGTTTCTATTTGGGCAAGGAACGTATTGCCACATCTATTGAAAGTAAAATCAAGGATTCTCATTCCTATATCTGTGGCCTATGTGGATGAATTCATCTAATTTATCTGCAGTGTCTATTTTTGACTCAGCATCATCGTGCAGCTATTACGTGTTATTTATGTATTATATGTGCCTCACTATCTTTGGTATTTAGATATTTTTGTACATATATATGTGGTGTTTTGTTTATTGATTAGTATATACAAAGGTATGTTGACTGCTCCTCCGAGCCCTGATGAACCCCAAATTACAAGTTAGGGTGAAACGCGTAGGTTATAAGGAGTAAGAGTTTAGACATATTGTGTCATTTTTTATTGTCTACTTTTCTATGTTTGGTATTCTTGGTCAGGGCAAGGGGTTAGACTAGGCAGGGTCGGTTAGGTCAGGTTATTCACCTGTATCCTATACCCCACCCTGGATTCTTTGTCTTTCATTCTGTAATATATATATATATGATGCAACCTTTCTGAGCACTTTATTGTGAGGCAATGTATTTTTATTGCGACCTTTAATAAAAATAAAAAATTTTAGCTCATTGTGTATATATTTGTGGCCTCATTGGTAGATTTAAGTGGATTGATATATGCTATATTCTGCCAGACAATTATTTTTTTTTTTTTTAGATCGAGGTGTGTGAGGGGCTTATTCTTTGCGAGATGAGCTGTACTTTCTATTGGTACTATTTTGGCCATACCTGCTTCCTTTTTATTCTACTTTTTTGGAGGCAAGGTGGTCAAAGTAAGCACCTCTGGCATGATTTTTTTAAAAATATTTTTCATGGTGTTCACTGTGTGGTAAAAACAATGTTACCTTTATTCTGTGGGTCAGTATGATTAAGGGGACACCCAATTTTGAAAGGTTTCTTCCTTTTTTTCTCACAGCTATAACTTTAATTTTGTGTTAGGATCTATATTTTGCAGAACGACCTGTGCTTTTTTTTTTATTGGTACCATTATTGTGATACATTTGATCGTTTTTATTCTGCTTTTGTGAAGGCAAGGTGACCAAAATGAGCAATTATAGCATTTAACTTTATACATTGTATAGGGGGAGATTTATCAAAACCTGTGAAGAGGAAAAGTTGCCCAGTTGCCCATAGCAACCAATCAGATTGCTTCTTTCATTTTTAACAAGGCCTCTACAAAATGAAAGAAGCGATCTGATTGGTTGCTATGGGCAACTGGGCAACTTTTCCTCTGCACAGGTTTTGATAAATCTCCTCCTATAACTTTATAGTACAAGTTGTTACCAACATGGCAATAACTATACATTTTTTTTACACTTTATTTATTGAAAAACATTTGTTTGGTATTTTTTCCCTTAGAAAACTTAAGGCTGTCAAAGTCTGATGACTAGTATACTATACCTGTCAGTATGACACTGACCATTGGTCTGTAAAAAGTTTTGATTGGTCTTGGTTTTCTAAGTGACAGTGCCTATTTAAAGAAACAAAAACATGTCTTGTCATGAAGGGTGGAAATTGCCCTTGTCTTTAAAGGGTACCTCTCATCAAAGAAACTTTTGATATATTATAGATTAATGTATGCAGAATAACTTCACAATTGCATGTTATTAAAAAATATGCTTCTTTCTATTTAATTTTCCACTTTGAAGAAATGACCACTAGGGGTCTCCCTACCAGTCCTGGCAGCAAGCATTTCAGACTAATGCTGGAGTCCTAAACACTACGAGCTGCCAGTCTGCTTTGTTCACAAAGGAGAACACTCAGAGCTGCCAGCCTGCTTTGTTCACAGCCTGTTTGGCTGTGAACAAAGCAGGCTGGCAGCTCTCAGTGTTTAGGACTCCAGCATGAGTCAGAAATGCTTGCTGACATGACTGATTGGGAAAAATACAATAGAAAGAAGCATATTTTTCATTAACATGCTATTGGAAAGTTATTCAACATTCATTAATCTAAAATATATAAAAAGTTTATTTGATGAGAGGTACCCTTTAAAGTTGTTAAATGAATGGTGAACATTCACTTCAGTTTGTTTAAAAAAAATCAATGTACAAAGATGCATGACAATTGCATGTAGAAGTCCCCAAGAGCTACAGGGGTGGTGGTATTGCTCACAAGAGATACTGCCATAGCAATGCAGTGCTTATGCTCAGTTGGATGAGCCCCTTTAAGCTATGTATAAGAAAAATGACAGACACATAAAATTAATAACAGAAAATGTTTATTTTCCAATCTCCTAACTGAAATGACTGCATTATTACCTCCCAGACATACATATTGCTTCTGATCAATATACTATTGAGGAACCTTGTCTAATACAGACATTAAAATGTATAGTTTTGCTTTTCCTTAAAATTTTTTTTTTTTTTTTTAAATTAAGAATGAAAAATAACCAGTTATTGCTCTTAATATAGTGGGGTTTTCTTCATATTAACAATATAAATAGGTTTTCTTCATGTCTCAGAATATGACACACCTCAAATATATGTATCCAGAGTGCAGAGTAACCAGGGAGGATCCAGAAGATGACAATTATGTTCCTCGGGGGTTGTCCCACTGTAAGCATTATTGACAAATCAATTGGCTGCAGAGGGTACATGTCCTGTCAACACATTGGTAGAGCTGGGTGACCAGAGACCAGCGGGCAACTTCAGCACAAGAGCAGAAGGGGAAGGGTAAAGTGAATTTCCTGCAGTGAGGAGAGAGGCAGAAGAGAAATGCCCAGTTGAGGACTTCTCCCTGCTCCTTCTAGCTCTTTTTGGATGACATGGTGACTTTTTTTTTAAATGACAGTAACACTGTAACTGAAACTTAGGTATACACTGTTCAATAAATAAAAGTTTTAACAGGGTGCGTTTACACGTGCATATTTTGCTGCAGATTTTCTTCAGTAGGTTTTCTGCAGATTTTCTAATGGTTAATAAATAAAATCTGCAGCAGAAAATCAGCAGAAAAATATGCATATATGAATATACCCTTAGGGTATACATACATACTGTATCCTGTGTATATTTGATGAACAGAATAAGAAGCTGCAGATTTGAAGCCGTGTTCAGTCATTTCATTTTGTTTACATTGAAATCTGCAAATATGTACAGGATCTGCTGCATATTGGGGGAGATTTATCAAACTGTGTGAGAGAAAAAAATGGAAGGATTTCCCTACAGCAACCAATCGCAGCTCAGCTAACGAGCTGTGGTAAAGTGAAAGCTGAGCTGTGATTGGTTGCTGTGGGGAAATCCCTCCACTTTTTCTCTCACACAGTTTGATAAATCTCCCTCATTGTGTTCAGCTAATTGGGCTACCCATTAACTTCAATAGGTAGCAAAATCAGCTGCAGAAAATATGCAGCAGATCCTGTACGTGTGAGGGTACTCTAAAGGGGGAAACTCCTTTAATGCTGTCACTGTTTCTATGTATACAAATGCCATGGTATCCTGTGTCCTTATAGATAATGTTATTATACAGAAGAAAAAACACCTGGTCATTGATATAGTAAGCTTACCCAAAGTGTGTATGGATCTTTATTGATAGTATGTTTTCGGGTCCCACGTAGCGCAAAATGTGCTGTGCAGCAGGAAATACAGTGGCTGCCCTGTGTGCTCAGTGAGATTTAGGGGCGGGGATGCGCGTCAAAGTCACGCCGGGTAGCCTTGTGTGTATGCTGATTTTGCGGAGCGCGAAATACACTGCGTAAGCGATACGTGGGACCACACCCTTATAGTGTATTCTTATGTAGAGCTGTACTCACACTGTGGGGGAGATTGATCAAAACCTGTGCAGAGGAAGAGTGGTGCAGTTACCCATAGCAACCAATCAGATCGCTTCTTTCATTTTCCACAGGCCTCTAAAGAGGCCTGTGGAAAATGAAAGAAGCAATCTGATTGGTTGCTATGGGCAACTGCACGACTCTTCCTCTGCACGGGTTTTGATCAATCTCCCTCACAGAGTCTGTACAGAGCTTATCTATGGAGGTCAGTTATGATGTTAAAGTGTAGCTGTCCTCAACAAAAACTTTTTATATAATGTAGATAATACCATTATATGTATATTTGTAATATACATTGGTTAAAAAATTTGTATATTTATGGGTGAAAAAATGCTGTCCCTGCAGCTATTGTCTGTGAGGAGTCCAAATACAGGAGGTGAGGGTATGACAATCAGGGCTCTGGCTTGTCAATCATCCTCATGTGTGAGCCCATAGCAAGTCACAGAGCCTCACACTGCACAGAGCCCTGCTTGTCCACCATCACTTCCTGTATTTGGACTCCTCATAGAGACACACAGGCAATGGCTGCAGGGATAAAAATATACATATTTTTGAACCAATGTATATTACAAATATACTTCTAATGGTATTATCTACACTATATAAAAAGTTTTTGTTGATGATAGGTACACTTTAAAGGTGTCCCTCTGCTGGGACCCTAGTGATCAGCTGTAATTTGTGGGGGAATCTGTCAGTAAGTGTTCAATTTCCCTGCAGCGCCACCACAGGGTAAATTTTACATTACACAGTTCACATTCAAATAAATGAGTTGTCTGTGTAAAGCAGGACAGATCAGGGAATGTGTCACCAATATAATATAATATAATATATATATATATATATATATATATATATATATATATATATATATATTTTTTTTTTTTTTTTTTTTTAGAGATAAAAATATTTTTTTTTTTACATTTTTATATATTTATGGAAAAATCTGCTGAAAAGAGAAGAGGATCATCATTAATCCAA
Organism: Hyla sarda; assembly: GCF_029499605.1. Taxonomy (NCBI): domain Eukaryota; kingdom Metazoa; phylum Chordata; class Amphibia; order Anura; family Hylidae; genus Hyla; species Hyla sarda. The sequence goes on from NC_079196.1 coordinate 71,324,133, forward strand.
ATGTTGTCTGGACATAACAATGCCTAGCAATGACTAATGAAAAAAATAAATAAAAATTAACAAAATTAAGAAATTATTTCTAACCAAGAAAATACTCAAATAGTATAGTATAATGAGGTTCACAAGAGGAAATGCTGAACTTACATATTATGATCAGTGCTATTTCTTGTATCAAACCCTCAACACATAAATAATCCAATGTTTTTTGATTGCTTCATTTTAATTTTTCCGTAATTTTTTGTGCGCTCAGTGGGGTGCAGAGAGTGTTTACATAGGATCACAATCTGACAAACACAGGATATTATGGCAAAGTCACTCCTGCAGCAGGGTGGAAGGGACACAACAGGTAAAGGCACATTAAGGGGATTGACTTATAAAACCGTTATAGATCTGATACTCTGTAAAAGAAAACTTACCTTACACAACTCTGATACCTATCCCAGCAACCAGAACTCCAAAATTACATGTGTTTTATAAGCCCTTAAAATTCTGTCTTATAAAAGACTACGCTTTACTATGATCATTCCCTCATTTTATAACAGCAGCTTATTCCCTCAGTAATCGGTACCACAATGAAAGGCATCATATCTAGTGGCTATACTAAATACGAGCTGATGAATTCAGTGATGTGCTTTTCTGTTTACCCAAGAGCAGCAACCGGACAAGAACTGTTAGGCCATGTTCATACAGTGGAATGTCTGTGCGCAATTCTGCAGGAATATTCCGCAAAGACATTCCCTGATTTCAATGGGATTCTGCTGCACTGTTCACATGGTTCGCATGGAAATCCTGTCTCCAGTGTCTGCAAAAAATAGACTTGTCAATTCTTTTTGCAGATTTCGCCCAAGTGGTCCTAGCGCCCGCTGGACTGTTCAAATGCGCAGAATGTCCGCACGTGTTTTCCATGCAGACATTCCGCACAAATTAGACCATGTGAACATGGCCTTAAAGGGGTACTCTGCTCCTCAGCGTTTGGAACAACCCCCCTCCCATAGACTTGCATTGACGTCATGAGGGCGTGGGGCTATGATGTCATGAGCTCCCGAGGCTGGCTCCAGTGTTAGGAACAGTTTGTTCCAAACGCTGAGCAGCGGAGTGACCCTTTAAAGAGTTACTGTCATTTACATAGACATTTGACATCTTGTCCAGACATGTCAAAGGTTTAGATTGCACCAGGTCTCAATCCTGTGATTGTAAGTTATAACTATGTGAAGAGAGTTTTACTCCCACTCCAACTGATGCACTCCATTAGTGTCTTTAGCAGTGTTTCCTAACCGATGTGCCACCAGCTGTTGCAAAACTAAAACTCCCAGCATGCCAGTACAACCTTCGGGTGTCCGGGCATCTTAGGGGTGTAGTTTTGCAACAGCTGGAGGCCCAGGAAACAATGGTCTATAGAATTAGCCGGGTCAGTTGACCAGGGAGTGAAGTGCGCTGCCACTCACTTCACCCAGTTCTAAGTCACTATTGCAGCAGGTCCCTGGATGGCATGACAAAAGTTTATATAAACAATAGTAATGTTTTAAAAGTGATCTGCAGGAGATAAATGAGAAAAGAGAAGGCACGTTCACAAAAAAATAAAAAATAAAATTATATATATGTCCCTGACGGTCTGCAGAGGAGGCCTGTGACAAGCACGGTAATACAGCAAAGTGGAGAGGGTGCAGCACCTGATTCCTGACCTCCAGGGAAAGAGAGAGACCTAGATATCACACTGCCTTCCAGTGACAGTATATATGCTCATCCCTGAGAAAAACAGAAACATATCCCAGACTGTACGCTCCATCCACTGGAGCAAGTCTTTGTTATCTGAATACTCCCACTCTGATGGATAGAGATGTTTCAGTCTTCCGTACACTTGGACGCACTTTCTCGTTGCAAAGCGCTGGAGAACTATGAAAATAGAAAGGATATTGTGAGAACGGGAATAAGGAAAAGGATGGCAAAGCAGTTTTTTTTTTTTTTTTTTTGTACCAAATGTTTATTTATTTATTTTTTGTAAAATTGGAAAAGGGCATATTTTATAGTCACATTTAAGAAATGTGAGTATTATTGGGTACACTGCAGACAAGACAAAAAACATGAAAAAAGTAACAAAACTGACCAGGCCAGTAAATTCACAGAACAAAACAAAGAATAAAGTGGGTAGAGATGAGCGAACTTACAGTAAATTCGATTCGTCACAAACTTCTCGGCTCGGCAGTTGATGACTTATCCTGCATAAATGAGTTCAGCTTTCAGGTGCTCCCGTGGGCTGGAAAAGGTGGATACAGTCCTAGGAGACTCTTTCCTAGAAATGTATCCACCTTTTCCTGCCCACCGGAGCACCTGAAAGCTGAACTAATTTATGCAGGATAAGTCATCAACTGCCGAGCCGAGAAGTTCGTGACAAATCGAATTTACTGTAAGTTCGCTCATCTCTAAAAGTGGGTTCATGCATCTCAATAGAGTGACATAGAATACCTGAGATCTGGACAATAGGAGGAATACAACTAGGGCTCCCATACCATGTTTTTTTTTATTGCATCGCATTATACAGTGTGATCGGTGCTCCACTGATACAGACAGCCTTGCTAAGCCGGAGTCAGGTAATGGGACCCTCCGCCAATATTTTAGCTCATCGGACCAATGAGTTCCCTAAGGCATTGATCACGATATCTAAAGGATTAATGATGGGGAGTGGCGGGATCGCTGCTTCCGATCATTAGCAGTCAGTGTCCGGCTACTGAAAGTAGCAGACAAACATTGCATATGAAGCAAGTGCAGCTCCAGCGCACGCTTCCATCACTTAAAGTGTACCTTTCGTCAACAAAAACTTTTTATATAATGTAGATTATACCAATATATGTATATATGCAATATACATTGGTTACAAAATGTGTATATTTTGGGTGAAAAAGTGTATCACTGCAGCTATTGCCTGTGTGTCTCTGTGAGGAGTCCAAATACAGGAGATGAGGGTAGGACAAGCAGGGCTCTGTGCAGGCTCCTGGCTTGTCAATCATCCTATTGTGTGAGCCCATAGCAAGTCACAGAGCCTCAGTGTACGCTCTGTACACTGAGGCTCTGTGACTTGCTATGGGCTCACACAATAGGATGATTGACAAGCCAGGAGCCTGCACAGAGCCCTGCTTGTCCTACCCTCATCTCCTGTATTTGGACTCCTCACAGAGACACACAGTGTACAGAGCCCCGCTTTTCCTCAGTGCACAGAGCCCCGCTTGTCCTCAGTGTACAGAGCCCCGCTTGTCCTCAGTGTACAGAGCCCCGCTTGTCCTCAGTGTACAGAGCCCCGCTTGTCCTCAGTGTACAGAGCCCCGCTTGTCCTCAGTGTACAGAGCCCCGCTTGTCCTCAGTGTACAGAGCCCCGCTTGTCCTCAGTGCACAGAGCCCCGCTTGTCCTCAGTGCACAGAGCCCCGCTTGTCCTCAGTGCACAGAGCCCCGCTTGTCCTCAGTGCACAGAGCCCTGCTTGTCCTCAGTGCACAGAGCCCTGCTTGTCCTCAGTGCACAGAGCCCTGCTTGTCCTCAGTGCACAGAGCCCTGCTTGTCCACCCTAACTTCCTGTATTTGGACTCCTCAATGACACACAGGCAATAGCTGCAGGGACAAAAATATACATTTTTTTTTAACCAATGTATATTACAAATATACATATAATGGAATAATCTACATTGTTTAAAAAGTTTTTGTTGATGACCGATACACTAACGCTTCAGGGCATACATTTATGTCCTTGTGCGCTAAGTCCCAGACGGCAAGGGGGTACATTTATGCCCTATGTCGTCTAGGGGTTTATCCCACGTGTCTGACCGGGGCCCCAGTTCTCCATTTAGAGTGTCATACTGCTGCTCAGCCAATCACTGACCGAGGTGTGACATTGCTGCTGCTAGTTATCGACCAAGTGGTGGTATGACACACTGGACCCTGACGTCATTCTGTCTTTCAATCTGAGCCCAAGCACCACACTTTCTCTCAGAAGGAGAATTGCAGCCGGGGACTGGAGCAGGACACCGGAGGCACCATGAGAGAAATGGAGGTAAGTAGAGATAGATTTTTTTATATATTGTATAATGGGCATTGTTGTAACGCACCTCCTTCCGTATAACCCCTTTAATATTTGCATAAATATATGTTTTATTTATTTTAAACTTCTTGTCTTTTAAGGTTTGGAGATGGCAGGTTTGGAGATGGCAGACATTTTGGATCACTTGGGTAGCCCATCTCCCCCCCACAAATGCATCGTTTACCTCTTCTTTTTGCTTTCTGCAATCTGTCTTTGCTTTTCCTTAGCTATAAAATCAGCTTCTGAGCTGAAGTCCATTCTGTCATCCAATAAGAGGTTCTGTCAAAAAGATAAATAAAAATGTATATTTTTTAGAACCCCTCCTATATCATTACACATAAAAACAGTTTGATCTTAACTGCAACCTACCTTAACCCCAATAATGTCCCCATTTTTTAAGTAATACGGCGCCCCCTGAAGGTTATCTGATTTCTTTTTCTTCTTTTTCTTGGAAACCTGCTGCGTCTGTAGGATTAAAACATTTTACATACATAAATGTCGACTTTATCACAACAAGAACAGAATGGCTCTTTATTATAGGGATAGATCTTGGGAAGTGAGGAAGCATTATTTTTAATAGATTTGTATTGGTTATATTGTAGATTATATTAATGGGTTGAGTGGGCAATTATGTGAAAGCCAGGATGATATAAACTTAAATCATCTTAAACACATCTTACCCGTATACTTACCCAGCTGGATATTGGAAGCCATTCATATTTATCTGGAAAGTACTTTGCAATCTCAACTTTGTCTACAGGCAAAGAGCAATGGGTGGCGATGGTCTGACGCAACGCAGATGCCGTGCATCCATGAGAGATATTCCAAGCAATGTCCACAGATGGGAAGTATCGACATTCCCCTGGAACAGAAAGCTGAATCCGCAAAAGCATATCTTGAGGTCTAAATGATAAGGAAATCTGAGAATTTGTTGTGTGCTCTTGAAATCATTTCAAATTACATGCCACAACTGTTTAGTTCCATACACACCCTAGAATCTCCTCCACCTGTAGTGGCTCCACACAAAGTGTTGTGTTAGTGTTGACCCCCAGTTTGAAGTCACTGAAAAAATAAAGTAATATTAATATGATTCATACTCAGAAGGGCTATTTTGATCTCAAACATTTAAAGGAGAATAGGGGATAAATTTTAAATTGGGGGGGGGGGGGGCGGGGGCAACTGCTGGGACCCCCCAGGATCTTCTGAACGTGCCCCCTGCTCTTCCCAGTAACGAAGCATGCTGACCCTCACATCAAGCATCGACTGACACGCCCCCTATATATATATATATATATATATATATATATATATATATATATATATGTCTATGGGAGAGCTGTTCGACTATCTCCGGCTCTACCATAAACATATATGGAGGGGTGTGTCGGCCGCAGCTTGGTGCAGGAGGACTTTTATTAGATGGACTGGAGGTAACACATCTGCGCTGTTGCTCCATTCTTTGTTTATGCAAAGCACCAGAGATAGCTGAGCACTGTACTTGGCTATCTCTTGCACCTCCCAGGTTTTTGTGGTTTGAACCAATATAAAAAGGCAAACAGAACACACATGCTTATACACCTTTAGTAGAGAAGTTGCTTTATGTTCTAAAAATGCCCTCATAGGTCACCTGATTTGCAAATGATTTAACCGTAGCAATTTTCCCAACCGTTTGTTGTCCAAGGTCCAGATACGAAGGTGCTCAGGAGAGGGAATTCCAAGAGCATCAAAAACTGTTAATGTCATGATCTGAACACAGAAGGAAATAATAAAAATGGATGAACATCTGCAAACCAAAGAAGAAAACAAGTAGAAAATAGGACATATTTATTTTGTTATTGCAATGCTTCAATACACAAGTGTTGGTTTTCGATGTGTAGCTACCTGCAATTTAAGATCTTGTAGCGAAGCATCTTTGGATATCTCTATGTGGCACACAAAGCAGAGGTCGGACTCTGCATCTTCCTGAAGAGAATTATCTGTGAAAGACAGAGAAAGAAGAATGTGAATTACTGATTATGAGTAAGGTTGTTCTCTACAGAAAGATAAGTAGTAAAAGTATCTTAGGTAGTGGCCCAAATGGTGTCACAAAATAATTTTATGTGTGCTTTGCCACGGAAAGTTGGCATTAATATGAATGCGTTTCATTCCGTAATGAAACATAGGATTTCAACTGGTTGAATCAGATCATTAAAGTACAATCAGCATAAATAGAATAGTGGACGTGTATAAAATGTAAAAAGGCCACATTTACATATTTTTGGGGGGATTAGATCACCTTCCCCCTATTGGAACTTATTTGCTCCATCTAGTAATATTGCTTTTGAAAAATCTGGCATAAATTATTCAGAAATGTTCATGGTAAAGGAACCTTAGGGTATATACATATGGCAACGATTTGAACAGCTCTCAGAGGAACTAAATTGTTATATTGGACAGCTCATCGAGTATAAAAAGTGCACCAAAGCCAGAAATGGAGGGTTAAGAAGTAGTGAATGCTTGGCTAATTGAAAGATAGCTAAATGTATACAGTGATCCCTCAACTTACAATGGCCTCAACATACAATAGTTTCAACATACAATGATCTTTTTTGGACCATTGTAACTTGAAACCAGACTCAACATATAATGGTACGGACAGTCCATATCTGCAAAACGTGTCAATGGCCGGAAGGACTGACCAATCAGAATGGGCATTTACACCTGTACTACTGAAGTGCATGCACTGACTGTCTAGTAGCGCCCCCTACAGTACAGGGAGGTATTACATGTTCTGTACTACTCTCTACCTGTGCCATGGTTAGCTGCTCCTTTGGATACCAGGTAAGGGCGGCTACATTTTGAAGAAGCTCCTGTCCTCTATATAGAATAGTCTTTCCCAACCAAGGTGCCTCCAGCTGTTGCAAAACTACAACTTCCAGCATGCCTGGACAGCCTTTGGCTGTCCAGGCATGCTGGGAGTTGTAGTTTTGCAACACTGGAGGCTCCCTGCTTGGGAAACACTGACATAGACAGTGATTTACAGCTCCCAGCAGATCTTTCTTACTTTTATATGTAAGGATTTGCTTTATCTGTATTAGTTATCTACTTATTTTTCTTTAATCCTCACTTTTTCCTATTTTTGGATGACATTTTGGGATTTCAAAACCAATTGCACGGTTTTTATAGAGTTATGGTCTCAACATACGATTGTCTCAACATACAATGGCCGTCCTGGAACCAATTAATATTGTAACTTGAGGAACCACTGTATAAATTACTTGCGGAAAACAATCTTGGCGAAATCAGGCGGCACAAACTTTCATGGCCACTAACTTTTTAATACAATTTGTATAACGATGGGCTTCATTTGCTTTTTTTTTTTTTTTTTTTATAAAACATATCTGCCACAATCCGTTTCATAGTCACAAACAATGGAGCCTAAATATATATATTTTTTTGATAATGCACTGACAATAAATATAAAGAGAATTAGGTAGAGATAAAATAGTTGCCTTTGAAACTCTGTATGCAGCCTCCCAAGCTTTGAGATGGACTATTGGAAGAGGACATTTGGGGAGATTTCGCACTGTGTGTGTGCTAGCCACAACCTTTCTTAAAATTAATAACTAAAAATATTGCTGGTATTAGTTTGCGACATTTGGAGTCCTCTGCGACAAAATTTGCGACATTCGGAGAAAAGTCGCACATGATAAATTTACAACCACTGCAAAGTCAAAAGGACAAAATCGTTCAAGTAAACACGTTTGCCAAGTAGCAATTTCCTAATCCTGAACAACCCTTTTAAGTGCTGCTGGTATTTTAGAACCTGGAACAAAATCCCTTTTCTAAGACCAAAGAAAGCCATACCTCCAGATGTGGTGACATGAGAGGTGACATGGTTAACAGAACTTGTCCTGGGACAGTACAACCATATTGGTAACCTCAGGAAGCCCTGTGAGAATGATTAGGAAATTGAGAATAGGAAATTTCATATCAGTATCAATATGGATTATAGAAGACAAAATCCCTGACCTTGGGTGGAAGTTTTCCTTCTGTTAAAACAAAAATGTCTCCCGATTGTATTTTTAGATCTTTCAGTGAAGAGTCCTGAAAATGCATAAAAAGGGGATAAATTTATCATTACAGCTTAGATAAAAAAACAAAGAATAAAAAATACTCCATCAAAAGATACTCTGGCTCTTTACGTTTTAATCTGACTGCTTAACCCCTTAAGGATACAGCCAATTTTATTTTTGAATTTTTTTGTTTTCTCCTCCTTGCCTTCTAAAAATCATAACTCTTCCATCCACAGACCCATGTGAGGGCTTGTTTTTTGCAAGACCAATTGTCCTTCATATAGACATCACTCATTTTACCATAAAATGTATGGTGCAACGTACGTCCTGGTGTGTTAAAGGAGAAGTATCATGGAAGAAAACTTACCCACTGTCCGAAGGATAGGGGGATAAGTTTTAGATGACGGGAGGTCCGAGTGCTGGGGCCCCCTGCGATCTCCTGTTTGGAGCCCAGGCTCTCCTTCACAGCGACATGTCATGACCCCGCCGTCACGCTCCCTCCCATAGGCAGTTTTTGAGCTGGGAGCATGGCGTGCAGCTCAGAGGTGGGTACCGAATGCAAGATTGCAGGGGTCCCCAGTGGCGGGACCCCAGCGGTCAGACATCTTATCCCCTATCCTTTGGATAGGGGATAAGATGTCTTAGGGCCGGAGTACTCCGATTAAACCTGGCAATAGATACACATGGCTTCATGCATTTCATGTTGGCAGAACAGAAATGTTAATTCTACAGTTTGTTGGGTGCGGTGATATCAATTTAATTTTTTTTTTTTTTTTAACCCATAATAAAGAATTTTGTAGACTTTTTTTTTCTAGTTCTTCTATGAGACTTGAACATGAAAATCCAATTTCCCAATTGTTTCTATAATAGTTTGCAGTATCGCTACACTGCAATGCATTATGGCTGTCAATACTTCCCTGAAAGGCAGCCTTGTGTACAAGGCAGACATTATTCGACCCCCATTGCCAGAACAACCCAACGGCATTCTGCGAACATACCAGCATGGCTGTTTCTTGCAACCACCCACTCACACAAAGACCTAAACGGGTACTCTGGTGGAATGTTTTTTTATCAAATTAACTGGTGCCAGAAAGTTAAACAGATTTGTAAATTACTTCTATAAAAAAAAATCTTAATCCAGTACTTATCAGCTGCTGTATACTACAGAGGAAGTTGAGTAGTTTTTTTTCTGTCTGACCACAGTGCTCTCTGCTGACACCTCTGTCCATGTCAGGGACTGTCTGGAGCAGAAGAGTTTGCTATGGGGATTTGCTCCTACTCTGGACAGTTCCTGACGTGGATAGAGGTGTCAGCAGAGATCACTGTGGTCAGACAGAAAATAACAATAACTTCCTCTGTAGGATACAGCAGCTGATAAATACTGGAAGGATTAAGATTTTTTTTAAATAAAAGTAATTTACAAATCTGTTTAACTTTCCACAGCCAGTTGATATGAAAAAAATAGTTTCCCATCGAAGTACCCCTTTGAAGCGTACCAAATCCCCCCCCCCCCCCCCAAAAAAAAAAAAAAAAAAAAAATCTGTTATATGTTGCTCATCCGGATCAAGCACATCTAAGATGTACAATTCATGCACATCTAATTTTTATGTGTCTACCACCTATATTTCTCTCAGAATTACCTTTATTTACTTGCCATCATTGCTCAGTAAGGTTTCTGTCTGTGCAGAGGCATGGGGAATGTCCCTCTCTTCTCCTCACTGTGAGGACTCCTCCCTCACTCTGCTGCTGTTCTCTGCAGAGAGGGCTCTCTGACAGCTCTGGACCTGCCTGCAGCCCTGTCAATCACTTATGGTGGTCATGACCTGTCGATGACCACTGGACACTGCAGGACTGGTATGTGTTCGAGGAGGCATGTGGTCCCTAGTGGCCACTTTTTTCACTGTTTTTTTCAGTATGAAATGCTGAAAATTTTCTGATGAAAGCAATTGCAAAACATATTGTTTTTTCATGCTTTATAACATATCAAAAGTTATTGTATCTGACAGTGCCCATTTAAGTTATGGGACTGAAAGTGGATACAGGGGTATAGTGGTACATTTATGGCACATTCATGCTCCAGGAGGTACATAACAAGTGTAGATTGTGGGGGTACATTCTTTACGCTACTTCCATTAAAGTCAATATGCAAACTGTGTAAAACAGCAGCCCCAGCTGTTTCCGGACCTCTTGGAGGTGTAAATAGGTTGGAAAGGTACAGACAGTCCTTGTTTCCAGAAGGAATACCCCTTTAAATGCATTTCTTATTTCTGTGTCTCCACTCGGTATGGTTGAGAATACATCAAGACAGTCAGTATACATGGAGGATATGAAGCAATGGACCATGACAAAAAACTGACAAATGATTATAATAAACGTACAACAAGATCTAAAAACAAGATGATGACAATGTATAAAATGGAAACAATATTTGGTGACGTTACCTCTTCAGTCACAGCATCTCCAGCTTCATAACACCAGTCCATCTTCCTTAGATGCCAGCCTGCATCACCTAGCAAAAAAAAAAAAAAAGGCTCAAATAAATCCAAATCTTTTCACGTCTGAAAATCCGGCTTTTCCAAACTGCATCATGGTTCGGAAATTACTCCTATTATTACATAAGGGAATGTATAACCAGACTGTGAAACAATACCACACAGTCACTATAAAGTACAAATAAAAAAAACTCTATTCAAATGTGTTTGAATCAAAAGTAATACAGTGAAGCTCAATCAATAGAACAGGTAAGAGTCAAGGTTACGGACAAGGCCTATACCCACAGCCTGTACAGAATGACACAAGGTAAGAAAAAGGAAGGTGTCCTCTAGGTTGTGATCAAAGGGAGGAAATGTAAATAGGTACTATAATAATACATTTATTAATAATTATAAATCTGTATAAAATGGTATGGTATGTCTGGGGGTCAACATGTCAATGGTTAAAGATAGATCACAACCAGGCAGATAAAACACATGAATCAAATAAAAGTAGGCTGATAAAATATGCAAATTCAGATGTTCTATCAGCTTACAATACATGAATACAAATAAAAGTATCTGTCTGGTTGTGTTCTATCTTTAATCGTCAGGGCCTCACAGCAAATCCTGACACATTTTATAAAGATTTATGATTACTAATTAATTTAACCACTTTCGGTGAACTGTTTAATTCACTCATTATGCCCATGCTGCCACAATGAAAATAATAAACTCACTTGACTTTCGCTCCTTCTCGATGCCACTGGCATCGCTGTGTTTTCCTCCGTTGTGGACTAACTACTGCTTTTGGGGCCCAGATAGAAGGTGAGACCTGGGCTCAATACATCACAGTGCCGCTCAGCATATTTGTTAACCGAGGCTGGACATAACTGCAGCTGGTGATTAGCTAAGCCGCAGTGTGACGTGTCCGGTCCCAAAAGCAGGAAGAAGACAAAACTGAAGGATGGGACGTCAATACCAGCGAGACAGGGGGAGCGTCAGAAGGCCAGTCAAAGTTTATTATTTTAATAGCGGTAGCCTAGGCATAATGGGCAAATAAAAAATGTTGCTGTACCCCTTTTATGACACAGCCTATTTTGGCCTTATGGACAAAGGCCCATTTTTCTAATGCAAGCTGTCTCACCAAGAGCTAATAATGTTAAAGCTTTAAGTTAGAAAAGAACTTATAAATTTTGGTCAATACAAAAAAAAATTAGAAATTTGTAAAAAAAAATAAAAATAAATAAACTCCAAAATGAGGAATTAGCATTTTTCGAAACTTGACTTTCCCGGATTTAAAGAAACATAGTCATTCCACACAAATTATTAAATAATTTACTGCTTTTTGTTGGCATCTCTTGTGTATAATAATGTCCTTTTACTTTTTAGGACGTCAGAAATGAAAATCCAAAATCAATTTTTTAAAAAGACCAGTTTCTTTCTAAAGTGGATTTAAGAGGCCTGGATGCTAAAAAAAAACCCTCATATCACCCCATTTTAAAAACCTGCACCACTCAAGCAGTTCACAACAGAATTAACCTCCCTAGCGGTATGATTCCGTCTGGAAATTTGTACCAAAAGCGGTACAATTTTTTGCATTGAAATTCCACATCTCCCCCCCCCGTCACATTCCCCCCTCCCTTGTCACATTTCCCCCTCCTTGTCACATTCCCCCCCCCTGTCACATTCCCCCCCCCCTTGTTGCATTCTCCCCCCCTGTCACATTCTCCCCCCTTGTTACACTCTCCCCCCGTCACATTCATCCCCCCGTCACATTCCCCCCCCTTGTTACATTCTCCCCCCCCTTGTTACATTCTCCCCCCTCCATGTTACATTCCACTCCCCCCCCCCTGTCACATCCCCCCTTTGTCACATTCCTCCCCCGTCACATTCCCCCCTCTTGTCACATTCCCCCCTATGTCACATTCTCCCCTATGTCACATTCCCCCCTATGTCACATTCCCCCCTCCCCCCCCCCTTTGTTACATTCTCCCCTGTGTCACATTCCCCCCTCTGTCACCTTTTCTTGTCCTGCAGCAAATACACTAGGTTTGCCGGCAGATTTCAAACCTAATGTATTTGCTGCAGAACAAGCCCTTTCCCCTTCAGCCAATCACAGGCTTTACACCACTGCGGCCTGTGATTGGCTGAAAAGGGAAAGGTCCTGTAAGATGAATAGAGCAGGGACCAGAGCGCACAGAGGGGAACGACATCTGCAGGGACCGGGATTAGGTAAGCAAAAGGTTTTTTTATTTTCTTCCTTTTTACTTTTACACTTAGTTCAGGGTTTTTCTACCAGGGGGCCTCCAGCTGTTGTGAAACTACTGCTCCCAGCATGCTGAGAGTTGTAGTTTTGCAACATCTGGAGGCCCCCTGGTTGAGAACCACTGACTTTTAGTATATGTCTTTACCTGCTCTGGCCGACCCCCGCCACGGGAGCCGACCCGAGCAGATAATCACATATTTTCCCGGGGGCTGCATCACTACATCGCAAAAAGCAAAAATCGCGATTCGATTGCTTTTGCGATATACTGTGCAGCCCGCACAGCAACTCTGCAATTCTACCCCGAGCGTGACTCGGGGTTACCGCTTCTAGCAGCGAAAATTAACCCCGAGTCACGCTCGGGAATACCGCTAGGCTGGTTAAGAAACTTTGTTAACCCTTTAGTGTGTCCTATGATATGCAGCTTCATACTGCTCTCCTTGCTTTCTGCTTTGAAGAGGAAAGAAAGAGAAAAGCATCACAAGAAAAAGAGGCTGAAAATGCATCACAAAGTGTACACTCTATAGTGCGAGCTGGGGGACAGAAGTTCTAGGACACTATCCATTTGTATATAGAACTCAGAACCAGTTCAGTGAGATGAGACTCTGTCCCCTCTGTCTCTGCAAAGTCAGAGGCATCATAGGAAATGTAGGCTGCATTAGGAGGGCCATACCAGATGTAAAGAAAAAAAACAAGATGGCAGACAACCCAAGGTATACACAAGGGCAATCATTATGACATTATGTATTAATAATACCCTATTCTGCACTATATAGGAACACAAATAACCTAATATATAGAATTTGGGTTAATGTGATAATGTAGCAGTGCCACACAACAGGTGATGCACATCATGCTGTGAGTTAGGGATGAATCTTGATGTAGCATATGCAAGTGCCATTTTTATGGCAAATTTACCCAAACATTTTTTTCTCACCTGGTAAGCCAGCTTTCTGGAGCATTTGATCCAAGCACTGAAACAAACACAAGTAGTAAGATATCCAATTCTGTGAACCATACCACTCTTGTAAAAGGACAAAACTATTTTAAGTAAATATTCTAAATAAACGTTAAATAAATAAAAATAGATGACACTCAGTAGAACAGATTTTCCTATATATGAATGACTGGTGCAAGAGTGTATAGAAATCAGTATGTAGTGGTGCGTACTATAGATGTTGAACAGTCACAACAAGTAGATTTTTTATACTTACTGTAAAATATCTTCTCGGAGGATCCATTGGGGACACAGGAACTGTGGGTATATCTTGCTGCCACTAGGAGGCTGATACTAGGCATTAACAAAAAAGAAGTCGGCCCCTCCTGGCAGGATATACCCCGCCCACTGACTCTGAGCTAATCAGTTTAGTCCCAAACCAGTGGGAGGTAACTGACAAATCACTACAGAGAGTCCGAAGAAAACCCAGACAAAAAATCCACCGAACAAACCCACAGACAGGAAATTGACTCTCAGGTTAACAAACTAATAGCCAACAGGTGGGATCTGTGTCCCCCAATGGATCCTCCGAGAAAGCGATTTTACAGTAAGTATAAAAAAAAAATCAACTTTTTCTCGTTCGGCTCCATTGGGGGGGGGGGACACAGGAACCGTGGGACGTACCAAAGCAGTCCCCGGGGTGGGAAAGCAGAACCCAGCCAGAGAATCAGGCGGATGGCAATGCCACCGCCGCCTGCAACACTTTATGCCCAAAACTGGCATCAGCAGACACAGAAGTGTGCACTTGGTAGAACTTGGTGAACCTGTGCACGGATGACCAAGTGGCCGCCTAACACACCTGCAGGGCCGAAGCTCTGTTGAAAACAAGAAAAGGAAAAAAGAAGGGGGAGAAGGAATTGCGCCCCTAGTGAAGTACGTTCATGAAGACGTATGGGTGGTGGTCAAGAGCATTACTCACCAAGTGGGGTTGTACTAAGAGCACAATACCTCCGCTGGCTATATACAATATCCAGGCCTGCAGCCATGGTCCTCTGGGATCAACTCGTTCTCCCAGTGTAGATAGGTAGGAAAAAATTACCGTCTTTGGCATTGGTCTGCTGCAGTTGTTAGGACTCCGACATTTGATGTGGTAGTTTAAAAAGGTTTTATTATATAAAACACAGTAAACACGTTTCTGGCCCGAAGACCTGTTGAAGACCACCCGGAAAGGGGCCTCCCCTTAGAACGATAGCCCTCCGATATGGCAGACCGGATCCACCGGGATATGGTCACCTTAGAAGCTGGAAGCCCCTTGTACCGGCCTTCCGGAATGAAGGACAGCGAATCAGAGCGCCGAAAAGAAGAGGTGGCCGAGAGATAAACACGCAGAACTCTGATCACGTCCAAGTTGTGGAGAGAGTGCTCCTTAGTGTGAGACATAGCCAGGAAGAAGGAGGGCAGGATGATATCCTCGTTCAGATGAAAAGAGGAGTCACCTTTGGCAGAAAAGATGGCACCGGCCAAAGCACAGCCTTGTCCCGGTGAAGGACAAGAAAAGGGAGTTGGCAGGAGAGAGACGCCAATTCCGACACCCGCCAGATGGAGGTCACAGCAATGAGAAAAGACAGGAAGCTGAGAGAGATCTCCCGAAGTGGTTCAAATGGGGCGCCTTGCAAAACACTGAGAACCAAATTGAGGTCTAAGGGCAGAGTAGGAGACCTTTAAGGAGGGTCCTTGTGTGCCACACCATGAAAGAAGGTACGAACATGAGGATCATAAGCCAGGGAGCGTTGAAAAAAAGAATGGAAAGCGCTGACACCTAAAACTTGAGGGAACGAAGTGCCAAACGCTTTTCCAGCCCCGACTGCAGAAAGGAAAGCAGGTTTAGCAAGGAAAAAACAACGGGAGACAGGGAGCGGGTCTCGCACCACTGAAAATAGGCATGCCAGGTCCTGTGATAAATCCTGGCAGAGGACGGTTTACGTGCCCGAAACATGGTGCGAATGACCCGAGGAGAGAAACCACAAGCCCTCAGCACTGCGGTTTCAACCGCCATGCTGTCAAACGCAGCAGCAGTGAATTGGGGTGGCAGAGAGGACCTTGAAGGAGAAGGTTTGGCCAATCTGGGAGCTGCATGGGAATGTCCACCACAAGACGAAGCACGTCGGCGAACCACGGGCGCTGGGGCCAATCCGGCGCCACCAGAATTGCTGAGACGCCTTCCGCCTTCAGCTTCCTCACTACATTGGGCAGGAGGGGAAGCAGAGGGAAGAGGTAAGGGAGGGCGAACTGTGACCAGGGAACGGCCAACGCGTCCACAGATAGATCCAGAGGATCGCAGGATTTTGCCACGAAGACGGGAACCTAACGGTTTAGGCGGAACGCAAAGAGGTCCACGGCCGGGTCCCCCAACGTTCGCAAATTGCTGCGAACACCTCCGGGTGGAGAGACCACTCCCCGGGGTCTGGCGAGGAGCGACTCAGAAAGTCCGCTTCCCAATTGTCCACCCCCAGAATGTGGATCACCGCTATGGAGGGAACCTGGCTTTCCACACAGACAAGAATCCTTGTCACCTCTGCCCTTGCTGTGAGGCTGCGAGTGCCCCCTAGGCGATTGATATAAGCCACAGCCGAGGCGTTGTCTGTTTGGACCTGAATCGGACGACCCCGGAGTATCAACTCCCAGAGTCCGAAGCTCGAGGATGATGATGGGGAGACTGGCTTCCTGGGGGGACCAACGGCCCTGAACCGTCCGGTCCTGAAAGGGAGTGAGAGCGGCATGGAGACATCCCATCGGGTGAGGAGTCAGAGTAAATGACCCTGGGGTGCTTGTAAGAGCGTCAGCGGCCAGAGGCTGAACGAGCCTCCTGGAAGTGAGGACGCAAAGAGGAATACATCAAGGCAGTAGCCACCTCCCTGGAAACTTGAGCCAGATCAGAGATCGTCTGGGAGAGTGAGGACACCCAAACGAGGGGAGGGTCAGTGACCACACGCTCCAGAGAGCCATCCTGGGCGGAAGGCACAGGAGGGCTGGGATGTGAAGCGGAGAGGGAAGAACATTTGGACTCAGCCGAACCACCTGGCATTTTAGTTTTACAGCCTGTGTAAGAATTGTAAGTGACTAAGGCAGCCACCGCCTGTCTGGGGGGGCTCGGACATGGATAAGAACCCAACAGATAGGTCAGCCAACCCAGAGAAAAAAGGAACAAGCTTACCCAGGTTCCTGAGTCCTGTAGCAGCTGGAACAGCAGTGCAGGTGGGGGTCCCTTGCATAGGTGAAAGTCCCGTGCGGAGGTGGAGGTCCCTTGAGAGAAAGAGAACCCTTGTCCAGAAGCTGTGGAACAGCAGCGGGCAGGAACAGCAGCAGTTTTCATGGATAGCAGAGTGCAGGAACAGCAGCGTGAGATCCCTGTAGAGAGCAGCTGGAGGAACAGCATGTGCAGTGGCCAGGACTGAAGAGGAAGGAGCACGTGACAGCAAGGGATCAGCCCCCCCCCCTTCCCCACGGGGAGTGCATAGCCTCCCATAGGTAGAAAGGCCAAGAGGGAGGAGACCTGTGACCCCTGCAGGGGATTGGATGTGACTAAGGAAGAGGGGATGGAAAGCCTTGGTGCGCGAGAATAGTGGGTGGAGCTACCCACCAGAGGAGCTCCAGACCTGCGTCTACCTCCTACTGACATTAAGCTAAAACTGATTAGCTCTAGTGGCAGAAAAATATACCCACGGTTCCTGTGTCCCCCAATGAGAAATGTCTTTTTTTGATCTACTATTTTTCTACCAATGAAGCAATGCATAATAACAGCTATTCATCTCATAGGTGTAGAACTGTACCTCATTTACAGTCAGTGTTTCATCCAGGATAATTTCTTGCTCTTGTCCTTCCTGGAGATCAGTGCCAAGAATAAAAGACAGGAAGACCTGTGGATGTATACAAATTGAAAGATGTTGACATTGTTCACAACTATATTTCCAATGCATTATCATTCACAAGAGACTTTAAGCTTTTGTCCACTGTAAAGACAAATTTTAAGTTACCAGCGGCTGGGGGCTCCATAAGACCTACTTAAAAAGATGAGAGAGGCCTGTAATTTTCATCATAGGTATGATCTCATATGAGAGATATAATGAGAAAAAAAAATCCATAAAATCACATTGTTTGATTTTTAAAGAATTTAATTGCAAATGATGGTGGAAAATAAGTATTTGGTCGACAACAAAAGTTCATCACAATACTTTGTTATATTTCCTTTGTTGGCAATAAAAGAGGTGAAACGTTTTCTGTAAGACTTCACAAGGTTTTCACACATTGTTGTTGGTATTTTGGCCTATTCCTCCATACAGATCTCCTCTAGAGCAGTGATGTTTTGGGGCTGTAGCTGGGCAACACAGACTTTCAACTCCCTCCAAAGGTTTTCTATGGGGTTGAGATCTGGAGACTGGCAAGGCCACTCCAGGACCTTGAAATGCTTCTTATGAAGCCACTCCTTCATTGCCCAGGCGGTGTGTTTGGGATCATTGTCATGCTGAAAGATCCAGCACGTTTCATCTTCAAAGGCCTTGCAGATAGAAGGAGGTTTTCACTCAAAATCTCATGATACATAACCCCATTGATTCTTTCCTTTACACGGATCAGTCATCCTGGTCCCTTTGCTGAAAAACAGCTCCAAAGCATGATGTTTTCACCCCCATGCTTCACATGGTGATCTTTGGATGCAACTCAGCATTCTTTCTCCTCCAAACATGACGAGTTGAGTTTTTACCAAAAAGTTCTACTTTGGTTTCATCTGACCGTATGACATTCTCCCAATCCTCTTCTGGATCCTCAAAATGCTCTCTAGCAAATTTCAGATGGGCCCGGACATGTACTGGCTTAAGCAGGGGGACATGTCTGGCAATGCATGATTTAAGTCCCTGGCAGCGTAGTGTGTTACTGATGGTAGTCTTTGTTACTTTGGTCTCAGCTCTCTGCAGGTCATGCACTAGGTCCCCCTCGTGTGGTTCTGGGATCTTTGCTCACCGTTCTTGTGATCATTTTGACACCACAGGGTGAGATCTTGCGTGGAGCCCCAGACCGAGGGAGATTATCAGATGTCTTGTATGTCTTCCATTTTCTAATAATTGCTCCCACAGTTCAGTTGATTTCTTCACACCAAGCTGCTTGCCTATTGCAGATTCAGTCTTCCTAGCCTGGTGCATGTCTACAATTTTGTTTCTGGTGTCCTTCGACAGCTCTTTGGTCTTGGCCATAGAGGAGTTTGGAGTGTGACTGTTTGAGGTAGTGGACAGGTGTCTTTTATACTGATAAGTTCAAAAAGGTGCCATTAATACAGGAAATGAGTGGAGGACAGAGGAGACTCTTAAAGAAGAAGTTACAGGTCTGTGAGAGACAGAAATCTTGCTTGTTTGTGGGTGACCAAATAATTATTTTACCAAGGAATTTACCAATTAATTCATTAGAATTCCTACAATGTGATTTCCTGTATTCTTTCCCCCCAATCTGTCTCTCATAGTTGAGGTATACCTATGATGAAAATTACAGGCCTCTCTCATCTTTTTAAGTGGGAGAACTTGCACAATTGGTGGCTGACTAAATACTTTTTTCCCCCTACAGTATGCACAAAGTACTACAATTCCATTAAACTAAAAGGGCCATACGCCTTTATACCAAAATCAGTTCAGCCAACTGTCTAGGGTGTATAGCGGCCTTCCAACTCCCCACCCAAAGATGATCTCTGTGGAGAGAAGGGTTGGGAGTTCTAGATTTTTGCCACCTGACACTTTTGTTCTGAGAGGGATAAACTGGCGTCAGAGTAGTCTGGCTGTGGCTTACCACTCCCTTCCCCCTCCCACTCTTTTATACATACCTCTGAGGTACCAGGTGCTCTGCCTCTGCACAGACCCAAAATGCTCCCAGCTTTAATGTCAGCCCCCTGCACAGTAACATGCTCAGGAACTGGGGGTAAAAAAGAGACATGGGGTTACTGAGCTATAGATAGAAAATGACAGCTTTACTAGTGACCACAGGACAAAACATGTGAATTAAATAGGTTTTAAATGTAACATCCTCCTCGCAGACTATTTCCCTACAGCTATTTTGTCCAACATTCACAGTCCTACTTCTACTATTCTCAAACATTACAGATAACTATTTAGAGGTTTTCTGTGAATTAAAAAAAAAAAAAAAAAAGCAAAACTACTTTGTTTTCGACTTCCACCTCTGTCCATATCACATTTGACTCCTAGAATATTTGCCGTTTTGTGTTGTAAACAATTAGATGTTTCAAGTCATTCGGACCAATGAGCAGTTTGCATGCTTAATCATACATCTTACCTGGAGGAAACAGCTTTCCGCTTTTATGCACAGGTCTCAGGCAGGTGTCACCTAATATACAAAAAGAAAATCCAATCAGTATAAACCTTTATTTTATAAAAGAAAACCCAGGTTTATATACAATAAGAGCAAATAATCTGTCAAACAGAACTGAATCACTTACCGCAATCCCCTGGCAGCTCAAGCGTTTCGGCTGCTTTTTTCCGGATACTTAATATTGTCTGGAAACAGAAGATAGAAAAATGGGTAAGTGACTTTTCCAAACATTCTTTCCCTTTTACCAAACTTTAGATTGAAAGCACTCATATTAAGTGACCCAAAAGATTTGTGAACCACAATTCTTACATGTCATCTTAACTCTTTCTTGGCTGACAGCAAGCCTTCTGACTGCCCCTTACATATTTCTGCTCTGAGCTGGCAACCACTTATCTTCCATGATAACAACAAATTGGGCAGATGAAATCAAACATGCCTTATTTCTTTGCCATTTGCCGTCGGGTAGGGGGTGGCCTCCACACACATCACACATGAGAAAGTTGTCCTGTTCCAGCAAAATGAACACAATCGGCTTCTCATCGAATGTGTTTAGGCCCCTGACAAGGGTATTAGAAAATGTATCCCCTATCCACAGGATATGGAATAAGTGTCCGACTGGTGGGGCACCCCGCAGTCTCAGAATCGGGCCCAGATTCTTTGTTTTGAATTGAGCAGCAAGTCATGAATGTGCACCGATGCTCTATTCATTGTCTATGCTGCTGTCAGGGATAAGTGAATCCTGGGGATAAGTGTTCTAACTTAGAGTACCCCTTAAAGGTAGATGAATCTAACTTAATATCAGTCCTAAGCAGGACATTAATATCAGTCCTTAATCAGGACATTAAAATTGACGCCAAGATATTAGCTTCCCGGATATCTCGGGTGCTTCCAAACTTAATATCCACGGAGCAATCCGGTTTTGTGGCAGGCCGGCAGGCCTCTAACACCAGAAAATTGCTTAATGTATTGGATCGTCTGGAGCGTTCTGGGGAGCCGCCGGTGCTTCTGGCGTTGGATGCCGAGAAGGCGTTTGACCGCCTCCGGTGGTCTTATGCCTTCCCGGCCCTTGCAAGAATGGGATTTGATGGTCGAATACTGGCGGCCGTTGGGTCCCTTTACTCTCGCCCTTCTGCCAGGGTGCTGGCTAACGGCGCCTTGTCAGATGTCTTTCAGATCACAAACGGATCTAGGCAGGGGTGCACGCTATCGCCACTTATATACATTCTATCCATGGAGCCGTTGGCACAGGCCATCCGCCAACATCCAGCTATATCAGGGATAGTGATTGGAGGCAAAAAACATGTGATCTCACTTTACGCGGTTGATGTTATTCTAATTCTCGCTAACCCCAGTGTCTCCATACCCGCGGTCATGGATACAATTTCTACATTTGGCGATATATCATACTATCTCCTTAATGCCAATAAAACTCAGGCATTGGCAGTTAACATGCCTCAAAGGCTCTTACTACCTCTCCAAGCTAGGTACGCGTTCGATTGGAAAAAATCTTCCCTTCGCTATTTAGGCATACAACTCTCTTTCCCACACAAATCTCTATATTCTGACAATTACGCTCCGCTATTGACCCACATCAGGTGTGAAGCAGAAACACTATAAAAAACGGACACATCCTGGGTGGGTAGGGTGGCGGCTTTCAAAATGTTTCTCTTGCCCAAATTTCTTTATTTATTCCGAACTTTACCTATTACTTTGCCTAAGTCTTTTTTCACTCAAGCTCATAAAATATTAACATACTACATATGGGCGGGTGGGCGCCCCAGGCTCTCTATGAATATTCTCACCAGGACCAAGCAGTCAGGAGGCCTGGGATCTCCTAACCTACATTATTACTATATAGCCACTTTGGTGTCAGCGTTGCGGCAGTGGTGGCTTGACCCTGCGGATTCTCTGTGGGTAGATTTGGAAAACCAAATGATGCTTCCCTTCCGGGTGAGAGACCTCCTATTCCTTCCTTACTGGGATGTGCCCACTCCCCCTATGCCTAATCACCTGGTGAAAGTCTCATACGCAGCATGGGTTCAATACATCTACATGGGTTCAATACACCGAATAGCGGCATGCCCTGCCAGGACTTACCTCTTACATGTGTACAAAGTTGCATCCCAGATATAGACCTGGCGGGATGGCGAGAGGTATGACACATGTCCGTCATTTATATGCGGACAGTTCCCTAGCCCCCTTCCTGTCCCTCACTACCACCTTCCACATACCTCAGCAAGATTTCTACAAATACCTACAAATCCGCCACTTTCTCCAAGGCCTGACCAGGACAGGGACCCCCCGGGATGCCTCAGCTCTTAAGTTATTGGCATCCTCACTCAGGGGATTGAAACCATTATACCTTAGACTTTTACAGGACAACGTTTTTACTAAATCACACCCCTTACGGATGTGGGAGAGGGAGTTGGGGTTCATAAGCAACTAAGAGGAATGGCATAAAGCATTTAATCTTACGAGCAGAGCTTTTCAATGTTCGTCACATTTAGAGTCAGCCTGCAATAATGTCTTACGATGGTACTACACCCCTGACAAACTTTGTGTGATGTACCCAGAAGCCTCAGATCGTTGCTGGAGAAACTGTGGTTCCAGGGGCACTTTAACCCATATTTTATGAACCTGCCCCTTGATACAGCCATTCTGGTCCGATTGCAAACGGCTTCTACAGGACCTTTTCGGTAGACATATTCCCTGGTCACCACAATCAATTCTACTTTTTCTTAATCTGGAAGGCTTGCCGAGAGACACTCAGGATTTATTTTGCATAATTTGTATATTAGCTAAGATCGTGATAGTGAGTAACTGGAAATCGCAGAGTCTCCCTAATATAGATACATTATTACAAAAAATAAACACAACCTTTGCAAACGAAAAAATCATAGCTAGAGGTACTGACAGAATGCTTAAATTTGCTACCAGATGGAGACACTGGTCTTTGTCGACGTATTGCACGGATAGATCTTAGCACACACACAGTACTTCCATAACTCAATGTCCTTCGCACCCTCAGAAATATCCCCATTCACTAGAGCTACAATCCTATCCGTACTAACCAAACTACTAAAAGTATTTTTATCTGTGACTAACGGGCAGTGCACAGGATTGGAAGGGTATCCAACATAGATTGCATAATGATGACCGAATGTAACCATTGCTATTACTATGTGCAAACTCTACTGTAGTGACATGTTTTATGTTTCTGGGTTGGTCATGTTGACCACTATTCGTTGTATTATTTGAAAATGTTCAATAAACATTATTTACAAAAAAAAAAAAAAGAATATAAAAGTCTTTCATACTTACAGAACCTGGATCTGCAGGAATTTTAACAAGTCTCTTCTCAGATCCGGAACTGTACCAGTCCTGAACTTGGATGTAGTTAACATTCAGGTACACAGCATTCTCTTTTCCAGCAAGGCCCATTTCCCTAGAATACAAAGTAATTTTATATGACAACCATAGTAGGTAAAGAGTATTTTCCTATGAGTCAGAAATGTGAATGCGTATTTAACATTATAATCAGTGAGATCTTACCCCTCTTCATGTGAATTTAGCAGTAGTAGGGAGCTTCCATCTCTAAGGCCCAACATTTTGAGGGTTTTGCTCATATCTTCCATGGTGAAGGCACTCCAGCCCTCACTGGTTTCTGAGGAAGGGGAGCACAATAAGGACTCTTTTGAGGGGCTACCAGCTAATGTCTGCTGCAGGTCTCCCAACTGAAAGTTGGATGGGAAAACTCTTTGACTTTCTGAGTATTTCTGGGCGCCACCGTTGCCTTTGGCTTTACATGGATGCATGATTGTTAGAAGAAGAGGAGCGCAGTCAGGACCACTCTGCACACACAGACCTCCAACCTGCATTGCAAATAAGTGGAGTTTTTAGTAGTTATTTAACAGTGGAACCTAGCAAACATAGATATACTGTACAGCCTACCACTATAAAGATAATACTGAGATTAAATGCTAACTCTAAGCAGACTGATTATTTTTGTAGTAAAAAATCCAGAAAAGAGTAACAGGAAAACTAAAATATGTTCTTTGCCTTTAAAAAATGTTTTCATGTGCTAGAAATGCATTGAATAACCTGAATAACATGTAAGAACTTGTTGAATAAAGAAGTATTATGTGGAGTATAAACCACTGGTTCTGGAAATCATTGCCTAAACTAAACACAGCCCAAAAGAGTCAAAAATGATGTGCACCAATAATGTATAGTACAGGAAAACACAGTTATATTTATATTGAGATTTAATATCCTGACAGAAAGCAATAAAAATCTTTAACCCCTTAAGGACCGGAGGTTTTTCCGTTTTTGCATTTTCGTTTTTTGCTCCTTGCCTTTAAAAAATCATAACTCTTTCAAATTTACACCTAAAAATCCATATGATGGCTTATTTTTTGCGCCACCAATTCTACTTTGTAATGACGTCAGTCATTTTGCCCAAAAATCTATGGTGAAGCGGGAAAAAAAATCATTGTGCGACAAAATTGAAAAAAAAATGCTGTTTTGTAACTTTTGGGGGCTTCCGTTTCTACGTAGTACATTTTTCGGTAAAAATGACACCTGATATGTATTCTGTAGGTCCATACGATTAAAATGATACCCTACTTATATAGGTTTGATTTTGTCGGACTTCTGGAAAAAATCATAACTACATGCAGGAAAATTAATACGTTTAAAATTGTCATCTTCTGACCCCTATAACTTTTTAATTTTTCCGTGTATGGGGCGGTATGAGCGCTCATTTTTTGCGCCGTGATCTGAAGTTTTTAACGGTACCATTTTTGCATTGATAGGACTTATTGATCACTTTTTATTCATTTTTAAATGATATAAAAAGTGACCAAAAATGCACTATTTTGGACTTTGGAATTTTTTTGCGCGCACGCCATTGACCGAGCGGTTTAATTAATGATATATTTTTATAATTCGGACATTTCCGCACGCGGTGATACCACATATGTTTATTTTTATTTTTATTTACACTGTGTTTTTTTTTTTATTGGAAAAGGGGGGTGATTCAAACTTTTAATAGGGGAGGAGTTAAATGATCTTTATTCACTTTTTTTTTTCACTTTTTTTTTTGCAGTGTTATAGGTCCCATAGGGACCTATAACACTGCACACACTGATCTTCTATGTTGATCACTGGTTTCTCATAAGAAACCAGTGATCAACGATTCTGCCGGATGACTGCTCATGCCTGGATCTCAGGCACTGAGCAGTCATTCGGCGATCGGACAGCGAGGAGGCAGGAAGGGGCCCTCCCGCTGTCCTGTCAGCTGTTCGGGATGCCGCGATTAGCCGCGGCTATCCCGAACAGCCCGACTGAGCTAGCCGGGAACTTTCACTTTCACTTTTAGCCGCGCGGCTCAGCTTTGAGCGCGCGGCTAAAGGGTTAATAGCGCGCGGCGCCGCGATCGGCGCTGCGCGCTATTAGAGGCGGGTCCCGGCTTCACTATGACGCCGGGTCCGCCAAGATATGACGCGGGGTTACTGTGTAACCCCGCGTTATATCAGAAGAGCAGGACCAAGGACGTACCGATACGTCCTTGGTCCTTAAGGGGTTAATGAAAATGATGAGAACATGCAACTCCCTTTTCTGGCAATTACCAATACAACATTCAGCAAATAGATTAACCATCATTGATATCTTCCTTGAACTTGTAGCTAAGGCCCCTTTCACACTATAAAGTTGTTCCGTTAAAAGATCCGGTATAAACATCCATTAGAAAAGCCTTAATAATGGATGTTAAACATCTGTTACAAAATCCCATTCAAGTCTATAGGATTTTTTGATTATCCGTTATGACCCGTTATAGCCCATGATGAATAACGGACATTAGTTGTGATGGAAGAAAAAAACGGCACATGCACTCATTTTTCTTCTGTCAGAAGAAACATTTTTAACATTGTAGTCTATGGCAAATGGACGAGCCTTTATGTCAACCGTTTGCACCTGGTTTATAATATCCGTTATTACTTCTGAGCATGCTCAGAAGAGGTGACATCAGCAGACTACTGCCGTGCTGAGGGAATACTACTACTCCCATCATGGAACAGACTTGTTTCCATGATGGTAGTAGTAATTCCCTGGCTGCGGGAGTCTGCAGAAAGCTGGGGAGGCTACATTAGGGTTTGTACTACTACCCCCCACCATGGAACAGAGTCTGTTCCATGATGGGGTTGTAGTACAGGGGCTGAGGGATTCATCACACCGGGTATCACTTCTGAGACCCAATGCAATCAGAAGTTATTAAGCAGGGGAGTAGGCGGCATGGTCCGCAACCCTGCAATGTATGGTGTGTTTTAACTTTCATTTTTAAATCCACCCCGGGGAGCACTCAATGGCCGGTCCTAAGAGCCAATCAGGGCTCTTAGTGGTAGATTTAAAAATGAACATTGTGAGTGGCAGCAGAGGCCATATGTATATTAAAAGCACTGTGGGGGGCAAGATTGATAGCGCTGCAGGGGAGGGGGGGGGCAGACATATAGCCTATATATCTAGCCCCCCCAGCGCATTAATAAAGATATGACCCCCGCCAGTGCATTATATATATCCCCCCGTCGGCGCATTAATAAAGACATGACCTCCACCAGCGTGCATATTTATGTATATATATCTATATATCCCCCGCAGCGCATTTATATGTGCTGCTGATTGAAATACTCATAGTGTGAAAGGAGCCTTAGATTGGAAGTAGAGCTGGTATGTATAAATATCTGTTACTTAATGTGATACAATCAAATCTTTCCAAACGCATAGAGATCCAGTGGGGTCATCTTCTGGATATTACCCCACGGCCCAAAGTTATGCAGACTGATAAGTAAGCTATACGGTTAAAATGTGTTTATTAAGGAGTCTTAAATAGATTATTTTATTATTATTACTAATTATTAAAGAAAACCTCCAAGATTTTTTTTGTTGTTTTTATAGTCTGGGCCGGTGCTACCATAAGGCAGCTGCCTTAGGGAGCTGGCAGTGGGGGGCAGAAATATCAGAATCCTCAGCTAGAGTGCTTCCTTAAAGGGGTACTCCCATACCCCAGTGTTCTGAACATTTTGCGACCATCATGCCCCTCCCATAGACATGAATGGAGTCACCAGAGGCGTGGTCTTGACGTTACGACCACTGCTGCTGGAACCCACCATTTGTTTAGAATGTCGGGTGCTGCAGGAGATCGCGGGGGGCCTCAGCGGCGGGACCCCCACGATCAGACATCAGACATCCAAAAGATAATCTAATAAAATATGTCTAGCAGTCGAGTACCCCTTTAAGTAGAAAATATGCCTCCTATGAGGTATTCTCAAATAAAAACGCCATGGCTATTTAATAGATCTGTCATCAAAATTTCAAGTTTGGGCCTTACCTGTTTTCCATCCCATACAAATATATCACATCCATCATGTCCTGCAACACTTGCAAGATTCTGCTCACTATCTAGGAAAAAAAAAAAAGAAAAAAAAAGGAAAACATAAAATGGAATAAGGTTTGCCTAGAAGACCAAATGTAAATGTGTAACTGGAGAAAAGTCTGGATACCACTGCATCTAGCAGATCAATCATACATCATTATATTATATAAAAAAAACTCAATGGGGGAGATTGATCAAAACCTGTCCAGAGGAGAAGGTGCTGGGTTGCCCATAGCAACCGATCAGCTTGCTTCTTTCATTTTTTAAAAGGCCTCTATAAAATGAAAGAAGTGATCTGATTGGTTGCTATGGGCAACTCAGCAACTTCTCCTCTGGACAGGTTTTGATAAATCTCCCCCAATGTGTGTGTGTGTGTGTGTATGTATGTATGTATGTATGTGTGTGTGTGTGTGTGTATGTGTATGTGTATGTGTGTGTGTATGTGTGTGTGTGTGTGTGTGTGTGTGTGTGTGTGTGTGTGTGTGTGTGTGTATATGTGTGTATGTTCCAGCATCACGAACAAACGGCTAAAGACATTAACATGAAACTTGGTCACGTTACTTATTTGTCAACAACAAACATAGGATATGTGATTTAACCCTTACTCACCCCCATTTGCCAGGGTCGGGGTTTTTGATTAAAGTCCCATACAAGTCTATGGGAAATATATGTTACTGCATAACTTCCGTACGGCTGGAGATATTTTGATAATACTTGGTAACATGTTACCTATATGTCCACTTAAAATATAGAATAGTTAATTTAACCCTTAACTACCCCCATTTGTGAGGGTCGGGGTTTTTGTTTAAAGTCCTATGCAAATCAAAGGGAAATGTATGTTCCCACATAACTTCCGTACAGCTGGAGATATTTCAATACCTGGTACACATATTACGGGACGGGATAGGAGGTCGGGATAGGAGGTCGGGATAGGAGGTCGAGACAGGAGGTCGAGACAGGAGGTCAAAACAGGAGGTCGAGATATGATGACGGGATAGGAGGTCGGGATAGGAGGACGGGATATGAGGACGGCATATGACAACAATATATGAGGACAGGATATGAAGTCAAAAGCTTCCTCCTTTGTTTATTTTACTCCCCAACAAGGATTAAGAAGGAAAAACTGGGCAACGCCGGGTATTCAGCTAGTATATATATATATAAAACTCAATGCGTGTGTGTATGTGTGTCTGAATGTTCCAGCATCACGTCCAAATGGCTGAAGATATTAACTTGGCACATATGTTACTTATATGTCATCAATAAAGATAGGATAGGTAATTTAACCCTTACTCACCCCTATTTGCCAGGGTCAGGGTTTTTGTTTAAAGTCCCATACAAGTCTATGGGAAATATATGTTACTGCATAACTTCCAAACGGCTGGAGATATTTCGATACTTGGTCACATGTTACTTATATGTCCACTTAAAAAATAGGATAGTTAATTTAACCCTTAACTACCCCCATTTGTGAGGGTCAGGGTTTTTGTTTAAAGTCCCATGCAAATCTATGGGAAATGTATGTTCCCACATAACTTCCGTATAGCTGGAGATATTTCAATAATACCTGGTGCACATATTATTTATAGGTCAAATAAAAAGATATGCTAGTTAAATTAACCCTTACCTTCTCCCTTACATAAAAGATTCAAGTCCCCAGCAAGTATATGGGACTTCCAGTACCTTACTCCACAAGCTCCGCTCTGCATCTCCTGGTGAATGTGTCAATCTGGCTTGCAAGACACACAACATCTCACAAAGAGAGGAGGTTGGGATAGGAGGTCGAGATATGAGGATGGGATATGAGGACGGGATATGAGGACGGGATATGAGGTCAACATAGGAGGACGGGATAGGAGGTCAGGATATGAGAACGGGATAGGAGGTCAGGATATGAGAACGGGATAGGAGGTCGAGATATGAGGACTGGATATGAGGACAGAATATGAGGACGGCATAGGAGGTGAGGATAGGAGGACGGCATAGGAGGACAGCATAGGAGGATGGGTTAGAAGGAAGGAATATGAGGTCGGGATATGAATATGGGTATAAGGTCGAGATAGGAGGTCGGGATATGAGTACAGGATAGGAGGTTGAGATATGAGGACGGGATAGGAGGTCAGGATAGGAGGTTGAGATATGATGACGGGTTATGAGGATGGGATATGAGGTAGAGATATGAGGACAAGATATGGGATTGGGATATGACAACAATATATGAGGATGGGATATGAAGGCAAAAGCTTCCACCTTTCTTGATTTTCCTCCCCAACAAGGATTATGAAGGAAAAACCGGACAACGCCGGGTACTCAGCTAATATATATATATATATATATATATATATATATATATATAAAAAGCAAAATCATCGGTAGTTGCAGTATCTTGTAATACCTTTTTTATTGGACTAACAAGATTATGTAGAGACAAGCTTTCGGGATTCCTCCCTTTATCAAGTCAAGCTTGAAAATGGCTCCATAGAGAGCAGAAACGTTTCTTGTAGACTGGATATGTTGGAATAAATACACGTTTATAAAAATTTTTGGAGTGCCGCGTCTTCTGGTTGTGTATCTAAGAAGAACCCTGATCAGGTTTGCTGGACGCTTGCACCCACTGCATTTTTTCTATACCGGATAGTGCTGCATATTGGATTTGGAGATATATGATATATTATATATACATATATATATATATATATATATATCTCCAGTCCAATAAATAAACCTGAAGGCATATTGTACAGCCACGCAAATATGTGGTCCAAATTACATATCTGACAATGTAAAGAATAACCTGAATATCATAAACCACAGAAATTTCTAATACTCACCACATAAGTTCTCAAAAACATGTAACCCTGCCGGTAGAAGTTTTGCAATGCTCAGAACATGGCCTTCTACTGCTGGATCCAAAAGCTGGAAGTTTAAAAAATAATACATTATTATATTATATATAAATAAATGTATATATATATATATATATATATATATATATATATATACACACACACACACACACACACACATATACACACACATGCAGTCATGGCCGTAAATGTTGGCACCCCTGAAACTTTTCAAGAAAATTAAGTATTTTTCACAAGGATTGCAGTAACGCATGTTTTGCTATACACGTTTATTCCCTTTGTGTGTATTGGCACTAAACCAAAAAAAGGGAGGGGAAAAAAAAGCAAATTAGACGTAAAGTCACACCAAACTCCAGAAATGGGCTGGACAAAATTATTGGCACCCTTTCAAAATTGTGATTTTTTTTCAAGATTTTTTATGCTTACCGTAAAATCTCTCTCGGAGGAACCATTGGGGCATTGGGGGACACAGACCATGGGTATATGCTCTTGCCGCTAGGAGGCGCTGACACTAGGCAAACCAAAAAAAGTTCGGCTCCTCCCGGCAGGCTATACCCCGCCTACCGGCCCTGAGCTCATCAGTTTAGTCTCAAAGCAATAGTAGGCAACCGACAAAAAAAAAGAGAAAAAAAACAGCAAAAGTCCGAGAGAAACAGACAAAAGAAAAAAACCCGAATCACCTCTCGGACAGAACAAATGAAAAACTCTACCCAAACTATGGGTGGGCGCTGTGTCCCCCAATGGATCCTCCGAGAAAGAGATTTTACGGTAAGCATAAAAAATCTACTTTTCTCGGTCGGAAACCATTGGGGGACACAGTCCGTGGGACGTACCAAAGCAGTCCCCGGGGTGGGGAGAAAAAATACTCAACCCAAAATCAAGCAGAGGAGGATGCTACTGCTGCCTGCAACACCTTGAGGCCCAAACTAGCATCAGCCGATGCAAAAGTATGTAATTGATAGAACTTTGCAAATGTATGCAAAGACGACCAGGTGGCCGCCTTACAGACTTGCAGGGCCGAAGCCCTATTATGGAGAGCCCAAGAAGCTCCAACAGAACGCGTGGAATGCGCCGTCACCCGAAAGGGTGGTACCTTGGCCTTGCGGTGGTATGATTCCGAAATGGCCGAGCGAATCCACCGAGCAATGGTCGCTTTGAAAGCTGGAAGACCCTTACGACTACCCTCAGGAATCACGAAAAAGGAGTCCCCCTGGCGAAAAGAGGAGGTGACCGACAGATAAATCCGGACTGCCCGGACCACGTCAAGGGTGTGAAGAGAACGCTCTTTGGCACTGGCAGGAGAAGGACAAAAGGAAGGAAGAACGAGCTCCTCGTTGACATGAAAAGAGGTAACTACCTTGGGCAGGAAGGAGGGAGGTGGGCGGAAGACCACCTTATCCTGATGAAGCACCAAAAGGGGGGGAACGGCAGGAAAGTGACACCAGTTCCGAAACCCTCCGGATCGAAGTGATGGCAATGAGAAAAGCGACCTTCCACGAGAGAATACGAAGGGAGGCATCCCAAAGAGGTTTGAAAGGAGCCTCCCTCAAGGCTCCAAGCACCAGATTGAGATCCCACGGAGGTGTGGGAGACCGAAAAGGAGGAGCCATGCGGGCCACACCCAGTAAAAAGGTGCAGACATGGGAATTAGAGGCCAACTGCTGTTGGAAAAGGATAGAGAGAGCAGATACCTGACCCTTAAGAGAACTTAGGGTCAAATGTTGATCCAGCCCTGCCTGAAGAAAGGCAATAAGACGTGGAAGGGAAAAAATGACCGGAGAAAAGTCTTGCTCCTTGCACCACCGAAAATAAGCCTTCCAGGTGCGGTGGTAAATTCTGGCCGAGGAAGGTTTGCGTGCCCGAAGCATAGTACGAATAACCCCGTCAGAAAACCTGCGGGCCATCAATACCGCGGATTCAACCGCCACGCCATCAAATGCAGCGACAGTAAATTGGGGTGGCAAAGGGGACCTTGAAAGAGAAGATCGGGATGAAGAGGTAGGCGCAGCGGCATGTCGTCGGTCAGTTGGACCAGATCTGTGTACCACGCGCGTCTGGGCCAGTCTGGGGCCACCAGAATGGCAGAGACTCCCTCCGCCTTGAGTTTCCTCAGAACCCTGGGCAGGAGGGGAAGTGGCGGAAACAGATAAGGGAGTCGGAAGGACGCCCACGGGATGACCAGAACATCTGACGCCAGGGCCAGGGGATCCCTCAATTTTGCTACAAAGAGGGGAAGCTTCCTGTTGAGGCGAGATGCGAAGAGATCCACATTCGGGGTCCCCCAATGATCGCAAATCTGTGAAAACACCTCCGGGTGGAGAGACCACTACCCCGAATCCGCCGAGGAGCGACTGAGAAAGTCCACTTCCCAAATGTCCACGCCCGGGATGTGGATCGCCAACAGAGCAGGGACCCGAGCCTCGGCCCAGAGGAGAATCTTGGAGACCTCCTCCATTGCCGAACTACTCCGGGTGCCGCCTTGGCGATTGATATATGCAACGGCCGTCGCATTGTCCGACTGAACCTGGACCGGTCAACCCTGAAGGAAACGTTCCCAATGGAGGAGGCAAAGGAAGATCGCCCGAAGCCCCAGAATATTGATGGGGAGAGGGGCTTCCCGGGAGACCAGTGACCTTGGACAGTCATGTCCCGAAAAACCCCTCCCCAACCCATGAGGCTCGCATCGGTGGTGACGATCTGCCACTGAAGGGGAAGAAAAGCAGAAGAAGGGGAGAGTGGAGCCACCAAAGAAGGGACTGACGTACTGCCAGGGGAAGGAGAATTTTGCGATCCAGGGACAAAGGGGACTTGTCCCACCTGCCCAGAATGGCCAGTTGGAGGGAACGGTAATGAAATTGGGCGAAGTGGACTGCTTCCATGGCAGCCACCATACGACCCAGGACTTCCATGCAGAAGCGAATTGGAACCAGGACGGGGCGTCGCAGACGACGGACCCCCACCTGCAGAGAGCGCCTCTTGTCCAAGGGAAGACTGACCCGGACTACTGCGGTGTCGAAAAGAAGCCCCAGAAAAATCAGGGACTGGGAGGGGAGCAGATGTGACTTCTCCCAGTTGATGACCCAGCCGAAAGAGGACAGGGTGTGCAATGTGATCTGCAGGCTCTCCAAATTCTCGGACCGAGAGGTAGCCTTGATTAGGAGGTCGTCCAGGTAGGAGAGGATGGAGATCCCCCGACTGCGAAGGATGGCAATGACTGCCGCCATGACCTTGGTAAAGAACCTGGGAGCCGTGGCTAGACCAAACGGGAGCGCCACAAACTGAAAATGACCCTCCGGCACCGCGAAACAAAAGGAAACACTGATGCGCTGGGAAGATCGGAATATGGAGATAGGCATCTCGGATATCCACCGAAGAAAGAAACTCGCCCTGGTCCATGGAGGCCACCACAGACCGGAGGGACTCCATCCGAAAATGACGGAGGCGCAGATGGCGATTGAGCAACTTGAGGTCCAGAATGGGACGGACCGAGCCCTCTTTTTTGGGAACGACGAAGAGATTCGAATAGAACCCTGATCCGCGTTCCCCCTGTGGAACCGGCACTATCACTCCTTTGGAGAGGAGAGAACGCAGATCAGTCTGAAAATCCACCGCCAAGGAAGGGGACTGAGGAGGGCAGGATTGAAAGAAACTGTGTCTTGGGAGAGAAGAGAATTCTATGCGGTAGCCTCCTGAAATAACCTCTCGCACCCAGGCATCCTGGACTGGAGACAGCCATATGTCCTGGAAAAGAGACAGCCGCCCTCCCACCCGAGCACACGACTCGGGTGGGGGCGCCCCTTCAGGAAGAGGCAGGCTTACGGGTACCCGATTTGGCAGTGAAACCTTCAGATCGGTTGCCCGACTTCCATGATGGACGTGCCCTGAAAGAGGGTGCTCTACGAGGAGGAGGCTGCGCCTGCTTGGAGGGACGACCCGGAGCCGTTGACCAAAAGAACCGAAAAGAAGTCGACTTCCGGCAGGGCTCCGAGTGCCGAGACCTGTTCTGTGGAAGCAGATAACTCTTACCTCCCGTAGCTTCAGAAATAATTTCATCCAAACGTTTTCCGAAGAGGCGGGAAGGGCAGTTCCGTCAGGGACCTCTTCAACGCAGCGTCGGCGTCCCACGCTTTCAACCACATGGCGCGACGAATCACAACCAAGTTGGCCGAGGCAAATGCCGAGCAGCGAGCGGAATCCAAAGTGGCTGAACAAAGGAAATGGCCAGCCTGGGAGAGATGGAGAGCCGCTTCTGCCAGTTCTTCCCATGAAATTCCAGCAAGGGCCCCCTGGCAGAGCTGAGAAGCCCAAACTGACACCGCCTTGGCCACCCAAGTGGAGGCAAAAGTGGAGAGTAATGAGGACCCAACAGTTTCGAATGCGGACTTCGCTAGATTTTCCATTTTCTTGTCCGCCGGATCCTTAAAAGACGCTGCATCCGCAAGGGGCAGCGTAGTGGACTTGGACAGGCGGGAGACCGGTGGGTCAACCTTAGGCGGAACCGTCCACTTTGTAATTAGGTCCTGAGGGAAGTGAAAACGTGTTTGCACCTTCTTGATACCCTGAAAACGCCTCACAGGGTGTTTCCAAGCAGCGTCCAGCACGGCGTCAAACTCTGCATGAGAGCTAAACGCCTTGGGAGCACGCCGTGATCGGCGAAAGGAGACTTCTGGATCAGGATCCAAAGCTCCGGGGTCCTCCAGATGAAAGGTGTCCCTTATGGCTGACACTAAACTGTCCACCACATCAGACTTTGTAGAGTAATCCTCATGATCCGAGAGGGTCGGGAACGGGAGTCCGCAGAGGCAGCCCTCGCCAGGGGTGAGGGAGACCTAGGATGAGAGGACGGAGACCTAGAGCGCCGACCCGGAGAACGACCCCTAGAAACTGGGGTACACCCTAGGGCAGGGGAGGGGGAGCGAGACCTGCGAAATGAGGGGCCGCCCTGGGCCTGCTCCCGTGAGGAGCCAGAGGAAGCTACCTTAGCGTGCTTAGAAGCGTGGAAAAAAGGCGGTTCCTGGGAAACCGAGCGCGAGCCCCTGGAGCCTCGCAGGGATGACCTTTCCAAGGCCGAAGCCGGGAAAGGGAAGAAACCCACTCTGGAGGGGGGGGTGGTTCCCACGCATTCATCTGAAGCCTCAGGGGCTCCAGAAACGGACGCCGAAGAAAGTTTGGAGGAGCAGGCAGAACAGGAAGGTTCAGTAGAACCCACTGGAAATTTGGACTTACAACCCACACATGCATAGTAGGTGACTAGAGCCGTTGCCTGACTGGGCGGTGGGTCGGGTTTGGGGTCGGACATAGCTGGTAGCTAGGGACAGCAGAAAAAAACTAGAGCAATCTCACCCGGTCTGTGTCCCAGTTCTGGATAAGCAGAGGCAGTCTCCCGTATCTCCTGCGTGAGGTAACCAGAAGGAGCCAGCTACCAGCAAAAGCAGGCCGCCTCCCAGAAGCAGTCTATTGGCTGAAAATCACCCCTGAGCGCGCGCACCAGCTGATCGCCATGTCCCCCAGTGACCGACGCTAACTCCGGCATCTTAGCCGGAGGGAAGAAACAGCCGTGCGATCCCTGCAGCGGTCGAGATTCCAGGGGTTGCAAGCCCCCTAGGAACAATAAAAAGGAGTGCCCCTGGCCCCTGTAATAGGCACCCCAGGTAATGGAGCTGAGGGGAAGAAACATACTCACCTAGCACCATACTCACCTGAAGATGTCTTCCACCTGAAGATATCTTCAGCCAGACTTATGGATGCCTGCATCACGTCATGCTGCTTCAGTCCAGGACGAGCAGGGAATATAGGGGGACCTGGACTCAAACGGTACTACCCCAGGTGCTGGCCGTTGGCGGGAAGGGGTTAACGGTGCATTTGTAAATTATGTCCCGTGCCCCTTAGCCGCATATGGGGGAACAGGTACGCCATGCTCCTGAACCCCCACCTAAAAACAGTGAAAAAAATAAAATGAATGAAAGAAACTAAACAGTCCCTAACTATAAAATAAGAAAAAGAGAAGACAAGGTCTGGAAAAATCCAGGCCTGTGTCTTGCCTCCTAGGACACTAAGCTTAAAACTGATGAGCTCATGGCCAGTAGGCGGGGTATAGCCTGGGTTTGCCTAGTGTCAGCGCCTCCTAGCGGCAAGAGCATATACCCACGGTCTATGTCCCCCAATGGTTTCTGACCGAGAAATAAGATAGTTTCAAGCATGTGATGCTCCTTTAAACTCACCTGGGGCAAATAACAGGTGTGGGCAATATAAAAATCACACCTGAAAGCAGATAGAAAGGAGAGAAGTTTGCTTAGTCTTTGCATTGTGTGTCTGTGTGTGCCACACTAAGCATGGACTACAGAAAGAGGAGAAGAAAACTGTCTGAGGATTTGAGAACAAAAATTGTGGAAAAATATCAACACTCTCAAGGTTACAAGTCCATCTCCAGAGATCTAGATTTGACTTTATCCACAGTGTGCAACATTATCAAGACGTTTGCAACCCATGGCACTGTAGCTAATCTCCCTGGGCGTGGAGCGAAGAGAAAAATTGATGAAAGGTGTCAACGCAGGATAGTCAGATGGTGGATAAGCAGCCCCACACAAGTTCCAAAGATATTCAAGCTGTCCTGCAGGCTCAGGGAGCATCAGTGTCAGCGCAAACTATCTGACAACATTTAAATGAAATTAAATGCTATGGCAGGAGACCCAGGAGGACCCCACTGCGGAGATAGAGACATAAAAAGCAAGACTACATTTTGCCAAAATGAACTTGAGTAAGCCAAAATTCTTCTGGTAAAACGTCTTGTGGACCGATGAGACCAAGATAGAGCTTTATATGGTGGAAATATGGTGGAGGCTCAATGATGTTTTGGGGTTGTTTTGCTGCCTCTGGCACTGGGTGCCTTGAATGTGTGCAAGGCATCATGAAATTTGAGGATTACCAATGGATTTTGGGTCGCACTGTACAGCCCAGTGTCAGAAAGCTGAGTTTGCGTCCGAGATCTTGGGTCTTCCAGCAGGACAATGACCCCAAACATACGTCAAAAAGCACCCAGAAATGGATTGCAACAAAGCGCTGGAGAGTTCTGAAGTGGCCAGCAATGAGTCCAGATCTAAATCCCATTAAACACCTGGGTATAGAAAAAGGGGAAAAAAAGAATAGAAGCGGCACAAATAGTGCAGTTAATCCCAGATGATATGGGAGGCTAATAAAGATGTAAGTGAAATTTGCTCACCTTGGTGTGTTGTGCGGGCAGGCACAACACTGTTTAGTGCTTGTGGAATAAAAATTCCAATGTCGGGAGGCAGCCAGCCATCAGTCCCGTTGTGGCAGTGGTGCGCATGCAGAGAAAACACCTGGAGAGAAAGGAGCCTGGCAGGGCTGACCTCTCTGGACCAAGAGGAAAAATCTGATTTTTGGCTCTAAGGGCGCACTCCCGGAGACTTCAGATGGGTAAATCAATGCCGTCTTTATTATGTCAAGGATGGCAGTCTACAGCAAGGACAACACGTTTTAAAGGTTACACCTTCTTCTTCAGGTCCAGCATGCTGTAAACTGAAGAAGGTGTAAACTTTGAAGTGCATTGTCCTTGCTGTAGACTGCCATCCTTGACATAATAAAGAGGGCATTGATTTACCCATCTGAAGTCTCCGGGAGTGCGCCCTTAGAGCCAAAAATCTGATTTTTTCCTCCTGGTCCAGAGAGGTCAGCCCTGCCAGGCTCCTCTCTCTCCAGCTGTTTTCTCTGCATTGAACACCTGTGGAGAGATCTTAAAATTGCTGTTGGGAAAAGGCGCCTTCCAATAAGAGAGACCTGGAGCAGTTTGCAAAGGAAGAGTGGTCCAACATTCCGGCTGAGAGGCGTAAGAAGCTTATTGATGGTTATAGGAAGCGACTGATTTCAGTTATTATTTCCAAAGGGTGTGCAACCAAATATTAAGTTAAGGGTGCCAATAATCTTGTCCAGCCCATTTTTGGAGTTTGGTGTGACATTATGTCCAATTTGCTTTTTTTCCTCCCTTTTTTGGTTTAGTTCCAATACACACAAAGGGAATAAACATGTGTATAGCAAAACATGTGTTACTGCAATCATTTTCTGTAAGAAATACTTAATTTTCTATAAAAATTTCAGGGGTGCCAATATTTACGGCCATGACTATATATATATATATATATATATATATATATATATATATATACACACACACACACACACACATATATATTTATTTTTATACACTGGTAAAACAAGTAAGCAGAAAAACGATGCAAAGCAAAGAAGTAGGCAGAAAACGGTGAATACATACAATTCAACTTATCATGGATATCAATGTATAATGGACATTTTCACCTGGAAAATTGTTTGCCTTAAGTCCCCCACTGTCCCTCGCCGGTCCACACTGATTTCAAGGGTACTATCTGCTAGAGAAGACACTGGATGTAGAGCACCATTATCCAAACGGTAGCAAGATGACAGATGAAGGCGCAAGGTCATGCTATAGGCTTTCCTGTCAGACTCCAATCTAACAGATACAAAAAAAGTGTATATGACAACATTTTCTATGTAGTTTGACTTTTAAATTGTAAATAAGTTTTGGTCCCAATTGTGCAGCACAAGTACCTGCCTGTTCAGGCAATCTGTGACCGCAGCAGTGTCCCCAATGAGTAGACAGATCCTTGAGCACCGACTGACAGAAAGTGCAGATTCCCCTGGCAATAGCCGCATATGCCTGGGGCCTATGGACCCTTGGCATTCAGTTAGCCATATTTCAAAAAGAGGCTGACTTTATGACTTAACACCTTTAACTTGGAGATCCATCTGCCAGATCTATTAAAAGGGAACTCTGGTACATAAGTTCTTATCCCCTATCCACAGAATAGAAAATAAGATTCTCAATGCAGGGGGTCCGACCAATGGGTCTGGATGATGACTAAGGCCGCAGTGGTCTTCAACCTGCGGACCTCCAGAGGTTTCAAAACTACAACTTCCAGCATGCCTGGACAGCCGATGGCTTACCGGGCATGCTGGGAGTTGTAGTTTTGCAACATCTGGAGGTCCGCAGGTTGAAGACCACTGATGAAGGGATTGACAGGCGGTGATGATGAAGGGGGGGGGGGGATGATGACGGGGGTCTTTATGATTACATGGGGGGGTGATGTATTTCCCACCCTAGGCTTATAGTCGAGTCAATAACTTTTCCTGGGTTTTTGGGGTGAAATTAGGGGCCTCGGCTTATATTCGGGTTGGCTTATACTCAAGTATATACGGTATATACACTGTAGCTATAAAAGTAAAGATGGAATTTCAGACATGCCTTTTCTGCTGAAGCTCATGATTAGCTTGAACCATCTGTTGTAGGAGGTACTCAGGGACACCATACCGAGCATTGCCTTTAGCTATAAAAGAAATACACTAGTGTTAAATATGGTGCCAATATGACACTGCATGAGAAGGCAAAGTAACACATCACACTAGTATTACCTTCCTGTGGTCTCTTCAATTGGCTTTTGCGGTAGAAGAGCATATATGAGCTCTCTTTTCCCTGGAACTGTTTTTCAATGTCCTTTTCCTGGATGGACTGCACTGAAGAGTCATTAAAGTCAAACCAGTGACTAGAATTTCTTTGTGGAGATGCTATTTTTCCTTTATTACTTGGCTTACAACATTGCGGATCAGTGCCGTTTAATGACTGTGCTAAGCCGACAAGAGAACCGTCTGAACTCAACTGGAAAATGGAGGCATGCTTGTGCAGGAACTAGAAAAAAAGAAAAGATAACTTGATAGGCAAACAATACAAAGCTTTTACGTTTTCTATCATACTTTACATTTTAAGCTGAAATACTTGATTAAAGAAGCAATTCTAGATTTTTTTTCTTTTATAGTGCAGCTTAGGCTATTAATAGAACATGTAGAGTAGTGCAAAAAAGATTGCAAAAAAATGGTCTGCGGTGGCGCTGCCTTGTAGAGATCGGAATGAAGGTTCAGTCTTATAATTAAAATCTCATTTATTGTGACATAAACTGAGATATGGACATGCAAAACGCGTTTCGAGGGTAAGTTCCCCCTTTCTCATTTGCAGGAATTACAGTAATTCCTGCAATTGAGAAAAGGGGAACTTACCCTTGAAACGCGTTTTGCATGTCCATATCTCAGTTTATGTCACAATAAATGAGATTTTAATTATAAGACTGAACCTTCATTCCGATCTCTACAAGGCAGCGCCACCGCAGACCATTTTTTTGCAATCTTTTTTGCACTACTCTACAAGTCTACTGCCGACCTCTTATCGAGTACCCGGCTGGATCCTGCAGGCTGCAGCCAGAGACCATCTGACCCCACACGGAGGGGTGATATGCACATATCGAGCCATACCCCAGGTGAGTACCACTAGCATTGGGGTTGTGGACCGGGATTATCTCACTGAATTACGCGAGGCGCTATCCTCTCCCTGTCTCTTTTTTCTCTTTTCTACATTAATAGAACATGATGTAGATGTTCTTATGTGTACCTATTTTGGCTCATGTGGCATATATGCGTTTCCCCACCAGTATGTTTTCCTAATGCAGCCTACATTTCCCATGATGCATTACTGCACTTGGTCTGCTCTGAATTATATGTAAGAGCAGTAAATGACAGATCAGTCACAAAGAACGTCTGTCCCCTCACTCACAATACAGAACCTGTTCCGTTTTCTCCCCGTTAATGCAGCTCATTATTCGTCTGCATCACACAGGACACACTACTACTAAAGTGTCTATATAACTATCACTACACTTATTTAATACAGATACAATTGGATATACCCTACAAAGAGTCCACTGTGCCACACCATGACCCTTTAATGCTTGTACCTTACGGAGGGCTCCATGTTGCTTCCTATACGCCTTATTCCAGGAAGATCCAGTGTGCTCCAGCAGCTTTTGACTCAGTTGATCCATGGGGACCATTTTATCACACCCTGCCTAAGGGAAGAAAAATAAAAACTTTAAGAACTAATAAAACAGTGGAAGAAATACAAAGGAAGACAAATCATGTCATGAGGAAGTTTTCACCAAGGCAACAGAATTGGAGGATTGCCGTGTATGAGCAAAGTCGAAATTCTTTCAGCCTTAAATAAGTCTAGAATTTCATTTTTTTTAAGTATTGTGTATTTTTTAATTTATCAACTAGGGCTGGGTGGTATACCGGTTCATACCGAATACTGAAATTTTTGGGCTGCACAATATGATTTTTTCCCATACCGCAATACCGTTTGGGCCCCCCCCCCCCCTTGGGAATGAATTATCAGCCCAGCACAGCGCTGTCCCCACATCAGGGAACTAAACACATGTGACCCGCCAGCGCTGTTCTGCTCCCCCCCAATTAATTATCAGCCCAGCAGCCCGCAAGCCCTGCCCTCCTCCTCTTTGTTGGGGGACGCCGGCGCTGGAACTCTATACTGTACGCCAGTGGTCTCACACCTGCGGACCTCCAGATGTTGCAAAACTACAACTCCCAGCATGCCCGGACAGCCAACGGCTGTCAGGGCATGCCGGGAGTTGTAGTTTTGCAACAGCTGGAGGTCCGCAGGTTTGAGATCACTGCTGTACGCTGTATCCCTATGCCCGGGCTGCAAAAGATAAAGAAAATAAACTTTTACTTACCTACATCGGCCTTACGCTGGGGACGGGAACGTCGGACAGCCGTCAGCCTATCACCGGCCGGAGCGATGCCCCGCCCTGGCCAGTGATAGGCTGAGCCCACTGTCATGTAAGGAGCTCTGGCCGGCTTCTTACATGACAGTGCGTTTAACCTACCACTGGCCGGGGCGGGACATCGCTCCGGCCGGTGATAGGCTGTCTGACGTTCCAGTCCCAAGGAACAGCGTGAGGCCAAAGTAGGCAAGTTAAAGTTTATTTTCTTTATCTTTTGCAGCCCGGGCATAGGGATACAGCGTACAGCCGTTGGCTGTCGGGCATGCTGGGAGTTGTAGTTTTGCAACATCTGGAGGTCCGCAGGTTGGAGACCACTGACGTACAGTATAGAGTTCCATCGCCGGCGGCCAGCAACAAAGAGGAGGAGGGCAGTGCTTGCGGGTGACACATGTGAGTAGTACCCCCTCTGGGCTGATAATTAATTGGGGGGGAGTAGAACAACACTGGCGGGTAACATGATTTGGTGGGGGGAGTAGAACAGCGCTCGTGGGTCACATGATGTGGGGGGGGGGGGGTGGCGGTGAAAGAAATACCGTTATATACTGTGGAACCGCCATAAGTTACAAAAATACAGTGATACACATATTTGAGATTTTAGACTTGCAGTAGCCATGTTTATTTATGCATTTTTATTTAAAATACTCTACTAGGGGCAAATATGTTTATAGTCGTGCTTTCTCTGTCCCATCCTGCCAGTCAGGCTTGATTGACAGCCTAAGTGAATGTGAGAGCAAGTGGTTCGAGGAGGGGCCGGGGGATGAGGTAGAAAACCTATTTCATGACATTGTGGAAACTCTTAATTTTGTCCAAGGTTATAGAGTAAAGGGGATACGTGAAACAACAGGAGGTATCAACTGTACTAGTGGGCACAGGTATAATGGGGATAATCATATTTAGAGACTCTGTCACCTCTGAAAACCCTACTTAAGTCTTTGGTTATAAAACATTGATCATGAATCTGTAATTTATTATCTTTCTATTAGGGATGTCCCGATACAGATACTAGTATCGGTATCGAGGCCGATACTCGGCATTTGCATGGTATCGGGGACTCGTTTAATGTCCCCGATACCATGCCCGATACCTGGTGCCGTGCGGCGCTGTCCCGTTCTCCCGATCGCATCATTGCGTCCTATGGAGGAGCATGTGACACATGTATGTCACATGCTCCTCCTTAGGACGCAAAGAAGCGATCGGGAGAACGGGACAGCGAAGCGGCAACACCCGAGGACAGACACAGGTGTGTGCTGTCTATATAAGGGGGGGGGGTCTGCTGTCTATAAAGGGGGGGGGGGAGCTGCTGTCTATAAGGGGGGGCTGCTGTCTATAAGGGGGGGCTGCTGTCTATAAGGGGGGGCTGCTGTCTAGCTGCTGTCTATAAAGGGGGGGCTGCTGTCTAGCTGCTGTCTATAAAGGGGGGGTGCTGTCTATAAGGGGCTGGCCTGCTCCCTACAAGGGGGGACACTGCTCCCTGTCTACAAGGAGGAGGGGGCCCACTGTCTACAAGGAGGAGGGGGCCCACTGTCTACAAGGAGGAGGGGGCCCACTGTCTACAAGGAGGAGGGGGCCCACTGTCTACAAGGAGGAGGGGGCCCACTGTCTACAAGGAGGAGGGGGCCCACTGTCTACAAGGAGGAGGGGGCCCACTGTCTACAAGGAGGAGGTGGCCCGCTGTCTACAAGTGGGACACGGGGGGGGGCTATCTACAAGGGGGGGGGCCTGTTGTCTACAAGGGGGGCAAGAGGGGGTGCTGTCTACAAAGGGGGGGGGGGCTGTTGTCTACAAGGGGGACACGGGGGGCGCTGTCTACAGGGGGGACAAGAGGGGGTGCTGTCTACAAGGGGGGCCCTGTCTACAAGGGGAGGCTGCGGTCTACAGGGGGGCTGCTACTAATGTCTGCAACTATCTATACTACCTACAAGGGGATACTACCTACTATTAAAGGAAATCTTACAGCAGAGTCACCTGCACTAACTTGAATTTATAGGTAGATGACCCGGTTTCTACCACTGCTCACCATGTGGTCATCTGTCTCACGACCAATGCAAATTCCCTGTTCTGTCCAATGGAGAAGAGAGAAATCTTGGCTCATACTACAGCAGGCGCCTCCATTGTACACAACAAGGACCCACATATCATAAGGTAAGCAGCACCAGAAACCGGGTCACCCTGTTGTCAGATTCCCTTTAAAATAAAAGTACTCGTACTTGGTATTGGCGAGTACTAGAATTAAAGTATCGGTACT
The DNA here is from genome assembly GCF_029499605.1 of Hyla sarda. NCBI lineage: Eukaryota > Metazoa > Chordata > Amphibia > Anura > Hylidae > Hyla > Hyla sarda. The sequence continues at coordinate 71,368,515 of NC_079196.1, forward strand.
CGTACTCTTTCTTAAAAATGGTATAGGGACATCCCTACTTGCATTATTCTGCAAACACAGGAATCATACTCTGTTATATTGCAAAGCCTAGTGGACCTCTCTATTCATACATAGTACTATGCCTAGTACAGTGTCTGAGGTGGTATTGTATTGCATGTCTCTTTCTTTCTTTTTTTTTTTTTTTTTTTTATTTCATTCTGCAATTGTCCTTTGCAGCTCCTGTTTAGCAAATAATCTGCATATTACTGGAGAAAAAAATCTATTGTTTCCCTTTTTAGGTTAATGTATTTACCTCTGCAATAATGGTTGCAAGTGTAACAGCAGGACAGTCTTGTTCATCCCCTATATCGCCAGATCCTTTTCTTTTATTCTCTTCCTATATAGAAATCAATGGGACAAATCAAATCAACATTATGAAACTAGTATTGGTAAATATAAGCAAGTGTTTGTAAGTATATATATGTGTGTATAATATATATATATTACACATGCATACATACACACACACTTGCTCATTTTCTTCCATTCATGAAATTCTGATCCAAAAAAACAGGTAGGAGTAACAGTTACTAGAACGCTGACGATAATCTAAATATGATTGATGGCCTACCCACAGGGCACAGACACCTTGCACCCCTGCAGCTTTTCACAGCCAGGGTACCAAAACTACACACTGTACGGGAGCTGAAAGCCTCGGCTCTGTACATTGTTAATAGGGGGTGTACAGACCCTTTTACTTTAATGGGAGCTGTGCTGCAATATTCTGGTGCTACCAATACATTGTACAAAACTTTGGCTTCCGGACCCCATACATTGTTTATTTGCGGCACCCGGCTGCGCTGATCAGCTGGCGTGCAGGGCGTCTGTGTCCTGTGGGCAGGCCATTAATAATTTTATAATAATATACCATAAATTTAAAAAGACATGGCCACATATCCACAGATTATACATTGATCTATTGCTTATCAGCACAATTTAAACAACTAACATCAGGTAGTCATTCATTTTAATTAATATGTATAATCCAACTTTCCACTTCATGGCCACCTGATAAAAACGGGTCCCAAAGTTAAATGGAGTGGCGCAGATGGCGCCAGTGACTCTGGCTCTAGGCCATGCCACTCCAACCACAGACAGTGCCACAGCAACATTATGGGAACTGATGTTGTGGTGATGGTGCACTTTCTTCCCCCACCCCAGCACCACACCATTTAAGTTAGGACCCATTTGAATCAGAAGGGTGTGAAGTGGCAAGTAGGCTTATAGAGCATGACCAAAATATATACTATCTACCTGATGTTAGTAGTTGAAATTGTGCTGAAAAGCAACAGATATAACATGTGGATGTGTCTTTCTTTCTAAATTTGTGGTACCTTTATTATATATCTTTGACTTGTTCAGAGGGATTAGAGATTTTACAGACACCTCTGATGCTCCTTATCTCCAGTGGAAATAAGATTAAGACAAATTAAAATCCATTCTGCCACCAAGAAACATCCACCAGACCCTGTCAATTGTCAGCAGATAGCACTTATTTCTATAAGGTTAAAGGGGTACTCTGCCCCTAGACATCTTATCCCCTATCCAAAGGAAATCGGATAAGATGTCTGATCGCGGGGGTCCCGCCGCTGCAACCCCCCACGGCTGTTGCGCCTCCTCCTACAGACATGAATGGAGGGGGCATGGTGTGACATCACGAGGGGTGTGGCATACTGTTTAGAATACCGGGTGCTGCACGGACATTGTGAAGGGTCCCAGCAGCGGAACCCCCGTGATCAGACATCTTATCCCCTATCCTTTGGATAGGGGATAAGATGTTTAGGGGCGGAGAACCCCTTGAATGACTATGCCATGCTATGGCCAGCTTTAGGACACAAATTGGACCAACCCATTCACATTAACATTGACATTGACATTGTCACTTATTTAAAACTAGAAATAGACACAATTACCTGACAACTCCAGTGTCCCAACTCATCTACATCTCTTATGTACACATGATAATGGCCCCCATAACATCCTCCCTTGTGTATGATAACTGAAAAGAGCTCATACATTTGCACTGAATCCTCCAAATGATTCTAAAAGAGAAAAGATACACAGTGGATAACAATGCAAACAGAGAGGAAAAACAAATGCAAGCACAATTTAAAAGGGTGTTTCCCTTCTGAAATATGTGAGACATATACATACAATATGACATATCTGAAAGGTGGGGGTCCCCTCCTTTCCATTTAGTTTGCTCTGATATTGCTTGACAAGCAGTCCTGATCTTTAGAGAGGTACTTCAGCATTGGAAGAAAAAAATCATACATTGCTGGGGCAGAATAAAAGCAGAAATTAAGAAAGAGAGAGAAAGGGAGGGAGAGAGAAGAGACAGAAGGAAATCACAACAAAAAAGAGAGAACCAGAATCGATGATTGGGAACACCATAGAGGCACCAATAATGAAATAGGCGCGAACACACAACAGAAGAGAGCTTGGCCTAAGAGTAAGTCAGAGGTTACCCATCACATAGAACACAGTCTTAGTGAAGGGGTCGCATAGTGAGAAGATTCCAAAAAGTATAGCCGAGGTACAACAACATGTTTGTCCTGGAGGTTGTCAGAGTCTGTCTTTTTCAATTTTATTTAACTCCCAACAGTATATGATTTTTTTTATTATTATTTTAAATACCGGAATACCACTTTAAAATTTTTATTGAAAACACAGCTGCAGTTTTCCTGTTAATCACATCATAGTAATTATAAAATAAAATAAAAACTAAAAAGGAGCCAATGCTAACAAATCAGTATTCATTATGTAACTACACTACTCAAAAACATAAAGGGAACACTAAGATAACACATCCTAGATCTAAAGGAATGAACTAATCGTATGAAATACTTTCGTCTTTACATAGTTAAATGTGCTGACAAATTTATCAACCCATGGAGGTCTGGATATGGGGTCACACTCAAAATCAAAATGGAAAACCACACTACAGGCTGATCCAACTTTGATGTAATGTCCTTAAAACAAGTCACAATGAGGCTCGGTAGTGCATGTGACCCCCCCCCCCACGTGCCCGTATGACCTCCCTACAATGCCTGGACATGATCCTGAAGAGGTGGCGGATGGTCTCCTGAGGGATGTCCTCCTAGACTAAAGCATCCGCCAACTCCTGGAGAGTCTGTGGTGCAGCGGATGGAACGAAACATGATGTCCCCGATATGCTCAATAGCATCAATGCCTTCCTCTTGCAGGAACTGCTGACACACTCCAGCCACATGATGTCTAGCATTGTCTTGCATTAGGAGGAACTCAGGGCCCAACCGCACCAGCATATGGTCTCCAAGGGGTCTGAGGATCTCATCTCGGTACCTAATGGCAGTCAGGCTACCTCTGGCAAGCACATGGAGGGCTGTGTGGCCCCCCAAAGAAATGCCACCCCACACCATTACTGACCCACCGCCAAACCGGTCATGCTGGAGGATGTTGCAGGCAGCAGAACATTCTCCACGGCGTCTCCAGACTGTCACATGCTCAGTGTGAACCTGCTTTCATCTGTGAAGAACACAGGGCGCCAGTGGCGAATTTGCCAATCTTGGTGTTCTCAGGCAAATGCCAAACGTCCTGCACGGTGTTGAGCTGTAAGCACAACCCCCACCTGTGGACGTCGGGCCCTCATACCACCCTCATGGAGTCTGTTTCTGATCGTTTGAGTGGACACATACACATTTGTGGCCTGCTGGAGGTAATTTTGCAGGGCTCTGGCAGTGCTTCTCCTGCTGCTTCTTGCACAAAGGCGGAGGTAGCGGTCCTGCTGCTGGGTTGTTGCCCTCCTACGGCCTCCTCCATGTCTCCTGATGTACTGGCCTGTCTCCTGGTAGTGCCTCCATGCTCTGGACACTAAGCTGACAGAAACAGCAAACTTCTTGCCACAGCTTGCATTGATGTGCCATCCTGGATGAGCTGCACTACCTGAGTCACTTGTGTGAGTTGTAGACTCCGTCTCATGCTACCGCCAGCATTCAAAAGTGACCAAAACATCAGTCAGGAAGCATAGGAACTGAGAAGTGGTCTGTGGTAACCACCTGCAGAACCACTCCTTTATTGGGGGTGTCTTGCTAATTGTCTATAATTTCCACCTGTTGTCTGTTCCATTTGCACAACAGCATGTGAAATTGAATGTCAATCAGTGTTGCTTCCTGAGTGGACAGTGTGATTTCACAGAAGTGTGATTGACTTGGAGTTACATTGTGTTGTTTAAGTGTTCCCTTTATTTTTTTGAGCAGTGTAATTTACTATGTCTATTAGCAAACTAAAGGTAACAATTCAGGCAACCAAATAAATGATGCAGATGTTCTTGCACATTCAAATTCATAAAACAAAATTGAAAATAAAAATTAACCCCTTTCAAACCTGCTCACAAAATGGGCGGATGTTGAGGCGTGTAGGGAAGGAGTAGCGTGAAGTCTCTTTATACCGTTCACACTTTGTGAAGTCGAAGTTGAACCTCAGAAGAGATATTGTAAGGAAGGGTGGTAATTTTCCCAGCTTGGCCGACTGTAAAGACAAAAGGATAACAGAATAAACATTTAAGCACAAGCAGGAACTTCTGATTGTAGACCTTAAAATAGAGAGGAGCGAATAAGAACGCTGTAATCGATTCTCACAGTCTTGAAAAAAAGGTTCTGCTTTCCAAGTTCCCCAGGTTCCCTGGAAAACTCGATCACTTGGAAAGTGGAACTACTTTTTCAAGACTAAAGCCAAATTCAATGTTGAATCTTACTTATGTCTACTCATTAAATCTGTCACATAGCCAACAAATTCTTGATCAGTTATGATTTTCCGTACAAAGATGGAGCAATTTCATAAGTATGGGAGTCCCATAGGGCTTATTGCTCTGCCTGATGGATCCTGTGATAACAAGAGCAATAACTTTTAAAATAGTTTCCTCCCCCCCAAAACACTGAGGATGGAAAGATCTGAAACATTTTCCATGTCACCTTTCACTGTAATGTAATGTGATGTAAAGAAAGGCATTACTGGGAAATGATCTGCACAGAACTGAAAATCTAAGCTTAGTCTTAGCCCTAGTGGCCAGAAAGCAAACTGCAAATTTTCAAAATGATTATAAAATATAAGATAGTAAATTTAGAAGAAAAAATATAAATCACCAAAAATATGCCTAAAAATATGTAAAAACCTGATTTAACCCGATAACGACCATGGACGAGTATAGATGTCCAGGTTGGCGGCCGTTCCCGCACCAGGACGTGTATACTCGTCCATTATTCTCGTGGGTGCTGCCCAGTGCACCCACGAGATCGCGGCAAGGACTCGGCTGTATCACACAGCCGGGACCCTGCTGCACTGCCAGGACCGAAGTAAACTTCGGTCCCGGCAGTTTTAACCCTTAGAGCCGCGGTCGGAAATGACCGCGGGCTGTAAGTGTTATGACAGAGGGAGGGGGCTCCCTCTGTCTCCTCTGCAGCACCCCGCATCGCGATCGCGGGGTGCTGTGTGTAATACGCGGCTGGCCGGGGCCTGCCGCACTGCCGGGAGTGAAGTTCACTTCACTCCCGACAGTTTAACCCTTACAGCTGCGGTCAGAAGTGACCGCGCGCTGTAAGGAGTTCTGACAGAGGGAGGGGGCTCCCTCTGTCTCTCCTGCAGCACCCCGGAGCATCGCGGGGTGCTGCTGCATACCTGGGCAGCCGGGGGTCCTACAAAGACCTCCAGGTCTGCCCTGGGTATTGCCTGTAGGACGTGCCAGAGGCACGTCCTGATATGCTGCCTGCTAGTTAAAACTGGCAGGCAGCATATAACTGCAATGCTTTGGAATACTAAGTATTCCAAAGCATTAAAAAGTGTAAAAATAAGTAAATAAATAAAACAAAAGTGTAAAAATAAATAAAAATGTAATAAAAGTATAAAAAAATATATATATATATTAAAAATACATTTCTTAAATTAATCTAATAAAAAAAAATGCATAATGTGTAGAATCGCATTGGCGGACATCCGCAGCATGTAATATGCTGCGGATGTCCACCATGTGATCCTACACATTATGCAGCAGTCACGGTAATGAGCTTGCTGCTGCGGCTGGGTAGCTTTGTGTGTCCACTCATAGCGGCGGATTTTCCGCCAGCAGTCATGAGCGGACACACTGAGCAACCCAGCCGCAGCAGTGATGGATATATTCGCCATGAGCGGGTGCTTATTCCCACAACATGGCGGATATATTCATCAGGAGCCTTAACTGTCACAGACAGACGCATTATACTGCTAGCCGACCAAGGACCAATCAGAGAGGTCCCTGGTCCAGCCAATAACTTGTAGGGGTGCGGTATATAAATGGGGTCACTTGTGGGGGTGGGGGTACTGTTCTGCCCTGAAAGCCAAATGGCGCTCCTCTCCTTCTGAGTCCTACCACGCGGCCAAGGAACCATATATGGCCAAAGCGGGGGTATTTCCGAACATGGGACAAGCAGCTAAATAAAATATAGGGTGCATTTCTTTCAATATCAGAAGTGATGTACAAAAAATATGCCCCCCAAATGATGCATTTGTGAAAAATTGCAAATTTCCAATTTTTAACACTGACTTTGTAATAATTCCTGCCAAAAAACTATGGTGTTAAAATACTCACTGTACCCCCTAGCGAATACCTTGAGGGGTCTAGTTTTTAGAATGGGGTCATTTGGGGGGGGTGTTCCTATGTTCTACTACCTTTTAATTTCTGCAAACCTTGCATAGCACATAAAAAAAGATGTACTTTTCAAATTTTCAAAATTTCAAGTTAAATTGTTAGGCTTCTAACTAATTTAAAATGTTAATTAAAAACTAAAAAATGACGTCAAAATAAAGTAGACATCTGAAAGTATAAGTTTCTTAAACTATTTGGTCAGTAAGTATAAATATGTGCAACCTATTAGTGTTAAAATAGCAAAAAATCTTAATTTTTTGTAAAAATTTCATGATTTTTTGCATTGTAAAAAAAAACTACAAATGATATCGGCTTACTTTTACTATGTACATGAAGGACAACTTGTGACAAAAAAACAATGTCAGAATTATCGTGATTGGCTAAATGTTACCAGAGTTATTCTCTAATAAAGACAGACATCCCCGATTTGAAAAAACAGGCCTGGTCTTTCAGGGGCGTACAGGTTTATTTGCATTGGTCCTTAAGGGGTTAAACAAAAGAAGCACGGTACCTTGGCAGCAGGTACAAGTCTGTCACAGGCCCCACAGCGGTACAGGTTGTCTCCGTCAAAGATTTCTTCTTCCACATACATGCTGTATAAAGATTCCTCTAAACTGTTCATGTCCTTCACAGCTACTGTAAGATCAAGGAAATCTTCCTGTGTATAGGTAGAAAGAATTAAAAAGTCATTAAAGAGCACGGTAGATTGTTTTGCACATTTGTTACATTATTTAAACACACTGGGGGAGATTTATTAAAACATGCCCAGAGGAAAATTTGCTACGGGCAACTATGCAACTTTTCCTCTGGGCAGATTTTGTTAAATCTCCCCCACTATTCATGCATAAAAAGTTATTAATTGGACAACAACATGGATCTCTTGTCTTTGCTGGTCAAGTTCTTTTCCACAGTGCCTACTATTAATGTCTACTAACTGGTAGAGACAAAATATCACACACAGCGGTAGTGTGCCACGCATTCAATCATCAGGTGGTAATGAGCACATTTTGCACCGCAAGTTGTTGCTGTTTTGAGATTTTTCACAAGTGAAACATGCGGCCAAAAAACAAACTACAAAATCTCAGCACACTAGCTACTGAAGATGCCATCCTTTACTGTAGGGTTACACGTGCCGTATTTTGCTGCGTATTTTCCTACCCACTGAAGTCAATGGGTAGCTGCATGTGTGACCCTACCTTAAAGGGGTACTCCGCCCCTAGACATCTTATCCCCTATCGAAAGGATAGGGGATAAGATGTCAGATCGCGGGGGTCCCGCCGCTGGGAACCCCCGGGATCTCGGCTGCAGCACCCACCTGCTGCGGCATTTGGAAACGCTGGTGGCTTCGGCTCCCGACCACGGGGACGTGAGATCGTGACATCACGACTCCGCCCCCATGTGACGTCACGTTCCGCCCCTCAATGCAAGTCTATGGGAGGGGGCGTGACGCCCCCTCCCATAGACTTGCATTGAGGGGCGTGGCATGACGTCACACGGGGGTGGAGTCATGACGTCACGATCTCCCGTCACCATGGTCATGAGGTGTTAGGATGAAAGCCTCCAGCGCTGCCGGAAGCCGCAACAGGTGGGTGCTGCAGCCGAGATCCCGGGGGTCCCCAGCAGCGGGACCCCTGCGATCAGACATCTTATGCCCTATCCTTTCGATAGGGTATAAGATGTCTAGGGGCGGAGTACCCCTTTAAAGGAAAACGAAAAAGCACATACAGCTCATGCCAATAAATAAATAATAGAAGGTGGCAGTAACAGGTTTACCTTTATGGGACAACATATATAATGTATTAATACTCAACTTCCCTCATCAGTCAAAAGTAAAAGTTTGGAATAAAATGTTTCTCCATCAAAGTCATACTGAGGCCTACTTTTTTTAAACGTAGTTTTAGCTAATTTTTGGTAGGCTATCTTGAACGTAGTCAACGAGGGTCCAGTGGATCTCACCTGCCTTTCGCTGACATGTCCACATTCTTGGCATTGGATACGGTTAACAATTGTGCCATGATATAAGTTCTTGATGAGATTATGGCCAGAAGTGCCCTCCAGAGAGCTTTCCAAGGCACTAAACAAAATGCGGTTTAACTCCTGGACATCATGCTGGCCAGTTGCCTGCAAGAGTCAAAGTAAGAAAAGAAGGATAAAGAACTGTCAATAACACAGAGGGGAACATTTAAAGGGCATCTGTCAGCTGTATTTTCTGATAAAAGTTGCAGACACTAGGCTGTGACACTTGAGCATCTTGGATCCGCCTCCTTGACAGTAAGCTAAGAAACAAAAAGGTGATTTTATAAGTTTGGCAACCACGATCAGCTCCAGGAGAGGTACAGTTTACTTTAAAGGGGTACTCCGCCCCTAGACATCTTATCCCCTATCCAAAGGATAGGGGATAAGATGTCAGATCGCCGGGGTCCCGCCGCTAGGGACCCCCGCAATATAGCAAGCAGCACCCACCTGTAACTGCTTCCGGAAGCGCTGGAGGATCTCAGGCTAACTGCTCCCGACCAGGGGTACGGAAGATCGTGATGTCACGACTCCGCCCCTCATGTGACATCACACCCCACCCCTCAATACAAGTCTATGGGAGGGGGCGTGACGCCCCTCCCATAGACTTGCATTGAGGGGGCGGGGCGTGACGGCAAATGGGGGTGAAGTCATGACGTCACGATCTTCCGTCCCCCTGGTCGGGAGCAGTTAGCCTGAGATCCTCCAGCGCTTCCGGAAGCAGTTACAGGTGGGTGCTGCTTGCTATATTGCGGGGGTCCCTAGCGGCGGGACCCCGGCGATCTGACATCTTATCCCCTATCCTTTGGATAGGGGATAAGATGTCTAGGGGCAGAGTACCCTTTTAATAAATCTATCCAACAGTGTCTGCAGCTCTTAGCAGCAAGATGCACTACATAATGAGGGACATCAAATTAAAACTAGTTGATGAAAATTTTAATGGACCATACGTTAAGAATCAGAGAAAGTATAAATCTCCCAAATGTAGCAATATCAACAAATGGTTCTTACATGCTATATTTTCATACAGGAAAGGAATACAGAAAGTCTGCAAATAATTCTAAAGGAAATTAAGTTTTAGGAAGTAGAGTAAAAAAAAATGGCAGGAATGCCATTGGCGTCTATAACGGATATGTGACACTCATCTTTCTATCTTTTTTTCCATCTGTTTTTTTTTATTTTTTATAAAAAGAAACGAACACCAAACCAATGCATAAAGTCAAGAGGACCTCATTATTATCCCATCCAAAGCTGATTGTAAGCTCGGAGGTTGAGGCAGCCTGCTGATCCACCAGGAGGAGTTGTGCAAACAGTCTCTGTAACTGCAATGGAATGATTCGAACCTGGAAAAGAACAATATGTCCAGAGAAATTTACGAAAAAATAAGCCAGCTGACAAAACATGTAAAATATTTCTGATACATCTCTTTCCTGACATTCATAGCAGCATAGTCATCTATTGTCTCCACATTTTACAAGTTACCCAGACAAAACTCAGCTAAATGGAAACAGACACATCTGATATGGCTATGTCTAAAAGGCTATTCCCCAGCAGTATAACAACCTGCTAATTAACATGATGGTGGTTTACTGTACAAATCAGGTGACTGGTTCCTTAAAGTGATCTTGCAAGGAAATACAACATAAGCCAAAGTGGTAACTAACAAATGCGAATGCCTTGCACTTTAAAGGGATTTTCCTTCTAATAACATTCCTCCCACTCATTGACAAAAAAAATAAATGAATACACCAGACAGAAAGTTCAGATAGCTGCAAAAGCTGGCATGCAGATATATAAAGGATCACAGGTGTGGTCTGACTAGACACATGCAATGGTTCCCCAGATCATGAACTAAAGAGAAAAGAAAAAGACAGCATGGAATAAATTGTACAGCCACAATCGAGCAAACATAAACCTTTGCCCTAATATTGTAATAATTCAGTCAACTTTAAATTAGTTGGGGATATTTCTCAATCTTCTCTCTTCTATATTGAGTATATCATGAAAAGACAGCTCTATCACTATAGGCTAGATGGTGTCTCGTTTTCTGCTTGTTGCCATGGTCTACATCCTGAAGGCAGTTTTTGTCTTCTGATCAGGCATGCTTATTCGCTCTGATCTCCTCACACACTGTGAATATACAGTCATATAGACTGCAGTATACAGCTGCTATACTGAGCTATCAAACCCTTCTGGAAGTATATTACATTGTAGTAAATATGTATGAGGAAGTCTGGATGAATATTCACTGGCCAGGATGAGGTAAATATAAGTCATATAACATTATGTACTGCTCCAACTGTCTATATTACAGTCTGTAACACTAAATTCACTAGGCAGGGAAGGGTATTATTCGCTATAATGACTCTGTATGGAGAGAGGAGAGATAACTTTACCATTATGAAGATTACATTTTCCTGATGGATGGCTTACACTGCGCAGCATAGGAATGAACTTTTGAACTAATGACTGCTGGGAAATGGTGTTCAAAGCAAATCATGTGACAGTCTGCAGCTCTGCCCACCACACAGATTTTTATATAAAACAGGGAGAGGATAAAAAGAAGACAGAGCCAAATAAATAAGGATTTGTTTGCATTATCTTTTAGAGGCAGACTTTTATTTTTATTAAACCTAACAAAATATTAAGTTTGCTGTGAAAAGTCAATCATGGTAAAACACTTTAAGGTGTATTTACACGTACAGTATGCTGAGCATATTTGATGAGCAGGATTTGAAGCTGCAGATGTTATGCAGCAGATTTCAATGTAAACTAAATGACTGAACACCAAAAGTAAAGATGGAGGGAGGCACTCTAGAAAGCAACAGCGTTTTATTCAGGTATGGTCACAGGATACAATAAAAAAGGCCAACTGGCTATTTCACGCACACCTGTGCTTAATCATGACCAATGATCATAGGTCATGATTAAGCGTAGGTGTGCGTGAAATAGCCAGTTGGCCTTTATTGTATCCTGTGACCATACCTGAATAAAACACTGTTGCTTTCTAGAGTGCCTCCCTCCATCTTTACTTTTGGAATTACTGGACTTTTGTCTCTGTGGGAATGAGCACCGGTACGAGCACAGCCCAGCCTTGACTCCAACGTGTTGGAAGCAGTTCACACTATCCGCGGTCACTGGTAAGCGGCAGTGCCAACACACTTTCTTCTATTGTGGAATTAAATGACTGAACACAGCTTCAAATCTGCAACTTCAAATATGAGCAGGATACTGTATGTGTAAATAGACCCTTAAAGTGTACCCGTCACATTCAACAAAAAACATATTTTTTTAAAATATTACTCAGTACTTAATCCTGACCATGTACATCTAATTTTATGTGTCTAGCACCTTTATTTATTTATTTTTTATTACTCACTATTCTGAATTATTCTCAAAGGGAGGGGCGTGGTCTCACTGTGCAGGTCTCCGCCCCCTCCCTCAGTATGCTGTCTGCACACATCTCCCCTAGCATTAGCAGAACTACAACTCCCAGCTTGTCCTCACTGATACAAGCTGACACAAGCTGACAGTGGGAGGATTTTTTTAGCGGGACACAAGGTGACAGTGGGAGGATTTTTCCTCCATCTGTGAGCCCTGCGCTCACAGCTGTCAATCAAGGAAGTGTGTCCATGACATAGGTGAGGATGCATGGACACAGCAGGACTAGTATGTGTCCAAGCAGGCAGGTGGGGGGGGGGGCAGCTGTGGGACTGGCTTTTTCTGCATAAAATACTGAAAATTTTCTAATGAAAGCAATTGCAAAACCTATTGGTTATACATGCTTTACAACATATCAAAAGTTTTTGTATCTGACAGTGCCCATTTAAAGAGTACCTGTCATTTGGAAAAACTTGTGACATGGAGCCAGGAGAGAATGCACTGAGCACAGACTTCTCCTGGTTCGTTCTTCTGAATGGTGAGGGTCTGGACAATCAGACCCTGACTGATCCAAACTTTGGACATGTCGCTAGGACATGTAAAAAGTTTTTCCAAATGACACTGGACATTTTAGATAAATTAGCTTATCTACAGTGTAATGACTTGATGCATTTTATAGGGTGTATACACACTGCTTGGCAGTGTGCATTGTCGTATGCCAACTGGATGCCATAGGAGTGTCCTTTTGGCATCTGGCAAGGGTCGATGGGAGCTGGATGTCACTGTATTCTTATTATATAGTGTTCTACATTTAGTACAATTTAAATACACAGTCCAATAAACAAAACAGGACACATTCCCTCTTATAATGAATACACAGCAGGAAAATGATAGTACCTTGGAATTTGGGACATCTTTCTCATCTAATGATCCAAGCTCTTCAGGGCTCAAGGCAAAAAGGGCTTCTATTGAAACACAATCACCAATGAGTATGAATCAAAAATGCTCACTCACGGTAACATTTCTGGGATCTTAATACAGTAAACTTACTTTAATCTAGCATTGGATAATATAGAAATTGAGATAGCCTGTCAGTTGTTTCTAGTATATATTTATTATGGATAATATGGTGTACCTGCACTATATGTTATGCATTGCAGCGATGTTCCACCTCGGTTGCTGAAAGGCTGAGCCCACTGTCATGTAAGAAGCCGCCCAGAGCTTCTTACATGACAGTGGACTCAGCCTATCAGCGGCCGAGGCGGAACATCGCTGCGACTGATGATAGGCTGACGGCTGTCCGACGTTCCCGTCCCTAGCGTAAGGCAGACGTCGAAACATGCGTAAGTTTATTTTGTTTACCTTGCGTCTGCGCCGGCAACAAACAGCACGAGGAGGGCAGCGGGTGACATGTGAGTATTCACCCCGATGGGGGCAGCGCTGGGCTGATAATTAATTGGGGGGGGGGGGGGGGCAGGAAATACCATTATTTACCGTGGAACCAACCAAAGGTAAAAAAAATACCGTGATACGCAGATTTGGTCATACCGCCCAGCCCTATTTCTATCCCTTCCTATTTCCAGGCTCTCTGCATACTACCAATGACTACAACCATTCTTCTTTACACCGAAAAGGTGAAAACTTAAAAAGTGTCCGTTATTTAAAAACTTGTCAAAAGTTTTGATCGGTAGGGGCTCAGTGCTTATACCCCCACTGGTCATTAGAACGAGTACACTACACTCCCGGACGCACAGTGATCTCTGCCCTAGATCATTTTCAGAGGCCTTTATAAAAAATAAAAAAGCTATCTAAATGGTTGCTATGGGCAGCTGCACCACTCTTCCTCTACAATTCTTCAAATATTCCTAATGTACCTCGGAATTCTGGAGTGAAGAGTAAAGTCTGCAACAGGGAGTTAAGGTAACAGGTGCTTCCCTGGTTCCTGAGGCCACTTAATCTGGTTTCTCCCCTTGGTTCCAGTATTTCAGAATCTTTGGGTTTTGTTTTCCTGCCATTAGTGGTTGTACTGTTTGAAAGGAATGAGAAGTCTTCATCTTCTTCAAACAGGTCCCCAAACATTTCTGATCAAAAAATGTAAACCTGAAAAAAAAAAAAAAACATACAACACATGTAAGCACACATTAATGGGTGTCTATGGGGGAGATTGACCAAAACCTGTCCAGAGGAAAAGTTGTCCAGTTGCCCATAGCAACCATTTAAATTGTTTCTTTAATTTTTCACAGGCCTCTTTAAAAATGAAAGAAGCAAGCTAATTGGCTGCTATGGGCAACTGCACCACTCTTCCTATGCACAGGTTTTGATAAATCTCCCCGTATATGTATAGATAAGCCCTACTACTGACAAGTAGCTGTATATTTCCACATAACTGCATTTCAGTCATACAGCCCAGCCATTACAACTCTAACCTTATTCTTTCACAGTGGCTGAGCCTGTGTTAGATTCTGTGTGTTGTCCTCCAAACTACTGAAAAATTATGACTTAGGCCCCTTCAACACTGCTGTTGTGACCCAGCAGGCAGCGGACGTCAGGAAAGAAGGGGAGAATAGCGGGAGAAAAATTAGTGCATGCAAAGTTCTTTTTCTCCTGCTAAAAAAAAAAAACGGTGCCCAACGGACCCCATTATAGTCAATGGGATCCATTGGGACCCATTGTTGCCTGTTGTCCCCCGTCCCAATAACAGATGTTAAAATGCACCTGTCACCAAATAAACTGTTCTAAACTAACTCAGGTTATGTTCCCCAACTACTCCTAACACCCCTCCAACCCTTAAAAAAAATTTCAGAGCTTTAACCCCTTAAGGACTCAGGGTTTTTCCGTTTTTGCACTCTCGTTTTTTCTCCTTACCTTTTAAAAATCATAACCCTTTCAATTTTCCAACTAAAAATCCCTATTATGGCTTATTTTTTGCGTCGCCAATTCTACTTTGCAGTGACATTAGTCATTTTACCCAAGAATGCACGGCGAAACGGAAAAAAAAATCATTGTGCGACAAAATCTAAGAAAAAACGCCATTTTGTAACTTTTGGGGGCTTCCGTTTCTACGCAGTGCATATTTCGGTAAAAATTACACCTTATCATTATTCTGTAGGTCCATACAGTTAAAATGATACCCTACTTATATAGGTTTGATTTTGTCGTACTTCTGGAAAAAATCATAACTACATGCAGGAAAATTTATACGTTTAAAAATGTCATCTTCAGACCCCTATAACTTTTTTATTTTTCCACGTACAGGGCGGTATGAGGACTCATTTTTTGCGCCGTGATCTGAAGTTTTTATCGGTATGATTTTTGTTTTGATCTGACTTTTTGATCACTTTTTATAAATTTTTTAATGGTATAAAAAGTTACCAAAATACGCTTTTTTGGACTTTGGAATTTTTTTTGCGCGTACGCCATTGACCGTGCGGTTTAATTAATGATATATTTTTATAGTTCGGACATTTACGCACGCGGCGATACCACATTTTTATTTTTTTTACACTTTTATTTTTTTTATGGGAAAAGGGGGGTGATTCAAACTTTTATTAGGGAAGGGGTTAAATGACCTTTATTAACACTTTTTTTAAAAAATTTTTTTGCAGTGTTATAGGTCCCATAGGGACCTATAACACTGCACACACTGATCTTTTACACAGATCACAGGTGTGTATTAACACGCCTGTGATCAGTGTTATCGGCGCTTGACTGCTCCTGCCTGGATCTCAGGCACGGAGCAGTCATTCGCCGATCGGACACCGAGGAGGATGGTAAGGGCCCTCCCGGTGTCCGGTCAGCTGTTCGGGTCCCGAACAGCCCGACTGAGCAGCCGGGTCACTTTCACTTTCACTTTAGAAGCGGCAGTCCGCTTTGACCGCGATCGGCGATGTGTGGTATTAGCCGCGGGTCCCGGCCGTTGATGAGCGCCGGGACAGACGCGATATGATGCGGGATCGCGGCGCGATCCCGCTTCATATCACGGGAGCCGGCGCAGGACGTAAATATATTTCCCAGCTAGTGCAATTTCCCAGCAGGAATGACATCACTGAAGCCTGCTGAGGACCGCTTCTGCCCTCACATGGTTGCAGTGCTGTGATGTGAATCGAAGACTTCAGGTTCTGTGCATGTTTCAGCCAGTGTTGCTATCAGTGTGGCTCTCCTGCAGCTTTCAGTCTGTGCAGCTTTCTGTGAGAATATGTGGAGCTTTCACTTTCTGTACAGCTGTCAATCAAGCTCAGTGCAATGAAGCACTTCCTGAGTTTGGACTCCTGCCAGGCCGGGAGGAGACCAAACTCACTATTAATTGTGGCAGGGACCAGAACAGAGCCACCTAGTGGCCGTTTTTTATATTACATTTTAAACATATTTACCGTATATACTCGAGTATAAGCCGAGTTTTTCAGCACGATTTTTCGTGCTGAAAACACCCCCCCTCGGCTTATACTCGAGTGAACTCTCCACCCGCAGTGGTCTTCAACCTGCGGACCTCCAGAGGTTTCAAAACTACAACTCCCAGCAAGCCCGGGCAGCCATCGGCTGTCCGGGCTTGCTGGGAGTTGTAGTTTTGAAACCTCCGGAGGTCCGCAGGTTGAAGACCACTGCGGCCTTCGACATCATCCAGCCCCCTCTCACCCCCTTTAGTTCTGTACAGTATTCGCCTCCGCTCGGCGCTGGTCCGGTGCTGCAGGACTGTCCGGAGAGGAGGTCGTCCGGTGGGATAGTGGTTCCGGGCTGCTATCTTCACCGGGGAGGCCTCTTCTAAGCGCTTCGGGCCCGGCCCCAGAATAGTCACGTTGCCTTGACAACGACGCAGAGGTACGTTCATTGCCAACGTACTTCTGCGTCATCGTCAAGGCAACGCCTCTATTCTGGGCCCGAAGTGCGGAGAAGAGGCGCCCCCAGTGAAGATAGCAGCCCGGAACCACTATCCCACCGGACGACCTACTCACCGGACAGCCCTGCAGCACCGGACCAGCGCCGAGCGGAGGCGAGTACTGTACAGAACTAAAGGGGGTGAGAGGGGGCTGGATGATGTCGAAAGCCGCAGTGGTCTTCAACCTGCGGACCTCCGGAGGTTTCAAAATTACAACTCCCAGCAAGCCCGGACAGCCGATGGCTGCCCGGGCTTGCTGGGAGTTGTAGTTTTGAAACCTCTGGAGGTCCGCAGGTTGAAGACCACTGAGGGCGGATGATGACAAGAGGATGATGAAGGGGGGGTGTGGAATGATGAAGGGGGGTGGGGATGATGACAAGGGGATGATGAAGGGGGGGTGGGATGATTACAAGGAGATGATGAAGGGGGGTGGGGATGAAGACAAGGGGATGATGAAGAGGGGGGGTGGGATGATGACAAGGGAATGATGACAGGTGATGATGATGAGGGTCTGGATGATGATGAGGATGTTAATGACGGGTCAGGATGATGACAGGGGGGGGATGATGTATTTCCCACCCTAGGCTTATACTCGAGTCAATAACTTTTCCTGGGATTTTGGGTTTAAATTAGGGGTCTCGGCTTATACTCGAGTATATACGGTATGTTGTTAATTTTAAAAGCAAGTGAATGGGAAAGTGTCTGCTAATTACACAAGGAACACTATATTAAAGTTTTATTTGGTGACCGGTACTCTTTAAGGCTAAGTTTCCACTTGTTTTTTTTTTTTCTGGCAGTTTTTGGAATACAGCCACTGCAGTTTTTGAGCCAAAGCCAGAAATGTATTATAAAGGAATAGGACATATAAAGGAAGAACTTACAATTCTCCTCCCTTATGGATCCACTTTTGTCTTTGGCTTAAAAACTGCAGTGGCAGATATCCAAAAACTGCCAGAAAAAAACCAAGTGGAAACAGCCTAAAGGCAAAAATAAAAAAAAGGGAGCCAAATGGCAGTTTTCAGACAGTGCACAAGGGCAGTGTGAAAGTAGCCTTAACGGGAGTTAAGTTGTCACAATTTAGCCCAACTTAGGTTTCTTAGAGAAAGCAACTATGGCTAGTGTGTGATGATCTACCCCTAAAAACTACCACTAAAACTGAACTTTAGAATGACTTTAGCTTGTGTTGTGGTCTCCAATATAATAAATGGGTTAGTGTGAGGAGCTCCTAGTAGTGATAAATTTCAGGAAATGTTACATTATTTCCAGTACAAGGAGAAACGTTCTGATTCCTCTACGGCTGGGTTGACACCACGTTTTTCAAATACGGTAACCGTATACGGTTTTCCGCAAAAAAATGTATACGACCGTATCCGAAACCGTATGCATAGAGAATGCATTGTAAACCGTATTCCCAATATTGTGTACGGTTGCATCCGTTTTGCCTCGGATACGGTTTTGCCGTTTTTTCAACCGTAGGCAAAAACGCTGTCGACCACGTTTTTGCCTCCGGTTGGAAAACCGTATGCGAAACGTATGTGGTTCTTTTAACATTGTTGTCTATGAGAACCGTACACGGAATTTCAGAATACGGTTGCAGACGGTTTTTCTAATCCGTTTTTGGAGTTGACACATGCGCAGATTGGAATTTCAATAGAACAATAGTAACTTTATTAAATTGCTGGAAAACTAATTCCAACAAAATAGCAAAACCGTTGGCAAAAACTGATGCAAACGGATAGAACCGTACGGGGAAAACCGTATACGTTTTAATTTGGAGTCATACGGTTGTATACGGTTGCATACGGTTTTTGCCATATGTTTTTTAACGGAAAACCGTATACGGTAACCGTATTTGAAAAACGTGGTGTAAACCCAGCCTACTGCAGTGCTTTCCAGCCAGGGCATCAGCTGTTTCAAAGCTACAACTCTCAGCATGCCTGGACAGCCAAAGACTGAAATAAAAGCAAATAGACTGTGTCCTTTAGGGGTTAAATGGCTTTGCTAGTACATTAAAATCTTCCTTAGCAGACACCTCCCAACAGCGGACAGATTTCTATTCCCTGGCAGAGTCCCATAAGACAATGTATTTGCACCCTCCGAATAGGGTCATTCCCAATAGTGGATGTGGACACACCCAATAGGGGACAGAACACACCCCCCCTCCTCCTGATTCCCCTGTGCCAAATCATTCCCCCCTTTATTACCTTCTGTGCCACATCACTTCCCCTTGACCCCCCCCTGAGCCATTTCATTCCCCCTTTATTACCCTCTGTGCAAATTCCTCACCCCTCTTTTCCACCCCCTGTGCCATTTCATTCCCTCTTTATCCCCCTGCCCAATCATCACCCCCTCACCCCTTGTGCCACATAACTTTTCCCCTTCCTTCTTCCCCGTTGTTCTTCTTACCTGACCAGCAGGTGCTATCAGCGGGTTTGACGCTCTCCTGACGTCCTCTGCGCTGCACTTACTGAGAGCAGCAGCGGTGGCTACGGGTATTGCCTA
Source organism: Hyla sarda (assembly GCF_029499605.1). Taxonomy (NCBI): domain Eukaryota; kingdom Metazoa; phylum Chordata; class Amphibia; order Anura; family Hylidae; genus Hyla; species Hyla sarda. The sequence goes on from NC_079196.1 coordinate 71,387,981, forward strand.
GTGACATCAGGAGTGTCACTCATCAGTCCCCGCAGCCACCGCTGCTCACAGCCTCTCAGTAAGTGCAGCGCAGAGGATGTCAGGAAAATGTCAAACTGCTGAGAGCCCCTGCACCAGATGGGCAGGTAAGAATAATAACAGGGGAAGGAGGGAATGGGAATGGTGATGTGGCACAAGGGGGGGGGGGATTTGGCACAGGGCACAAGGGGGAGGTGATGAATGTGGTAAAGAGGGGGTGAAGAATGTGCAGAGAGGGTAATAAAGGGGTAATGAAATAGCATGGGGGGGGTCAAGGGGAAATGATGTGGCACAGGGGGTAAGGGGGGCATAAAGTGGCACATGGTATAAAGAGAGTGAAATGGCACAGGGGGTTCAAGCGGGGGGGGGGGGGGATGAAGTGGCATTAGAGGGATCAAGAGGGGAGTTTAAAAGGTACTAGGAGATTCTACTGTAATACTGCTTCTTGTTATGTTTTATAGGTAATTACACTCTGGAGTGAGTACAGTACAGTATTTGGTCATATTTTTGAGCCTTTTTTTCCCCAATAGGGGACATCTCTCAATAGTGGACAGTTCTTTTTCCCTGTGAGTGTCCGCTATTGGGAGATTCTACTGTTATGTGGGCTGTGCACCGTTTCACATCAAATCCTATTTGTGCCTCATTAAAGGGGTACTCCGTGGAAAACTTTTTTTTTTTAATCAACTGGTGCCAGAAAGGTAAACAGATTTGTAAATCACTTCTATTAAAAAAATCTTAATCCTTCCAGTACTTATTAACTGCTGAATACTACAGAGGAAATTATTTTCATTTTGGAACACAGAGCTCTCTGTTGGCATCACAAGCACAGTGCTCTCTGCTGACATCTCTGTCCATTTTAGGAACTGTCCAGAGCAGCATATGTTTGCTATGAGGATTTTCTACTGCTCTGAACAGTTCTTATGATGGACAGAGATGTCAGCAGAGAGCACTGTGCTTGTGATTCAGCAGAGAGCACTGTGTTCCAAAAAAAATAAATTCCTCTGTAGTATTCAGCAGCTAATAAATACTGGAAGAATTAAGATTTTTTAATAGAAGTAATTTACAAATCTGTTTAACTTTCTGGCACCAGTTGATTAAAAAAAAAAAGTTTTCCAACGGAGTACCCCTTTAATGAAGACTGAAGAGGTAAATCACATAGGGGGAGATTTATCAAAACCTGTACAAAGGAAAGGTTGCCCATTTGCCCATAAGCAATCAGTCAGATCACTTTTTATTTTGCAGAGGCCTGGTTTAAAATGAAAGAGGGATCTGATTGGTTGCCATGGGCAACTTCTTCTCTGGACAGGTTTCGATAAATCTCCCCCATATTGTACATTTAGTATCTATACTGACTGACCCCAGTGCTCATACAGGCTGCAGGGGACATAACATCTAAGGGACATGACCGGCATGGTAGCTTTTCCCCAACCCCAAAAGCAAACATGAAAGCTTTCACTTTCCAAGAAGGAAATAAACCCAATACAGTGATCCCTCAACTTACAATGGCCTCAACATACAATAGTTTCAACATACAATGGTCTTTTCTGGACCATTGTAACTTGAAACCAGACTCAACATACAATGTACAGACAGTCCAGTTCTGCGAAACGTGTCAATGGCCGGAAGAACCAATCAATCAGAATGGGCATTTACTGGTAAAACCCATGTATTACTGAAGTGCATACATTTACTGGTGTCTGGTAGCGCCCCCTACAGTACAGGGAGGTATTACATGTTCTGTACTACTCTTTACCTGTATTACTGAAGTGTATGCACTGACTAGCTGTCTGGTAGCGCCCCCTACAGTAGAGGGAGGTACTACTTGTTCTGTACTCTTTACCTGTGCCAGGGTTAGCTGCTCCTTTGGACACCAGGTGAGGGCGGCTCCATGTTACTTTTTTAGGACGTTGCGTGTACTGTACAGGACCCTGAAGAAGATCCTCTCCTCTACATAGACCAGCATTTCCCAACCAGGGTGCCTCTAGCTGTTGCACAACTACAACTCCCAGCATGCCCGGACAGCCTTTGGCTGTCCGGGCATGCTGGGAGTTATAGTTTTGCAACAGCTGGTGGCACCCTGTTGGGAAACACTGACAGACAGTGATAAGCAGCTCTTTCTTACTTTTATATGTAAGGATTTGCTTTATCTATATTAGTCATCTACTTATTTTTCTTTAATCCTCACCTTTTCCTATTTTTGGATGACATTTTGGTGGCTTCAGAACCAATTACCAGGTTTCCATAGAGTTCTGGTCTCAACATACAATGGTCGTCCTGGAACCAATTAATATTGTAACTTGAGGGACCACTGTATAACAGTATTCCCCAAGCTATTGCTCCCGAGCTGCTGCAAAACTACAAGTCTCAGCATGCCCTGACAGCCAGAGCAGATTATATCTCAGTGATCCCCAAGTCTATGGCTGTCTGGATATGCTGGGAGTTGTTTTGAAAAATCTGAAGGATCACAGCTTGGGGATCAACGAGATACAATTATGATAACCGGAAAAGATGCTAAAAGAGCTATCTAGTGATCAGCTGTCATATACTGAATGTGTTCATACAGTCCCTGCTTGTAGCAAATCACAGCTGTATATCAGTCGTGACATAATGAAGTGCAGCGACTACACGTCCTCTATACATCTACATTACATATAACCCGTGTACACAGAACAGATGGACGGCACGGCCGCACACCGATCAGCATGCTTTACCTGCCAGCAACGCGGCCAAGCGGACAGATAAATTGCTCCAAGAACCAGATCTGCTACCTGGGAGCCGCCATCTTTGTTGTCTATACTGTCAATCTGAGAGCGCTGCTGGGAAATGTAGTCTTAGTGTACGAAGATGCTGCCATCAAACACGGCCTAATGAACTACAATCCCCGGCATGCCGTGCGCTGCCCGGTTTCAGGAAATAGGACAGTATCAGTGGCGTAGCATCAGGGGTCGCGGCCCCTACACTACAATTAGATAACTGTTGCCTTCGCTGTCCTCTCTGTATGAGTGGAGCGCTGCTACAGGCAAGCACATTGCAGGGATTACATCGGGCTGTGTGTGAGGACCTTCCGTATCATTACCATGTGATCAGTCACATGGGTGGGAGGAGCTTGACGGCTGTGTTGTGCAGTCCTGAAGTTACTGTATTGGAAAATGTGCTAACAAGGTATAGTACACACACACTCCTATATATTTATATATATATATATATATATATATATATATATATATATATATACACACACACATATACTGCAGGTCACACATATCACTATATACAATAAACACACATACTGCAGGTCACACACATCTCTATATACATCACACACATACACTTCACACATCACTATATACAACAAACACTGCAGGTCACACACATCACTATATACAACACACACAAACACTGCAGGTCACACACATCACTATATACATCACACACATACTGCAGGTCACACGCATCACTATATACATCACACACATACACTTCACACATCACTATATACAACAAACCCTGCAGGTCACACACCTCACTATATACAACACACACAAACACTGCAGGTCACACATCACTATATACATCACACACATATACTGCAGGTCACACACATCACTATATACATCACACACATACACTTCACACATCACTATATACAACACACACATATACTGCAGGTCACACACCTCACTATATACAACACACACATACACTTCACACATCACTATATACAACACACACATATACTGCAGGTCACACACATCACTATATACATCACACACATACACTTCACACATCACTATATACAACACACACATATACTGCAGGTCACACACATCACTATATACAACACACACATACACTTCACACATCACTATATACAACACACACATATACTGCAGGTCACACACATCACTATATACAACACACACATACACTTCACACATCACTATATACAACACACACATATACTGCAGGTCACACACCTCACTATATACAACACACACATACACTTCACACATCACTATATACAACACACACATATACTGCAGGTCACACACCTCACTATATACAACACACACATACACTTCACACATCACTATATACAACAAACACTGCAGGTCACACACATCACTATATACAACAAACACTGCAGGTCACACACCTCACTATATACAACACACACAAACACTACAGGTCACACACATCACTATATACATCACACACATACACTTCACACATCACTATATACAACAAACACTGCAGGTCACACACCTCACTATATACAACACACACAAACACTACAGGTCACACACATCACTATATACATCACACACATACACTTGACACATCACTATATACAACACACACATATACTGCAGGTCACACACCTCACTATATACAACACACACATACACTTCACACATCACTATATACAACAAACACTGCAGGTCACACACCTCACTATATACAACACACACAAACACTGCAGGTCACACATCACTATATACATCACACACATATACTGCAGGTCACACACATCACTATATACAACACACACATACATTTCACACATCACTATATACAACACACACAAACACTGCAGGTCACACACATCACTATATACTTTACACACATATACTGCAGGTCACACACATCACTATATACATCACACACCCATATACTGCAGGTCACACACATCACTATATACATCACACCCCCATATACTGCAGGTCACACACATCACTATATACATCACACACCCATATGCTGCAGGTCACACACATCACTATATACAACAAACTCATACTGCAGATCATACACATCACTATATAATACATCACACACACATACACTGCAGGTCACACACATCACTGTATACTTCACACACAGGCACACTGCAGGTCACACATATACATCACACACACACAGAGTACAGACCAAAAGTTTGGACGCACCTTCTCATTCAAAGAGTTTTCTTTGTTTTCACACTATGAAAATTGTAGATTCACACTGAAGGAATCAAAACTATGAATTAACACATGAGGAATTATATAAATAACAAAAAAGTGTGAAACAACTGAAAATATGTCATATTCTAGGTTCTAGCCACCTTTTGCTTTGATTACTGCTTTGCACACTCTTGGCATTACCTTGATGAGATTCAAGAGGAAGTCTGAAATGGTTTTCCAACAGTCTTGAAGGAGTTCCCAGAGATGCTTAGCACTTGTTGGCCCTTTTTGCCTTCATTGGGCTCAGGTCTGGTGACTGTGGAGGCCAGGTCATCTGGCGCAGCACCCCATCACTCTCCTTCTTGGTCAAATAGCCCTTACACAGCCTGGAGGTGTGTTTGGGGTCATTGTCCTGTTGAAAAATAAATGATGGTCCAACTAAACGCAAACCGGATGCAATATCATGCCGCTGCAAGATGCTGTGGTAGCCATGCTGGTTCAATATGCCTTCAATTTTGAATAAATCCCCAACAGTGTCACCAGCAAAGCACCCCCACACCATCACACCTCCTCCATGCTTCACGGTGGGAACCAGGCATGTAGAGTCCATCCGTTCACCTTTTCTGCGTCGCACAAATACATGGTGGTTGGAACCAAAGATCTCAAATTTGGACTCATAAGACCAAAGCAAAGCTTTCCACTGGTCTAATGTCCATTCCTTGTGTTCTTTAGCCCAAACAAGTCTCTTCTGCTTGTTGCCTGTCCTTAGCAGTGGTTTCCTAGCAGATATTCTACCATGAAGGCCTGATTCACACAGTCTCCTCTTAACAGTTGTTCTAGAGATGTGTCTTCTGCTAGAACTCTATATGACATTGACCTTGTCTCTAATCTGAGCTGCTGTTAACCTGCGATTTCTGAGGCTGGTGACTCGAATGAACTTATCCTCCGCAGCAGAGGAGTGTACATGGGTGTAGAGGAGTGTACATGGGTGGCAGAGAGGTGTAGAGGGTTATATATGGGTGACAGAGGGGTGTAGAGGAGTGCACATGGGTGACAGAGGGGTGTACATGGGTGACGGGTGTAGAGGAGTATATATGGGTGACAGAGGGGTGTAGAGGAGTGTACATGGGTGACGGGTGTAGAGGAGTGTACATGGGTGACAGGGGTGTAGAGGAGTGTACATGGGTGACGGGTGTAGAGGAGTGTACATGGGTGGCAGAGGGGTGGAGAGGAGTGTACATGGGTGGCAGAGGAGTGTACATGGGTGGCAGAGGGGTGGAGAGGAGTGTACATGGATGAAAGGGATGTAGAGGAGTGTACATGGGAGGCATAGGGGTGTAGAGGAGTATACATGGGTGACAGAGGGGTGTAGAGGAGTGTACATGGGTGACAGAGGGGTGTAGAGGAGTGTACATGGGTGACAGAGGGGTGTAGAGGAGTGTACATGGGTGACGGGTGTACATGGGTGACAGAAGGGTGTAGAGGAGTGTACATGGGTGACGGGTGTAGAGGAGTGTACATGGGTAACAGAGGGGTGTAGGGGAGTGTACATGGGTGGCATAGGGGTGGAGAGGAGTGTACAGGGGTGTAGGGGAGTGTACATGGGTGGCAGAGGGGTGGAGAGGAGTGTACATGGGTGGCAGAGGGATGGAGAGGAGTGTACATGGGTGGCAGAGGGGTGGAGAGGAGTGTACATGGGTGGCAGAGGGGTGTAGAGGAGTGTACATGGGTGGCAGAGGGGTGTAGAGGAGTGTACATGGGTGACAGAGGGGTGTAGAGGAGTGTACATGGGTGACAGAGGGATGTAGAGGAGTGTACATGGGTGACAGAGGGGTGTATAGAGGGATGGCCAAGGTGGACATGGATGACAGGAGGGTGGACAGGAGGGGCAGAGGGGTGAATAGGGTGGAGGGACATGGGTGACAGATGTAGACTGGGGGTTGGTCAGATGGGTGGATGGGGGGGTGAACATGTGTTACAGAGGAATGGACAGGGGTGGACATGGATGACAGGATAGTGGACACGGGAGTGAACAGGGATAACGGGGGTGGACAAGGATGACAAGGGGGATCAAAGAGGGGTGATAAAGGAACAGAGAGGTGAATAGGGGGTGGACATGGGTAACGGGGTAGACTGGGGGGGTAGACGTGTTACAGGAGGTAGACTGGGGGGTGGACAGGGAGGGATGGACATAGGTGACAGGGATGGACAGGGGGTGGACATGGATGACAGGGGTGAGGGGGGTTGGACAGGGTTAAGAAGGGGTAACAGAGGGTAGGAAAGGGTACAGTACCTTAAGCCATTTTTCTTCACTACACTGGCATGGTAATCAGGCGCAGCTTCGGCCTTCCTCCCCTCTCCGGCAGGGCACTGACGCAGGGCTCCGACAGGGCACTCACTCACTGGGCCGCTGGGGGGGAGGGGGACGCTGGGGCACGGGTCACTACACCGGCACGGTAATCCGGCAGAGCACCGCCAGTGCACTCACTCACTGGGCCGCAGGGTGAGAGGGATGCAGGGGGATGCGATATGTGTGCACGCACAGCAAAGGGCACACATACTTCCCTTCCCCCCTGCGGCGCAGTAAGTTACAGACGCGCAGGCCAGGCCGGTGAATAAAAAAATAAAAAATATTTGCCAGCAAAATCCCGCGGCAACCCAGTTGGGAATCACTGCTTTAGATAGAGTCTGTATACGATATCCGAACCAAAGTAGCTTTTGTTGTATTGTAACAAGTTACTTCCTACTCACATGTATTGTTCTACTATAGTCAATTAACTAATAAGCTTGTAATGCTTTCTTACTAATGATATCTAATTGATATTCATTTATATATATCATTGTGTTTGTGAGGCTTCTTTCACACTACAAAATTCTCCGTTTTAAACATCCGTACGAAGTTCCGTCTGAAAATCAGCTGAAAACGTCAGTTACAAAATCCTATACTGTCGTTAGAAAATCCCTTCATAGTCTATGGGATTTTTCTAATAGCCTTTTTAACCCGTTATAGCCCGTTATTAATAACGGCCGTTATTTTGTGACGGAAGATAGTAACGGGAGAAATAGTTCACGAACCTGCATATCTTTATAATACCTGTCAGGGCCGCAGGCTGGGCCGTCCTCCTGCCCTGTACAGTAACACGGGCCGGACTGGCCTATTTGTCAACCAGGAAATATCCCATTTCAGCCGCTTACCCTGTGGGCCAGGCTGGATAAGAGCAAGCACCGCTACGCGCGTAATGACGCTCGGTCACGTCACGCTCCCAGAACTCAAGGGCCTACGTTCTGACGCCGGCCCTAGGTATTCTGAGAGTGTGACGTGACCGAGCGTCATTACGCGCGTAGCTGTGCCTGCTCTTATCTAGGGGAAGGTGCTGCCCTGAATCCCCGGCAACTAAAAAGGTACCAGCCGGGGGTGGGGGTTGTCTAATCTGGGGGTACTACCTACCTACTGGGGGGGGTCTAATCTGGGGGTACTACCTACCTACTGGGGGGGGGTCTAATCTGGGGGTACTACCTGTGTACTGGGGGGTCTAATCTGGGTGTACTACCTGTGTACTGGGGGGGTCTAATCTGGGGGTACTACCTACCTACTGGGGGGGGGTCTAATCTGGGGGTACTACCTGTGTACTGGGGGGTCTAATCTGGGGGTACTACCTGTGTACTGGGGGGGGGGTCTAATATGGGTGTACTACCTGTCTACTGGGGGGTATAATCTGGTGGTACTACCTGTCTACTGGGGGGGGGTCTAATCTGGGGGTACTACCTGTCTACTGGGGGGGTCTAATCTTGGGGTACTACCTACCTACTGGGGGGGGGCTAATCTGGGGGTACTAACTGCCTACTGTAGGGGGGGGGGGTTAATCTGGGGGTGCTACCTGCCTACTGGGGGGTCTAATCTGGGGGTTCTACTTGCTTACTTGGGGGGGGGTTCTAATCTGGGGGTACTACCTGTCCACTTGGGGGGGTCTAATCTGGGGGTACTACCTGTCTACTGGGGGGGGACTAATCTGGGGGTACTACCTGCCTACTGGGGGGGGGACTAATCTGGGGGTACTACCTGTCTTCTGGAGGGGGGTCTAGTCTGGGATTACTACCTGTCTACTGGGGGTACTACCTGCCTACTGGGGGGTCCTAATCTGGGGGTACTACCTGTCTACTGGGGGGTCTAATATCGGGCTACAACCTGCCTACAGAGTGGGGGCTAATCTGGGGGTACTACCTTCCTACTGCGGGGGATAATCTGGGGGTACTACCTGTCTACTGAGGGGTCTAATCTGGGGATACTACCTGTCTACTGGGGGGGGGGGTCTAATCTGGGGATACTACCTGCCCACTGGGGGGGGTGAGGATAATCTGGGGGTACCACTTGTCTACTGGGGGGTCTAATTTGGGGTTACTACCGGATTACTGGGGGGGTCTAATCTGGGGGTACTGCCTGCCTACTGGGGGGGGGATAATCTGGGGATACTACCTTTCTACTGGGGAGGGGGTCTAATTTGGGGGTACTACCTTTCTACTGGAGGGGGGGGATAATCTGGGGGTACTACCTGTCTACTGGGGGGGTCTAATCTGAGGGTACTACCTGTCTACTGGGGGAGGGGTCTAATTTGGGGGTACTACCTGTCTACGGGGGGGTGTAATTTGGGGGTACTACCTGTCTAATGGGGGGGGGTCTAATTTGTGGGTACTACCTGCCTAATGATACTTTTTCATAATTAATATTTTTATGACCATATTTCATAATTTTTAACCCCTTAAGGACCGAGGTGGTTTTGGCCTTAAGGACCAGAGCATTTTTTGCAGATCTGACCACTGTCACTTTAACCCCTTAAGGACGCAGGACGTAAATGTACGTCCTGGTGAGGTGGTACTTAACGCACCAGGACGTACATTTACGTCCTAAGCATAACCGCGGGCATCGGAGCGATGCCCGTGTCATGCGCGGCTGATCCCGGCTGCTGATCGCAGCCAGGGACCCGCCGGCAATGGCCGACGCCCGCGATCTCGCGGGCGTCCGCCATTAACCCCTCAGGTGCCGGGATCAATACAGATCCCGGCATCTGCGGCAGTGCGCGATTTGAATGAATGATCGGATCGCCCGCAGCGCTGCTGCGGGGATCCGATCATTCATAACGCCGCACGGAGGTCCCCTCTCCTTCCTCCGTGCGGCTCCCGGCGTCTCCTGCTCTGGTCTGTAATCGAGCAGACCAGAGCAGGAGATGACCGATAATACTGATCTGTTCTATGTCCTATACATAGAACAGATCAGTATTACCAATCATGGTATTGCTATGAATAGTCCCCTATGGGGACTATTCAAGTGTAACAAAAAATGTAAAAAAATGTAAAAGTAAAAGTAAAAAAAAAGTGAAAAATCCCCTCCCCCAATAAAAAAGTAAAACGTCCGTTTTTTCCTATTTTACCCCCAAAAAGCGTAAAAAACATTTTTTATAGACATATTTTGTATCGCCGCGTGCGTAAATGTCCGAACTATTAAAATAAAATGTTAATGATCCATTACGGTGAACGGCGTGAATGAAAAAAAATAAAAAAAAGTCCAAAATTCCTACTTTTTTAATACATTTTATTAAAAAAAAAATTATAAAAAATGTATTAAAAGTTTTTTATATGCAAATGTGGTATCAAAAAAAAGTACAGATCATGGCGCAAAAAATGAGCCCCCATACCGCCACTTATACGGAAAAATAAAAAGTTAGAGGTCATCAAAATAAAGGGATTATAAACGTACTAATTTGGTTAAAAAGTTTGTGATTTTTTTTAAGCGCAACAATAATATAAAAGTATGTAATAATGGGTATCATTTTAATCAAATTGACCCTCAGAATAAAGAACACATGTCATTTTTACCATAAATTGTACGGCGTGAAAACAAAACCTTCCAAAATTAGCAAAATTGCGTTTTTCGTTTTAATTTCCCCACAAAAATAGTGTTTTTTGGTTGCGCCATACATTTTATGATATCATGAGTGATGTCATTACAAAGGACAACTGGTCGCGCAAAAAACAAGCCCTCATACTAGTCTGTGGATGAAAATATAAAAGAGTTATGATTTTTAGAAGGCGAGGAGGAAAAAATGAAAACGTAAAAATTAAATTGTCTGAGTCCTTAAGGCCAAAATGGGCTGAGTCCTTAAGGGGTTAACCCCTTAAGGACTCAGCATTTTTCTGTTTTTGCATTTTCATTTTTTCCTCATCACCTTCTAAAAATCATAACACTTTCAATTTTGCACCTAAAGATATATATGATGGCTTATTTTTTGGGCCACCAATTCTACTATGCAGTGACATTAGTTATTTTACCAAAAAAATCCATGGCGAAACGGCGAAATCATTGTGCGACAAAATTGAAGAAAAAATTTCCTTTTGTAACTTTTGGGGGCTTCCGTTTCTACGCAGTGCATTTTTCGGTAAAAATAACACCTTATCTTTATTCTGTAGGTCCATACGGTTAAAATGATACCCTACTTATATAGGTTGGATATTGTATTACTTCGGAAAAAAATCATAGCTACCGTATTTATCGGCGTATGACACGCACTTTTTAGGCTAAAATTTTTAGCCTAAAGTCTATGTGCGTGTTATACGCCGATACACCCCCAGGAAAGGCAGGGGGAGAGAGGCCGTCGCTGCCCGCTTCTCTCCCCCTGACTATCGGTGCTGGCGCCCCATTGCCGGCGCCGATAGCCAGGGGGAGAGAAGTGCCGCGCTGTGCAGTGCATAGCAACGACGCAGGGGACGCACGCCGGAGGCCTGAAGCAGCGCGGACCCGACCCCGGCAACAGATAATTATGCCACCGGGGATGGGGGGAGGCAACGGGGCAGCGGCACCGGCAATGGGTGCCGCTGCCCCTTCTCTCCCCCGGGCTGTCGGCGCCGCTTCTCTCCCCCTGGCTATCAGCGCCCGCAATGGGGTGCCGGCACCGATAGTCAGGGGGACAGAACGGGCAGCGGCGCCGATAGCCAGGGGGAGAGAAGGGCCGGCAGCAGGGCTCTAGACCCCAGGAAAGGCAGGGGGAGAGAAGCCGGCAGCGACGGCCTCTCTCCCCCTGCCTTTCCTGGGGGGGTATCGGGGTATACACGGGCACACACGCACCCTCATTTTACCATGGATATTTGGGTAAAAAACTTTTTTTACCCAAATATCCTTGGTAAAATGAGGGTGCGTATTATTGGGGCGGTGCGTGGTATACCCCGATAAATACGGTACATCATGCAGGAAAATTTATATGTTAAAAATTCTCACCTTCTAACCCCTTCTAAACAATGGGATTTTGGAGAGTGAGTTTTTCTGAAATGATTTTTGGGGGGCATGTCACATTTAAGAAGCCCCTATGGTGCCAGAACAGCTGAAAAGCCCCCACATGTCATACTATTTTGGAAACTACACCCCTCAAGGTACATAATAAGGGCAGGGGTTTATGTAACAAGGGCAGGAGTTTACAGCAAGGAAACTTGCTGTAAACCCCCGCCCATGTGAATGTACATTCACATGGGGGGCGGGCAAAACTACTACTCCCAGCATGCCCTTTGGCTGTCCGATCATGCTGGGGCTTGTAGTTATGCAACAGCTGGAGGCACACTGGTTGCAAAACACTGAGAGTTTGTTACTTAACTCAGTGTTTCGCAACCCATGTGCCTCCAGCTGTTGCTAAACTACAACTCCCAGCATGCATGGTCTGTCAGTGCATGCTGAGAGTTATAGTTTTGCAACAGCTGGAGGCACACGGGTTGGGAAACACTGAGTTGGGAAACAGACAATGCTTCCCAACTAGTGTGCCTCCAGTTGTTGCAAAAAGTTGTTGCAAAACTACAACTCCAAGCATGCCCAGGCATGCTGGGAGTTGTAGTTCTGTAACATCTGGAAGAGCACAGATTGGAGACCAGTGCACAGTGGTCGCCAAACTGTGGCCCTCCAAATGTTGCAAAACTACAACTCCCAGCATGCCCAGACAGCCAAAGGCTGGGCATGCTGTGAGTTGTAGTTTTAAAACTCCTAGAAGCAACAGTGAAGATCACATTACAGCGATCTTCACTGCTGCATCTGATGCCACAGCTGCCTCCACCACTTGTGCCTGCCGCCGGTCCCAGGTATGTGCCGTGGGCCACCCCATCACCCCCCCCCCCCCCACAGCACTCATCATCCCCCGCTCTGCCCGACTTCTAGGGACGGGCAGACTGAGGGAAATGAACTTTAACCTTTAACCCCCCCCCCCCCCCCCAGTCAGCTGACACACTGTGATTGGTCCACAGAGACCAATCACAGCGATTGCTGACTAGGACCATCCACAGATGGTCCTGGGGGAGGCTTGCAGAAGTTGTCTCCTGCTGGTAACAGCGGGACTTCTGCCAGCTAACCCATGCGATGCCGCGCATCGCCGGGTTAACTGAATGCCTTTTATAAACGGCGGAATGCGCGAAGGACCTGCCCAATCGGCCGTTTATATAAGGCATTCTGTGGGAAGGGGTTAGTTGAGTTATTACCGTACGACAAAGTGCTCCACCAATCAGAGGCTGAGCAGTGCTATTGGCTGTCTTGGCATGCTGGGAGTTGTAGTTATGTGAAACCATATTCAACTGCGGCTCTTCATACATTTGGGGCACCTTACTCCGAGATATTTTTGTTTCTCACTGACATATAAAACACTGATTTATAATAAATTCCCTACTTTGTCTATTATAACAATAATTACAACTATTGGAATATTTGTCTAATAAAAATGTTTATTCATCTTTTCCAGTGTTCATACATACAGGTTGGTGGTGAATACCCATAGTATACTGGCGATGATGGTAATGACACCTTTAATCTCGGGGATATTGACAATTAGGATGGCAACGGTGACCCGTCCCAGGAACTGTCTGACCGAGTTAATATAGTCCATCGGTCCGGTGATGCTGGTCACTATCCCCCTTGGCATAACCCACGTCAGAAGCTGGAGTGTGATGGCGATCCAGGTGAGCCTGTCACTGAAGAAGCCGATCCAGCTGATGGCGGTGGGGTTACAGATCACGTAAAGAAGCTCTATAGTGCTGTTGGTGGTAATCCAGGTCACAAACTCATTGACTGGGTTCATCCAGGCAAGCAGGGAGCTGCTGGTGATGGTGGGGATCCAGAAGATCAAGTCAGTGGTGGTGTCTATCCAGGACAGCAGGTCACTGATGATAGTAGCAAACGAGATCAGATCGTCAACAGCATCTATGAACCGGTCCAGCAGGTTGTTATCGATGGGAATATAGCATAGCAGGCAGATGATCATGTCACCATAAGTGCTGATCCAGCCAAGATAGTTTTTGATGATGGCCGCCCCGCTCTGCAGGTTGTTGGTAATGGAATCCCAGCTGATCGCGTCGTTGCTGGCAGTGGTGTCATTACTCCCCAGGACAGGGGTGATCTTTCTGATCCTGGTCCTGGTCCAGATGGGACACTTCATGTCGCTGCTGGCAGAGGTTTGATTACTCACCAGGACAGGGGTGATCTTTCTGATCCTGGTCCTCGTCCAGATGGGACACTTCATGTCGCTGCTGGTAGTATTCAAGCTGGGCAGATCTCTGATGGTATTGTTCTGCCCTTGCAGGTGGCTGGAGGTGATATTCCGGCTCGGTTGGTTGCTGGTGATTTCAAACCAGAAACTCGGGCCGGTGGTGAAGAGGGAACCCAGGAGGATGGTAACTGTCCAGCACATGCTACAGGCCAAATTGACCTCATCCCTGCTGATGTGGTCCCCTCGAATCATGATAAAATAAAATAAAAAGCGCAAGGAAACAATATAGAAACACTAGTGCTCGCTAGATTGCAGTCCTCAGAATAAGGCCTCTGGGGCTCTGCACCTCTTTTTCCAGCTATCACCATTTGTGAAGTCACATGTGTGATGTCATACGGAATGTCACTGCTCTGAGGACAGGTGTAAACATGGACATTTACATCCATTTGTTTTATAGGGTGAAATAAGCTTTTTATTATTAAATAAAGGTATAGAAAACTCGGGGTATAGGGTGTTTTTTTTTGGGGGGGGGGGCGGTGACTTTATACGGAGGACTGGGTATTTGGGTGGGAACGAACGTCACTTTATAACATAGACAAACAAATATAATATAATATACAAATATAAATACAAATATTAATAACATTCTGACAAAAAGTCCAACGTTATCTACAGATTTGGGTAGTCTGGCAGGAGGATTCCTCATTTTTGAGAATAAGAGGAGGAGGAAAGTGATGGTGGGGGAAGAATACACAGCTCCCGAATTGATCAGAACACTACAGCTCTGCTTCATTGGGAGTAGTCACCAGCACCCCAACCCCCATGTTTCTTTTTTCCCCCTATATATTACAACTCATTCCTTCTGCATATATACCTACAAATGCCAAAAGCGTAACCCCGACACCATATAAAGTAAAAATCGATGTATGAAAATGTATATTTTTTTTATTAATAAAAGAACATGATTCTAAAAATGTACATAATAGACTAAATAAAATAAATATATATCAATATATGTTAAAACATTTGGCTGCAAATAATGGCTACAGGTTCGGAATTTATATAATAGTGACCCAATAGAAAAGGAATAACACACCTGTCCAAATAGTAAGCCGCTGGGTCGGAAGTGACGTTGGACACCGCGGTACTCGTGTGATGGAGCACGCAACGCGCATTCACATTATAGAGTGGGTTCGGCAACGAAAACATGGCCACAGTCACTCATACTGTGCATGCGTGCACAAAAAAATTCTAGGGGGAAAGACAGATCGCTGCTAATGGAGGGATATACAAAATAAGTTGAACATCGGACCCAGGGCTAAATAATACAAAGAATGAAAATATATAGTGGGAGAACTGACTGTGAAGGCAATAACATGGCTATAAATAATGCATATACATTTGAGATAATAGCAATAATGATTATTATAATAATCCGGGGGCATATGAAAGCATAAAAAAATGACAAGGATGTGATAACATGCATAATGGTAAAACAAATACAGTAAATAGCGCATGCAACATATACAAAAATGAGAAAAATATTTTTGTAAAAAAATATATTTGTAGAAGTGTATACCGTATTTTTCGCCCTATAGGACGCACCGGTATATAAGACGCACCCAATTTTAAAGGTGCAAAATTTGGAAAAAAAAAGATTCTGAACCCAACAGTGATCTTCAACCTGCGGACCTCCAGATGTTGCAAAACTACAACTCCCAGCATGCCCGGACAGCAGTTGGCTGTCCGGGCATGCTGGGAGTTGTAGTTTTCCAACAACTAGAGGTCCGCAGGTTGAAGACCACTGGTATAGGAGGTAATACTCACGTGTCCCTGCCGCTCCGAAACCGCTGCCCTGGATGTCGCTCCATTGCTGTCGCCGCGTCCCCGTGGTGTCCGCGACGCTCCGGACGTCTTCTTCCCCGGGATCCACGCTCTCCGTCATCACGTTGCTACGCACGCCGCTCCTATCGGATGACGGGACGGCGTGCGCGACGACATGATGTCGAAGGAGAGCGCCGGCCATGAAGGGGATCCCGGCATGGAGCAGACACCGAGGAGGCAGGTAAGGTCCCTCCCGGTGACCTGTAAGCTGTTCGGGACGCAGCAATTTCACCGCGCCGGTCCCGAACAGCCCGACTGAGCAGCCGGGTTAGTGTCACTTTCCCTTCAGACGCGGCGGTCATCTTTAATACAGAGCAACACCGCGATCGGTGATGTCCTGTATTATCCGCGGGTCCCGGCCGTTGATGGCCACCAGGACCTCCGCGATAGGTGTGTGTATTCGCCGTATAAGACGCACCAACTTCCCCCCCCCCCCCCCCCCCCAGTTTTGGAGAATAAAAAGTGCGGATTATTCGGCGAAAAATACGGTAAATGAATCTTGATTAGTGTGCAGGAATGATGTATACTAAATCCAAATGGATAGGAGCAGTGCCTGAAGAGTGCAGGAATATATAGAGCATGCAATACAATACATACATATACAAAAGATATAAAAAGTGAAGAGATATAGTGCATATAGTACAATGCATATATATATATATATATATATATATATATATATAGATAGATAAAGTGCAAGCTACAGGGTCTTTATTGCATCAAGAGAGACAATGCGACGTTTCGGCTAACAAGCCTTTTTCAAGCATAACAAACATGTACAAAAATCCAATTTAAATAGGCAACAAAGTAACATGATTGGTGGAAACACAAGTGCAGTGAATAAATTAATCAGGTGTGTGCCAACCTCCTGTATTTCATTGGTTGGAATCAGTGACATGTAAAACTGACAGTTGTCAAATAACAATACATACATTTATAAAGATCCTTCATTACTATCAAAACTTGTGACGGGAGAAATACAAGTGGGGGGGCTCCGTGACACCAGTATAATAATATCATTCGTTTACCTCTGTTCTGTAGTTGCGATCTGCTGGGGGCACACGCTTCTTCACCAATGTTTGTAAACATTGGTACTGCGGCTGCGCGGCCTCATCCAGCCCGATCGCCACTAACTGGCTTAAATAAAAAAATAAAAAGTTGGGAGTGCGCCTGCGCTCTCCATTAACCATCGCGGCATATATTGAGGGATTCGCTATGCATGCGGCTCCATCTCCTGCATGTAACAACGTCATCCAGGTGCCGGCCACAATCATAGCCGGAACCTAGAAGACGTAGCCGCGGATCCTCTTGCCGCAATGGTGTGAACAGTCTTCTAAAGAGATATTAATTTCTGTTGTAAAAATTCTTGTTTTCTGGTGTTCATCAACGGAGTCCCCTTTCTTGCACATATCCCGATGTGATTCAGTGAGGTACATATAGATGTGTATCTAAAAAGACAAATAAAACCATGATTAAAATCAATATTTCACGTCCGTAGCTTGCACTTTACCTGGACCTGGTGTTGGGTGCTGTTTCCTTGCGGAGGAAGTTCTATGTGGATCCAGTGTGGCACACTGGGGGTTACACTGCCCCACACCTGAGCAATCCTGTGCTGGAGTTCCCATAGTGATTACTATATATATATAGAGAGAGAGAGAGAGAGAGAGAGAGAGAGAGAGAGAGAGATAGAGATATATATAGAGATATAGATACATAGATATACACAAAACATGCATAATATAAAAGGATCCTGCATGTCAGAGGCCATATGCCCAGCAGAGGTGAGTGGATTAGGCATGTTAGGGTCTCATCCGACAAGAGGCCACCTCCGTGTGGTGGATGGGGACACGTTTTGATCAAAAAGTGCGCTAAGAGCCTCGATTTTTTTGACAAAGAGAGCTGCTGCTGCAACCTTATTTTTTGTATACTTTATATACGGTACATACTACTGAAATTATATTGTTCAGAAAATGGTGTAAATCTTTTTTATTGAGTAACGAAAACTGAGATTGGAAACCTTTTCAAAAATGTCTTTTATTTCTTTCCTATTAAAAATTATATTTAAAAAAAAAAAAACTCTACACAAAAAATGTAAATAAACTATATACTCATTATCGACCGCCAGTTTATAGAATCATTGGGGGAGATTTCTCATTAGGGTCTGTTGTAGACACAGATCTACCCCTTTACACAATTTACAAAAGTTGTGCACGTCATTTGATAAATTTTGCGCAAATATATAACCCCTCCCCCCCCGGCTCTACCGTGCACGCCTTCTCTACCTCCACGGCACTGCTCACATAGCTAGAAGTGCTGGAGCAGCAGTGTGCGCCGAACAAAACTCTGCACAATAGTAAAATTATAAATATTTATAAAGTACACAGAGGGTAGATTCTCAAAGAATTTTGCAGCACAAAAAAATCAATTTTGCGCCAAAATTTTGGCGCAAAAAGTATTGAACACATTTCAAAGAGCTTTGTGCCGCAGTTTACACCGTTCACGTCAGTTTTGTAAAAGTAGGCGTGTCCACGTATATTTTCTGCTTTACATGATATTTTCAAAAGGGTGAGAGTCCAGTTTACATCAAAAATTTCACACCGGAAATCACAGAAATTGTGTTGTAGTTTTACTGTTTTTGTTTTTTTTTTTCTTAGTTTTTTGGGGAAAAGGTGTTATTTAAGTAATTATACAAAAATAAAAAAAAATTGGGGTGCGAAAATGAATTTTCACATATTTTCAAAGCAGCACAAGAGACCTTTGAATATGTGAGGAGAACATGTGTTCGACATGTGTATGGAGCAGAGCTGAATGTGTGATTACGTATAAGCATGACCACGCACACACTCAACTCGACTACATACACCTGATCACTCACTCAGCTCTGCTGCATTTAAAAAATCACACACTCAGCTCTACTACATATACACAATCACACACTCAGCTCTGCTGCATTTACACAATCACACACTCAGCTCTGCTACATACACCTGATCACACACTCAGGTCTGCTGCATATACACAATCACACACTCAGCTCCTACTACATATACACACACTCACACTCAGCTCTACTGCATATACTCACACACACACACACTCAGCTCTACTACATATACACACACACACTCAGCTCTACTACATATACACAATCACACATATACATTGGGGGAAATTTATCATTGTTGTAGGTACATGTTTTTTGTAGATTGTTTTGGTTGGTCTAAATTTGGTGCAATTGCAAGGCACATGATACATTTTGTGCAAAGTTCTAAATCTCCACACAGAGTACACCTGAGCTGCACCTCACAGGAAAAGTGGACATAGGGATTTTGTTCTATTGCTTTGAGGCTTGGATTCCATTGAGGTTTTTTGTTCACCAGCAAAAATGCAAGAAAAACTGTCACAGCTTTTTCTTGCATTTTTTCAGTTTTTCTTGCGTTCTTTTCCTGCATTTTTGCTGGTGTGTGGTAACAATCATTTTTGGATCCTGTGGCAATTTTTTTTTTACTGCCTTCATGTACCACTCCATGGGTCAGATGCAGAGCGCCCAATCCGCAGAGTGTAAGGAGGTGAGGAGTGATATATAGCGTATACAGGGTGCAGAGCATTTCTACTTACCTACGCCAGCTGTATAGCATACTGGGGTGCATAGTGTACCCATGTATAACATTCAGGAGCCAAGCAAGGAAAGAGTTCACACACGCTGCTGCTGAGCAGCAGAACTACGGTTCTAGGTCCGGTCAGGAAACCGGAGAAATGAATGGAAAAAGAGTTCCTCAATGACGGCGCTGGTCCAGGATTAAATGAAATAGTTTTATTATATACAGTGCAACGCGTTTCGATCCCGAACAGGGATCTTCATCAGGCATAGTGTACATACTGGAAAATACTTGCTTTTATAAGACAACAATTGAAAAAAATAAAAAAGAGGGTCGATGACAACTTCCGGAGTGCCGTAGAAGCCGTGTGCAAAAAAACATACACATTAATAAAACTAAAATAGCATAAAACAGTTGAATAAATAAGTAAAATAATAGTAATGAAAGGCCTGATATATTGTCTAAATAAAAAACAATATAATACATTTAATTAAATAAAAAAGTGCTGAGTGCTATGATGCAAATCCACCAGTAGATGGCAGTGTGTAACAGCCGAAGTAGAGACATTTACCATGTTTATGTACATTATTAGGCTAGTACAGGGGAGAGCGAGCGGGGATATAACGATCGCTGCTAACGGCTTTAGAACAAGCGCATATCCCGGGATGTACTCAGGAAATAAGGTAAGGAAAATAGGTAAACTGTCAGTTGAAAGAGTTAAATGGCTGCGAGTGGCATTAAATGAAGCATATACCGTATTTATCGGGGTATACCACGCACCGGCCTATAACACGCACCCTCATTTTACCAAGGATATTTGGGTAAAAAAAAGTTTTTTACTCAAATATCCATGGTAAAATGAGGGTGCGTGTGCGCGCATGTATACCCCGATACACCCCCAGGAAAGGCAGGGGGAGAGAGGCCGTCGCTGCCGGCTTCTCTCCCCCTGCCTTTCCTGGGGTCTAGAGCCCTGCTGCCAGCCCTTCTCTCCCCCTGGCTATCGGCGCCGCTGCCCGTTCTGTCCCCCTGACTATCGGTGCCGGCGCCCCATTGCCGGCGCCGACAGCCAGGGGGAGAGAAGGGGCAGCGGCACCCATTGCCGGCGCCGCTGCCCCGTTGCCTCCCCCCATCCCCGGTTGCATAATTACCTGTTGCTGGGGTCGGGTCCGCGCTGCTTCAAGCCTCCGTTGTGCATCCCCTAGGTCGTTGCTATGCACGGAGCGGCGCACTGACGTCATGCGCCGTGCAGCGCATAGCAACGACACAGGGGACGCACACCGGAGGCCTGAAGCAGCGCGGACCCGACCCCGGCAACAGGTAAATATGCTACCGGGGATGGGGGAGGCAACGGGGGCAGCAGCGCCGGCAATGGGTGCCGCTGCCCCTTCTCTCCCCCTGGCTGTCGGCGCCGCTTCTCTCCCCTTGGCTATCGGTGCCGGCAATGGGGCGTCGGCACCGATAGTCAGGGGGACAGAACGGGCAGCGGCGCCGATAGACAGGGGGAGAGAAGGGCCGGCAGCAGGGCTCTAGACCCCAGGAAAGGCAGGGGGAGAGAAGCCGGCAGCGACGGCCTCTCTCCCCCTGCCTTTCCTGGGGGTCTATCGGCGTATAACACGCACATAGACTTTAGGCTAAAAAATTTTGCCTAAAAAGTGCGTGTTATACGCCGATAAATACGGTAAATATGAATATATTTGGATTAGTTGAAAGTGTATTTATTGTGTTTGTTTCCAAGGAATGAATGGGATAATTTTACAGTATCACTTCTGAGAGTTCATTAAGTCCATCCGGAACTAAAGTACCCATTCGATATATCCAATACATTTCTTTTCTTTTCTTTTCTACTGTTCAAAACGATTTGAGATATGTGTTGGAATTGCCTCTATGGGTGTGATGGTTATAGGATGCTGTACATCAGGATGAGATTGTGCGCAATGCCTGGAGACTCCATGTAATAAAAATGTATTACGGATATTATAACGATGTTTATTTAATCGATTATGGAGGGGCTGTGTGGTGCGTCCTACATATTGTAGCGAACAGATACATTGTATAACATACATAACATGGTCTGATTGGCATGTTAATCTAGTTTTAATGTTAAATGTATCTTCCGTTTTTTTAGAGGTCAGGAAACTGCATACGGGTCAAAAATGAGCCAAACGGAGTCACCGTTTGACTCCGGTCGGCTCATTAAAGTAAATGGAGTTCAGTGCTGGTCCGGCTGGGATACGGGAGAGCCCGGTTTGCCCCTCCCCCAGCCGTATCTGGCACTCGTAATGTAAAAACAAAGTGTAAATGCAGCCTAAGACAGATCAAATGTTCTCATAGCCGAGGGCTCAATATCTTAAAGGGGTTCTCCGGTGCTTAGACATCTTATCCCCTATCCAAAGGATAGGGGATAAGATGCCTGATCGCGGGAGTCCCGCCGCTGGGGACCCCCGAGATCTTGCACACAGCACCCCGTTTGTAATCAGTCCCCGGAGCGTGTTCGCTCCGGGTCTGATTACCGGCGACCACATGGCCGGCGGAGTGTGACGTCACGCCTCCGCCCCTGTGTGACGTCACGCTCCGCCCCTCAATGCAAGCCTACGGGAAGGGGCGTGACAGCTCCGGGGACTGATTACAAACGGGGTGCCGCGTTCAAGATCCCGGGGTCCCCAGCGGCGGAACTCCCGCGATCAGGCATCTTATCCTCTATCCTTTGGATAGGGGAAAAGATGTGTAAGCACCGGAGAACCCCTTTAATACTAGTTCTAGGCCCTCGTAGCAGGGGCAGACTATTATAATACAACCTCTTAATCTCTCTCAGATGATCCTACTTCAGGGTTAACACTCTGTAGTCCCTGTGCTGCTTCAGCAATTCTTATTTAGGTGCTTTTCATGTCACGGATGGAACTTGTCTGTCCCCCGGCTCCAGCTGTCTCTTCTGCTGCCCACTCTAAACCAGTGTTTCCAAACCAAGGGTGCCTCCAGCTGTCGCAAAACTGCAACTCCCAGCATGCCCGGACAGCCAACAGCTGTACGGGCATGCTGGGAGTTGCAGTTTTGCAATAGCTGGATGCCCTCTGGTTGGGAAACACTGGTATAGTATATGGTGCAACATTCCGGGAATCTGATTGGTTGGATCCATTCCAGGAGTCGGATTGGTTGGATAAATACCGGCCATTGAATTGCCAGTATTTTTTATATAAAAATAACCGGCAGGGTCGGCAAAATAAAGGCTGTGCCGGTAAAATACTGGCCTGGTGGCTGATGTCGCTCCATGTGGCTCTATGGTGGCTGATGTCGCTCCATGTGGCTCTATGGTGGCTGATGTCGCTCCATGTGGCTCTATGGTGGCTGATGTCGCTCCATGTGGCTCTATGGTGGCTGATGTCGCTCCATGTGGCTCTATGGTGGCTGATGTCACTCTATGTGGCTCTATGGTGGCTGATGTCGCTCCATGTGGCTCTATGGTGGCTGATGTCGCTCTCACATCTCTCCACCAGTGGTGTGACCTCACACAAGCCACGAATGCTGATGTCTCAACAAGTCACAGTTCACACCGGCAGTACACAGTCATCACTTTCCGCCTATTTTAAAATAAGCATATAGACCGGGGGTCTCAAACTGGTGGCCCTCCAGATGATTCAAAACGTCAACTCCCAGCATGCCTGGACATGCCCAGATAGCCATTTTCTGCAGCTAATGTCTGTCGGGAATGCTGGGAGTTGAAGTTTTGCAACATCTGGAGGGCCACCAGTTTGAGACATCTGATGTAGACCCAACAATGTAATGGTCATAGAATAAGTTCCTCATGCTATTGCCTGTTTACTACCAAATAGCCTCATGGTCAGACTTCCCGGCCAGGGCCGTTTGAAGGTATTTGGGGGCCCCAAGCAAAATGGACATGGAGGGCCCCCCCCCCCTTGATGTTCACGCACGTCACTCTCTAGGGCCGGCATCAGGACATAGTAACGCCAGCCTTTGAATTCTGGGAGCGCAACGTGAGTGAACGTCGATACGACACCCATTAGGTGCAGCAGAGTTCTCCCCACATTAGGTGCAGCAGAGTTCCCCCCACATTAGGTGCAGCAAAGTTCCCCCCACATTAGGTAGGCAGAGTTCCCCCCACATTAGGTGCAGCAGTGTTCCCTACCCATACCCCCTGTCCAGACCCCCCCCCCCCAGGGCCATATTTTTTGGTGGGGGTTTGACTGCTGAGACCCCCACTGATCACCTCGGTTGAAGTGGTTCTCCAGCTGTTGGAAAGCTAAAACTCCCATTATGTCTGAAGAGCCTCTGGCAATGGGAGTTGTAGTTTTGTAACAGTTGGAGAGACACAGATTGAACACAGTTTTACCCATCATCACTGCAGAACTAACAAGTGACCACAGCTCTGATGGGACAGTCAGGAGAATACACAATGATATCAGTGACCTGAGTGACATCTTCTGACTTGAGTGATATCTTCTCTGTTATCTTTTCTTCTCTATCTGGTCCAGAGACCAGGTTTTCCTCCAGCTCCATCTTCTCTGCAGAGTCTGACATCCAGACATCATTGGCTCCTCAATGTCAGCAGATCCTCATCCTCTGCATGAAGACAGTAATCATTATAACCTTGCCAGAAAGTGTACCCTAAATATAATCCTGCCACACACTGTAACCTGAGTATAATACTGCCATACACTGTACCCTGAATATATTCCTGCCACACACTGTAGCATGAATATAATACTGCCCCACACTGCACCCTGAATATAATACTGCTATACACTGTACCCGGAATATAATCCTGCCACACACTGTACCCTGAATATAATACTACCCCACACTGTACCCTGAATATAATACTGCCCCACACTGTACCATGAATATAATCCTGCTATACACTGTACCCTGAATATAATCCTGCCACACACTGTACCCTGAATATAATACTGCTATACACTGTACCCTGAATATAATACTGCTATACACTGTACCCTGAATATAATCCTGCCACACACTGTACCATGAATATAATCCTGCCACACACTGTACCCTGAATATAATACTACCCCACACTGTACCCTAAATATAATACTGCTATACACAGTACCCACTAAATATAATACTACCACACGCTGTACCCACTAAATATAATACTGCCATACACTGTACCCACTAAATATAATCCTGCTATTCACTGTACCCACTAAATATAATACTGCTATACACTGTACCCTAAATATAATACTTTTCTACACTGTACCCTAAATAAAATACTGCCCCACACTGTACCCTAAATAAAACACTGCCCCACATTGTACCCTAAATAAAATACTGCCCACACTGTACCCTGAATATAATACTGCCATACACTGTACCCTGAATAAAATACTGCTATACACTGTACTCGTTAAATATAATACTGCTATACACTGTACCCACTAAATATAATACTGCTATACACTGTACCCACTAAATATAATACTGCTATACACTGTACCCACTAAATATAATACTGCCCCACACTGTACCCTGAATATAATACTGCCACACACTGTATCCACTGAATACAATACTGCCACACATGCATACACATCATATATATATATATATATACATATATATACACACACCCCCTCTTATCCTCTGTGTCCTCATCACCCCCATAACCCCCCCGCCAAACCTCTCCTCATCATTACTATAACTCCCCCCCACCTCTCATCACCCCATAACACCCCCCCTGCACTTCTCATCACCCCCATAACACCCCCCTGCACCTCTCATCACCCCAATAACACCCCCCCTGCACCTCACATCACCCCCATAACACCCCCCCTTCACCTCACATCACCCCCATAACACCCCCCTGCACCTCTCATGACCCCCATAACACCCCCCCTGCACCTCTCATCACCCCCAATAACACCCCCCTGCACCTCTCATCACCCTCAATAACACCCCCATGCACCTCTCATCACCCCCATACCCCCCCCTGCATCTCTCATGACCCCCATACCCCCCCTGCATCTCTCATCACCCCCATACCCCCCCTGCATCTCTCATCACCCCCATAACACCCCCCTGCATCTCTCATCACCCCCATAACACCCCCCTGCATCTCTCATGATCCCCATAACCCCCCATGCATCTCTCATGACCCCCATAACCCCCCCATGCATCTCTCATGACCCCCATAACCCTTCCTGCATCTCTCATGACCCCCATACCCCCCCTGCATCTCCCATGACCCCCATACCCCCCCTGCATCTCTCATGACCCCCCCCCCCCCCCACCACACACACACCTCTCATCACCATTGCAGTCCCCTAACCACCATACAATCTCCCCCCCCCCCCGCACCAGTTTACTTACCCTGCCGGGGATCGTTGCATCGGCGTGAGTCTGCTGCTGCTCCTGGAGGTTCGCGTGGGGATGTAAGCAGGGACAGGTCAGGTGATTGGCGTAGACGTGCGTGCCTGCGCGGGGCACGTGACGTCTCTACTCCAATCAGCCCCTGACCTGTCCGGTGCCGGTTTGAATTTTTCCCCTCACGCTTTATACAAAAAGGTAATTTCATTTAAATGTGCGGGCCCCCCGAAGTGCCCCGTCGCTACAGGACGGGCAAGCACCGGCTCAGCTCGGGGCCCCCCAGCCAGCTCGGGGCCCCAAGCAATTGCTTGGTTTGCCGGTCCGGTAGCGATGGGCCTGTTCCCGGCCACCGTGTTTTGTTAAACAGCACGCATACCCCAGCAATAAACCACATATACGTTGTGCACAGTACTTTAAAGGGGTATTCTGGTGGAAAACTTTTTTTTTTTTTTAAGTCAACTGGTGCCAGAAAGTTTAAAAGATTTGTAAATTAATTCTATTGAAAAAAATCTTAATCCTTCCAGTACTTATTAGTGGCTGTATTCTCCAGAGGTTCTTTCCTTTTTGGATTTCTTTTCTGTCATGACCACAGTGCCCACTGCTGACACCTCTGTCCATGTCAGGAACTGTCCAGAGCAGGAGAAAATCCCCATAGCAAACATATGCTGCTCTGGACAGTTCCTAAAATGGACAGAGGTGTCAGCAGAGAGCACTGTGGTCATGAAAGAAAAGAAATCCTAAAAGAAAAGAATTTTCTCTGTAGTATATAGCCGCTAATAAGTACTGGAAGGATTAAGATTTTTTAATAGAAGTAATTTACACATCTATTTAACTTTCTGGCACCAGTTGATAAAAAAAAAAAAGTATCCCTTTAAATGTTTCGTATATAACAGTCTGCAATCTTTCCTGCAAAGACCCGAATGGTTAACACAAATGTAAGATTTCTTGGCATTGCAACAAATAAGCTTTTTGTATGGAGGGCACCTGTCAATTCAAGGGGTTCTTGCACATTTTGCTGACCCCCCCTCCTCACATTTCTTCCTCTCTAATATTCACTGTCTGCAGTGGTCTGTTGGTGATAGCTGGCCCTTGATTGTCCCTCACCCTGTCCTATCTGGTTACCAGTGCTCTCTCTGACGTGCCCACTGGCAGAAACCTTAACACTGACAGACAAACAGGCCTCCAGGTTCCACCACGTTGACTGCCCCATTGCTCAGTGCATTTTCCACCAACACAAACTGTACTCTTTTGGTTGGTAGTGTGGTACCCACGAGTGAAACCCGTGACCGCCACTATGCTGGGGTTAGCTACTTGGTTCTTGGGGGGGGGTTATGAACCCAGGGTCGGATGGTATTAACCCTTAATGTCGCGTGACGCCACTGTAGTCTTATTTAATTCCCTATAGATTCCCTTTTGGGAATCCAAAAATAACCCTTATTTCCCATATACTACTTAACTTGTTAAAATTCAATACTTTATTTGTTTCTACACACTATTTAAAAACAAATAGCACTGTTTCCTTTTTTTTGGTTTATTTTGGTAAGCTGATTTGCTTGCGCAGATGTCTCTGCTAATGGTGATATATTTATGTTAAAGCAACCCCGTGTGCCTGCAGGTCACACTCGCTAGATTGCAAGGAACAGCAGTGCTAGACTTGTTAAAAACTCCACTCTGCCCCCCTCAACATGTTTCGCTACGACGTAGCGTTATCAAGAGGTAGCGGGCAACTAAGCGTGGATTCCTCTACTGCTTTACTCCTCTACTCCTCTCTACCACTCTCACAGGAACCCCTTATAAGGGAAGGCTGAACTAAAGCCCATTAGCCAGGCAGCTGGGGATCATAGAGTTGTCTGTATCCCCTTTAGGATTTACAATAAAGTTTCATACAAGTAATAACATAATATAACACCTTACACAAAAGTTCAGTCTAGTCCTCAGTCCTCCACTCTCACATACCCTGACTAAGCCTGAGGTTGCTAGGCAACAAACTTAAAGCTACAGACACCTAATAACGGATTGCTAAGTTATAACAGTGAAAATACAGATTAGAAATGGTTGAGTCCCTGCAGGGGAGACCCCAGGACACTGGAGGTCTCAATCTGACAGGGCCTAAAATACCTTGACACAATGTACCTGTACTGGGACACCACAAACCCCACCACTAAACAGAAGTCGTCCTCGACGATAAAGGTACTGTCGGATTGAAGAGCGAAGTGGCCTTGGGGCCATAAGAAGTCCTGAGGCATTTTACACACAAACGTCCATGTCAGGCTTTTAGAGGTAGGATACGACACATTATTGGTGTAGGATACATGGTTATTTGGGTCCCAGACAGAATACATACCTATTATAAATGATCAAAGTGTTTCAAACAGGATTTTTTTTTCTTTAGTTGGACCTCTAACATAACCTTCAGACTATACCTATGTGTATAAACTATTTATATTTATAGTTATAACTAGGATATTATAACTATTATAACTATGCTATGTCACCTGTATAATAAGTAGGTGTAAATGGGATAGCATTTATCTAAGTATACTAACAGACTGGTTTAGTAGACTGATTATCCAGAGTATTGAAGGGTTCTTATTAATAAGATTTAGCTATTTTACTACTTATAACCTGTACACATGTATATACATTTGTAAAGACCTTTCTATGTACTTTCTATAAGTGGTGGTTAGCTGAAACAGTTAACCTAATTTGTGGGAGGAGTCTGGTCCTTAAATACCCACCTCATCCACACAGGTGCTGTCGACAGCATGCAAGGTGTCATTCTGGTTGAGTGGCTGTCTAGGCCAGTGGTCACTTCCTGTTCCTACATTCCCCCTCCATCAGGTACAGGGGTCAGGTAAGAGCGCACCTTGCCTGCGCCATGGTAACGTTTGTCACTACAGCAGGTACGGATGTTCACTTCGGGATCTCGGCAGTCCAGGCAGCCATGCAGCGGGCGGCTAGCTAGGTATCACATGTGCACGAGCCCGCTTTGTTTACTCGGCACCATGGTTACTGGCATACATGTGGCATGTAAGTGTTGCAGAGCGGCATCTGTGCACAAGTCCTGCTTTAGGTACACTGCATACTAGTTATGGGCGCACACGCTGTCATATGAACATTGCGGAGCAGTGTGTAAGGAGAAGTTGATGAGTGCTGCCTTGCAATTTACTGAGGGGCATCCCCGGGGGCCGTGCAAGGTTGCCAGGGGTAACGTTCTTCAGGAAGGTGATTGATAAACATTTCTTGTTGTGCAGTTCAGGTTATCCGGTTATGTAACTTGCATAAGCTGTCCCTGTATATGGTAATGTCTGCTGTGTTACGGCTACATGTGTGCAGAAGTGTGTCTTATGTGGTACAGCTCCTGTATATGTTGTTCATGTTGAAGGTCAGGTGTGATAGGATGTCCTTGCATATGATACCACATGGTATTCCACATTTTCATTTCACAATGTGCCAACACGTTACCATACACGCCTATGTTTCCCTGCATTTATCATGCATACGGCTCATACAGGATAACACGTATTCATTTCATCCAGGGTACTGACCTCACTTCGCTTCCTGAGTCATGGCTACATTCTACACAATTGCACCATGATTGTGTTTCCACTCAGTGGCAATAGCAGTTAATGAGCAAAACTGTGTACTGCCATATGTTCCCACACAGTATACCACGCTTATCTTCCAGATAGTGTTCTGTGCTCAGGTCCACACAGTATACCAAGCTTACCTTCCACATACTGTTCCGTGCTTATGTCTCACACAGTATACCACACTTACCTTCCACAGTGTTCCATGCTATGTCCCATAGAGTATACCATGCTTTACCTTCTACATAGTGTTCCATGCTTATGTCCACACAGTATACCACGCCTGTGTGCAACACAGCATTACTCCAGGTTCCTACTCGGTGTACGTGCATATGCTTCCCTAGTGGTTTAACATGTACATCTTCCTTCAATATGACCCACATGTTTCTTACAGTATTGTTTTCATGGCTTGTGGTCACATTTTTCATGTTCAGCGCTGTCGTGTTACTCTTATGTTTCTTATGTTTACTCTTATGAGTCATTTTACCCCCTAACGTTCACACTAGGCAAATATTCCTATAGCAGGCACATTACATAAAATTATGTATACCTTTCTGGAGCTGTCACATGGTGCATACGTGACTGACATTTATGCTACATTAGTTCCCATGGCATTCATTAGCTGAGCTGATGCCGTGATTCACATTATTGTATCGATATTCAGTACCAGGCATTGATACCATAGCATATATATACTGTGCTCGTTTTGGTATTATTGATATACTGGGCTTTGTGTTAATATAATCGATACCGTGTTACATTCCATAGCTGTGATGTGGTGCATTTTTGTTCCTATAGTGGTCATACAGTGCTTATGTTACTGAAGCTGATAATTTGCATTACATAACTAGTAACTATATGCTATGTGGTGTTAATAACTGATATACGGTACACTAATGTTACTTGGGGCTCATGTTACTGTAGCAGATGTACTGGGCATTTAACATTATTTTAGCTGACATATGGGCCTATGTTTCTACTACTGGTAATTTGTGTTTGTTACTCTGGCTTACATATACTGTGTATTAGTGGTTAATTAGCTGTTATGTTGAACATTAATGTTGTTCAGGGCCTACATCACTATAAGCTCATATACAGCGCCTTGATGTTTCTGGAGATGTTTTACGGTGCTTTTGTTACTTGTAGTGATATACCATGCTTCAACGTTAACGGTTCCCTACAGTATCGTATACATACTGGTCCCTACAGGGTACTATGCATACGATTCCCTACAGGGTGACATACATACCTTTCCCTACATGGTACTATGCATACAGTTTCTTACAGTGTGACATACGTACGGTTCCATACAGTGTGATATACATGAATTTCCCTACAGGGTAATACGCATACAGTTCCTTACAGTGTATGTTTCATAGATATTGTCCCGGTTTTTGGTTCAGCTCTGTCATGGTATGCTTACGTCATGTACGCTAGGTTGTTTTACCTCTTAGCTATTTATGTTCGGTGTGGTTGGAGGCTGATTGCTGTTGTTAATCCTATAACTTCATCTTTATAGTTTCCTTTCTGGTCATTATACACACCTTGTTACGGCCAGTTTGATCTCACCATTCCAGGTAAGCTTTAAGTCCTCACTTACATGCCTTTTGTACATCACACTCTCCCGTGAGAGAGAGGCTGCCCGACAATACTCGAGCCTTCATATTGTTGTCATTCCTTTGTAAATTACAAACGTTCTTGTCTGGGGTAGATTGTATCGTCAATCTACGAGCCTCTTGTCGTCTTTTGTTTTGTTCGTCACATACGCCCCTGTTAGAGGCATTTCGCTTATGTTATACGGCGTTGCATTACTTCAAGTGATATACCATGCTTCAACATTAACGGTTCCCTATAGTAGGACATAGATATGGTTCCCTACAGTGACACATACAATACATACGGTTACCTAGAGTGACATTCATACTGTTCCCTACAGGGTACTATGCATACAGTTCCTTGCAGTGTGACATGCATACGATACATACAGTACCATACAGTGTGACATACGTACGATTCCTACAGTGAGACATACTTACATTTCCCTACAGGGTAATATGCATACAGTTCCTTACAGTGTATGTTCCAAAGTTATTGTCTCATTCTTTGGTTTCAGCTCTGTCACTTTATGCTTACGTTATGTGCGCTAGTCAAGTATATTAGGCTATGGTCATAGTATTACACTCACGTTTTCATGTGCTTAAGTCAGGCATATTAGCGTCACATTGTTCTTGTAGACAGGTCAGGTATGGTAAACATCACTATAGATGGCAACATACCAAGGATACCCAAGCAGGTATGACCAGATTGGTTTTACCTCTTAGCCTTATACGTTCGGTGTGGTCGGAGGCTGATTGCTGTCGTCAATCCGTAAAGCCTCATCTTTATAGTTTCCTTTTTGGTCATTGGTCATTTTATACACCTTGTTACAGTCAGTTTCACCTCGCCATTCCAGGTAAGCTTTAAGTTGTCACTTTACATGCTTTCGTACGTCACATGCTCCCGGGAGAGATAGGCTGCCCGACAATCCTCAAGCCTTCATATTGTTGTCATTCCTTTGTACATTACAAACTTTCTTGTTTCTTGTCTTTTGTACGTCACATACGCCCCTGTTAGAGGCAGATTGCACTGTCAATCAACGAGCCTCATGTTGTTAACGTTCCTGCGTTACATACGATTCTGTCTGAGGCAGATTGCATTGTCAGTCCACGAGCCTCATGTTGTTTCCGTTTCTGCGTTACATACGATTCTGTCTGAGGCAGATTGCACTGTCAGTCCACGAGCCTCATGTTGTCGTCATCTCTATCTTCCTCTTATGTTTGTTACTATGCCTCAGATTGTGGTCTTAGCTGTACACGTCTTAGTGTTAAGATCTTTGGTGTGGATGTAGCTTCTGAGCCTTTTGTTGTATGTTTTTTCTTGTCAAACGTGTACATGTTGGTAGATTTGCCCATATTGGACTTTGTAACCTGCTGGTCATGTATATTTTCTTTTGCGATAAGCCTCGGGCGTAGCAGTAATTATCTTCTTTACACCTGCAAGTATGAGGATACTGCCTTACTGGTACACAAAACCTCAGGTTAAGTATGTTATATTCTTTTATGTTTTGTCTATGGGGGTCTTTCTTTTGTTGTCACTTATGTATAGCATGGTTCAATAGGAATACTTATATGTGTAGCAAGGGACACATGCAAATTATTATTATTTTTTTCTTTCTCTCCACGCACTACCTATCCAAATACCTACTGATGTCTGTGTTTTGGCCACTTCTCAATCTAACCGACTCATTGTACCTTCTGTCTATCTAGCAATTCTCCAACATTTCCTATCTCTATCACTTGGGTTACCTTTATCCATGTGCACCCTGGTAGTACCATTCTGGTAGGCGCTATGCGTCCAGTAGTGCCAAGTGGTATATCAAGAATTCCTTTTTGGTTTCGGCTCCATAACAGCTGAGCCAGCTCCTGGGTAGGGACTTCTCTTTGTCAGTTATCACTTAGATGTTAAGTAAGTTAGGGCACTTTTATCGCTCTGTTCCATTGACACGTTCCAACCAACGGCTGTTAACTGGAGCATGTTGTCTATTTCGGGTTCATATGAAGTAGGTTATACTTAGCCATTAATTCATGCATTACCTAACTGATGTATTTTGCCCCCTTTCTATAGGATACCCTTCACGGCCAGCCAGGCACACCCCAGGCCGAATTATTCATGCTAATGGTACCCTACTTACGGTACATATAAGAATCCGACCACAAGTGGACTATGCATATGATACACTATACGCAATTGGCATGTCTAACTAGACAATTTTGTAGCTGAATATACAGACTTATATGACTTTACTGTACATTATATCACCTTATATTATGTAACATTAGATACATTTCTTATACTAATAGGTGCGGATTGGGCTGCCGGAGGCTCTCTACTCAATGCCTTGGCTACTGGGGCCCTTGGGCAATCAAGCACTTCTCCCCAGAACACATTTTATTTTATGCTAGACATTTTTATGTATACATGTAATACAAAGCTAGACATTTTTATATAACCCTTTTTCTTTACTGTTGTGCTTAGGTTAGGGACAGGATACTTACTGGCCAGGTAGGTTCCTGTGCACAAACAGGGTTAAGAGGCTTTGAGCTGATAATGGTTTACCCATTAGATACACTTGTAGTGAATGATCAATGAAGTATACTTGAGGTGTATACTGACTTATGTGTATGTAGTTTATCTACATATGTTTATGTACATGTTTTTAGACTAATCCCTATATCTTGCTGGGGGTTGTCCAAAATTAGAACTTGTGGATCTACGCAACACCATCTCTATTGACACATGAAGTCGGCGATGGGGGCAGTGTAAGTAACTCCTGACTGTGTCTGGATAAACCCCAATAGAAAACAACTACCACCACGCAGGATGTGCTTTGACTTTGTAGCACAGTAATTTTATACATATTACCCTTCTCGGGTACAACCATATATACATTTCTACCTGTTTACTTGTGACATATGTACATGATAATACCACTTGGTGTACAACTAGCTTGTACTAAATTTGCTGAGGGTCAGAGACCATGCAATTGTAGGACAGAAAACTGACACAATTCAACCATAAATATCATGAAGAAGTTTTTTATGGAGCGTTCAATGGTTCTCACAAAAGGGAGTCTATAATGTCCTTCGCTCAAAATCACAAATATTAGGTGAACTGGACACAACTTTTAGAATCTCCAATACGGGAGTCTCTCGGCTAGGCCGGGCACAAAACTTACAATTCCAGTTTCTTCACTGTAAAATCCTCTTGACACCATGTGTCAGGCACTGGACTTAAACCGTTGCTGAACCTGGAACAAAACACAGTTAGTCCTACGACCATAAGGAACAAAAAACATTTTCAGATAGCATCACTCTGGTGCTTTATTCTTTCTTTTTAATGCAGCAGGAACGGGATGTTCTCTTTCTTCCCAATCCCGACTACTAGGAGGAGCCCTCGGCTGACTAATGAAGCGAGCGCTTCGGGACTGGGCCCCTTGCAAGGGGTCGACGTGGGTATCCCAGGACACATGGGACAGGGTAGAATTTGAGATGGTAGGTTGTACATTCACTACCACCTGGACTGCAGCAGCTTGTGCCACAGAAGGATGATCAGTTGGTGCCGGCTCTTTGGGCCAAACCTACGCCACTGCAGGAGGGGGCCCTGGCACTTTCGTGGGTTCCCATGTTGGGGGCCACACCTCCGATGAGGTAGGCCTGGGCATGTCGGTGCACTGTGGATGAATTGGGTGCGCCGTCTTTGAGGGCGTTGTCTCTTTAAACTGGATAACTGCTGCAGAAGTGTCAGGGTAGTTCTCTCGGACGACGATCTCCTTGACATTTGGAGTGAAGAGTCCAAAGGGGTAAGAGTCCCACTCTCCTGAAGGGAAGTAGGCAAAGGGGATCTGAGTTGGACGGCTGGGCCTGGTAATAGCAGCAGCCCATTCCCCTCTCAGGCTCTTCACAGGGCAGTGGTGGATCCAGGGGGGGGGGGGGCAACGGGGCAATTGCCCCCCCCCCCCCCGAGATTGCTGCCCCCTAGAATGGTGGAGCCAAAGCTGTAAGCTTCCGCTCCACCATTCACAAACCTTGGCTGTCACAGAGCGAGCGTGCACACAGCGTGTCTGTGGAGTTATCGGGCACTTACTCGGCTTCTCTTCCCCCTGATTGGCAGCTTTCTACTGCTCTGCTTGGGTCATGTGACACCAAAACATCACATGACCCCAGCAAGCAGGAAGTGTCTGGAGGATACAGGAGCCCAGCAGTGTTCTAAGGCAGGTAAGGTAAACTACCCCCCACCATCCATGCCCACCCTTTTCCAGCATCATCCCTCCCCCCTTCCCAGCACAATCCCTGCTCACCCCCCCCCCCCCACCCCTTTCTCACCAGAGGTGCCCCCAGCTTTTGCAAAACTACAACTCCTAGCATGCTGGGAGTTGTAGTTTTGCAACAGCTGGAGGGTTGGGAAACACTGACATAAATAAGTGTTTCCCAACCAAGGTGTCTCCAAAGCAAAGCTACAATGCTGTCCAGGCATGCTGGGAGTTGTAGTTTTGTAACAGCTGGAGGCACTCTGGTTGGGAAACACTGAGATAGGACATAGATCAGTGTTTCCTTAACAAGGTGCCTCCAGCTGTTCATAACTACAACTCCCAACATGCTAAGTTTTGTAGTTTTGCAACAGCTGGAGGCACTCTGGTTAGGAAACATTGATCTATGTCCTATATCAGGTGTACTCAACTGGCAGACCACGGTCCAGACCACGGTCCGGACTGGCAGACCACGGTCCGGACTGCGTCCCCCGGTCATTCAGACCATCCGCTGGATCTCCCCTTATTCATTTGTAGCTGTGTCTTTGAGACGCCAATACAAATGAATAGCCGCGGCCCGGAGTGAGGGAGCGATGTGTCCCTGCCCTGCGCTTCTCCTATGATGCAGGTAGCACCATTAGCTGCCTGCATTATCTGCTCTGGCCAGGCCTGACTAGAAGAGGCCAGAGCAGCGGAGCAGTGCGGGACCTGGGACGGCGATCCTAAGCTCTCAGGTAAAAATTTGTGTTC
This sequence comes from Hyla sarda, assembly GCF_029499605.1. Taxonomy (NCBI): domain Eukaryota; kingdom Metazoa; phylum Chordata; class Amphibia; order Anura; family Hylidae; genus Hyla; species Hyla sarda. Next base: position 71,424,458 of record NC_079196.1, read on the forward strand.
CCCCATCTGTGACTCTCCAGTTATTGTAGAACTACAGCTACCATGATGACCTTTTGTCTGTGCATGATGGGAGTTGTAGTTTTACAACAGATGGAGAGTTACAGTGGCAAAGTTCATATGGGGGCACAGTGGCATTAATTCTGGGGCACAGTGGCATCATTAATTTTGTGGAACACAGTGGCATCCCTAATTCTGTGGGTATAGTGGCATCCTTAATTCTGTGGGCACAGTTGCATCATAAATTCTGTGGGCACAGTGGCATCATAAATTCTGTGGTCACAGTGGCATCCTTAATTTTGTGGGACACAGTAGCATCCTTAATTCTGTGGGTATAGTGGCATCATAAATTCTGTGGGCACAGTGGCATCATAAATTCTGTGGGCACAGTGGCATCATAAATTCTGTGGTCGCAGTGGCATCCTTAATTTTGTGGGACACAGTGGCATCCTTAATTCTGTAGGCACAGTGGCATCATTACTTCTGGAGGCACAGTGGCATCATCATTTCTGTGGGTACTGTGGCATAATTAATTCTGTGGTCACAGTGGCATCATGAATTCTGTAGGCACAGTGGCATCATTAATTCTGGGGATACAGTTGTGCAAGTAATGTTGAAGGGGAATAGTGTGTGGCAGTAAAATAACAGGGGCCCAGTGAGTGGCAGAATTATTTTCAGGGGCACAGTGAATGGCAGTATTATTTTAAGGGGCACAGTGGGTAGCATTAATATACCAGGGGCACAGTGGGTGGCAGGTTTATATTCAGGGCAAAGTATGTGGTAGTATATTCAGGGATACAGTGTGTGGCAGTAGTATATTCAGGGGTACAGTGTGTGCCAGTATTCGGGGGTACAGTGTGTGGCAGTATTATATTCAGGGGCCCAGTGTGGAAAACCGGAGAGACAGAAGGGATCATCTACTACCAAAAGAGCACCTGTACAGAAACCTAATGTAAAGAAATCCAATGTGGCTTTTTTAGGACTGGGCAATCTGACACCAACAGACGACAGCGGATTAGAAGGGGCGGGCGCCACAGACACAGAAGACAAGCGCCCCACACGCAGCCTGAAAGCAAACAAAGCCGTGAACAAGGACAGTCGCATTTAGTGGTAAATATCTCTAATTATGTACCTACCTCTGATGAGATTAATGTTCTAGAGAAAGGGTTGTCTTTTTGCCCTAGGATTGATCCTGATTGGTTACAGCTTAAAGTTGATCTTAGCCGTTTCTACAGGAATATTAAACTTAAGATTTGGTTTAATAACATGTCTTTGTCCAGAACAACCAATGAAAGTACGGTGGAAAAAAGTGGGGATGGTGCTAATTATGAATTATGTCTTAAAAATTGGGGACTATATAATAAAAGTGACTTCACCCCACCTATTGTTTCACATGAGGTGGACACGTACATTTCAATGGTTGAGAAGGACATTAATAAATTAGTCTGGAGCAGAACAAATTGTGAAACAACATAACCTGTCAGTTGCGGATAAGAAAGCTTTATGGAGCCTTGAACATAATGACCAGATTATGATTCGACCCGCAGACAAAGGGGGCGCTCTGGTCATCATGGACAAGGAGGCATATGTTAATGAGATCCTCAGTCAGGTTAATGACACAGATGTATACACCTTATGCTCAGGTGATCCACTATGTATGGTAAAAAAGCGACTTAAGACACTAGTAGACAATGCCTATGCGACTGACCTGATTTATGACGAGTTACATGACTTTTTATTACCTAGCCACCCTAAAACACCACTTCTTTACATACTGCCCAAAATCCACAAAAGACTCGACAAACCACCCGGACGCCCTATAGTGTCGGGCAGGGACTCAATTTTGAGTCCCTCTGCCATCTTTGTGGACAGAGTGTTCAGGAAATACGCGGTGGGAACTGATTCATACATCAGGGACACTGCTGATTTCCTGAACAAAATTAAAGAGGTACAGATACCGCCAGATGCCCTACTTGTCTCTTTTGATGTTGTATCATTGTATACATGCATCAATCACAGTAGAGGATTGGAGACCATGAGGAAGGCACTCAATGATTCTATCTATAGTCCAGAGGCCAGGGATTTTCTGCTAGGGTTGGTTGAAATTGTCTTGACTTGCAATTATTTCCTTTTTGACAGCACTTTTTACATTCAAAAGAGAGGGACCGCCATGGGATCTAACATGGCGCCAACTTACGCCAACATGGTAATGGTGGATTTGGAGGTCAGTGTCATCTATGTGTCCCACCATTTTGGGAAGGTTCTCAGATGGTGGAGATACATGTTACGCCGAGCGCTCCGGGTCCCCGCTCCTCCCCGGAGCGCTCGCTACACTCTCCTCACTGCAGCGCTCCGGTCAGATCCACTGACCCGGGGCGCTGCGATACCGCCTCCAGCCGGGATGCGATTCGCGATGCGGGTAGCGCCCGCTCGCGATGCGCACCCCGGCTCCCGTACCTGACTCGCTCCCCGTCGGTCCTGTCCCGGCGCGCGCGGCCCCGCTCCTTAGGGCGCGCGCGCGCCGGGTCTTTGCGATTTAAAGGGCCACTGCGCCGCTGATTGGCGCAGTGGTTCCAATTAGTCTGATCACCTGTGCACTTCCCTATATCACCTCACTTCCCCTGCACTTCCTTGCCGGATCTTGTTGCCATCGTGCCAGTGAAAGCGTTTCCTTGTGTGTTCCTAGCCTGTGTTCCAGACCTCCTGCCGTTGCCCCTGACTACGATCCTTGCTGCCTGCCCCGACCTTCTGCTACGTCCGACCTTGCTTCTGTCTACTCCCTTGTACCGCGCCTATCTTCAGCAGCCAGAGAGGTGAGCCGTTGCTAGTGGATACGACCTGGTCACTACCGCCGCAGCAAGACCATCCCGCTTTGCGGCGGGCTCTGGTGAAAACCAGTAGTGACTTAGAACCGGTCCACTAGCACGGTCCTCGCCATCCCTCTCTGGCACAGAGGATCCACCTCCTGCCAGCCGGCATCGTGACAATACATAGATGACATTTTTGTCATCTGGGGAGGCACACCCACGGAACTTAACATGTTCTTTGATTTTCTTAATGACATTGATCATGACATAAAATTCACGATGGTGTCATCTAATAAGGGGATCCAGTTCCTAGACACTTGGACTTATATTGAGGACTCAAGACTCAAAACTGATTTGTTTATTAAACCGACTGACAGGAACAACCTATTAAGATATGAAAGCTCACATCCAAAAAACATGATTAAATCCTTACCCCTTAGCCAACTAATGAGGGTTAGGAGGATTGTTGATGACCCCTCCAGTCTCGAGAGTAGATTGGGTGAAATGGGTCAAAAATTTACTGACAGGGGCTATCCCAAACCATTGGTGAATAGACACATTCACACAGTTAAATCTATGGATCATGACACTTTATTGTTTCCGTCAACAGACATCACCTCACTAAAAAAGAAGTCAGATTGGATCCCCTTTGTATCTACTTACACTGATTACAGTATGAAGATTGGTAGGATCGTAGCCTCACACTGGAATATTTTGAAAAACTCTTTTGAGACTGTACCTGAATTCGCCAGTCCCCCTCTGTTATCCTATAGGAGAGCACCAAACATTAAAGATAAGTTGGTAAAAACTGATGTCAGCAACTTTAAACATGATTTAGCATCCGAGCTAAAACCCGGATGTTTTCCATGTATGGAATGTGATAATTGCACCATGATGGTAAAAGGAAATGTTTTTATTCACCCCACTACTGGACAGACGTTTAAAATAAAATATCATCTCACCTGTAGGAGTGAATATGTAATTTATGTACTTGTCTGTCCCTGTGCAAAATTATATGTAGGGGAAACGACAACCCAATGCAGGATCAGGTTAAATAACCACAAATCCACCATTAGGACATGGAAGATAGATCTCCCTGTACCACGCCATTTCTTAGAATGTAATCATAGGGTCGACCAATTAAAATTTACTATTATCGATCATGTACCAGTCTTGAAGAGAGGGGGTGATAGGGCAAAAATATTGAAACAGAAAGAGTTAAGATGGATATTTAAACTGAATACATTGAGACCAAGTGGTTTGAATATTGACTTCTCACTAAAACCATTTTTTTGAGCCCCCGAAGTAAAATTGTGTATGTTGGTGGCTATACTCCACATGTATAGTGATATGTCTTTTGTGTATTATTTGTATTATTTATATGATTTTAATCTATTTTATGACACCTTCTTCTGTTCTCTGCCCTTAGATATCCTCTGGAAGTTCCTTCCAACTGCCCCTATCCGACGTCATAAGGAATGTTGTTTTCAAGCTTTCAAGTCTACATGATCAATGTCATTTTTCCTGCTTCGGACCCTATATTGTTGTTTTTCATTGTTAATAAAGAGCCTTTTCTGCTTTAACTATATAGTTACCATTTAATTTTTAGAGATGGCGTGGAATGAGTCAGGGGGTACACATAATCTCAGCAATTGGGGTTGTGAGGATGTGAATCACGAGAGGGTGACACCTCCGTGAACACATCCAACACACCCCTATGTTAGGGATGATGATGTGGGACATGGAGGATTATGTATCCCCCATGTACACATGAACTTCTCCATTTAATTGGGTGACATATATCTATGGTTAACACTTTTGATAGAGGTCCCCTTATATATATTGAGTCTATGGTTCCCTCCTGAACATTACTAACCTGTTTATATTTCCCCAGTTGGGTTGAGCAGAAGTCTCTTTATTATTAATTTTTTGAGTATCCTCCTTTTTGGGATATGTAATTACTTTAAACACTGGGTCCTGTAGTCAGGTTTATATTTTCAATTTATTTCAATTTATATCCATTTGACATATCATGTGACCGCTGGAGTAAGCGGTCATGTGGTTGCGATCATGTGACTTACCTGCTATGCGGTCATGTGATTGTGATCATGTGACTTGTCTGCTGTTTATGCGGGCGCATAGCGGCGGCCCGTCGCGAACGCGAGTGGCCATCCGCTTCTGCGCAGAGTGTTTGTGTACAAACACAGGCCGCATGCTTCCGGTAATGACGTTCCGGATATGGTGGTAAGTGAAGGTGACCGGACAGTGGGATATCGGAGGTCAGAACTCTTATTATACACATTTATATGGGTGGATTTTCGCTACATTCATTAGGTACATGATTGTATTAACACTAGATCTGATGGATTATGTATTATGTCATGTTGATTATGCACTATATCATTAATTAGTTTGTGTTTACATGGGTGGCCACACCCCCTGAAGCATATGATGTCATCATGTGATACCATATAAATACTGTTTTGTCACACTTGATTACTATGCTTGATAAAGATCCGGATTGTGGATCGAAACGTTGCATCTTACTGATGGGTGAATAAATCATTTTCTTGGATTACAATCCCTGGAGTGCCGCTTCTTCCGTGTTTTCTTCAATTATCTGGGATCTTGAGTCGGACCCCTGGAGCTTGTGCACCCACTCTGGACTATAAGTCCTCCACTGTGCCTTACCTCACTTTCCTTTGCTTTTCCATATTCAGGGGCCCAGTGTGTGGCAGTATTATATTCAAGGGCCCAGTGTGTGGCAGTATTATATTCAGGGGTACAGTGTGTGGCAGTAATATACCAGAGTCACAGTGTGTGGCAGTATTATATTCAGGGGCCCAGTGTGTGGCAGTATTATATTCAGGGGCCCAGTGTGTGGCAGTATTATATTCAGGGGTACAGTGTGTGGCAGTAATATACCAGAGTCACAGTGTGTGGCAGTATTATATTCAGGGGCCCAGTGTGTGGCAGTATTATATTCAGGGGCCCAGTGTGTGGCAGTATTATATTCAGGGGTACAGTGTGTGGCAGTAATATACCAGAGGCACAGTGTGTGGCAGTATTATATTCAGGGGCCCAGTGTGTGGCTGTAATATATTCAGGGGCCCAGTGTGTGGCAGTAATATATTCAGGGGGTACAGTGTGTGGCAATATTATATTCAGGGGCCCAGTGTTTGGCAGTATTATATTCAGGGGTACAGTGTGTGGCAGTATTAAATTCAGGGTATACAGTGTGTGGCAGTATTATATTCAGGGGCCCAGTGTGTGGCAGTATTATATTCAGGGGCCCAGTGTGTGGCAGTATTATATCCAGTGGTTACAGTGTGCAGCAGTATTCAGGTTATACATCCTCCACACTTCAGTTGTTAGTTTGCTATTGCAGACCTGGATAAGCGGACCCTCACTAAAAATAGGTGAGCACCCCTGGTCTATATATATTCCCTATCTATCTATGTCAGTGTTTCCCAACCATGGTGCCTCCAGCTGTTGCAAAACTACAACTCCCAGCATGTTGGGGCGACACCATTTTCTACCGCAACGGGTGACACAAACCCTAGCAACGCCACTGGCTGTGAGTACACAGCGTGTGAACTGCGGGGTCGCGATCCACTGCAGGCCGGCGCGATGACGTCACATCATCGTGCCGGCGCCCGGAAATCCCGTCCCCGCGGCCAGCATACTGTAAGTACTAAGAGTATGCTCAGGGCCCAGGGGATTTGGGGGACAGAATATGTGCCACTGTTAAGGGCACTATATCGTACAGGAGGAGGGGGAGGGGGATTTAAAAACTTAGGGGAATTTTTTATGTGAGGGGCTGCAAGGCAAAGCACTGGGGGCACTACATGTGAAGAGCACATGACAGGGGGGCCCCCTGTGCTGTGCCCCTCACATATAATGCCCCCTGTGGTGTTCCCACACATATAAATGATATGTGTGGGGGGCACAGCACAGGGGGCATTATATGATATAATTCCCCCTGTGCTGTGCCCCATACATATAATGCCCCCTGTTCTGTGCCCACACATATAATGCCCCCATCATGCGCCCCTCATATATAATGCCCCCATCCTGTGTCCCTCATATATAATGCCCCCATCCTGTGCCCCTCACATATAATGCGCCATCATGCACCCCTCACATATAATGCCCCCTGTGCTGTGCCCCTCACATATAATGCTCCTGTCATGTGCCCCAAACATATAATGCCCCCTGTGCTGTGCCCCTCACATATAATGCCCCCTGAGGGGACAGGACAGGGGGCATTATATGTGAGGGGTGCATGACAGGGGCATTATATGTGAAGGGCACATGATCGGGGCATTATATGTGAGGGGCAAAGAACGGGGGCATTATACGTGAAGGGCACAGCACAGGGGGCCTTATATGTGTGGGGCATATAACAGGAGCATTATTTGTAAGGGGCACAGCACGGGGGGCATTATATGTGAGGGGAACAGCAAAGGGGACATTATATGTGAGGGGCACAGCACGGGGGGCATTATATGTGAGGGGCACATGATGGGGGCATTATATGTGAGGGACGCATGATGGGGGAATTATATGTGAAGGGCACAGCACAGGGGGCAATATATGTTAGGGGCACAGGGCATTATTATGTGGGGGGGAACAGGACGGTTCATAATTATTATATGTAGGGGCACAGGATGGGGCATTATTACTATATGTGAAGGCACAGAGTGTTCTGCATTTCAGAAGTATATTGTAGATTAGGAGGATTTTCTGGGGTGGTACATTTTTTTTTTATGGGCAACAATACATTAGGGTATTTTATTCAGAGGGTGCACTGCACAGGAAGTTATATTCAGAGAGTGCAGTGTGTGGTAGTATTATATTCAGAGAGTGCAATGTGTGGTAGTATTATATTCAGAGAGCACAGTGTGTCGTAGTATTATATTCAGAGGTTACAGTGTGTGGTAGTATTATATTCAGAGAGTGCAGTGTGTCGTAGTATTATATTCAGAGGTTACAGTGTGTGGTAGTATTATATTCAGAGAGTGCAGTGTGTGGTAGTATTATATTCAGAGAGTGCAGTGTGTGATAGTATTAAATTTAGAGGGCACAGTGTGTGGTAGTATTATATTCAGAGGGTGCAGTGTATGATAGTTGTTATGCCTAGCGCTCCGGGTCCCCGCTCCTCCCCGGAGCGCTCACGGCGTCTTTCTCCCTGCAGCTCCCCGGTCAGTCCCGCTGACCGGGAGCGCTGCTCTGTCATGGCCGTTGGGGATGCGATTCGCACAGCGGGACGCGCCCGCTCGCGAATCGCATCCCAGGTCACTTACCCGTTCCCGTCCCCTGCTGTCATGTGCTGGCGCGCGCGGCTCCGCTCTCTAGGGCGCGCGCGCGCCAGCTCCCTGAGACTTAAAGGGCCAGTGCACCAATGATTGGTGCCTGGCCCAATTAGCTTAATTGGCTCCCACCTGGTCCCTGACTATATCTAGCCTCCTCCCATGCACTTCCTTGCCGGATCTTGTTGCCCTTGTGCCTAGTGAAAGCGTTTTGTGTGTTTGAAAACCTGTGTACCAGAACTTCTGCTATCTCCCCTGACTACGAACCTTGCCGCCTGCCCCCGACCTTCTGCTACGTCTGACTTTGCTTCTGCCTACTCCCTTGTACCTCGCCTATCTTCAGCAGCCAGAGAGGTGAGCCGTTGCTAGTGGATACGACCTGGTCACTACCGCCGCAGCAAGACCATCCCGCTTTGCGGCGGGCTCTGGTGAAAACCAGTAGTGTCTTAGAACCGGTCCACTAGCACGGTCCTCGCTATCCCTCTCTGGCACAGAGGATCCACCTCCTGCCAGCCGGCATCGTGACAGTAGATCCGGCCATGGATCCCGCTGAAGTTCCTCTGCCAGTTGTCGCTGACCTCCCTACGCTGGTCGCCCAGCAAGCTCGTCAGATCGCCCAGCAGTCGCAACAGATAGCGCAACAAGATCACCAGCTGTCGTACTTGACCACCATGACACAGCAACTCCAGTCACAACTACAGCAAGTACAGTCGCAGCTACAGCAGCAACAACCATCTCCTCCGCCAGCTCCAGCACCCCTTCCGCGAAGAGTGGCCGCTCCTAGCCTCCGCCTGTCCTTGCCGGACAAATTTAATGGGGACTCTAAGTTTTGCCGTGGCTTTCTTTCGCAATGTTCCTTGCACTTGGAGATGATGTCGGATCAGTTTCCTACTGAAAGGTCTAAGGTGGCTTTCGTAGTCAGCCTTCTGTCTGGAAAAGCCCTGTCATGGGCCACACCGCTCTGGGACCGCGATGACCCCGTCACTGCCTCTGTACACTCCTTCTTCTCGGAAATTCGAAGTGTCTTTGAGGAACCTGCCCGAGCCTCTTCTGCTGAGACTGCCCTGCTGAACCTGGTCCAGGGTAATTCCTCCGTTGGCGAGTACGCCATACAATTCCGTACTCTTGCTTCTGAACTATCCTGGAATAATGAGGCTCTCTGCGCGACCTTTAAAAAAGGCCTATCCAGCAACATTAAAGATGTTCTGGCCGCACGAGAGACTCCTGCTAACCTGCATGAACTCATTCATCTAGCCACTCGCATTGACATGCGTTTTTCTGAGAGGCATCAAGAGCTCCGCCAGGAAAAAGACTTAGATCTCTGGACACCTCTCCCACAGTCTCCACTGCAATCTGCGCCTAGGCCTCCCGCCGAGGAGGCCATGCAAGTGGATCGGTCTCGCCTGACCCTGGAAGAGAGGAATCGCCGTAAGGAAGAGAATCTTTGTCTGTACTGTGCCAGTACTGAACATTTTTTGGTGGATTGCCCAATCCGTCCTCCACGTCTGGGAAACGCACGCTCGCACCCAGCTCTCGTGGGTGTGGCGTCTCTTGATGCCAAGTCGGCTTCTCCACGTCTCACGGTACCTGTTCGGATTTCCACTTCAGCCAGCTCTCCCCTCTCAGCCGTGGCCTGCCTGGACTCTGGAGCTTCTGGGAATTTTATTCGGGAGTCCTTTGTGAATAAATTCCGCATTCCGGTGACCCGTCTTGTCAAGCCACTCCACATTTCCGCGGTCAACGGAGCCAGGTTGGATTGCACCGTGCGTTACCGCACGGAGCCCCTCCTAATGTGCATCGGACCTCATCACGAGGAGATTGTATTTTTTGTCCTTCCTAATTGCACTTCTGAAGTTCTCCTTGGACTACCCTGGCTTCAACACCATTCCCCAACCCTGGATTGGTCCACTGGGGAGATCAAGAGTTGGGGTCCCTCTTGTTCCAAGGACTGCCTTCAACCGGTTCCCAGTACTCCCTGCCGTGACCCTGTGGTTCCTCCTGTATCCGGTCCCCCTAAGGTCATTAAGGACTCTGCCTGCCACAGGAAATGCCCCTCCCCCCCTCCCAGTTCCATCAGGCAAGCTTCTGTGTCCCCTCATGGCCCTCGTCCTGGTGTCACACTGCCCCGTGCCAGGTCTCGCCCTCTGCCCTCTCTCCCCATTCCTACTCCTGCGGTTCTGCCTGCCGTTGAGGAATCCCTCCATCCTTTCCCGGTGTCCTCATCCCAGGGGAGGCAGTTACCCGATAAAGAGAAGGGGAGACCTAAGGGGGGGGGGTACTGTTACGCCTAGCGCTCCGGGTCCCCGCTCCTCCCCGGAGCGCTCACGGCGTCTTTCTCCCTGCAGCTCCCCGGTCAGTCCCGCTGACCGGGAGCGCTGCTCTGTCATGGCCGTTGGGGATGCGATTCGCACAGCGGGACGCGCCCGCTCGCGAATCGCATCCCAGGTCACTTACCCGTTCCCGTCCCCTGCTGTCATGTGCTGGCGCGCGCGGCTCCGCTCTCTAGGGCGCGCGCGCGCCAGCTCCCTGAGACTTAAAGGGCCAGTGCACCAATGATTGGTGCCTGGCCCAATTAGCTTAATTGGCTCCCACCTGGTCCCTGACTATATCTAGCCTCCTCCCATGCACTTCCTTGTCGGATCTTGTTGCCCTTGTGCCTAGTGAAAGCGTTTTGTGTGTTTGAAAACCTGTGTACCAGAACTTCTGCTATCTCCCCTGACTACGAACCTTGCCGCCTGCCCCCGACCTTCTGCTACGTCCGACTTTGCTTCTGCCTACTCCCTTGTACCTCGCCTATCTTCAGCAGCCAGAGAGGTGAGCCGTTGCTAGTGGATACGACCTGGTCACTACCGCCGCAGCAAGACCATCCCGCTTTGCGGCGGGCTCTGGTGAAAACCAGTAGTGTCTTAGAACCGGTCCACTAGCACGGTCCTCGCTATCCCTCTCTGGCACAGAGGATCCACCTCCTGCCAGCCGGCATCGTGACAATAGTATTATATTCAGAGGGTACGGTGTGTGGCGTTATTATATTCAGAAGGTACAGTGTGTTTATTCAGGGGATACAGTGTGTCAGAATTATATTCAGAAGGTATGTGCCAGTATTATATTCAAAGAATACAGTGTCTGGCAGGTTTATAATTATTATTTTCATATAGAGGATCAGAATCGTAGTGAGGAGCTATCTGGGCGTCAAGTTCTGCAAAGATTTAGCTGGAACAAGTCCCGGTGGTATGTACATCTGAATTAGATAAGGGAAGACTATAGAGAAGACGTCACCTGTAGTCACTGATATCATTCTGTATCCTCCTGTGTGTGTCCCATCAGAGCTGGAGTCACTTGTAAGTTCTGCAGTAATGATGGGTAAAACAACAACTCCCAGCATCCCCTTACCACTACTTAGGTCATACTGGGAGCTGTAGTTTTAAATGGTAAAAACCTCTTTAGCACTTTCCCATTCTGTGGCAATTGGTATATTTGATTATTATTCTGACATATGAACATGGCCTAAGTCTTAAACAAGGTTAGGACTGTATGATACATTTAATAATATTGTAAGTTCCGTAATCTTATTTTCTGTCCGCCAACACAAAATACTCTAATAGTGCCCCTCCCGAGACTCGACTCTGGATCCGCCCCTGTCACAGGGGTGTACTCAACGATTTCCCCAGGTTTTAGAGAGTGCTTTTCAGGAGGCAGATAGTGTCTTTGCATTGCCCTCCGGTTCACAAAGAGGGTGCCTCAGTGGTGACAGTCCATTATAGTGCCACAGCCCCTGATGCGGTCAAACTTGATGACTGTAGCTCTCCTGCGCTCAAGGGGAGGCTCGCCTTCCTTAGGTTGCTCGAGCCTGCGAATGTAGTATGACTCTAGCTGTTTGGTATCTTGTTGCTGCCGTTCCCTCTCCTCAAACGATAGCCGCCTCGGCCCGTAGCGCTCTAGCCTCTCCGCCCTCATCTGCTCTAGTATGGCAGCCACTTCGGCATCTCTTTGGGCTTTTTCTGACCGGGCCGGAGGAATGGGAGGCAGGGATTTCCCAGGCAATGGAAGGATATTTTCCCACTTATACTTAATGATGGCTGGCTCATCCCCGAACAACCATCTAGGGAGCGGGGGTGATGGTGGGCGCTCGGCCAACTGAGGGGCTGACTGGTCTTGGGCGGCCGTGGCCTGTGGAGGTGGTGGGACCTTTGCCTCGGGGCTGGCTTCGGGGCTATTAGAAGAGGGAGTGGAGAAATCAGCTTCCGCTGGGGTACTCAATCCCGACTCCGTCGGGATTTCTGCCCACGGGCCCCAGGTGCGGTGATGGGCCGACAACCTCACAGGCGACGGGTCTCTGGAACTCCCGAGCGGCGTTGCGGCCCACTCGCCGTCATCCTCCGGCAACGGCACTTGGCAGTAGGCCTCGTTGGCCCCGAGGGACAGTCGCTGCAACTTCTCCGCCAGCTCCCGGAACATCTCCGATGCCGCCGTGGCAATCTTCCGACCCTCGGACTCCATCCTGGAACTCTCAGCACACATGTCGCTCTTGGTCTCCGCCATCTTTGCTCTCCTCTGTAGTACTTCCTGCAGACTGAAGAGGCCGCTGTATGCCTCCCCTTTTATGAAGGTCTCCACCAAAATGGCCGCCAGCCGGAAGTGCGTCATCAGCTGCGCCTGGGACCGGAAGTTGCACAGCAGCGTATCCTCTTCATCCACCCCCTTGGCAACAGGGGCTGGACTTCTTCCGTTCCTCTTGGCTCTGGACACAACCACACTATTTCCCCGCTCAGGGGCGGGGCGAAGACTTCGGCGGGAGTCCTTGGCACTCTTTTCCAGAAGCTCTTTAACTCTTTCAGGTACTGGGAAGTTTTTGGCGCGAAGCATCATTTCTGTCTTTCCTGTACACATGGCGGTTCTTTGACTTTAGAGAACACTTCTCGTGACTAATAATGCAATAAACTTCACCTTCCCCACCACTTGTATTTGCACCTCGGCAGACAATTTGTTTTCTATGACACAGTTCCGTACACAGTTCAGACTTGGGGGAAGGACTTGATTTAGTGCCTGAATAGTTAAGGCGTACACCTGAATCCTATTCGTGATGCCAAAAACGTGTGGTAACCACGAGTGAAACCTGCGACCGCCACTACGCTGGGGTTAGCTACTTGATTCTTGGTGGGGTGGGGGGGTTTATGAACCCAGGGTCGGATGGTATTAACCCTTAATGTCGCGTGACGCCACTGTAGTCTTGGTATCTCCCGGGGTACTACAGGTCCGGGGAACTCCGTCTCCCCACAGGCTAGCAAGGAAAGAATTGACTCCACACTAGGTTGCAGTTTAACGGAGGCTTTACTAACTTGAAGATAGGTGGTACAATCTCCACAGCGCTCAACCAAAGTCTCCCAAAGGTTTAACAGACAGTCTCTAGAGGACCACACAGCTTGCAGTGCCTGGACTTGATATTGCATATATGCTTGGCTCTTACCGCTGGACTAGGAGTTTTAGCTATATTAGGCTTGAGATTAAAGTCACTTACTGAAGTGTCGGTAGATTTGTGGCTTTTCGCCGGAAGATAATGAATTGTCCTTTAGGAATTCTCTGATCAAAGCTGAAGTACTCTGAACTGAATGAATTGCTTTACTCCTCCTCTATTCCTCTCACAGGAAATGCCACCCTTTATAAGGGAAGGCTGAACTAAAGCCCATTGGCCAGGCAGCTGTGGATCATAGAGTTGTCTGTATCCCCTTTAGGATTTACAATAAAGTTACATACAAGTAATAACATAATATAACACCTGTGGCAGTGTGGCAAGGAAAGGGTGTATTTCCTTGGCTCGCCCTGCAGAAGCTCTCACCTGCTTCTTAAGTAATGAGGCAGGAGGGAAGGGAGGTGTGTATATGAGATGGAGACTCAGTCTAATGTGGGCTCTTCCTAGGAGACAGCATGTGGGCTGTAGGGAAGAGACAGAGCCTGCTGAGGAGTACACAGCCCGAGCTATGAGGGGCTCAAAGAGAGTGACATTGTGAGTAGAAGGTTGCAGGGGACATATGTTTAACCGGCTGAGGGAAGCTCAGCAGTTGTTAGTCAGGACAAGCTGATCTGTTTAGTCAGTGACCAGACGGTCTAGGATTTTGTATTGTTCCTGCTCTTTGTTTATTTCTTTCCCTGCAACCTGTCTAATAAAACTGGCAAGGTGCCAGATTTGCATTATAAGCGTTTGTTTGCTGGTTTATTGAGAAGAAACGCATCCTGTGGCGTAGTCCAGGACGATCCCAGAGCTAATCCCCAAGACGGATCGTCACACACCTTACACAAATGTTCAGTCTAGCCCTCAGTCCTCCACTCTCACATACCCTGACTAAGCCTGAGGTTGCTAGGCAACATACTTAAAGCTACAGACACCTAATAATGGATTGCTAAATTATAACAGTGCAAATACAGATTAGAAATGGTTGAGTCCCTGCAGGGGAGCCCCCAGGACACTGGAGGTCTCAATCTGACAGGGCCTAAAATACCTTGACACAATGTACCTGTACTGGGACACCACAGTAGCATGGTAGACATAAACATAAGGCATAACCTCCCATGGACACTCATAAGTAACTGTGCTTCTCCCATAAAGAACTTCACACCCCTAAAGGCGTATTCCACTGGAAATTAGTTCTATAAAAAAAAAATCCTAATCCTTCCAGTACTTCTCAGCTCCTGTATATTACAGAGGAAGTTCTTTTCTTTTTGAATTTCCTTTGTCTGACCACAGTGCTCTCTGCTGACACCTCTGTCCATGTCAGGAACTGTCTGGAGCAGAAGCATATTCCAATAGCAAACCTATCCTGCTCTGGACAGTTCCTGACATGGACAGAGGTGTCAGCAGAGAGCACTGTGGTCAGACAGAAAGGAAATTCTAAAAGAAAAGAGATACCTCTAGAGCATACAGCAGCTTATAAGTACTGGAAGAATTAAGATTTTTAAATGGAAGTAATTTACAAATCTGTTAAACTTTCTGGCACCAGTTGATTTTAAAAAAAAAATCTAGTTTTCCACTGGAGTACCACTTTAACCTCTTAAGGACCCCGCATCATATCGCTTCGGGCCCGGCGTCATAGTGAAGTCGGAACCCGCCTCTAACAGCGCGCGGCACTGATCGCAGTGCCGCGCGCTATTAACCCTTTAGCCACGCGCTCAAAGCTGAGCCGCGCAGCTAAAAACGAAAGTAAAAGTGCCCGGCTAGCTCAGGGAGCTGTTCGGGATCATCGCGGTATAATGTCGGCATCACGAACAGCTGTAGCACAGGAGGAGGTCTTCTTACCTTCTCCTGTGCTGTCCGATCGCCGAATGAATGCTTCAAGCCTGAGATCCAGGCTTGAGCATCCAATCGCCGAAAACACTGATTGATCCATTCCTATGGAGATGCATCAATCAGTGGTAAAGATCAGTTAATGCAATGTTATAGCCCGCCCTGTAGGAGCTATAATATTGCATAAGAAAAGTGTAAAAAAAAAAAATTAACCCTTTCAATTATCCCTTCCCCTAATAAAAGTTTGAATCACCCAGCATTTCCAAGAATAAAAAAAACACAGTGTAAATAAAAATAAACATATGTGGTATCATCGCGTGCGGAAATGTCCGAATTATAAAAATATACTGCTTTTTAAACTGCACGTTCAATGGCGTATGCGCAAAAAAATTCCAAAGTCCAAAATAGCGCATTTTTGATCACTTTTTATACCACAAAAAAGTGAATAAAAAGTGATCAATAAGTCTGATCAGGGGGGGCGTGGTCTGGACGCTGACTGAGATGGCTGCCTGAACAGAGCGCTCCTGCACAAGCATCCTTTATTAGCATTTAAATCTGCCACCAGCGACTACAAGCTACCCTAAAGTGTGGGTGAACAGTATGGCAACATCGGGCAGAAAGCGGAACTCTAAAACGGGAAGATTTAAGCCCCAACAACACTTTTTCCCGGCCGGCACGCAACGGCAGAGGCCTGGAGAAGATGGCGCCGCGGCCCGCGCTCCCCTACAGTCGCAGCTGCAGAGCCAGGCAGGGAGAGCGAGAGACTGCAGCGCTGGGAACACGCCGCAGACGAGCCCAGACGGCCCGAGACGCCAAAGGCTGAACCACCGGCTGTCCTTCGAGATCCCGGAGCACTGGAGCTCACCGGACGCCCAGGTACCATTGCAGGCTGGTGAGTTCTCTGTGGGGAAGGGAGGCGGCCATTCTAGCGAACCCTGGGCGAATGAAGTGGAGGGAGTTCGTGATGTTGAAACAGGGCTGAACTCTCCTGAATCTCCCCAAGTCAGCCCGCTGAAACAGCGCCCTAGACTGCAGTCTCTTGGGACCCAATCTGACCCACTGCCTAGTGCGGATCTGAATACTTTGCCTGACCCTGACCTCTTTAAGGCGTACCCTACCTCTAACACAGTGGTCTCTGATACAACGCTCAAGGAGATGCTCCTGATGTTTCGCACTTCTCTGCACAGAGACCTAACCCAGATTGTGCACCCTTTGAGATCATCTGTGCAGGTCCTGGAGCAAAAAATGACCTTCACAGAAAACAATATGGTGACATTTGCAGAAACGCATAACGTTCTGGCGGAGGCTCATGATACCCTGGAGGATAAAGTATCTGCATTACAAGCTAAACTCATAGACTCTGAGGACCGGAATCGCCGTAATAATGTTAAATTCCGCGGCATTCCAGAGTCCGTGACGGGTCCCCAGATCCTGCCATTTGTCAAGGAACTGACTAGAAATTTATTACCAGATATGGAAGTTTATGAGTACAGCATTGACCGTGCACACAGGGTGCCTAAGCCGCGCTCGCTGCCTGATGACCTGCCAAGAGATGTACTGGCGAGATTTACATTCTTTCAAACTAAGGATAAATTGCTCCAGTATTCAAGGAAACACCCCTCGCTCCCAGATCCGTATAGTAATATTCGGATGTATGCCGACTTGTCTGCAGCAACTTTACAGGCCCGGAGGGATCTTAGCCCTCTTACAGGACTGCTCCGAGACCTGACTGTCCCCTACAGGTGGGGGTTTCCTACTAAATTGTTGATTGTACGCCAAGGGAAGACTTATGCCATTTCCTCTGTGGATGAGGGCATGGATATACTTAAGTCATGGGGCCTTCTGGACGATGCAACTACAGGCGACCTACGTTCCGAAAATCAACCACTGAGAGCCGGCCCTCCTCCTCCTGCTGATGATAGAGATCCTGTTGGCTGAGTTCCTGATAAGCAAGTGATGCTATGCAGTATGACTTCTGTATATGATTGATTGTCCTTTTTGTTCCACGTTTACCCCAGAGCTGGCATCGTTTGTTGTGATACTTGCCGCCAAGTTGTCCACTACCTTTCTTATTTGGTTCTTCCTTTTTCCCTTTCTTATTGTTTTGCTCAACTCAGATTGCTAAGTCCATATTGATATTATTTCTGATTGCATTGCTGTTAGTTGTGACATCCCCGTCTGGTGTCTATAGGCACCAGTCGGGTTTTTAATCTTGCGGGGAGGGTGTTCCTTTTTCCGTCTCCGAGGTTGACTACTGTTGACACTGTAGCCTCGAAATGGGAATTGATGTAATTTCACTGAATGTGAATGGACTTAACAGTCCATACAAGAGGCAGTTTCTGTGGAAGGAGCTGGAGAGGTGTAATGCGACCATTGCTTGCATCCAAGAAACGCACTTGTCCTCCACCAACACTCCCCAGCTTCGACACAGAAAGTACCCGCATGTTATCCACTCCACTTACTCTTCCAAAAAGAGGGGTGTACTGATTGCAGTTAGAGATAGTGTTGCCTTCCAGATTACAAAGTGTATTATTGACCCGCATAGTTGATATGTCCTATTGGTATGCTATATTGACAATGTCGAGTACACAATTGTTAATCTGTATGCTCCAAATTCTAGACAAAGCCGGTTCCTGAGGAAGGTGTTTAGACTCCTTGATCTTCACAAAAGAGGTATGTGGGGACTTCAATTCGGTCTCTAATCCCAGTGTGGACCTGTCGGACCAATCCTCCCATAGATCTTTCTCCCTTAATTCCCTACTGGGCGACCAGGACTTGTTTGATGTTTGGAGGCTGCAGCATGCCACAGAGAGGGATTATACATACTTCTCCCCCAGGTTTCGCTCTTACTCACGTATTGATATGATACTAGTGAGCAGGTCTCTCCTTGATAAAACACTAGACACATCCATAGGACAAATTTACAACGCCCAGGATCTACTGTCCCCAGAGGGAGATGTTCATTTTCCCACCTTACACGCTACTTTTCACGTTTTCACATACTCACTTATCTAAATAGTGACTCGAAAAAGGGTATTACCTTCTTTTATAATGTTCTCCATGATAAATGTGCCTTATCCAAACATCATTACATGACAAAGTGGGAATCGGATCTGGGGAAAGATTTTACGCTAGAGCAGTGGTCCACTGCGCTGAACTACTCACGTACACTGTTCAGATCTACGAACCACCAGGAAGCTGTATCAAAAACGATTTATAGATGGTATTACACACCCTCCAGACTTCATCTCATTGACAATACTATTTCCAACTTGTGTTGGCGTGGTTGTGGCGGGGTTGGTTCACTTCTCCACACTTTATGGGAATGCCCTCGCCTCAAGGATTTATGGAAGGGGATTGAAATGTTATCTACCAAAATGCTGCAGTCTCCGAACATCCTGGCCCCGGAGGTGGTCCTTCTCCTCATGAACTTTGATACGGTCCCTTGTGAGGTGCGGTATCCTCTTGCCCACTTATATATGGCTGCCAAATTGCACATAGTCAGAAACTGGAAATCGGAAAAAATTCCCTCCCTCAGTGAAGTAGTCAACCTCTTGAACCTCATCTGTAACTATGAAAAGGCTTTCTCCTTAGCTACATACACGCATGACAAATTTCTGACTCGCTGGAAGTCTTGGATGTCCACTCCCCACTATACGTAGTACTCTCAACTATGCAGATGACAATTTATGTTTGAACTTCTGTACTCTCATTATGTTCTATAACTTAGTTCTTGATCTATTTTGAACCGTAGGTGATGTGCTACATGATCTGGTAGAGTAGCTCACACCTTTATTATTATTATTATTATTGTTTTATTTTCTGTTCTAACCACAATTTGCTATATTCTCACAGACGTTAGCATGGTTTCCTCAGAAGTGGGAATCCTATGATGTAATGTTATGCTACTCATTCTTTATATTATGATTGAATTCCTGTCTAATTTTGTGACGTTTGATAACATGTGAAAAACCAATAAAAAACTTTGAATTAAAAAAAAAAAAAAAAAAGTCTGATCAGAACAAAAAGGATACAGCTAAAAACTTCAGATCACGGCGCGAAAAAATAGCTCTCATAGCACCCTGAACACAGAAAAATAAAAAAGTTATAGGGGTCAGAAGATGACCATTTTAAACGTATAAATGTTCCTGCATGTAGTCAGGATTTTTTTCTGAAGTAATACAAAATCAAACCTATACAAGTAGGGTATCATTTTAACCGTATGGACCTACAGAATAAAGATAAGGTATAATTTTTGCCAAAAAATGTACTGCGTAAAAACGGAAGCCCCCAAAACTTACAAAATAGAGTTTTTTTTCATCAATTTTGTCGCACATTGATTTTTTTTCCCGTTTCACCGTAGATGTTTGGGTAAAATGACTAATGTCATTACAAAGAAGAATTAGTGACGCAAAAAATAAGGCATCATATAGAATTTTAGGTAAAAATTTTAGAGTTAGGATTTTTTTAAGTTAAGGAGGAAAAATTGAAAATGAAAAAACGGAAAAAGCCCGGGTCCTTAAGGGGTTAATGGAATGAGTAACCTCGTCTTTACAGAGAATTGCAGTGACCATACAGTGTGAGAAGAAATGGTAAAATATTGTCAGAAGGTTCCTCAGTAAGATTGTAAGAAAGCTCGGCTAACTTCTTAAAGGGGTACTCCGGCCCTAAAACATCTTATACCCTATACAAAGGATAGGGGATATGATGTCTCCCCATGGGGGTCCCGCCGCTGGGGACCCCGCAATCCTGTATTCGCCACCCACCTGTTTGAGCTGCACACAGCGGTGCCAGCTCACAAACAGCCGGGTGGCGACCACGGGGCCAGAGTATCATGACCACCCCCCCCCCCCCCTCCCCCGCCTCCGTGTGATGTCACCCCCCGCCCCCCGTATGCAAGTCTATGGAATGGGGGGTAGAGGAGTGTACATGGGTGACAGAGGGGGGATGGCCAAGGTGGACATGGATGACAGGAGGGACAGAGGGGTGATTAGGGTGGAGGGACAATGGTGACAGATGTAGACTGGGGGGTGGTCAGAGGGGTGGATGGGGGGGGGAACATGTGTTGCAGAGGAATGGACAGAGGTGGCCAAGGTGGACATGGATGACAGGATGGTGGACATGGGAGATATGGGGGTGAACAGGGATAACGGGGGTGGACAAGGATGACAAGGGGGATAAAAGAGGGGTGAATAGGGGGGTAGACATGTGTTACAGGGGGGTGGACAGGGAGGGGTGGAAATGGGTGACAGGGATAGACAGGGGGTGGACATGGATGACAGGGGTGAGGGGGGGTGGACGGGGTTAAGTAGGGGTAACAGAGGGTACGAAAGGGTACAGTACCTTTTTGCCATTTTTCTTCACTACACTGGCACAGTAATCAGGCGCAGCTTCCACCTTCCTCCCCTCTCCGGCAGGGCAGCGACTCAGGGCTCCGACAGGGCACTCACTCACTGGGACGCTGGGGGGGGGGGAGGGGGACGCTGGGGCACGGGTCATTACACCGGCACGGTAATCCGGCAGAGCACCGCCAGTGCACTCACTCACTGGGCCGCTGGGGGGGAGGGGGATGCTGGGGCACGGGTCACTACACCGGCACGGTAATCCGGCAGAGCACCGCCAGTGCACTCACTCACTGGGCCGCAGGGTGAGAGGAATGCAGGGGGTTGCGATGTGTGCACGCACAGCAAAGCGCACACATACTTCCCTTCCCCCCTGCGGCGCCATAAATTTCAGACGCGCAGGCCAGGCCGGTGAATAAAAAAATAAAATATTTGCCGTCAAAATCCTGCGGCACCCCAGTTGGGAATCACTGCTCTAGATAGAGTCTGTATATGATATCCGAACCAAAGTAGCTTTTGTTGTATTGTAACAAGTTACTTCCTACTCAATTGTATTGTTCTACTATAGTCAATTAACTAATAAGCTTGTAATGCTTTCTTACTAATGATATCTAATTGATATTCATTTATATATATCATTGTGTTTGTGAGGCTTCTTCCACCCTACAAAATTCTCAGTTTTTAAACATCCGTACGAAGTTCCGTCTGAAAATCAGCTGAAAACGTCAGTTACAAAATCCTATACTGTCGTTAGAAAATCCCTTCATAGTCTATGGGGTTTTTCTAATAGCCGTTTTAACCCGTTATAGCCCGTTATTAATAACGGCCGTTATTTTGTGACGGAAGATAGACACGGGAGAAATAGTTCATGAACCTGCATATCTTTATAATACCTGTCAGGGCCGCAGGCTGGGCCGTCCTCCTGCCCTGTACAGTAACACGGGCCGGACTGGCCTATTTGTCAACCAGGAAATATCCCATTTCAGCCGCTTACCCTGTGGGCCAGGCTGGATAAGAGCAAGCACCTCTACGCGCGTAATGATGCTCGGTCACGTCACGCTCCCAGAACTCAAGGGCCTACGTTCTGACGCCGGCCCTAGGTATTCTGAGAGTGTGACGTGACCGAGCATCATTACGCGCGTAGCTGTGCTTGCTCTTATCTAGGGGAAGGTGCTGCCCTGAATCCCCGGCAACTAAAAAGGTACCAGCCGGGGGTGGGGGTTGTCTAATCAGGGGGTAGTATCTGTCTACTGGGGGGGGGGGGGTCTAATCTGGGGGTACTATCTGTCTACTGGGGGGGGTCTAATCTGGGGGTTCTACCTACCTACTGGGGGGGGGTCTAATCTGGGGGTACTAACTGCCCACTGGGGAGTTCATCTGGGGTGACTACCTGCCTACTTGTGGGTTAATCTGGTGGTACTACCTGCCTACTGCGGGAGGGGGGGGTTAATCTGGGGGTACTACCTGTCTACTGGGGGGGGTCTAATCTGAGGGTACTACCTGTCTACTGGGGGAGGGGTCTAATTTGGGGGTAATACCTGTATACTGGGGGGGTGTAATTTGGGGCTACTACCTGTCTAATGGGGGGGTCTAATTTGGGGGTACTACCTGCCTAATGATACATTTTCATACTTTTTCATAATTAATATTTTTATGACCATATTTCATAATTTTAACCCCTTAAGGACCGAGGTGATTTTGGCCTTAAGGACCAGAGCATTTTTTGCAGATTTGACCACTGTCACTTTAACCCCTTAAGGACTCAGCATTTTTCCGTTTTTGCATTTTCATTTTTTCCTCATCACCTTCTAAAAATCATAACACTTTCAATTTTGCACCTATTCAATTTTTTGCGCCACCAATTCTACTATGCAGTGACATTAGTTATGTTACCAAAAAATCCACGGCGAAACGGCGAACTCATTGTGCGACAAAATTGAAGAAAAAATTTCCTTTTGTAAATTTTGGGGGCTTCCGTTTCTACACAGTGCATTTTTTGGTAAAAATAACACATTATTTTTATTCTGTAGGTCCATACGGTTAAAATGATACCCTACTTATATAGGTTGGATATTGTATTACTTCGGAAAAAAATCATAACTACATCATGCAGGAAAATTTATATGTTAAAAATTCTCATCTTCTAACCCCTATAACTTTTTTAGTTTTCTGCATACAGGCCGGTATGAGGACTCATTTTTTGCGCCGTGTTCTGAAGTTTTTATCGGTACCATGTTTGTATTGATCGGACTTTTTGATCGCTTTTTATTCATTTTTTCATGATATAAGAAGTGACCAAAAATACACTATTTTGGACTTTGGAATATTTTTTGCGTGTAAGCCATTGAACGAGCGATTTAATTAACAATATATTTTTATAGTTCGGACATTTTCGCACGCAGCGATACCACATATGTTTATTTCGGTTTTTTTAATGGGAAAAGGGGTCAAACTTTTATTAGGGAAGGAGTTAAAGGGGTACTCTGGTGAAAACCTTTTTTCTTTTAAATCAACTGGTGGCAGAAAGTTAAACATATTTGTAAATTACTTCTTTTAATTTTTTTTTAATCCTTCCTGTACTTCCTGATGACATCACGAGCACAGTTCTCTCTGCTGACGTTATTATAATAATAATAACACTTTATTTATTGTTGTCCTTAGTGGGATTTGAATCCAAGTCTCCAGCACTGCAAGGCAGCATGGTTGCTAAAACGGACACAGATGTCAGCAGAGAGCACTGTCTTCATGATGTCATCAGTGTTCCAAAAAAAACGAATTTCCTCTGTAGCATTCAGCAGCTAATAAGTACTGGAAGGATTAAGATTTTTTTAATAGAAGTAATTTACAAATATGTTTAACTTTCTGCCACCAGTTGATTTAAAAGAAAAAAGGTTTTCACCAGAGTACCCCTTTTAAATGACCTTTGTTAACTTCTTTTTTTCACTTTTTTTTTTACAGTGTTATAGCTCCCATAGGGACCTATAACATTGCACACACTGATCTCCTATGCAGATCCCTGCAAAGCCATAGCTTTGCACGGATCAGTCAGATAGGGGCTCGATTGCTCAAGCCTGTAGCTCAGGCTTGGAGCAATCAATCGACGATCGGACGCCGCGGAGAGAGGTAAGGAGACCTCCGCCTGCGTCCCAGCTGATCGGAACATAGCAATTTTATCGCGATGTCCCGATCAGCCCTAGTGTGCTGCCGGGAAGCGTTTACTTTCATTTTCAGACGCGGCTTCAATTTTGATCGCCGCGTCTGAAGGGTTAACAGCGTGTGGCACAACGATCGATGCTGCGCGCTGTTAGCCCAGGGTCCCGGCTATGATTAGCAGCCGGGACCGACACAGTGTGACCCCGTTTTTCACACCGGGCTACGCCCTGAGTCCTTAAGAGGTTAAGCATTAATTACTCTGGGATGCTTGTACTTATGAATTTGATTCAGAGATTGTTTTTTCGTGACAAATTCAACTTTATCCTAGTTGTAAATTTTTGTCGATTCTTGCATCATTTCTTTGTGAAAAATTCAAAAATTTTATGAAAAATTTGAAAAGTTAGCATTTTTCTAACTTTGAAGCTCTCTGCTTGTAAGGAAAATAGGCATCTCAAATAAATTATATATTGATTCACATATACAATGTCTACTTTATGTTTGCATCATATGGGAGATATCTTTATATTATTATATTATATACAATATATTATGTTTTCATCATAAAGTTGACATGTTTTTACTTTTGGAAGACATCAGAGGGCTTCAGAGTTCAGCATCAATTTTCCAGTTTTTCACAAAATTTTCAAAATCGGAATTTTTCACAGACCATGTCAGTTTTGAAGTGGATATGAAGGGTCTTCATATTAGAAATACCCCACAAATGACCCCATTATAAAAACTGCACCCCTCAAAGTATTCAAAATGACATTCAGAATGTTTGTTTACCCTTTAGGTGTTTCACAGGAATAGCAGCAAAGTGAAGGAGAAAATTCAAAATCTCAATTTTTTACACTAACCTGTTCTTGTAGACCCAGTGTTTGAATTTTAACAAGGGGTAAAAGGAGATAAATCCCCCCAAATGTGTAACCCAATTTCTCTCGAGTAAGGAAATACCTCATATGTGTATGTCAAGTGTTCGGAGGGCGCAGTAGAGGGCTCAGAAGGGAAGGAGCGACAATGGGTTTTTGGAGAGTGAGTTTTTCTGAAATGATTTTTGGGGGGCATGTCACATTTAGGAAGCCCCTATGGTGCCAGAACAGCTGAAAAGCCCCCACATGGCATACTATTTTGGAAACTACACCCCTCAAGGTACATAATAAGGGCAGGGGTTTATGTAACAAGGGCAGGGGTTTACAGCAAGGAAACTTGCTGTAAACCCCTGCCCATGTGAATGTACATTCACATGGGGGGCGGGCAAAACTACAACTCCCAGCATGCCCTTTGGCTGTCCGATCATGCTGGGGGTTGTAGTTATGCAACAGCTGGAGGCACACTGGTTGCAAAACACTGAGAGTTTGTTACTTAACTCAGTGTTTCGCAACCCATGTGCCTCCAGCTGTTGCTAAACTACAACTCCCAGCATGCATGGTCTGTCAGTGCATGCTGGGAGTTATAGTTTTGCAACAGCTGGAGGCAAACAGGTTGGGAAACACTGAGTTAGGAAACAGACAATGCTTCCCAACTAGTGTGCCTCCAGTTGTTGCAAAACTACAACTCCAAGCATGCCCAGACAGTCTAGGCATGCTGAAAGTTGTAGTTCTGTAACATCTGGAAGAGCACAGATTGGAGACCAGTGCACAGTGGTCTCCAAACTGTGGCCCTCCAGATGTTGCAAAACTACAACTCCCAGCATGCCCAGACAGCCAAAGGCTGGGCATGCTGGGAGTTGTAGTTTTAAAACTCCTAGAAGCAACAGTGAAGATCACATTACAGCGATCTTCACTGCTGCATCTGATGCCACAGCTGCCTCCTCCACTTGTGCCTGCCGCCGGTCCCAGGTATGTGCCGTGGGCCACCCCATCACCCCCCCCCCCCCCCCCCCACAGCACTCATCATCCCCCGCTCTGCCCGACTTCTAGGGACGGGCAGACTGAGGGAAATGAACTTTAACCCCCCCCCCAGTCAGCTGAGACACCCCCCCCCAGTCAGCTGACACACTGTGATTGGCCCACAGGGACCAATCACAGGGATTGCTGACTAGGACCATCCACAGATGGTCCTGGGGGAGGCTTGCAGAAGTTGTCTCCTGCTGGTAACAGTGGGACTTCTGCCAGCTAACCCATGCGATGCCGCGCATCGCCGGGTTAACTGAATGCCTTTTATAAACGGCGGAATGCGCAAAGGACCTGCCCAATCGGCCGTTTATATAAGGCATTCTGTGGGAAGGGGTTAGTTGAGTTACTACCGTACGACAAAGTGCTCCACCAATCAGAGGCTGAGCAGTGCTATTGGCTGTCTGAGCATGCTGGGAGTTGTAGTTATGTGAAACCATATTCAACTGCGGCTCTTCATACATTTGGGGCACCTTACTCCGAGATATTTTTGTTTCTCACTGACATATAAAACACTGATTTATAATAAATTCCCTACTTTGTCTATTATAACAATAATTACAACTATTGGAATATTTGTCAAATAAAAATGTTTATTCATCTTTTCCAGTGTTCATACATACAGGTTGGTGGTGAATACCCATAGTATACTGGCGATGATGGTAATGACACCTTTAATCTCGGGGATATTGACAATTAGGATGGCAACGGTGACCCGTCCCAGGAACTGTCTGACCGAGTTAATATAGTCCATCGGTCCGGTGATGCTGGTCACTATCCCCCTTGGCATAACCCACGTCAGAAGCTGGAGTGTGATGGCGATCCAGGTGAGCCTGTCACTGATGAAGCCGATCCAGCTGATGGCGGTGGGGTTACAGATCACGTAAAGAAGCTCTATAGTGCTGTTGGTGGTAATCCAGGTCACCATCTCATTGACTGGGTTCATCCAGGCAAGCAGGGAGCTGCTGGTGATGGTGGGGATCCAGAAGATCAAGTCAGTGGTGGTGTCTATCCAGGACAGCAGGTCACTGATGATAGTAGCAAACGAGATCAGGTCGTCAACAGCATCTATGAACCGGTCCAGCAGGTTGTTATCGATGGGAATATAGCATAGCAGGCAGATGATCATGTCACCATAAGTGCTGATCCAGCCAAGATAGTTTTTGATGATGGCCGCCCCGCTCTGCAGGTTGTTGGTAATGGAATCCCAGTTGATCGCGTCGTTGCTGGCAGTGGTGTCATTACTCCCCAGGACAGGGGTGATCTTTCTGATCCTGGTCCTGGTCCAGATGGGACACTTCATGTCGCTGCTGGCAGAGGTTTGATTACTCACCAGGACAGGGGTGATCTTTCTGATCCTGGTCCTCGTCCAGATGGGACACTTCATGTCGCTGCTGGTAGTATTCAAGCTGGGCAGATCTCTGATGGTATCGTTCTGCCCTTGCAGGTGGCTGGAGGTGATATTCCGGCTCGGTTGGTTGCTGGTGATTTCAAACCAGAAACTCGGGCCGGTGGTGAAGAGGGAACCCAGGAGGATGGTAACTGTCCAGCACATGCTACAGGCCAAATTGACCTCATCCCTGCTGATGTGGTCCCCTCGAATCATGATAAAATAAAATAAAAAGCGCAAGGAAACAATATAGAAACACTAGTGCTCGCTAGATTGCAGTCCTCAGAGTAAGGCCTCTGGGGCTCTGCACCTCTTTTTCCAGCTATCACCATTTGTGAAGTCACATGTGTGATGTCATACGGAATGTCACTGCTCTGAGGACAGGTGTAGACATGGACATTTACATCCATTTGTTTTATAGGGTGAAATAAGCTTTTTATTATTAAATAAAGGTATAGAAAACTCTGGGTGTAGGGTGTTTTTTTTTGGGGGGGGGGCGGTGACTTTATACGGCGGACTGGGTATTTGGGTGGGAACGAACATCACTTTATAACATAGACAAACAAATATAATATAATTTACAAATATAAATACAAATATGAATAAAATTCTGACAAAAAGTCCAACGTTATCTACAGATTTGGGTAGTCTGGCAGGAGGATTCCTCATTTTTGAGAATAGGAGGAGGAGGAAAGTGATGGTGGGGGAAGAATACACAGCTCCCGAATTGATAAGAAAACTACAGCTCGGCTTCATTGGGAGTAGTCACCAGCACCCCAACCACCATGTTTCTTTTTTTCCCCTATATATTGCAACTTATTCCTTCTGCATATATACCTACAAATGCCAAAAGCGTAACCCCGACACCAAATAAAGTACAAATCGATGTATGAAAATGTATATTTTTTATTAATAAAAGAACATGATTCTAAAAATGTACATAATAGACTAAATAAAATAAATATATATCAATATATGTTAAAACATTTGGCTGCAAATAATGGCTACAGGTTCGGAATTTATATAATAGTGACCCAATAGAAAAGGAATAACACACCTGTCCAAATAGTAAGCCGCTGGGTCGGAAGTGACGTTGGACACCGCGGTACTCGTGTGATGGAGCACGCAACGCGCATTCACATTATAGAGTGGGTTCGGCAACGAAAACATGGCCACAGTCACTCATACTGCGCATGCGTGCACAAAAAAATTCTAGGGGGAAAGACAGATCGCTGCTAATGGAGGGATATACAAAATAAGTTGAACATCGGACCCAGGGCTAAATAATACAAAGAATGAAAATATATAGTGGGAGAACTGACTGTGAAGGCAATAACATGGCTATAAATAATGCATATACATTTGAGATAATAGCAATAATGATTATTATAATAATCCAGGGGCATATGAAAGCATAAAAAAATGACAAGGATGTGATAACATGCATAATGGTAAAACAAATACAGTAAATAGCGCATGCAACATAAACAAAAATGAGAAAAATATTTTTGTAAAAAAATATATTTGTAGAAGTGTATACCGTATTTTTCGCCCTATAGGACGCATCGGTATATAAGACACACCCAATTTTAAAGGCGCAAAATCTAGAGAAAAAAAATTCTGAACCCAACAGTTATCTTCAACCTGCGGACCTCCAGATGTTGCAAAACAACAACTCCCAGCATGCCCGGACAGCCGTTGGCTGTCCGGGCATGCTGGGAGTTGTAGTTTTGCAACAACTGGAGGTCCGCAGGTTGAAGACCACTGGATAGGAGGTAATACTCACGTGTCCCTGCCGCTCCGGACCCCTCACCGCTGCCCTGGATGTCGCTCCTTCGCTGTCGCCGCGTCCCCGTGGTATCCCCGACGCTCCGGACGTCTTCTTCCCTGGGATCCACGCTCTCCGTCGCCGTCATCATCACGCGATCGGTGATGTCCTGTATTAGCCGCGGGTCCCGGCCGTTGATGGCCACCGGTACCGCCGCGATAGGTGTGTGTATTCGCCGTGTAAGACGCACCAACTTCCCCCCCCCCCCCCCCCCCAGTTTTGGAGAATAAAAAGTGAGTCTTATACCGCGAAAAATACGGTAAATGAATCTTGATTAGTGTGCAGGAATGATGTATACTAAATCCAAATGGATAGGAGCAGTGCCTGAAGAGTGCAGGAATATATAGAGCATGCAATACAATACATACATATACAAAAGATATAAAAAGTGCAGAGATATAGTGCATATAGTACAATGCATATATATATATATATATATATATATATATATATATATATATATATAGATAGATACATAGATATACACAAAACATGCATAATATAAAAGGATCCTGCATGTCAGAGGCCATATGCCCAGCAGAGGTGAGTGGATTAGGCATGTTAGGGTCTCATCCCACAAGAGGCCACCTCCGTGTGGTGGATGGGGACACGTTTTGATCAAAAAGTGCGCTAAGAGCCTCGATTTTTTTGACAAAGAGAGCTGCTGCTGCAACCTTATTTTTTGTATACTTTATATACGGTACATACAACTGAAATATTGTTCAGAAAATGGTGTAAATCTCTTTTATTGAGTAACGAAAACTGAGATTGGAAACCTTTTCAAAAATGTCTTTTATTTCTTTCCTATTAAAAATTATATAAAAAAAAAAAAAACCTCTACACAAAAAATGTATATAAACTATATACTCATTATCGACCGCCAGTTTATAGAATCATTGGGGGAGATTTCTCATTAGGGTCTGTTGTAGACACAGATCTGCCCCTTTACACAATTTACAAAAGTTGTGCACGTCGTTTGATAAATTTTGCGCAAATATATAACCCCTCCCCCCCTGGCTCTACCGTGCACGCCTTCTCTACCTCCACGGCACTGCTCACATAGCTAGAAGTGCTGGAGCAGCAGTGTGCGCCGAACAAAACTCTGCACAATAGTAAAATCATAAATATTTATAAAGTACACAGAGGGTAGAGTCTCAAAGAATTTTGCGGCACAAAAAAATCAATTTTGCGCCAAAATTTTGGCGCAAAAAGTATTGAACACATTTCAAAGAGCTTTGTGCCGCGGTTTACACCGTTCACGTCAGTTTTGTAAAAGTGGGCGTGTCCACGTATATTTTCTGCTTTACATGATGGGCACTAGGTCTTCTCCAGGAAACTATAGACCGGTAAGTCTAACGTGCATTGTGGGTAAATTGTTTGAAGGATTTATACGGGATTACATACAGGAATACATAGGGGATAATTGTATTATAAGTGATAGCCAGCATGGGTTTCCTAAGGATAGAAGTTGTCAAACCAATCTAATTTGCTTTTATGAAGAGGTGAGTAGAAGCCTTGACAGAGGAATGGCTGTGGATATAGTGTTTCTGGATTTTGCTAAAACGTTTGATACTGTCCCTCACAGACGTCTGACAGGTAAGTTAAGGTCTTTGGGTTTGGAAATTTTAGTTTGTAACTGGATTGAACACTGGCTCATGGATCGTACCCAGAGAGTGGTGGTCAATGATTCGTACTCTGATTGGTCCCCGGTAATTAGTGGTGTACCCCAAGGTTCTGTACTGGGACCGCTGTTGTTTAATTTATTTATCAATGATATAGAGGATGGTATTAACAGCTCTTTTTCTATCTTTGCAGATGACACAAAGCTTTGTAGCACAGTACAGTCTATAGAGGATGTGCATAAGTTACAAGATGACTTGGATAGACTAAGTGTCTGGGCCTCCACTTGGCAAATGAGGTTCAATGTGGATAAATGTAAAGTTATGCATCTGGGTACTAATAACCTGCATGCATCGTATGTCTTAGGGGGGATTAAACTGTCAGAGTCACTGGTAGAGAAGGATCTGGGTGTACTTGTAGATCACAGACTACAGAATAGCATGCAATGTCAGGCTGCTGCTTCCAAAGCCGGCAGGATATTGTCATGTATCAAAAGAGGCATGGACTCAAGGGACAGGGACATAATACTCCCCCTTTATAAAGCATTGGTACGGCCTCACCTGGAATATGCTGTTCAGTTTTGGTCGCCTGTACATAAAAGGGACACTGTGGAGCTGGAAAGGGTGCAGAGACGCGCGACTAAACTAATATGGGGCATGGAACATCTTAGCTATGAGGAGCGATTAAAGGAGTTACAATTGTTTAGTCTTGAGAAGAGACGTCTAAGGGGGATATGATAAACGTATATAAGTATATTAATGGCCCATACAAAAAATATGGAGAAAAACTGTTCCAGGTTAACCCCCCCCCCCCCCCCCCCAAAGGACGAGGGGGCACTCCCTCCGTCTGGAGAAGAAAAGGTTTAGTCTCAAGGGGCGACACGCCTTCTTTACCATAAGAATTGTGAACTTATGGAACAGTCTACCTCAGGAACTGGTCACAGCAGGAAAAATTAACAGCTTTAACCTCCCTGGCGGTATGATTCTGTCTCGAAATGTGTACCAAAAGCGGTACAATTTTTTTTAACTGAATTTCACATCTCCCTCCGCCCATTTCACATCTCCCCGTCACATTCCCCTCTCCCTTGTCACATCCCCCGTCACATTCTCCCCCCTCCTTGTCACATTCTCCCCCCTCCTTGTCACATTCTCCCCCCTCCTTGTCACATTCCCCCCCTTGTCACATTATCCCCCTTCATGTTACATTCCCCTCCCCCTGTCACATCCCCCCCTTGTCACATCCCCCCTTCATGTCACATCCCCCCTGTCACATTCCCCCCCTTGTCACATTCCCCCCTGTCACATTCCCCCCCCTCTCACATTCCCCCCCTCTCACATTCCCCCCTTGTCACATTCCCCCCTTGTCACATTCCCCCCTTGTCACATTCCCCCCCTGTCACATTCCCCCCCTGTCACATTCCTCCCCTGTCACATTCCCCCCTTTGTCACATTCCCCCCTTGTCACATTCCCCCCTGTCACATTCCCCCCCTCTCACATTCCCCCCCTGTCACATTCCCCCCTTGTCACATTCCCCCCTTGTCACTTTCCCCCCTTGTCACATTCCCCCCTTGTCACATTCCCCCCCTGTCACATTCCCCCCCTGTCACATTCCCCCCTTGTCACATTCCCCCCTTTGTCACATTCATCCCCTGTCACATTCCCCCCTTGTCACATTCCCCCCTTGTCACATTCCCCCCTTGTCACATTCCCCCCTTGTCACATTCCCCCCTTTGTCACATTCATCCCCTGTCACATTCCCCCCTTGTCACATTCCCCCCTTGTCACATTCCCCCCTTGTCACATTCCCCCCTTGTCACATTCCCCCCTTGTCACATTCCCCCCCTGTCACATTCCCCCCCTGTCACATTCCCCCCTTGTCACATTCCCCCCCTTGTCACATTCCCCCTTGTCACATTCCCCCCTTGTCACATTCCCCCCCTCTCACATTCCCCCCTTTGTCACATTCCCCCCCTGTCACATTCATCCCCTGTCACATTCCCCCCTTGTCACATTCCCCCCTTTGTCACATTCCCCCCTTGTCACATTCCCCCCTTGTCACATTCCCCCTCTGTCACATTCCCCCCTTGTCACATTCATCCCCCCTTCTCACCTTGTCCTGCAGCAAATACACTAGGTTTGCCGGCAGATTTCATACCTAGTGTATCTGCTGCAGAACAAGCCCTTTCCCCTTCAGCCAATCACAGGCTTTACACCACTGCGGCCTGTGATTGGCTGAAAAGTGAAAGGTCCTAGAAGATGAATAGTGAAGAGAGGACACCCCGGACCGCACGGAGGGGAACGACATCTGCAGGGACCGGGACTAGGTGAGCAAAAGGTTTTTTTATTTTACTACTTCTTCCTTTTACACTTAGCTCAGTGTTTTTCTACCAGGGGGCCTCCAGCTGTTGTGAAACTACTACTCCCAGCATGCCCGGACAGCCTTTGGCTGTTCGGGCATGCTGAGAGTTGTAGTTTTGCAACAGCTGGAGGCCCCCTGGTAGGGAAACACTGACTTTT
The DNA here is from genome assembly GCF_029499605.1 of Hyla sarda. Classification (NCBI taxonomy): domain Eukaryota; kingdom Metazoa; phylum Chordata; class Amphibia; order Anura; family Hylidae; genus Hyla; species Hyla sarda. The sequence continues at coordinate 71,457,592 of NC_079196.1, forward strand.
AGTATTTTTCTTTACCTGCTCTGGCCGGCCCCCGCAACGGGAGCCGACCAGAGCAGATAATCGCATGTTTTCCCGGGGGGCCGCATCGCTATATCACATTGCTTTTGCGATATATCGTGCAGCCCGGCCGGGAACTCTGCAATTCTACCCCGAGCGTGACTCGGGGTTACCGATCCTGGCAGGGAAAATTAACCCCGAGTCACGCTCGGGAATACCGCTCAGGAGGTTAAAACAGGATTAGATACATTCCTGGAACAAAATAACATTAATGCTTATGAAGAAATATAAAATCCCATCCCTTCCCCAATATCGCGCCACACCCCTACCCTTCAATTCCCTGGTTGAACTTGATGGACATATGTCTTTTTTCGACCGTACTAACTATGTAACTATGATATTTTCAAAGGGGTGAGAGTCCAGTTTACATAAAAAATTTCATACCGGAAATCACAGAAATTGTGTTGCAGTTTTACTGTTTTTGGGGGGGTTTTTTCTTTGCTTTTGTGGGAAAAGGTGTTATTTAAGTAATTATAAAAAAAAAAAAAATTAAAAAAAAACTATTATTGAAAATGGCATTAAAAAAAAATATATATATATATAGAATTTTATTTTATTTTTTATTGGTCACTGCACCTGCACTCACATTTAAGCTCAGAAATGTTTTATTTAACGCACATTGACAGGATTGTGGAGCCGGATGGTACCCAACACGTAGACACTGGCCCTATAGCAACGGCTTTCCAGGACTTCTACTATTCTCTTTATAACATACACCCAACTAACCCCACGCCATTGCCACGCACGCAGGCAATCCAAACTTTCTTGTACCGATTGAATTTACCTACCCTCACCACACTGGAAGGGGAAACATTGCTGGAGCCTTGCACTGCTGAGGAGGTTGAGGCAGTAATAAAGTCCTTCCCCATAGGGAAGAGCCCGGGACCAGATGGCCTGAGCTTACAATACTATAAAAAGTTGGGCACAGTCTTGCTGCCTCGGCTTACTCAGTGGTGCAACGCGTTACTTGGAGGCACCCATTTGCCGCCGCAATCCCTAGAGGCACACATCACTATTCTACCAAAAGAAGGTAAAGACCCTCTACTGTGCTCGAGTTATAGGCCCATTTCACTTTTGAATATGGACCTAAAGATCTGGGCTAGGCTGTTGTCCATGAGACTTCGCCCTCTCCTCCCTGGCCTCATTCATGTGGACCCGACTGGTTTTGTGAAGGGCAGGGAGGGGAAGCATAATGCATTACGAGTCATGCACGCTATTCACTATGCCACACAAAAAAAGATCCCTCTACTCCTTCTCGGCACAGATGCCGAGAAGGCGTTTGATAGGGTAGCGTGGGACTACATGAACAAGGTGTTAACCAAATATCGCATCCCTGATCGCTTCATCCGAGCTATCATGTCCCTATATAGTGAACCCAGCGCACGGGTTAGGGTCAATGGCACTCTTTCTGAACCTTTCCCCATATGTAATGGGACGCGACAAGGGTGCCCCCTATCACCGTCACTGTACGTCCTCGTGATGGAGACTCTTCTCCAGGCCTTGAGGCAGGATGGGGCGATTAGGGGATTGCAAATAGGGGATAGGCCTCATCTTACGGCAGCATTCGCTGACGATCTGCTCATAATGATCACTAATCCTACTGAAGCCCTGCCTCGTGTCCAATGCGTTATTGAAGAGTATGGAACCCTATCCAATTTCAAAGTAAATTATAGTAAGTCGGAGATACTGAACATCACGATACCCCCTCGTATAGCCTCGAGTCTACAATCTTCCTCGTCTTATAGATGGCCATCTAAACACATCACATACCTGGGCATAGCCCTTCCCTCGTCGCTGAGCAACTTGTTTGACCTTAACTATGTACCCTTACTGACTAAAATGAAGAATAAAATTGACTCCTACAAGTTACCCTTCCTTTCATGGGTGGGGCGACTCAACCTCCTACAGACATACATTGTACCGTCCATACTCTACTTACTGCGCATGGTACCCATAGAACTACCTAAATGGTATCTCCTGCAATGGAAACGGCTCTTTGGGGCTTTCCTTTGGTCAGGGAAGCGCCCACGTTTAGCACATTCCCTTCTTACTAGATCTAAGAGGAGCGGTGGCATAGGTATGCCAGACATTTCTATGCTTTATACAGCTAACCATATTCATAGATGGGTTGAGATCACTACTAGAACTAGCCTACTGGGTAGCTCAGAACTTGAATGCTCACAAATGACTTCTGGAGGCTTTGGGGTGGACCGTCATGTCTGGCTGCCTACGCGCCGCTCCCTCTCGCATGTTAATAATCCCCTGTTGAAAGGTACACTCACTATCAAAAGAGCTTATGATAAAGGCGCAACACAAGGAAACCACGGAAAAACACTGATTTCTCCATGCTTTCCAAGTTCTCTGATTCCATATGCAGTTCACCCTGACATGCAAGAGGCGGACGACTTGTGGTCCCATTTTCAACACGTCCCTGTCAAAACCCTATGTGCCCGAAATCAACCACCCACAGTTGAGACACTATCCACAATAGTCCCACACCTTAAAACTAACTTTCTACATCTTCATATGCTCAGGGAGATGTGTGTTGCATTTCTAAAGGTGTATGTCATTGGTGAAAACCCAACCTGGATAGATAAGTTGATGCAATTCTCACCGAACTGCAAGCCAAAATTTTCCACATTTAATGCCTGTTTGAGAGATGAGAGGCAAACTTCTGACCCGTTGTACTTGAGATCCTGGGAGGAGGAGTTGGGGCGCAAGTTCACGGACCAGGAGAGGAAATCCATTCTAACAGGCTCCCATGGCTTCTCTAGGTGCGTTAAGCTACAAGAAGGTCATTATAAACTAGTAGCCAGATGGTATAGGACGCCCGAGTTATTATATCATTGGGGTCTGAGTGCTTCCCCTGCATGCTGGAGATGCCATGGGGGCGTGGGCTCTTTGTCTCACATTTGGTGGTCATGCCCCAGGATAACGTCTTACTGGAGTGAAGTGAATCGCATCATAGATAAGGTGATGGGACGGCATGTCCCTCTCTCACCAGAGGTGGTTCTCTTGGGCTTATCGACTAGGGATTGCACCTTGTCGAAGAGGTCTCTGATTGCACACTTGCTAACTGCAGCCAAGGCATTAGTCCCACTACATTGGTTAGATGAAACACCTCCTACAGTTCAACAATGGATCTCTAAGGTCTCCCAGTTGTGTAGAATGGAGGAGCTCTCCAGTTGGAGTGATCACTCACATGACAGATACTGGAGTATATGGGCTCCTTGGCTGGGCTTTCGTGATGCTGACACTGCTCTCCCTCTCTCGCATCAGACATAGCAACTGGGTTCCAGCAAATGACCCCATAGACAACCCCCCCACCCCTCTTTCCCAGCCCACCCTTCCCCCCCTCTCCACCTCCTCACCCACGACCAAAAACCTTATATCTATTCTTTATCCTCCACTCGTCTCTCTTTCTCCCTATTTTCTCTTTCTTCTGCCTCCCACCTTGGAGAATTCCTACGCCTTTTCATTTCTCCTCTTTCTTTCTTCTCCGTCAATGCTCTAACACATTGTGCTCGTGTTCATTGACCCTACTATGTTCAGTACCATACTCCTATTACAGTTCCACCTAATTAACTGGGCTCCTAGGTGACAACACCTCAGACTTATAGGATGCTTATAGGTATGACTGACCTGTTTTATGTATGTCTTAAGTAGATGTTGGCCAATACTTCTCTTGATAGATTTGTCTTATTGATTTTACAATGATACATCAACACAGGAGCCCAATGGTCCTTTTAAATGTTACCTGGGGCCTAGCCCACACGACCCCTTTATCTTGCTTTTCTCTCTTTTTCTTTCTTCTTGATTAGCATTATGTAATGTACTTCATATTACATTTGTATGTTCTGTTGTATTGCAATATTCGAAAATAAAGAATTGAAAAAAAAAGAAATGTTTTATTTATACAGTTATCACTGGGCACTAGTAACCATGGAATATTTTGTGAGATGTTTCCGCCAGAATTTTCTGTAATGTAAAATTTGGCGCCAAAAAAAAATCCAATGTGGCTGCAAAAAAAAAATTGGGGGTGCGAAAATGAATTTTCACATACTTTCAAAGCAGCACAAGAGATCTTTGAAAATGTATAAGCATGACCACGCACACACTCAACTTGGCTACATACACCTGATCACTCACTCAGCTCTGCTGCATTTACAAAATCACACACTCAGCTCTACTACATATACACAATCACACACTCGGCTCTGCTACATAGACACAATCACACACTCAGCTCTGCTGCATTTACACAATCACACACTCAGCTCTGCTACATACACCTGATCACACACTCAGTTCTGCTGCATATACACAATCACACACTCAACTCCTGCTACATATACACACACACTCAGCTCTACTGCACATACACACACACAAACTCAGCTCTACTGCATATACACACACTCACACTCAGCTCTACTGCATATACACACACACACTCAGCTCTACTGCATATACACACACTCAGCTCTACTGCATATACACACACTCACACTCAGCTCTACTGCACATACACACACACACACTCAGCTCCTGCTACATATACACACACTCACACTCAGCTCTACTGCATATACACACACACTCAGCTCTACTACATATACACAATCACACATATACATTGGGGGAAATTTATCATTGTTGTAGGTACATGTTTTTTGTAGATTGTTTTGGTTGGTCTAAATTTGGTGCAATTGCAAGGCACATGATACATTTTGTGCAAAGTTCTAAATCTCCACACAGAGTACACCTGAGCTGCACCTCACAGGAAAAGTGGACATAGGGATTTTGTTCTATTGCTTTGAGGCTTGGATTCCATTGAGGTTTTTTGTTCACCAGCAAAAACGCCAGAAGAACGGTCACAGCTTTTTCCTGCATTTTTTCAGTTTTTCTTGTGTTCTTTTTCTTGCGTTTTTGCTGGTGTGTGGTAACAATCATTTTTGGATCCTGTGGCAATTTTTTTTTACTGCCTTCAGGTACCACTCCATGGGTCAGATGCAGAGCGCCCAGTCCAGAGTGTAAGGAGGTGAGGAGTGATATATAGCGTATACAGGGTGCAGAGCATCACTACTTACCTACGCCAGCTGTATAGCATACTGGGGTACATAGTGTACCCATCAGGGATGTGGAAATCCTATCGCCCGACGCCCGGGACAGGTAGTTTTGGGCGCCGGGCAGGTGAATTGTTCATAGATTTAGCCCTGTATCGGGCGAGCAGGGACAGACAGACTTCCCCCTTATTTTTCTTTAATGTCGGTGTAAGGCGCAGGAGCCGATGGAAGTCTCACACCGGCACTCAGAGTGTATGGAGGGGGCGGTGGCCTCCAGCTGACATAGAGTCCACTTATCTCCCCTCCCGGAGGATGGACGGAGCTCAGAAGACACAGCAGGGTGAGAGAAAGGATGTAGACAGCTCCGTGCACAGCTCTATCCCTCCCCCTCCCCCTGATCTGTCTCCCCAGGACCTAATCCACCACGGGGAGGTTGCTAGTTTGCACAGGGAAAACACAGAGCAGGGGGGAGGGGGAGGACGGAAATCTCACCTCACACCGGCGGTGACTACAGCTCTGATGTCCACTCATGGCCGGATCAGGTGAGGAGGCCGAGAATGCAGGCGGCGGCAGGAAGGGTGGTTGTATATGTATGGTGTGAGTGTATGTGTGATGTGTGTATGTAATGTATGATGGGGGGGCAGCGGCAGGTGTATGTATGATGTGTGCATATGTATGGTGTATATCAGTGTTACCCAACCAGGCTTCCTCCAGCTGTTGCAAAACTACAACTCCCAGCATGCCCTGGGCATGCTGGGAGTTGTAGTTTTGCAACAGCTGGAGGAAGCCTGGTTGGGAAACACTGGTGTATATGTATGGTGTGAGTGTATGTGTGATGTGTGTATGATGTCTGTCTGTGTGTGATGTGTATGTAATGTGTGATGTGTGTATGGTGTATATGTATGGTGTGAGTGTATGTGTGATGTGTGTATGATGTCTGTCTGTGTGTAATGTGTATGTAATGTATAATGTGTGTATGGTGTATATGTATGGTGTGAGTGTATGTGTGATGTGTGTATGATGTCTGTCTGTGATGTATGTGTGATGTGTGTATGATGTCTGTCTGTGTGTGATGTGTATGTAATGTATAATGTGTGTATGGTGTATATGTATGGTGTGAGTGTATGTGTGATGTGTGTATGATGTCTGTCTGTGATGTATGTGTGATGTGTGTATGATGTCTGTCTGTGTGTGATGTGTATGTAATGTATAATGTGTGTATGGTGTATATGTATGGTGTGAGTGTATGTGTGATGTGTGTATGATGTCTGTCTGTGATGTATGTGTGATGTGTGTATGATGTCTGTCTGTGTGTGATGTGTATGTAATGTATAATGTGTGTATGATGCCTGTCTGTGTGATGTGTATGTAATGAGTGATGTGTGTATGTAATGCATGATATGTGGGGGGGGGGGGGGGCAGCAGCAGCAGCAGGCCTATGTATGATGTGTGCATATGTATGGTGTATATATATGGTGTGAGTGTATATGTGTATGATGTCTATGTGTGATGTGTGTATGATGTCTGTCTATGTGTGATGTGTATGTAATGTGTGATGTGTGTATGGTGTCTGTCTGTGTGTGATGTGTATGTAATGTGTGATGTGTGTATGGTGTATATATATGGTGTGAGTGTATGTGTGATGTGTGTATGATGTCTGTCTGCGTGTGATGTGTATGTAATGTATAATGTGTGTATGATGTCTGTTTGTGATGTGTATGTAATGTGTGTATGATGTCTGTCTGTGTGATGTGTATGTAATGTAATGTATGATATGTGGGGGGGCAGCAGCAGCAGGCCTATGTATGATGTGTGCATATGTATGGTGTATATGTATGGTGTGAGTGTATGTGTGTATGTAATGTATGATGTGGGGGGGGGGCAGTGGCGGGGGGGTGTGTATGGGGATATGGGGGCAGTGGCTGGTGTATGTATGATATGTGTATGCATGAATGTTTTGTATAGGAGCGGACTGTCACGTCGGGCATTAGGGCAGTTGTGCCATATAATTTTATTTATTTTCAGTGGCACCCGCACTATATTGCACCCCCAGAATCCCGCCCCCTTCATACTCACCCGTCAACCAAGAGCCCCACGGATGCAGACAAACACGCCCGAACCAAAACTACAACTCCCAGCATGTTACACCATAACCTAAACTGTAGAACTATAAAGTGTAATATGCTGGGAGTTGTAGTTTTGGTTCGGGTCAGCTGCAGAGCCATAGGCTGCATCAGGGCATGCTGGGTGTTGTAGTTACTAACTGCAATTCCCATTATTCCTTGACACAGCCTATGGCTCTGCAGCTGACACAAACCAAAACTACAACTCCCAGCATGTCCTACAATAACCTTAACTGTCCTACTATACAGTGGAACATGCTGCAACACCCACACAACCATAGGCTGTATCAGGGCATGCTGGGAGTTGTAGTTATCTAGTAACTAAATGCAACTTCCAGCATTTTCTGACACAAAATGCACCACATAAACTGGAGAAGCAGAACACCCCCCCCCCCCCCAGTAACACATAAGTCCCTATTGAGACTGAAAAATAGTGATTAAAATATTTTAAAAAGTGCGTATATATGTGAATAAGCCCCTTTCCTAATAAGTTTCCAATTTTCTTTAAATAAAAATAATGTAGAAAAATAAACATAAGTGATATCGCTGCATGTGGAAATCTCCAGACTATTAAAATATAATGTTAATTAAACCGTATGGTGAACGGTGTAAATGTAAAGAATAGTCCAGAATTGCTCATTTTTGGTCACTTCATGTGAGAAATTTTTTATAAGGTGATCAAAAAGTTACATCTAGACTTATCTGGTCTTGTCTCGGGTGTAAGAGGCGCTACAGCTCTCCCGCCACTAATAGTCTGACATACTGCGATCACCTATTAACCCATTAGATCACCGCTGTCAGCAGTGTCTAAAGGATCTTATATCCATCCCTGGTGGTCTAGTGGGGGGGATCAGACTATTTTGGTTGAAATTATTTCATCAACCAGGACAAGTGGATTTTCTTGAGGGACAAGTAGATTGTGTTCCGCTTTAGTCCCTTGGACAAGTAGTTTTTTTTTTAATTTCCACACCCCTGACCCATGCAGTGGCGGATCCAGGGGGGGGGGGGGGGGGTACAACGGGGCAATTATCCCCCCCCCCCCCCCGAGATTGCTGCCCCCTAGAATGGTGGGGTGGTGGGGTGACACCCTGTCCCAGCGCTCATCCCTGTCACAAGCTATATTTGTATACTCAGTCTGCAGTGCAGAGGGAGCGTGCACACAGCGTGTCTGTGGAGTTATCGGCACTTACTCGGCTTCTCTTCCCCCTGATTGGCAGCTTTCTACTGCTCTGCTTGGGTCATGTGACACCAAAACATCACATGACCCCAGCAAGCAGGAAGTGTCTGGAGGATACAGGAGCCCAGCAGTGTTCTAAGGCAGGTAAGATAAACTACCCCCCACCATCCATGCCCACCCTTTTCCAGCATCATCCCTCCCCCCTTCCCAGCACAATCCCTGCTCACCCCCCCCCCCACCCCTTCTCACCAGGGGTGCCCCCAGCTGTTGCAATACTACAACTCCTAGCATGCTGGGAGTTGTAGTTTTGCAACAGCTGGAGGGTTGGGAAACACTGACATAAATAAGTGTTTCCCAACCAAGGTGTCTCCAAAGCAAAGCTACAATGCTGTCCAGGCATGCTGGGAGTTGTAGTTTTGTAACAGCTGGAGGCACTCTGATTATGAAACATTGATCTATGTCCTATATCAGGGGTACTGAACTGGCAGACCACGGTCCAGATCCGGACTGCGTCCCCCAGTCATTCAGACCATCCGCTGGATCTCCCCTTATTCATTTGTAGCTGTGTCTTTAAGACGCCAATACAAATGAATAGCCGCGGCCCGGTGCGAGGGAGCGATGTGTCCCTGCCCTGCGCTTCTCCTATGATGCAGGTAGCACCATTAGCTGCCTGCATCATCTGCTCTGGCCAGGCCTGACTAGAAGAGGCCAGAGCAGCGGAGCAGTGCGGGACCTGGGACGGCGATTCTAAGCTCTCAGGTAAAAATTTGTGTTCCCCCCATCTGTGACTCTCCAGTTATTGTAGAACTACAGCTACCATCATGACCTTTTGTCTGTGCATGATGGGAGTTGTAGTTTTACAACAGATGGAGAGTTACAGTGGCAAAGTTCATATGGGGGCACAGTGGCATTAATTCTGGGGCACAGTGGCATAATTAATTCTGTGGGTACAGTGGCATCATTAATTCTGTGGGTACAGTGGCATCATTAATTATATGGGTACAGTGGCATCACTTATTTGGTGGTCACAGTGGAATCCTTAATTCTGTGGTCACAGTGGCATCATTAATTCTGTGGGTACAGTGGCATCATTAATTCTGTGGGTACAGTGGCATCATTAATTCTATGGGTACTGTGGCATCATTAATTCTGTGGGTACTGGGGCATCATTAATTCTGTGGGTACAGTGGCATCATTAATTCTGTGGGTACAGTGGCATCATTAATTCTGTGACCACAGAATTAATGATGCCACTGTACCCACAGAATTAATGATGCCACTGTACCCACAGAATTAATGATGTCACTGTGCCTACAGAATTAATGATGCCACTGTGCCTCCAAAAGTAATGATGCCACTGTGCCCCACAGAATTAATGATTCCACTGTGCCCCACAGAATTAATGATGCCACTGTGCCACACAGAATTAATGATGCCACTGTGCCCCACAGAATTAATGATGCCACAGTACCCACAGAATTAATGATGCCACTGTACCCACAGAATTAATGATGCCACTGTACCCACAGAATTAATGATGCCACTGTGACCACAGAATTAATGATGCCACTGTGACCACAGAATTAATGATGCCACTGTGACCACAGAATTAATGATGCCACTGTGACCACAGAATTAATGATGCCACTGTACCCACAGAATTAATCATGCCACTGTGACCACAGAATTAATGATGCCACTGTACCCACAGTGACATCATTCATTCTGTGGGTACTGTGGCATGATTAATTCTGTGGGTACAGTGGCATTATTAATTCTGTGGGTACAGTGGCATCATTAATTCTGTGGTCACAGTGGCATCATTAATTCTGTGGTGACAGTGGCATCATCAATTCTGTGGTCACAGTGGCATGATTAATTCTGTGGTCACAGTGGCATGATTAATTCTGTGGGTACAGTGGCATCATTAATTCTGTGGGTACAGTGGCATAATTAATTCTGTGGGTACTGTGGCATCATTAATTCTGTGGGTACTGTGGCATCATTAATTCTGTGGGTACTGTGGCATGATTAATTCTGTGGTCACAGTGGCATGATTAATTCTGTGGGTACAGTGGCATGATTAATTCTGTGGGTACAGTGGCATGATTAAATCTGGGGTCACAGTGGCATGATTAATTCTGGGGTCACAGTGGCATCATTCATTCTATAGGCACAGTGGCATCATTAATTCTGTGGGCACAGTGGCATCATTAATTCTGGGGTCACAGTGGCGTCATTCATTCTATAGGCACAGTGGCATCATTCATTCTGTGGGCACAGTGGCGTCATTCATTCTGGGGTCACAGTGGCGTCATTCATTCTATAGGCACAGTGGCATCATTTTATTGTTTTAAGAGACACAGAGGTGCAATTAGTCAGCGTTAGAGCATAGCATCTGCAAGTAATGTTGCAGGGGAATAGTGTGTGGCAGTAATATAACAGGGGCCCAGTGTGTGGCAGAATTATTTTCAGGGGTACAGAGAATGGCAGTATTTTAAGGGGCACAGTGGGTAGCAGTAATATACCAGGGACACAGTGGGTGGCAGGTTTATATTCAGGGCAAAGTATGTGGTAGTATTATATTCAGGGATACAGTGTGTGGCAGTAGTATATTCACGGGTACAGTGTGTGGCAGTATTATATTCGGGGGTACAGTGTGTGGCAGTATTATATTCAGGGGCCCTGTGTGTGGCAGTATTATATTCAAGGGCCCAGTGTGTGGCAGTATTATATTCAGGGGGTACAGTGTGTGGTAGTATTATATTCAGGGGTACAGTGTGTGGCAGTATTATATTCAGGGGCCCAGTGTGTGGCAGTATTATATCTAGTGGTTACAGTGTGCAGCAGTATTCAGGTTATACATCCTCCACACTTCAGTTGTTAGTTTGCTATTGCCTTCATGGCGCTGAGGCCGCTAGGTGTGCACCAAGCATTAGCATACAGCTTGGACCTTTACCGGATGGCAGACCTGGATAAGCGGACCCTCACTAAAAATAGGTGAGAACCCCTGGTCTATATATATTCCCTATCTATCTATGTCAGTGTTTCCCAACCAGGGTGCCTCCAGCTGTTGCAAAACTACAACTCCCAGCATGCTGGGGTGACACCATTTTCTACCGCAACGGGTGACACCATCCCTAGCAACGCCACTGGCTGTGAGTACACAGCGTGTGAGCTGCGGGGTCGCGATCCACTGCAGGCCGGCGCGATGACTTCACATCATCGCGCCGGCGCCCGGAAATCCCGTCCCCGCGGCCGGCATACAGTAAGTACTAAGAGTATGCTCAGGGCCCAGGAGATTCGGGGGACAGAATATGTGCCAGGAGGATAGGGATTTAAAAACTTAGGGGAATTTTTAATGTGAGGGGCTGCAAGGCAAAGCACTGGGGGCACTATATGTGAAGAGCACATGACAGGGGGGCCCTCTGTGCTGTGCCCCTCACATATAATGCCCCTTGTGCTGTGCCCACACATATAAATTATATGTGTGGGGGGCACAGCACAGGGGGTATTATATGTGAGGGGCACAGCACAGGGGGCATTATATGTATGGGGCACAGCACAGGGGGCATTATATGATATAATTCCCCCTGTGCTGTGCCCCACACATATAATGCCCCCTGTGCTGTGCCCCACACATATAATGCCCCCATCATGCGCCCCTCATATATAATGCCCCATCATGCGCCCCTCATATATAATGCCCCCATCCTGTGCCCCTCATATATAATGCGCCATCATGCGCCCCTCACATATAATGCCCCCTGTGCTGTGCCCCTCACATATAATGCTCCTGTCATGTGCCCCAAACATATAATGCCCCCTGTGCTGTGCCCCTCACATATAATGCCCCCTGAGGGGACAGGACATGGGGGCATTATATGTGAGGGGCGCATGATGGGGGCATTATATGTGAGGGGCAAAGAACGGGGGCATTATATGTGAGGGGCAGAGAACGGGGGCATTATATGTGAAGGGCACAGCATGGGGCATTATATGTGAGGGGTGCATGATGGGGGCATTATATGTGAGGGGTGCATGATGGGGGCATTATATGTGAGGGGTGCATGATGGGGGCATTATATATGAGGGGCACATGATCGGGGCATTATATGTGAGGGGCAAAGAACGGGGGCATTATTTGTGAGGGGCACAGCACGGGGGCATTATATGTGAGGGGCACAGCAAAGGGGACATTATATGTGAGGGGCACAGCAAAGGGGACATTATATGTGAGGGGCACAGCACGGGGGGCATTATATGTGAGGGGCACATGATGGGGGCATTATATGTGAGGGACGCATGATGGGGGCATTATATGTGAGGGGCAAAGAACGGGGGAATTATATGTGAAGGGCACAGCACAGGGGGCATTATATGTTAGGGGCACAGGGCATTACTATGTGGGGGGAACGGGACGGGTCATAATTATTATATGAAGAGGCACAAGATGGAGCATTATTACTATATGTGAAGGCACAGAGTGTTCTGCATTTCAGAAGTATAGTGTATATTATGAGGAATTTCTGGGGTGTTACATTTTTTTATGGGCAACAATACATTTGGGTATTTTATTCAGAGGGAGCACTGCACAGCAAGTTATATTCAGAGAGTGCAGTGTGTGGTAGTATTATATTCAGAGAGTGCAGTGTGGGGTAGTATTATATTCAGAGAGTGCAGTGTGTGGTAGTATTATATTCAGAGAGTGCAGTGTGGGGTAGTATTATATTCAGAGAGTGCAGTGTGGGGTAGTATTATATTCAGAGAGTGCAGTGTGTGGTAGTATTATATTCAGAGAGTGCACTGCACAGCAAGTTATATTCAGAGAGTGCAGTGTGTGGTAGTATTATATTCAGAGAGTGCAGTGTGTGGTAGTATTATATTCAGAGAGTGCAGTGTGTGGTAGTATTATATTCAGAGAGTGCAGTGTGGGGTAGTATTATATTCAGAGAGTGCAGTGTGGGGTAGTATTATATTCAGAGAGTGCAGTGTGGGGTAGTATTATATTCAGAGAGTGCAGTGTGGGGTAGTATTATATTCAGAGAGTGCAGTGTGGGGTAGTATTATATTCAGAGAGTGCAGTGTGGGGTAGTATTATATTCAGAGAGTGCAGTGTGTGGTAGTATTATATTCAGAGGGTGCACTGCACAGCAAGTTATATTCAGAGAGTGCAGTGTGTGGTAGTATTATATTCAGAGAGTGCAGTGTGAGGTAGTATTATATTCAGAGAGTGCAGTGTGGGGTAGTATTATATTCAGAGAGTGCAGTGTGTGGTAGTATTATATTCAGAGAGTGCAGTGTGTGGTAGTATTATATTCAGAGAGTGCAGTGTGTGGTAGTATTATATTCAGAGGGTACGGTGTGTGGCGGTATTATTTTCAGAGGGTACAGTGTGTTGTATATTCAAGGGGTACAGTGTGTCAGAATTATATTCAGAGGGTGTGTGCCAGTATTATATTCGAAGAATACAGTGTCTGGCAGGTTTATAATAATTATTGTTTTCATATAGAGGATCAGAATCATAGTGAGGAGACGTCTGGGCGTCTGCAGAGAGAAGATTTAGCTGGAACAAGTCCCGTGGTAAGTACATCTGAATTAGATAAGGAAAGACTATAGAGAAGACGTCACCTGTAGTCACTCATATCATTCTGTATCCTCCTCACTATGTCCTATCAGAGCTGGAGTCACTGCAGTTATGATGGGTGAAACAACAACTCCCAGCATCCCCTCACAACTGCTTAGGTCATACTGGGAGCTGTAGTTTTAAATGGTAAAAACCTCTTTAGCACTTTCCCATTCTGTGGCAATTGGTATATTTGATTATTATTCTGACATGTGAACATGGCCTAAGAGTCTTAAAGAAGGGTAGGACTGTATGATACATTTAATAATATTGTAAGTTCCGTAAGCAACACCTTGTTTTCTGTCCGCCAACACAAAATACTCTAATAGTGCCCCTCCCGAGACTCGACTCTGGATCCGCCCCTGGACCCATGTATACCATTCAGGAGCCAAGCAAGGAAAGAGTTAACTCACGCTGCTGCTGAGCAGCAGAACTACGGTTCTAGGTCAGGAAACCGGAGAAATGAATGGAAAAAGAGTTCCTCTCAATGACGGCGCTGGTCCAGGATTGAATGAAATTGTTTTATTATATACAGTGCAACGCGTTTCGATCCCGAACAGGGATCTTCATCAGGCATAGTGTACATACTGGAAAATACTTGCTTTTATAAGACAACAATTGAAGAAAAAAAAAAAAAGGGGGGGGGGGCGATGACAACTTCCGGAGTGCCGTAGAAGCTGTGTGCAAAAAACATACACATTAATAAAACTAAAATAGCATAAAACAATTGAATAAATAAGTAAAATAATTGTAATGAAAGGCCTGATATATTGTCTAAATAAAAACCAATATAATACATTTATTTAATTAACCCCTTAAGGACGCAGGACGTACTCAAACGACCCCTTTTCCGAGTCCTTAAGGACTCAGGACGTTTGAGTACGTCCTGTCATATCCCGGCCCCCCGCCGCTAGCCGGAGGGGTGCCGGAGCCGGATGCCTGCTGAAATCGTTCAGCAGGCATCCCGGCATATCGCCTAGGGGGGTCATGATGACCCCCCATGTCGGCGATCGCAGCGCATCGCTCGCCAATTCAGACGAGCGATGCGCTGCGATTCCGTTCCCCGCCGCTCGCCGGGCGGGGATCGGAGCCGGATGTCTGCTGATTTCTATCAGCAGACATCCCGGCAGTGTGCCGGAGGAGGTCCGGAGGACCTCCTATACCGGCGATCGCTGCAGGACGCCGGTAACTACTAACCGGCGTTCTGCAGCGGTTCCAGGTCATCAGGGTCACGTGTGACCCTGTGACCTGGATATAGATGGTGACTGGTGGTGTAGTATACACCACCAATCACCATCCATGCTGTACTGGGGGCTGGCATTGTGGCCACCCCCCTCAGTACAGCTGTGATTGGGTGGCCAAAGTGGCCATACCAATCACAATGTAATGGGAGGGGATCTGGTGGGCTAGGAGCATGTTGCTCCGTTCTGCCCGCCATTTCAGAGAGATCTGGTGTGCAGGACGGAGCCCCGTGCTGCCCACCATCCCCTCAGTAAAAAAAAAGTGCCCCTTGCCCCCTTTCTGTGGCCCCTTGGCACAGAAATCCCCAGGGATAGCTTTAGATTAGGTAGGGACAGGTTAGGGTTAAAAAAAAAAGTCTTTTTTATTTTTTCCAGCGTACCTCAGTGGGTGTCCGTGGGTTCGTAGCACCTTTAGCTGCGTGACCCCGGCCCTGCTGGGTCGCTGCGGTCTGCCGCCAGCGTTTTTTTTGGGCGCAGATCTTTTTTTCTTTTTATTTTTTCCTAAGCGTGTGTGCGGACCCTCTTAGTTATAAAAGAGCGGTCCGCCACCGTTTGTTAAAGCCCACCCGCCGCTGATCAGTCCCGTAGTACTGATCAGCGTTTTTTTTTGTGGTGCCGCCGTTTTTTTTCGGGTTTTCTAGCGTGTTTTTGCACCCATAGGCGGTCCGTGCCCCCAGTAGCAGGCGTGTACTGTGTGGCCGGACCTTACCTGTGTGTGCGGCGTGCCTCACCGCTGTCAGTGATTTATCACTGATCAGCGTTTTTTTTTGGTGGTAAAGGCACTTTTTTCGGTTACCGCTTTCTTTTTTTGCACCCATAGGTGTTCCGTGCCACCAGTAGCAGGCGTGTACCGGACCGTACCTGTGTGTGCAGCCTGTCCCACCGCTGTCGGTGATTTATCACTGATCAGCGTTTTTTTGGGGTTCAGGCGGGTGCATTTTTTTCGGGATTAAGCGTTTTTTTTATTTTATTTTTCGGTTTTTTTGTGTGGGGGTCTGTGTACAAGCCACCAGCCACTGTTCTGGGCTGAGTGGCCGGACCCCCCACTGACTTCTGCGCCCCCTGCCGCCACAAGCGCTAATCAGTGCGCACACCATTGATTAGATAAACGCTTTTTTTGGGCGCAGGTCTTTTTTTGCGTTAGAAGTCCCCTTTCTAAAAAAAAATAAAAAAATAAAAGTCCCCTTTTTTATATTTTTTTTCTTTCTGTTAGGGCGGTTAGTTTAGTTAGGTTAGGCTAGGGAGGGTTAGGGAGGTAATATCGCACCACACCACACGCAGCACATACACCAATAAAGTTTTTCCCCACACACACACACACACACACACACACACCCCGTATCCACATTAGAGTAGGGAAATGGCCCGCAGAGTGTTCTCGGCAGAGGAGGCATATGACCTAATTGCCTCCGACACCGAGAGCGGCTCAGAGGACGATGAAGACCCCACCTTCCTTATTTCATCGTCCTCCTCATCATCTAGTTCAGATGATGAGCCAAGGCGGCGGAGACGCCGCCGTGCGGTGCCGCAAACCTCCTCTGCCCTTGACCCTGTGCCCCATGCTAGTATGAGTCCCCCTGGCGCTCATACTAGTGAAGCCCCCCTGCCAAGGTCACTGGTACCTCGTACCGGAGAACTTGACTGGGCTGAGGCAGCGGACCACGAGCCCGTGATTCCTGAGTTTGTTGGCGACTCAGGAATCAAAATTAACATTGTCGGGTTCACTGAAAAGGACTTTTTCGGTCATTTTTTCAGTGACGACTTTGTTAATTTGATGGTTACACAGACGAATCTGTATGCCCAACAGTTCGTCGCCGCTAACCCGGGCTCATTTTTAGCTAGACCCGGCGGCTGGACTCCAGTCAGCAGCCGAAATGAGGACCTTTTGGGGCCTCGCGCTGCATATGGATATAGTTAAAAAACCCTGTGTCAGGCAATATTGGAGTGGGGACGTCTTTTACCAGACACCCCTCTACAGTATGGCCATGACACGTCCCCGGTTCGAGGCCATTCGGAGATGTTTGCATTATGCTGATAATGCGGCATGTCCCCCCCGAACTGATCCTGCGTATGACCGCCTGTATAAAATCAGGCCGGTCATCAATCACTTCGGGGCCAGATTTTGGGAGGCCTATGTCCCGGGGCGGGAGGTCTCTATTGATGAGTCGCTCATCAGCTTCAAGGGGAGACTCAGCTTCCGGCAATACATCCCAACCAAGCAAGCGCGGTATGGCGTGAAGATGTATAAACTTTGCGAGAGTACCTCCGGGTACACTTGCAAGTTTATAGTGTATGAGGGACGAGATTCCCGTTTTGAACCCCCAGAATGTCCCCCCACTCTGGGTGTTAGCGGGAAAATCGTTTGGGGCCTTTTGCACCCATTGCTAGATAAAGGTTACCACCTTTATGTGGATAACTTTTATACTAGTATCCCTCTCTTCACATCCCTCGCCGCCAGATCCACGGTCGCTTGTGGGACAGTCCGTAAGAATCAAAGAGGCCTTCCGCCCCATCCCCTACATGCTCCTATCCCCCGGGGTGAGTCCCGTGCCTTTTCCCATGAGAACCTGTTGTTGGTCCGGTATAAGGACAACCTTATGCTCACCACAATTCATGGGAATGGCAGCACCCCTGTCCCTGTGCGAGGTACCGCGGGACCGGTCCTCAAGCCTGATTGTATTCTGGACTACTATATCAGTATATGGGGGGAGTTGATCTTTCTGATCAAGTCCTCAAGCCATATAATGCCATGCGGTAAACACGTGTATGGTATAAAAAAGGTTGCGGTCTACATGGTACAGGTTGCCATGTACAACTCTTTTATACTGTACCAGAACGCTGGCAACACAGGGACATACCTGGAGTTCCAAGAGGTAGTTCTAAAGGCCCTCATCTTTGGTGACCGCCAAGGAGTGGGTCAGAGCACCTCTGGAACTTTAGGTCCCCGGATCGTCCCGGGCCAACACTTTCCTGGTGTGATCCCCAACACTAGAAGGTCGGGACGAACCCAGAAGAAATGCAGAGTGTGTTACAGGAAGGGGAGACGGAGGGACACCACCATTCAGTGTGACACTTGCCCAGATAATCCGGGCCTCTGCATAGACTGCTTCAGGGAGTATCACACTTCCATGGAGTACTAAATTTTCCATCCTTTGCCCTAATTTTCATTCCCCAGAATTCGGCTCCAATGTACCAGTCCAGGGTACATTGACTTCCAAATTTTATACCAAAATACCCTATCCCCCCCGCCCAAAAAAAAAAAAAACCTTTTTCCCAATACTCCAATATTTTTTTTTTCTTCCCCCTAAAAAATGGGTCATGGGTCACAGAGTCAACAGCATTGGAGGTTTGCAGTTGCCTCAAATGCGCAACGCTCTCTCTCTCCACCTGAGCGGGTTGCGCATTTGAGGTAACAGAATAGGGACGGCCCCACACATCCCCTTCCCAGAATGATGATTCAGAGTATAGGGTTTGGGGCGGGCATCATTTTTACTTTTGGCTGTACTCTGGGTCATCATTCTGGGAAAATAATTGGCATATCAGTACTAAAATTGCAATTTTCTTCCCCCCATAGTACACTTCATCCATTCCTGGAAAATAAATGAAGGGAACACCCGTCTGTTCCAAATCTCCACTTCACCCTATACACCTTCCCTAGGGGGGTGTACTGTTAATAGTATTCTCACATGTGGGTGTTCCTTTCTTGTATTTTCCTCTGAATGTATGTAACTGTTAGGTCCGTAACAAACATCTGCCTCAAATGCGAAGAGTTCTTGCTGAGCTCTGTCGTATTTCCAGGCGACAATTCGGAGTCACATGTTAGTTGTTCCCAGAAAGATGAAGCAGAGTATAGGTTGAAAATTGCAATTTTCAAAAGCTACCCTTCATCCATTCCTGGAAAATAAATTTAGGAAACACCTGTGCATTAAAAATGTCCTCTTTACCCCTATACCCATTCCTCAGGGTGGGTACTTTCTGAAATGGTGTCACATTTGGGTGTTTCATTTTTGTATTTTCCTCGGAATGTATGAAACCGTCAGCTACTGATATGCCATAGGTCACAAATACAAAGTGACCTCTATGACTTCTGAGCCTTGTTGTGCGCCCGTCCAGCACGTTACCCCATATGTGGATGTATTTTCATAGTCAGGGGAAAAAGCCCTCCAAAATTTGTAACCCAATTCCTCATATTACCCCATGTGAAAATGTTAAAAATTGGGTAACCCCAGCATTTTAGTGTAAAAACATCTTATTTTTCAATTTATGGCCCATTTTTCAGAAAACCTGTGAGGTGTTATTTTCCACTGTACCCCTTGTTACGTTCATTGAGGGGTGTAGTTTCTAAAATTGTGTCACATGTGTTTTTTTTTTTTTTCTGTTGGGGGCTTTATAAATGCACTTGACCCCCGACTTCGATTTCAACAAAATTTCCCTCCTTCTATTCTGAGCATTGTAGTGCGTCCACAGAGCAATTTACATCCACATATGGGGTATTTTTTTTTCTCAGACAAAGTTGTTCTACAAATTTTGGGGGCCTTTTGCCCTATTACCCAATGTGAAAATAACATATTTGGGCTAACACTATCAATATAGTGCAAAAAAATAAAATTTTTCACTTTTACGGCCCATTGTTCAAAAAAAACTGTGAGGTGTAAGTACTCACTGTAACACTGTTACGTTCCCCAAGGGGTCTAGTTTCCAAAATGGTATGCCATGTTTTTTTTTTTTTTTTTGCTGTTCTGGCACCATAGGGGCTTCCTAAATGCGGCATGCCCCCAGAGCAAAATTTTCTTCCAAAAAGCCAATTGTGACTACTTCTCTTCTGAGACCTGTAGTGTGCCAGTAGAGCTTTTTTCACCCCCATATGGGGTGTTTTCTGAATCGGGAGAAATTGGGCTTCAAATTTTGGGGGGTATTTTCTGCTTTAACCCTTTGTAAAAATGTAAAAATTTGGGGAAACCAAGCATTTTAGGTAAAATTATATATTTTTTTAACATATGCAAAAGTCGTGAAACCCCTGTGGGGTATTAAGGTTCACTTTACCCCTTGTTACATTCCCCAAGGGGTCTAGTTTCCAAAATGGTATGCCATGTGTTTTTTTTTTTTGCTGTCCTGGCACCATAGGGGCTTCCTAAATGCGGCATGCCGCCAGAGCAAAATTTGCTTCCAAAAAGCCAAATGTGACTACTCCTCTTCTGAGACCTGTAGTGCGCCAGCAGAGCACTTTTCACCCCCATATGGGGTGTTTTCTGAATCGGGAGAAATTGGGCTTCAAATTTTGGGGGATATTTTCTGCTTTAACCCTTTGTAAAAATGTAAAAATTTGGGGAAACCAAACATTTTAGGTAAAATAGTTTTTGTTTTTTTTACATATGCAAAAGTCGTGAAACCCCTGTGGGGTATTAAGGTTCACTTTACCCCTTGTTACATTCCCCAAGGGGTCTAGTTTCCAAAATGGTATGCCATGTGTTTTTTTTTTTTTTGCTGTTTTGACACCCTAGGGGCTTCCTAAAGGTGACATGCCCCCCAAAAACCATTTCAGAAAAATGTTCTCTCCAAAATCCCCTTGTCGCTCCTTCCCTTCTGAGCCCTCTACTGCGCCCGCCGAACACTTTACATAGACATATGAGGTATGTGCTTACTCGAGAAAAATTGGGCTACAAATACAAGTAAAAATTTTCTCCTTTTACAACATGCAAAAATTCTAAAATTGGGTCTACAAGAACATGCGAGTGTAAAAAATGAAGATTTTGAATTTTCTCCTTCACTTTGCTGCTATTCCTGTGAAACACCTAAAGGGTTAAAACACTGACTGAATGTAATTTTGAATACTTTGGGGGGTGCAGTTTTTATAATGGGGTCATTTGTGGGGTATTTCTAATATGAAGACCCTTCAAATCCTCTTCAAATCTGAACTGGTCCCTGAAAAATATCGAGTTTGAAAATTTTGTGAAAAATTTGAAAATTGCTGCAGAACTTTGAAGCCCTCTGGTGTCTTCCAAAAGTAAAAATTCATAAATTTTATGATGTCAATATAAAGTAGACATATTGTATATGTGAATCAAAAATTTTTTTATTTTGAATATCCATTTTCCTTACAAGCAGAGAGCTTCAAATTAGAAAAATGCAAAATTTTCAATTTTTTCATCAAATTTGGGGATTTTTCACCAAGAAAGGATGCAAGTTACCATAAAATGTTACCACTAAGTTAAAGTAGAATATGTCACAAAAAAACAATCTCGGAATCAGAATGATAAGTAAAAGCATTCCAGAGTTATTAATGTTTAAAGTGAGAGTGGTCAGAATTGCAAAAAACGGCTGAGTCCTTAAGGTGAAAAAGGGCTCAGTCCTTAAGGGGTTAAATAAAAAAGTGCTGAGTGCTATGATGAAAATCCACCAGTAGATGGCAGTGTGTAACAGCCGAAGTAGAGACATTTACCATGTTTATGTACATTATTAGGCTAGTACAGGGGAGAGCGAGCGGGGATATAACGATCGCTGCTAACGGCTTTAGAACAAGCGCATATCCCGGGATGTACTCAGGAAATAAGGTAAGGAAAATAGGTAAACTGTCAGTTGAAAGAGTTAAATGGCTGCGAGTGGCATTAAATGAAGCATATAAGTATGAATATATCTGGATTAGTTGAAAGTGTATTTATTGTGTTTGTTTCCAAGAAATGAATGGGATAATTTTACAGTATCACTTCTGAGAGTTCATTAAGTCCATCCCGAACTAAAGTACCCATTCGATATATCCAATACATTTCTTTTCTTTTCTACTGTTCAAAACGATTTGAGATATGTGTTGGAATTGCCTCTATGGGTGTGATGGTTATAGGATGCTGTACATCAGGATGAGATTGTGCGCAATGCCTGGAGACTCCATGTAATAAAAATGTATTACGGATATTATAACGATGTTTATTTAATCGATTATGGAGGGGCTGTGTGGTGCGTCCTACATATTGTAGCGAACAGATACATTGTATAACATACATAACATGGTCTGATTGGCATGTTAATCTAGTTTTAATGTTAAATGTATCTCCCGTTTTTTTAGAGGTCAGGAAACCGCATACGGGTCAAAAATGAGCCGACCGGAGTCAGCGTTTGACTCCGGTCGGCTCATTAAAGTAAATGGAGTTCAGTGCTGGTCCGGCTGGGATACGGGAGAGCCCGGTTTGCCCCTCCCCCAGCCGTATCTGGCACTCGTAATGGAAAAACAAAGTGTGAATGCAGTCTAAGACAGATCAAATGTTCTCATAGCCGAGGGCTCAGTATCTTAAAGGGGTTCTCCGGTGCTTAGACATCTTATCCCCTATCCAAAGGATAGGGGATAAGATGCCTGATCGCGGGAGTCCCGCCGCTGGGGACCCCCGTGATCTTGCACACAGCACCCCGTTTGTAATCAGTCCCCGGAGCGTGTTCTTTCCGGGTCTGATTACCGGCGACCACACGGCCGGCGGCGTGTGACGTCACGCCTCCGCCCCTGTGTGACGTCACGCTCCGCCCCTCAATGCAAGCCTACGGGAGGGGGCGTGACAGCTCCGGGGACTGATTACAAACGGGGTGCCGCGTTCAAGATCCTGGGGTCCCCAGCGGCGGGAGTCCCGCGATCAGGCATCTTATCCCCTATCCTTTGGAGCATAAGAGAAGTGTTAAAAAAAAAAAAAATCATTAACCCTTTCAATTATCCCTTCCCCTAATAAAAGTTTGAATCACCCGGCATTTCCAAGAATAAAAAAAACACAGTGTAAATAAAAATAAACATATGTGGTATCATCGCGTGCAGAAATGTCCGAATTATAAAAATATACTGCTTTTTAAACCACACGTTCAATGGCGTATGCGCAAAAAAATTCCAAAGTCCAAAATAGCGCATTTTTGATCACTTTTTATACCACAAAAAAGTGAATAAAAAGTGATCAATAAGTCTGATCAGAACAAAAATGATACAGCTAAAAACTTCAGATCACGGCGCAAAAAATGAGCTCTCATAGCGCCCGGAACACAGAAAAATAAAAAAGTTATAGGGGTCAGAAGATGACCATTTTAAACGTATAAATGTTCCTGCATGTATTCATGATTTTTTTCTGAAGTGATACAAAATCAAACCTATACAAGTAGGGTATCATTTTAACCGTATGGACCTACAGAATAAAGATAAGGTGTAATGTTTGCCAAAAAATGTACTGCGTAAAAACGGAAGCCCCCAAAACTTACAAAATAGAGTTTTTTCATCAATTTTATCGCACATTGATTTTTTTTCCCGTTTCACCGTAGATGTTTGGGTAAAATGACTAATGTCATTACAAAGAAGAATTGGTGACGCAAAAAATAAGCCATCATATAGAATTTTAGGTGAAAAGTTTAAAGAGTTATGATTTTTTAAAGTTAAGGAGGAAAAATTGAAAATGAAAAAACGGAAAAAGCCCGGGTCCTTAAGGGGTTAATGGAATGAGTAACCTCGTCTTTACAGAGAATTGCAGTGACCATACAGTGTGAGAAGAAATGGTAAAATATTGTCAGAAGGTTCCTCAGTAAGATTGTAAGAAAGCTCGGCTAACATCTTAAAGGGGTACTCCGGCCCTGAGACATCTTATACCCTATCCAAAGGATAGGGGATATGATGTCTCCCCATGGGGGTCCCGCCGCTGGGGACCCCCGCAATCTTGTATTCGCCACCCACCTGTTTGAGCTGCACACAGCGGTGCCAGCTCACAAACAGCCGGGTGGCGACCACGGGGCCAGAGTATCATGACCACCCCCCCCGCCTCCGTGTGATGTCACCCCCCCCGCCCCCCGTATGCAAGTCTATGGAATGGGGGGTAGAGGAGTGTACATGGGTGACAGAGGGGGGATGGCCAAGGTGGACATGGATGACAGGAGGGACAGAGGGGTGATTAGGGTGGAGGGACAATGGTGACAGATGTAGACTGGGGGGTAGTCAGAGGGGTGGATGGGGGGGGAAACATGTGTTGCAGAGGAATGGACAGAGGTGGCCAAGGTGGACATGGATGACAGGATGTGGACACGGGAGATATGGGGGTGAACAGGGATAACGGGGGTGGACAAGGATGACAAGGGGGATAAAAGAGGGGTGACAAAGGGATAGAGGGGTGAATAGGGGGGTAGACATGTGTTACAGGGGGGTGGACAGGGAGGGGTGGACATGGGTGACAGGGATAGACAGGGGGTGGACATGGATGACAGGGGTGAGGGGGGGGGTGGACGGGGTTAAGAAGGGGTAACAGAGGGTACGAAAGGGTACAGTACCTTTTTGCCATATTTCTTCACTACACTGGCACAGTAATCAGGCGCAGCTTCCACCTTCCTCCCCTCTCCGGCAGGGCAGCGACTCAGGGCTCCGACAGGGCACTCACTCACTGGGACGCTGGGGGGGGAGGGGGACGCTGGGGCACGGGTCATTACACCGGCACGGTAATCCGGCAGAGCACCGCCAGTGAACTCACTCACTGGGCCGCTGGGGGGGGAGGGGGATGCTGGGGCACGGGTCACTACACCGGCACGGTAATCCGGCAGAGCACCGCCAGTGCACTCACTCACTGAGCCGCAGGGTGAGAGGAATGCAGGGGGTTGCGATGTGTGCACGCACAGCAAAGCGCACACATACTTCCCTTCCCCCCGCGGCGCCATAAATTTCAGACGCGCAGGCCAGGCCGGTGAATAAAAAAATAAAATATTTGCCGTCAAAATCCCGCGGCACCCCAGTTGGGAATCACTGCCTACTGCGGGAGGGGGGGGGGTTAATCTGGGGGTACTACCTGTCTACTGGGGGGGGGGGTCTAATCTGAGGGTACTACCTGTCTACTGGGGGAGGGGTCTAATTTGGGGGTACTACCTGTCTACTGGGGGGGGGTGTAATTTGGGGGTACTACCTGTCTAATGGGGGGGTCTAATTTGGGGGTACTACCTGCCCAATGATACATTTTCATAATTTTTCATAATTAATATTTTTATGACCATATTTCATAATTTTAACCCCTTAAGCACCGAGGTGATTTTGGCCTTAAGGACCAGAGCATTTTTTGCAGATCTGACCACTGTCACTTTAACCCCTTAAGGACTCAGCATTTTTCCGTTTTTGTATTTTCATCTTTTCCTCATCACCTTCTAAAAATCATAACGCTTTCAATTTTGCACCTAAGAATCCATATGATGGCTTATTTTTTGCGCAACCAATTCTACTATGCAGTGACATTAGTTATGTTACCAAAAAATCCACGGCGAAACGGCGAAATCATTGTGCGACAAAATTGAAGAAAAAATTTCCTTTTGTAAATTTTGGGGGCTTCCGTTTCTACGCAGTGCATTTTTTGGTAAAAATAACACATCATTTTTATTCTGTAGGTCCATACGGTTAAAATGATACCCTACTTATATAGATTGGATATTGTATTACTTCGGAAAAAAATCATAACTACATCATGCAGGAAAATTTATATGTTAAAAATTCTCATCTTCTAACCCCTATAACTTTTTTAGTTTTCTGCATACAGGCCGGTATGAGGACTCATTTTTTGCGCCGTGTTCTGAAGTTTTTAACAGTCAAACCAAGAATCTTTTATTGAAAAGAATAATGATAGCAGTACAAAAGGCAAAAGATAAATAGTAAAATGCCTTTACAGGCATAAAATCACATAATAACAGATAAAACAGAGAACATCGAGGTTACATCATCTCGTTGGTTCGCACATAAACAAAGAACATTTGCATGGAAAACAGTACAAATACAGGGTAATGGCAGGATCGGTCGTCCCAAACAGTCGCCTCAAGCACATATAATACCTAGGAAAATTCCCCGCCCCCCAGTTCAATATAGAGAAAGGCAATTCTGCATAGGTGGGCAATAAGAGGAGGTCTGCCATTCTTCCCATAATTTATCAAAATATTCCACCCTGTTCTCACGAATGGCAGACAATTTTTCACAAAGCATAATAAAGTTAACTCTATCGATAACCTTCTGAAATGACAATAACGGGGATTTCCATTGGGCCGCTATATGAATCCTGGTAGCCATAAGAATGAATTGAGCCATTCGAAAGGTGCGGAATGGCATCCTACTGGGTCTGTTGCTTAAAAGACAAAAAGATGGGGAACTGGGCATGCGGTCACCAAATAAATCTACCAGGACAGCATGAACCCTTCTCCACAATTGCGCTACCGTAGGGCAGCTCCACCAAATATGATGCATAGAACCAGTAGTCTGACATCCCCTGAAGCAAAGAGGAGACACCGATGGGTATAGTGTGTGCAATCTAGAAGGGACCATATAGACTCTATGTAGGATTTTAATAGATGTCTCCATCAAGGAGACCTGCCAACTACCCTTACTAATAGCCGTGCAACAAGCATGCCATTGGGGCAAAGATAGGGTCACACGGAGGTCACGTTCCCAGGCTACCATGAAGCGCAGTTTAGTATCAGTAGGGGGAGCATTTAGATGAGCATAAATGCGAGAAAGCATGCCTGGCAACGTAGGACCATAAAGCAAGGCTGCTTCATAGAATGTAGTATGTACCTGA
The DNA here is from genome assembly GCF_029499605.1 of Hyla sarda. NCBI lineage: Eukaryota > Metazoa > Chordata > Amphibia > Anura > Hylidae > Hyla > Hyla sarda. The sequence goes on from NC_079196.1 coordinate 71,484,428, forward strand.
AAGCCTTTAGGTCCCAACGAGGAGTAATATGATAGGATTTGAAGGGCCCGGAAATATTCCCCAGGCGGGAGTGTATGTATAGAGCAGAGTTGTGTTATGGTGATCAATTGTTTACCCACCAGCAGGTCAGATAATTTAGTTAGTTTAGCAGAGCGCCACCAAGAATATAAAGCGGTGGAAATGCCAGGTTGAAAAGAGGGATTAGAAAGAAAGGGGAGGAGGGGAGGTATAGGAGACTGCAGACGGAATTTGAAGCGAACCAGACGCCAAAGAGACAAGGAAAACAGAGTGATTTGCGCCAAAGAGGAGAGAAGAGCTGAGACAGGACAAGAGGACCACATCAAGGCGGAAAAAGAGTAGGGAGAGATAAGGGATGCCTCCAACCCCACCCATCTAGGGGCATTTTGCGTGGCGTGTGTGAGGGCTAATTGGGCCAGGCGAGCAGCATAGTAATATTTCAGCAAGTTGGGGACCGATAGGCCACCCACCCTTTTATGATAATGCATAACAGTCTTATTAATGCGGGGTCGTCTCCTGTTCCAGATGTAATGGGAAATGGTGTGTTGAAGAGAGCATATGTCTTTTTTCACTACCGGGATGGGAAGGGAATGGAACAAATACAGGATTCGTGGAAGAATAACCATTTTGCATACATTTATGCGACCTATCCACGAGATATGGGGTACCGTCCACTTAGTGAGATCCGCTCTAATAGAGCGAAATAGTGGAGGATAGTTTGCCGCATATAAAGTTTTAAGGGATGAAGTAAGAGTAACACCTAGATAGGACAGGCCTTGGGAGGAATCATGAAACCCAAAATTTAATGAAATCAATTGACGTGTCAAAGGTGGGACATTGCAATACATAACCTCGGATTTGGCCACATTCACCTTCAACCCCGACAGCCCAGCAAACCTGTCCAAGAGGGTGAGTAAATTAGGTAAAGTAACTAAAGGATTCGTTAACGTCAGGAAAAGGTCATCTGCAAATAGACTAGTTTTATATTCCAGCGAACCCACCACAAGGCCCTTAATGTCAACATTGTCTCTAATAGCAACCGCCAAGGGCTCCATCACGAGCGCAAAAAGCGCCGGTGAGAGGGGGCATCCCTGGCGTGTTCCCCTCCCTATAGATATAGATGAGGGTGAAGTGGAGGGCAGCTTCAAGTAGGCCGTTGGGGCCGAGTAAATGCCACGCAACATGCTAACAAAGGGACCCGAAATGCCAAATTTCGACAGTACCTGAAACAGGTAGGGCCACAAGACCGTATCAAAGGCCTTTTCTATATCTAGCGCTAGGGCGACCATGGGAGTTTTAGTTACATCTGAATAGTTGATAAGGTTTAAGATCTTCCTAATATTATCTGGGGCTTGTCGGCCTGGGATAAATCCCACCTGATTTTGGTGGATAAGAGAGGGCAAATAGGAATTAAGTCTAGAAGCCAGAATAGAGGTAAGTAGTTTAGAATCGACATTAAGAAGAGAGATAGGACGATAGTTAGAGGGTAGAGTGTGGTCCTTAGAGGGTTTAGGCAAGACAGTGATCAAAGCATCAAGAAATTCAGAGGGAGGTTTGGCGCCAGAAAAAAGGGAGTTGAAAAAGGAAACAAGATGAGGTATTAGCAAAGAGGAAAAGGTTTTAAAGTAGGAGGCAGAAAATCCGTCCGGGCCGGGAGACTTGCCCAATTTAAGACGGTCATTGGCCCATTCTACCTCCTCCACCGTGATGGGTCCATTCAAGGCCTCCCGGTCCAAAGCAGATAAAGATGGGTGAGACAATTGAGAGAAAAAGGCATTGAAAGAAGCAGAATAATTAGGGGGAGAAGGAGGAGCCGAGTAGAGGTGAGAATAGAAGGAAGAAAAAGCCTCATAAATACGATCAGGGTGGGATGTGCGGAGGCCCGGTCTCAACTGAACACTATGTACCCGGTTAAATGAGGAAGTTTTCTTAAGCATAGCCGCGAGCAACCTGTCAGGTTTATTAGCCAACCTATAATAGGTTGCACCCGTCCACCTCAAAGCTTTCTCAACCTTAGTAGAAAGCAGGGCATCCAACTGCAACCTAGTATCCGCAATAGACTTATAAAGATAGGGGGTAGGATCCTGCTGATGGGCAAAAACCAATCTAGACAATCTGGCCTCCAAGGCCGCCTGGACTCTAGACCTATCACGCTTAATACCCGAGGCCGTAGAGATCAGGCGTCCGCGGATGTAAGCCTTATGGGCCAACCATGTCCAATGCGGAGACGATTGTGGGGAGCTATTTAAAGAGAAGTAGGAAGTAATATCACTCTCCAATTGGGTTTTAATTCTAGGCATAGTCAATAGAGACTCATTAAGTCTCCACCTAAATGGCAATATGAGAGTGGACATAAAATTAAAGACTGACAACACCAGATCATGGTCCGACCATGACACGGGTACATGACGAGCATAGACCAGCTGAGACACCGTCGCAGCGTTGACCAAGATCCAGTCTATCCTCGTGTAGTGGCGTTGGACCGGGGAATAATAGGTATAACCTCTACTGGCACCGTTATGTTCCCTCCATGTGTCCACAAGAGAGTGCATAGCAAACAGACTGGATAATAGGCGTTGTTGAATCCCCGACCTACGAAACTGAACCGTATTAGAACGGTCCAACTTGCCATTATAAACAAAATTAAAATCACCAGCCCACAACAATGTCTCAAAAGTCAGGGAGTCAAGAATGGAACACATATCTCTAAAGAATAAAATAGGGTTGTCGGTGGGGGCGTAAGTATTCACAAGACAGATAGATTTCCCATACAGAGTACCTAAAATAATTAGATAACGACCTTCAGGATCACATTTCGCCTCCGTCACCTCAAGTGGAAGGGAGTTGTGCAAGAAAATAGCAACTCCTCTACACTTAGTGGTAAAGGATGCCCTGTACATTCTCACAAAAGATTTATGAAGAAAACTAGGGTAACAAGTCACAGTAAAATGCGATTCTTGTATACAGACTATGTCAGGTTTGAGGCGGACATATGTATGGAAAGGCATTTTCCGTTTGTTAGGGGAGTTAAAGCCCCTAACGTTATGTGATATTATCCTACACATATTGGGTAAAATTAAAAAACCAAAATATCAAAGGAGAAGGCAAACCATCACCCACATATACTTTACAATAGGCGACGACCGATCCTGTTACACTGCCTCCATCACAAAGGAAAGGTGTAGCTGGTAAACCTCCTGAAACAAAAGAAAAAACAAGAACAAACCAAATAGAACAAATCAAAACAACACAATACTCAGGAAAGGCGGTCCAGGATATCATCTGAACCATCGTACTTCCTGTGCCCCAACCGGGACAGGTGAGGCGCAACAGTCCACATTGCGTCTAGCCAGCTAAATAGGTGACCCAAGTAAAGGCACCAGGTCAGCCCAGAGAGGAGCTAGAAAGGTAAGGACAAGGGAAGAGACGAAAAGCAGGATGAGGAAAAGAGAGAAGCAGGAGCAGTCTAAAGAGGAGAACAGGGAAACTTAGAGGGAAAAAGGTGGGGGAAAGAAAAGAAAATTAACGTAGAGAATCAGAGTGTAGGTAAAAGGCAACAGAGACTAAGTCTCAAGTACACAAGTCCCGGGCAGCTTGGCGAAAAGTAGGTGCGGATCCAACAGGTGTTCTGAAGTTTTTATCGGTACCATGTTTGAATTGATCGGACTTTTTGATCGCTTTTTATTCATTTTTTCATGATATAAGAAGTGACCAAAAATACACTATTTTGGACTTTGGAATATTTTTTGCGTGTAAGCCATTGACCGAGCGATTTAATTAACAATATATTTTTATAGTTCGGACATTTTCGCACGCAGCGATACCACATATGTTTAGTTTAGTTTTTTTTTTTTTATGGGAAAAGGGGTCAAACTTTTATTAGGGAAGGAGTTAAAGGGGTACTCTGGTGAAAACCTTTTTTCTTTTAAATCAACTGGTGGCAGAAAGTTAAACATATTTGTAAATTACTTCTTTTAAAAATTTTTTAATCCTTCCTGTACTTCCTGATGACATCACGAGCACAGTTCTCTCTGCTGATGTTATTATAATAATAATAACACTTTATTTATTGTTGTCCTTAGTGGGATTTGAATCCAAGTCTCCAGCACTGCAAGGCAGCAGTGCTAACCACTGAGCCACCATGCTGCCCTTAGCATACATCTGCTATGCATGGTTGCTAAAACGGACACAGATGTCAGCACAGAGCACTGTGTTCATGATGTCATCAGTGTTCCAAAAAAAAGGAATTTCCTCTGTAGCATTCAGCAGCTAATAAGTACTGGAAGGATTAAGATTTTTTTAATAGAAGTAATTTACAAATCTGTTTAACTTTCTGCCACCAGTTGATTTAAAAGAAAAAAGGTTTTCTCCGGAGTACCCCTTTTAAATGACCTTTGTTAACTTCTTTTTTTCACTTTTTTTTTACAGTGTTATAGCTCCCATAGGGACCTATAACACTGCACACACTGATCTCCTATGCAGATCCCTGCAAAGCCCTAGCTTTGCACGGATCAGTCAGATAGGGGCTCGATTGCTCAAGCCTGTAGCTCAGGCTTGGAGCAATCAATCGACGATCGGACGCCGCGGAGAGAGGTAAGGAGACCTCCGCCTGCGTCCCAGCTGATCGGAACATCGCAATTTTATCGCGATGTCCCAATCAGCCCGAGTGTGCTGCCGGGAAGCGTTTACTTTCATTTTCAGACGCGGCTTCAATTTTGATCGCCGCGTCTGAAGGGTTAACAGCGCGTGGCACAACGATCGATGCTGCGCGCTGTTAGCCCAGGGTCCCGGCTATTATTAGCAGCCGGGACCGACACGGTGTGACCCCGTTTTTCACACCGGGCTACGCCCTGAGTCCTTAAGAGGTTAAGCATTAATAACTCTGGGATGCTTGTACTTATGAATTTGATTCAGAGATAGTTTTTTCGTGACAAAATCAACTTTATCCTAGTGGTAAATTTTTGTCGATTCTTGCATCATTTCTTTGTGAAAAATTCCAAAATTTTATGAAAAATTTGAAAAGTTTGCATTTTCTAACTTTGAAGCTCTCTGCTTGTAAGGAAAATAGGCATCTCAAATAAATTATATATTGATTCACATATACAATATGTCTAATTTATGTTTGCATCATACGGGAGATATCTTTATATTATTATATTATATACAATATATTATGTTTTCATCATAAAGTTGACATGTTTTTACTTTTGGAAGACATGAGACGGCTTCAGAGTTCAGCATCAATTTTCCAGTTTTTCACAAAATTTTCAAAATCGGAATTTTTCACAGACCATGTCAGTTTTGAAGTGGATATAAAGGGTCTTCATATTAGAAATACCCCACAAATGACCCCATTATAAAAACTGCACCCCTCAAAGTATTCAAAATGACATTCATAATGTTTGTTTACCCTTTAGGTGTTTCACAGGAATAGCAGCAAAGTGAAGGAGAAAATTCAAAATCTCAATTTTTTACACTAACCTGTTCTTGTAGACCCAGTGTTTGAATTTTAACAAGGGGTAAAAGGAGAGAAATCCCCCCAAATGTGTAACCCAATTTCTCTCGAGTAAGGAAATACCACATATGTGTATGTCAAGTGTTCGGAGGGCGCAGTAGAGGGCTCAGAAGGGAAGGAGCGACAATGGGTTTTTGGAGAGTGAGTTTTTCTGAAATGATTTTTTGGGGGCATGTCACATTTAGGAAGCCCCTATGGTGCCAGAACAGCTGAAAAGCCCCCACATGGCATACTATTTTGGAAACTACACCCCTCAAGGTACATAATAAGGGCAGGGGTTTATGTAACAAGGGCAGGGGTTTACAGCAAGGAAACTTGCTGTAAACCCCTGCCCATGTGAATGTACATTCACATGGGGGGCGGGCAAAACTACAACTCCCAGCATGCCCTTTGGCTGTCCGATCATGCTGGGGGTTGTAGTTATGCAACAGCTGGAGGCACACTGGTTGCAAAACACAGAGTTTGTTACTTAACTCAGTGTTTCGCAACCCATGAGCCTCCAGCTGTTGCTAAACTACAACTCCCAGCATGCATGGTCTGTCAGTGCATGCTGGGAGTTATAGTTTTGCAACAGCTGGAGGCAAACAGGTTGGGAAACACTGAGTTAGGAAACAGACAATGCTTCCCAACTAGTGTGCCTCCAGTTGTTGCAAAACTACAACTCCAAGCATGCCCAGACAGTCTAGGCATGCTGAAAGTTGTAGTTCTGTAACATCTGGAAGAGCACAGATTGGAGACCAGTGCACAGTGGTCTCCAAACTGTGGCCCTCCAGATGTTGCAAAACTACAACTCCCAGCATGCCCAGACAGCCAAAGGCTGGGCATGCTGTGAGTTGTAGTTTTAAAACTCCTAGAAGCAACAGTGAAGATCACATTACAGCGATCTTCACTGCTGCATCTGATGCCACAGCTGCCTCCTCCACTTGTGCCTGCCGCCGGTCCCAGGTATGTGCCGTGGGCCACCCCATCACCCCCCCCCCCCCCCCCCCCCACAGCACTCATCATCCCCCGCTCTGCCCGACTTCTAGGAACGGGCAGACTGAGGGAAATGAACTTTAAACCCCCCCCCCCCAGTCAGCTGAGACACCCCCCCCCAGTCAGCTGACACACTGTGATTGGTCCACAGGGACCAATCACAGGGATTGCTGACTAGGACCATCCACAGATGGTCCTGGGGGAGGCTTGCAGAAGTTGTCTCCTGCTGGTAACAGCGGGACTTCTGCCAGCTAACCCATGCGATGCCGCGCATCGCCGGGTTAACTGAATGCCTTTTATAAACGGCGGAATGCGCGAAGGACCTGCCCAATCGGACGTTTATATAAGGCATTCTGTGGGAAGGGGTTAGTTGAGTTATTACCGTACGACAAAGTGCTCCACCAATCAGAGGCTGAGCAGTGCTATTGGCTGTCTGGGCATGCTGGGAGTTGTAGTTATGTGAAACCATATTCAACTGCGGCTCTTCATACATTTGGGGCACCTTACTCCGAGATATTTTTGTTTCTCACTGACATATAAAACACTGATTTATAATAAATTCCCTACTTTGTCTATTATAACAATAATTACAACTATTGGAATATTTGTCTAATAAAAATGTTTATTCATCTTTTCCAGTGTTCATACATACAGGTTGGTGGTGAATACCCATAGTATACTGGCGATGATGGTAATGACACCTTTAATCTCGGGGATATTGACAATTAGGATGGCAACGGTGACCCGTCCCAGGAACTGTCTGACCGAGTTAATATAGTCCATCGGTCCGGTGATGCTGGTCACTATCCCCCTTGGCATAACCCACGTCAGAAGCTGGAGTGTGATGGCGATCCAGGTGAGCCTGTCACTGAAGAAGCCGATCCAGCTGATGGCGGTGGGGTTACAGATCACGTAAAGAAGCTCTATAGTGCTGTTGGTGGTAATCCAGGTCACAAACTCATTGACTGGGTTCATCCAGGCAAGCAGGGAGCTGCTGGTGATGGTGGGGATCCAGAAGATCAAGTCAGTGGTGGTGTCTATCCAGGACAGCAGGTCACTGATGATAGTAGCAAACGAGATCAGGTCGTCAACAGCATCTATGAACCGGTCCAGCAGGTTGTTATCGATGGGAATATAGCATAGCAGGCAGATGATCATGTCACCATAAGTGCTGATCCAGCCAAGATAGTTTTTGATGATGGCCGCCCCGCTCTGCAGGTTGTTGGTAATGGAATCCCAGTTGATCGCGTCGTTGCTGGCAGTGGTGTCATTACTCCCCAGGACAGGGGTGATCTTTCTGATCCTGGTCCTGGTCCAGATGGGACACTTCATGTCGCTGCTGGCAGAGGTTTGATTACTCACCAGGACAGGGGTGATCTTTCTGATCCTGGTCCTCGTCCAGATGGGACACTTCATGTCGCTGCTGGTAGTATTCAAGCTGGGCAGATCTCTGATGGTATCGTTCTGCCCTTGCAGGTGGCTGGAGGTGATATTCCGGCTCGGTTGGTTGCTGGTGATTTCAAACCAGAAACTCGGGCCGGTGGTGAAGAGGGAACCCAGGAGGATGGTAACTGTCCAGCACATGCTACAGGCCAAATTGACCTCATCCCTGCTGATGTGGTCCCCTCGAATCATGATAAAATAAAATAAAAAGCGCAAGGAAACAATATAGAAACACTAGTGCTCGCTAGATTGCAGTCCTCAGAGTAAGGCCTCTGGGGCTCTGCACCTCTTTTTCCAGCTATCACCATTTGTGAAGTCACATGTGTGATGTCATACGGAATGTCACTGCTCTGAGGACAGGTGTAAACATGGACATTTACATCCATTTGTTTTATAGGGTGAAATAAGCTTTTTATTATTAAATAAAGGTATAGAAAACTCGGGGTATAGGGTGTTTTTTTTTGGGGGGGGGGCGGTGACTTTATACGGAGGACTGGGTATTTGGGTGGGAACGAACATCACTTTATAACATAGACAAACAAATATAATATACAAATATAAATACAAATATTAATAAAATTCTGACAAAAAGTCCAACGTTATCTACAGATTTGGGTAGTCTGGCAGGAGGATTCCTCATTTTTGAGAATAGGAGGAGGAGGAAAGTGATGGTGGGGGAAGAATACACAGCTCCCGAATTGATCAGAACACTACAGCTCTGCTTCATTGGGAGTAGTCACCAGCACCCCAACCACCATGTTTCTTTTTTTCCCCTATATATTGCAACTTATTCCTTCTGCATATATACCTACAAACGCCAAAAGCGTAACCCCGACACCAAATAAAGTACAAATCGATGAATGAAAATGTATATATTTTTTTATTAATAAAAGAACATGATTCTAAAAATGTACATAATAGACTAAATAAAATAAATATATATCAATATATGTTAAAACATTTGGCTGCAAATAATGGCTACAGGTTCGGAATTTATATAATAGTGACCCAATAGAAAAGGAATAACACACCTGTCCAAATAGTAAGCCGCTGGGTCGGAAGTGACGTTGGACACCGCGGCACTCGTGTGATGGAGCACGCAACGCGCATTCACATTATAGAGTGGGTTCGGCAACGAAAACATGGCCACAGTCACTCATACTGCGCATGCGTGCACAAAAAAATTCTAGGGGGAAAGACAGATCGCTGCTAATGGAGGGATATACAAAATAAGTTGAACATCGGACCCAGGGCTAAATAATACAAAGAATGAAAATATATAGTGGGAGAACTGACTGTGAAGGCAATAACATGGCTATAAATAATGCATATACATTTGAGATAATAGCAATAATGATTATTATAATAATCCAGGGGCATATGAAAGCATAAAAAAATGACAAGGATGTGATAACATGCATAATGGTAAAACAAATACAGTAAATAGCGCATGCAACATAAACAAAAATGAGAAAAATATTTTTGTAAAAATATATATTTGTAGAAGTGTATACCGTATTTTTCGCCCTATAGGACGCATCGGTATATAAGACACACCCAATTTTAAAGGCGCAAAATCTAGAAAAAAAAAATTCTGAACCCAACAGTTATCTTCAACCTGCGGACCTCCAGATGTTGCAAAACAACAACTCCCAGCATGCCCGGACAGCCGTTGGCTGTCCGGGCATGCTGGGAGTTGTAGTTTTGCAACAACTGGAGGTCCGCAGGTTGAAGACCACTGGATAGGAGGTAATACTCACGTGTCCCTGCCGCTCCGGACCCGTCACCGCTGCCCTGGATGTCGCTCCTTCGCTGTCGCCGCGTCCCCGTGGTATCCCCGACGCTCCGGACGTCTTCTTCCCTGGGATCCACGCTCTCCGTCGCCGTCATCATCACGCGATCGGTGATGTCCTGTATTAGCCGCGGGTCCCGGCCGTTGATGGCCACCGGTACCGCCGCGATAGGTGTGTGTATTCGCCGTGTAAGATGCACCAACTTCCCCCCCCCCCCCCCCCCCAGTTTTGGAGAATAAAAAGTGCGTCTTATACGGCGAAAAATACGGTAAATGAATCTTGATTAGTGTGCAGGAATGATGTATACTAAATCCAAATGGATAGGAGCAGTGCCTGAAGAGTGCAGGAATATATAGAGCATGCAATACAATACATACATATACAAAAGATATAAAAAGTGCAGAGATATAGTGCATATAGTACAATGCATATATATATATATATATATATATATATATATATATATATATATATAGATAGATAGATACATAGATATAAACAAAACATGCATAATATAAAAGGATCCTGCATGTCAGAGGCCATATGCCCAGCAGAGGTGAGTGGATTAGGCATGTTAGGGTCTCATCCGACAAGAGGCCACCTCCATGTGGTGGATGGGGACACGTTTTGATCAAAAAGTGCGCTAAGAGCCTCGATTTTTTTGACAAAGAGAGCTGCTGCTGCAACCTTATTTTTTGTATACTTTATATACGGTACATACTACTGAAATTATATTGTTCAGAAAATGGTGTAAATCTTTTTTATTGAGTAACGAAAACTGAGATTGGAAACCTTTTCAAAAATGTATTTTATTTCTTTCCTATTAAAAATTATATTAAAAAAAAAACCTCTACACAAAAAATGTATATAAACTATATACTCATTATCGACCGCCAGTTTATAGAATCATTGGGGGAGATTTCTCATTAGGGTCTGTTGTAGACACAGATCTGCCCCTTTACACAATTTACAAAAGTTGTGCACGTTGTTTGATAAATTTTGCGCAAATATATAACCCCCTCCCCCCCTGGCTCTACCGTGCACGCCTTCTCTACCTCCACGGCACTGCTCACATAGCTAGAAGTGCTGGAGCAGCAGTGTGCGCCGAACAAAACTCTGCACAATAGTAAAATCATAAATATCTATAAAGTACACAGAGGGTAGATTCTCAAAGAATTTTGCGGCACAAAAAAATCAATTTTGCGCCAAAATTTTGGCGCAAAAAATATTGAACACATTTCAAAGAGCTTTGTGCCGCGGTTTACACCGTTCACGTCAGTTTTGTAAAAGTGGGCGTGTCCACGTATATTTTCTGCTTTACATGATGGGCACTAGGTCTTCTCCAGGAAACTATAGACCGGTAAGTCTAACGTGCATTGTGGGTAAATTGTTTGAAGGATTTATACGGGATTACATACAGGAATACATAGGGGATAATTGTATTATAAGTGATAGCCAGCATGGGTTTCCTAAGGATAGAAGTTGTCAAACCAATCTAATTTGCTTTTATGAAGAGGTGAGTAGAAGCCTTGACAGAGGAATGGCTGTGGATATAGTGTTTCTGGATTTTGCTAAAGCGTTTGATACTGTCCCTCACAGACGTCTGACAGGTAAGTTAAGGTCTTTGGGTTTGGAAATTTTAGTTTGTAACTGGATTGAACACTGGCTCATGGATCGTACCCAGAGAGTGGTGGTCAATGATTCGTACTCTGATTGGTCCCCGGTAATTAGTGGTGTACCCCAAGGTTCTGTACTGGGACCGCTGTTGTTTAATTTATTTATCAATGATATAGAGGATGGTATTAACAGCTCTGTTTCTATCTTTGCAGATGACACCAAGCTTTGTAGCACGGTACAGTCTATAGAGGATGTGCATAAGTTACAAGATGACTTGGATAGACTAAGTGTCTGGGCCTCCACTTGGCAAATGAGGTTCAATGTGGATAAATGTAAAGTTATGCATCTGGGTACTAATAACCTGCATGCATCGTATGTCTTAGGGGGGATTAAACTGTCAGAGTCACTGGTAGAGAAGGATCTGGGTGTACTTGTAGATCACAGACTACAGAATAGCATGCAATGTCAGGCTGCTGCTTCCAAAGCCAGCAGGATATTGTCATGTATCAAAAGAGGCATGGACTCAAGGGACAGGGACATAATACTCCCCCTTTATAAAGCATTGGTACGGCCTCACCTGGAATATGCTGTTCAGTTTTGGTCGCCTGTACATAAAAGGGACACTGTGGAGCTGGAAAGGGTGCAGAGACGCGCGACTAAACTAATATGGGGCATGGAACATCTTAGCTATGAGGAGCGATTAAAGGAGTTACAATTGTTTAGTCTTGAGAAGAGACGTCTAAGGGGGATATGATAAACGTATATAAGTATATTTATGGCCCATACAAAAAATATGGAGAAAAACTGTTCCAGGTTAAACCCCCCCCCCCCCCCCCCCCCCAAAGGACGAGGGGGCACTCCCTCCGTCTGGAGAAGAAAAGGTTTAGTCTCAAGGGGCGACACGCCTTCTTTACCATAAGAACTGTGAACTTATGGAACAGTCTACCTCAGGAACTGGTCACAGCAGGAAAAATTAACAGCTTTAAAACAGGATTAGATACATTCCTGGAACAAAATAACATTAATGCTTATGAAGAAATATAAATTCCCATCCCTTCCCCAATATCGCGCCACACCCCTACCCTTCAATTCCCTGGTTGAACTTGATGGACATATGTCTTTTTTCGACCGTACTAACTATATAACTATGATATTTTCAAAGGGGTGAGAGTCCAGTTTACATAAAAAATTTCATACCGGAAATCACAGAAATTGTGTTGCAGTTTTACTGTTTTGGGGGGTTTTTTTCTTTGTTTTTGTGGGAAAAGATGTTATTTAAATAATTATAAAAAAAAAAAAAAACTATTATTGAAAATGGCATTAAAAAAAATAAAAAATAATATATATATATATAATTATTTTTTATTTTTTATTTTTTTATTGGTCACTGCACCTGCACTCACATTTAAGCTCAGAAATGTTTTATTTATACAGTTATCACTGGGCACTAGTAACCATGGAATATTTTGTGAGATGTTTCCGCCAGAATTTTCTGTGATGTAAAATTTGGCGCAAAAAAAAAATCCAATGTGGCTGCAAAAAAAAAATTGGGGGTGCGAAAATGAATTTTCACATATTTTCAAAGCAGCACAAGAGATCTTTGAAAATGTGAGGAGAACATGTGTGCGACATGTGTATGGAGCAGAGCTGAATGTGTGATTATGTATAAGCATGACCACGCACACACTCAACTTGGCTACATACACCTGATCACTCACTCAGCTCTGCTGCATTTACAAAATCACACACTCAGCTCTACTACATATACACAATCACACACTCGGCTCTGCTACATAGACACAATCACACATATACATTGGGGGAAATTTATCATTGTTGTAGGTACATGTTTTTTGTAGATTGTTTTGGTTGGTCTAAATTTGGTGCAATTGCAAGGCACATGATAAATTTTGTGCAAAGTTCTAAATCTCCACACAGAGTACACCTGAGCTGCACCTCACAGGAAAAGTGGACATAGGGATTTTGTTCTATTGCTTTGAGGCTTGGATTCCATTGAGGTTTTTTGTTCACCAGCAAAAACGCCAGAAGAACGGTCACAGCTTTTTCCTGCATTTTTTCAGTTTTTCTTGTGTTCTTTTTCTTGCGTTTTTGCTGGTGTGTGGTAACAATCATTTTTGGATCCTGTGGCAATTTTTTTTACTGCCTTCAGGTACCACTCCATGGGTCAGATGCAGAGCGCCCAGTCCAGAGTGTAAGGAGGTGAGGAGTGATATATAGCGTATACAGGGTGCAGAGCATCACTACTTACCTACGCCAGCTGTATAGCATACTGGGGTACATAGTGTACCCATCAGGGATGTGGAAATCCTATCGCCCGACGCCCGGGACAAGTAGTTTTGGGCGCCGGGCAGGTGAATTGTTCATAGATTTAGCCCTGTATCGGGCGAGCAGGGACAGACAGACTTCCCCCTTATTTTTCTTTAATGTCGGTGTAAGGCGCAGGAGCCGATGGAAGTCTCACACCGGCACTCAGAGTGTATGGAGGGGGCGGTGGCCTCCAGCTGACATAGAGTCCACTTATCTCCCCTCCCGGAGGATGGACGGAGCTCAGAAGACACAGCAGGGTGAGAGAAAGGATGTAGACAGCTCCGTGCACAGCTCTATCCCTCCCCCTCCCCCTGATCTGTCTCCCCAGGACCTAATCCACCACGGGGAGGTTGCTAGTTTGCACAGGGAAAACACAGAGCAGGGGGGAGGGGGAGGACGGAAATCTCACCTCACACCGGCGGTGACTACAGCTCTGATGTCCACTCATGGCCGGATCAGGTGAGGAGGCCGAGAATGCAGGCGGCGGCAGGAAGGGTGGTTGTATATGTATGGTGTGAGTGTATGTGTGATGTGTGTATGTAATGTATGATGGGGGGGCAGCGGCAGGTGTATGTATGATGTGTGCATATGTATGGTGTATATCAGTGTTACCCAACCAGGGTGCCTCCAGCTGTTGCAAAACTACAACTCCCAGAATGCCCTGGGCATGCTGGGAGTTGTAGTTTTGCAACAGCTGGAGGAACCCTGGTTGGGAAACACTGGTGTATATGTATGGTGTGAGTGTATGTGTGATGTGTGTATGATGTCTGTCTGTGTGTGATGTGTATGTAATGTGTGATGTGTGTATGGTGTATATGTATGGTGTGAGTGTATGTGTGATGTGTGTATGATGTCTGTCTGTGTGTGATGTGTATGTAATGTATAATGTGTGTATGATGTCTGTTTGTGATGTGTATGTAATGTGTGTATGATGTCTGTCTGTGTGATGTGTATGTAATGTAATGTATGATATGTGGGGGGGCAGCAGCAGCAGGCCTATGTATGATGTGTGCATATGTATGGTGTATTTGTATGGTGTGAGTGTATGTGTGTATGTAATGTATGATGTGGGGGGGGGGGCAGTGGCGGGGGTTGTGTATGGGGATATGGGGGCAGTGGCTGGTGTATGTATGATATGTGTATGCATGAATGTTTTGTATAGGAGCGGACTGTCACGTCGGGCATTAGGGCAGTTGTGCCATATAATTTTATTTATTTTCAGTGGCACCCGCACTATATTGCACCCCCAGAATCCCGCCCCCTTCATACTCACCCGTCAACCAAGAGCCCCACGGATGCACACAAACACGCCCGAACCAAAACTACAACTCCCAGCATGTTACACCATAACCTAAACTGTAGAACTATAAAGTGTAACATGCTGGGAGTTGTAGTTTTGGTTCGGGTCAGCTGCAGAGCCATAGGCTGCATCAGGGCATGCTGGGTGTTGTAGTTACTAACTGCAATTCCCATTATTCCTTGACACAGCCTATGGCTCTGCAGCTGACACAAACCAAAACTACAACTCCCAGCATGTCCTACAATAACCTTAACTGTCCTACTATACAGTGGAACATGCTGCAACACCCACACAACCATAGGCTGTATCAGGGCATGCTGGGAGTTGTAGTTATCTAGTAATTAAATGCAACTTCCAGCATTTTCTGACACAAAATGCACCACATAAACTGGAGAAGCAGAACCCCCCCCCCCCCCCCAGTAACACATAAGTCCCTATTGAGACTGAAAAATAGTGATTAAAATATTTTAAAAAGTGCGTATATATGTGAATAAGCCCCTTTCCTAATAAGTTTCCAATTTTCTTTAAATAAAAATAATGTAGAAAAATAAACATAAGTGATATCGCTGCATGTGGAAATGTCCAGACTATTAAAATATAATGTTAATTAAACCGTATGGTGAACGGTGTAAATGTAAAGAATAGTCCAGAATTGCTCATTTTTGGTCACTTCATGTGAGAAATTTTTTATAAGGTGATCAAAAAGTTACATCTAGACTTATCTGGTCTTGTCTCGGGTGTAAGAGGCGCTACAGCTCTCCCGCCACTAATAGTCTGACATACTGCGATCGCCTATTAACCCATTAGATCACCGCTGTCAGCAGTGTCTAAAGGATCTTATATCCATCCCTGGTGGTCTAGTGGGGGGGATCAGACTATTTTGGTTGAAATTATTTCATCAATCAGGACAAGTGGATTTTCCTGAGGGACAAGTAGATTGTGTTCCGCTTTAGTCCCTTGAACAAGTAGTTTTTTTTTTAATTTCCACACCCCTGACCCATGCAGTGGCGGATCCAGGGGGGGGGGGGTACAACGGGGCAATTATCCCCCCCCCCCCCCCCCCGAGATTGCTGCCCCCTAGAATGGTGGGGTGGTGGGGTGACACCCTGTCCCAGCGCTCATCCCTGTCACAAGCTATATTTGTATACTCAGTCTGCAGTGCAGAGGGAGCGTGCACACAGCGTGTCTGTGGAGTTATCGGCACTTACTCGGCTTCTCTTCCCCCTGATTGGCAGCTTTTTACTGCTCTGCTTGGGTCATGTGACACCAAAACATCACATGACCCCAGCAAGCAGGAAGTGTCTGGAGGATACAGGAGCCCAGCAGTGTTCTAAGGCAGGTAAGATAAACTACCCCCCACCATCCATGCCCACCCTTTTCCAGCATCATCCCTCCCCCCTTCCCAGCACAATCCCTGCTCACCCCCCCCCTTTCTCACCAGGGGTGCCCCCAGCTGTTGCAATACTACAACTCCTAGCATGCTGGGAGTTGTAGTTTTGCAACAGCTGGAGGGTTGGGAAACACTGACATAAATAAGTGTTTCCCAACCAAGGTGTCTCCAAAGCAAAGCTACAATGCTGTCCAGGCATGCTGGGAGTTGTAGTTTTGTAACAGCTGGAGTCCCCCTGGTTAGGAAACATTGATCTATGTCCTATATCAGGGGTACTGAACTGGCAGACCACGGTCCAGATCCGGACTGCGTCCCCCAGTCATTCGGACCATCCGCTGGATCTCCCCTTATTCATTTGTAGCTGTGTCTTTAAGACGCCAATACAAATGAATAGCCGCGGCCCGGAGCGAGGGAGCGATGTGTCCCTGCCCTGCGCTTCTCCTATGATGCAGGTAGCACCATTAGCTGCCTGCATCATCTGCTCTGGCCAGGCCTGACTAGAAGAGGCCAGAGCAGCGGAGCAGTGCGGGACCTGGGACGGCGATTCTAAGCTCTCAGGTAAAAATTTCTGTTCCCCCATCTGTGACTCTCCAGTTATTGTAGAACTACAGCTACCATGATGACCTTTTGTCTGTGCATGATGGGAGTTGTAGTTTTACAACAGATGGAGAGTTACAGTGGCAAAGTTCATATGGGGGCACAGTGGCATCATTAATTCTGTGGGTACAGTGGCATCATTAATTCTGTGGGTACAGTGGCATCATTAATTATATGGGTACAGTGGCATCACTTATTCGGTGGTCACAGTGGCATCATTAATTCTGTGGTCACAGAGGCATCATTAATTCTGTGGGCACAGTGGAATCCTTAATTCTGTGGTCACAGTGGCATCATTAATTCTGTGGGGCACAGTGGCATCATTAATTCTGTGGGGCACAGTGGCATCATTAATTCTGTGGGGCACAGTGGCATCATTAATTCTGTGGGGCACAGTGGCATCATTAATTCTGTGGGCACAGTGGCATCATTACTTCTGGAGGCACAGTGGCATCATTAATTCTGTAGGCACAGTGGCATCACTAATTCTGTGGGTACAGTGGCATCATTAATTCTGTGACCACAGAATTAATGATGCCACTGTACCCACAGAATTAATGATGCCACTGTACCCACAGAATGAATGATGCCACTGTGCCTACAGAATTAATGATGCCACTGTGCCTCCAAAAGTAATGATGCCACTGTGCCCCACAGAATTAATGATGCCACTGTGCCCCACAGAATTAATGATGCCACTGTGCCCCACAGAATTAATGATGCCACTGTGCCCCACAGAATTAATGATGCCACTGTGCCTATAGAATGAATGATGTCACTGTGCCTATAGAATGATTGACGCCACTGTGACCACAGAATTAATGATGCCACTGTGACCACAGAATTGATGATGCCTCTGTGACCACAGAATTAATCATGCCACTGTACCCACAGAATTAATCATGCCACTGTGACCACAGAATTAATGATGCCACTGTACCCACAGAATTAATGATGCCACTGTGACCACAGAATTAATCATGCCACTGTACCCACAGAATTAATGATGCCACTGTACCCACAGAATTAATGATGCCACTGTGACCACAGAATTAATGATGCCACTGTACCCACAGTGGCATCATTAATTCTGTGGGTACAATGGCATCATTAATTCTGTGGGTACAGTGGCATCATCAATTCTGTAGTCACAGTGGCAACATTAATTCTGTGGTCACAGTGGCATGATTAATTCTGTGGGTACAGTGGCATCATTAATTCTGTGGGTACTGTGGCATCATTAATTCTGTGGGTACTGTGGCATCATTAATTCTGTGGGTACTGTGGCATGATTAATTCTGTGGTCACAGTGGCATGATTAATTCTGTGGGTACAGTGGCATGATTAATTATGTGGGTACAGTGGCATGTTTAATTCTGTGGGCACAGTGGCATCATTAATTCTGGGGTCACAGTGGCATCATTCATTCTATAGGCACAGTGGCATCATTCATTCTGTGGGCACAGTGGCATCATTCATTCTGGGGTCACAGTGGCATCATTCATTCTATAGGCACAGTGGCATCATTTTATTGTTTTAAGAGACACAGAGGTGCAATTAGTCAGCGTTAGAGCATAGCATCTGCAAGTAATGTTGCAGGGGAATAGTGTGTGGCAGTAATATAACAGGGGCCCAGTGTGTGGCAGAATTATTTTCAGGGGCACAGTGAATGGCAGTATTTTAAGGGGCACAGTGGGTAGCAGTAATATACCAGGAACACAGTGGGTGGCAGGTTTATATTCAGGGCAAAGTATGTGGTAGTATTATATTCGGGGATACAGTGTATGGCAGTAGTGTATTCAGGGATACAGTGTGTGGCAGTAGTATATTCAGGGGTACAGTGTGTGCCAGTATTATATTCGGGGGGAACAGTGTGTGGCAGTATTATATTCAGGGGCCCTGTGTGTGGCAGTATTATATTCAGGGGTTTCTACTACTGGTAATTTGTGTTTGTTACTCTGGCTTACATATACTGTGTATTAGTGGTTAATTAGCTGTTATGTTGAACATTAATGTTGTTCAGGGCCTACATCACTATAAGCTCATATACAGCGCCTTGATGTTTCTGGAGATGTTTTACGGTGCTTTCGTTACTTGTAGTGATATACCATGCTTCAACGTTAACGGTTCCCTACAGTATCGTATACATACTGGTCCCTACAGGGTACTATGCATACGATTCCCTACAGGGTGACATACATACCGTTCCCTACATGGTACTATGCATACAGTTTCTTACAGTGTGACATACGTACGGTTCCATACAGTGTGATATACATGAATTTCCCTACAGGGTAATACGCATACAGTTCCTTACAGTGTATGTTTCATAGATATTGTCCCGGTTTTTGGTTCAGCTCTGTCATGGTATGCTTACGTCATGTACGCTAGGTTGTTTTACCTCTTAGCTATTTATGTTCGGTGTGGTTGGAGGCTGATTGCTGTTGTTAATCCTATAACGTCATCTTTATAGTTTCCTTTCTGGTCATTAATACACACCTTGTTACGGCCAGTTTGATCTCACCATTCCAGGTAAGCTTTAAGTCCTCACTTACATGCCTTTTGTACATCACACGCTCCCGTGAGAGAGAGGCTGCCCGACAATACTCGAGCCTTCATATTGTTGTCATTCCTTTGTAAATTACAAACGTTCTTGTCTGGGGTAGATTGTATCGTCAATCTACGAGCCTCTTGTCGTCTTTTGTTTTGTTCGTCACATATGCCCCTGTTAGAGGCATTTCGCTTATGTTATACGGCGTTGCATTACTTCAAGTGATATACCTTGCTTCAACATTAACGGTTCCCTATAGTAGGACATAGATATGGTTCCCTACAGTGACACATACAATACATACGGTTACCTAGAGTGACATTCATACTGTTCCCTACAGGGTACTATGCATACAGTTCCTTGCAGTGTGACATGCATACGATACATACAGTACCATACAGTGTGACATACGTACGATTCCTACAGTGAGACATACTTACATTTCCCTACAGGGTAATATGCATACAGTTCCTTACAGTGTATGTTCCAAAGTTATTGTCCCATTCTTTGGTTTCAGCTCTGTCACTTTATGCTTACGTTATGTGCGCTAGTCAAGTATATTAGGCTATGGTCATAGTATTACACTCACGTTTTCATGTGCTTAAGTCAGGCATATTAGCGTCACATTGTTCTTGTAGACAGGTCAGGTATGGTAAACATCACTATAGATGGCAACATTCCAAGGATACCCAAGCAGGTATGACCAGATTGGTTTTACCTCTTAGCCTTATACGTTCGGTGTGGTCGGAGGCTGATTGCTGTCGTCAATCTGTAAAGCCTCATCTTTATAGTTTCCTTTTTGGTCATTGGTCATTTTATACACCTTGTTACAGTCAGTTTGACCTCGCCATTCCAGGTAAGCTTTAAGTTGTCACTTTACATGCTTTCGTACGTCACATGCTCCCGGGAGAGATAGGCTGCCCGACAATCCTCAAGCCTTCATATTGTTGTCATTCCTTTGTACATTACAAACTTTCTTGTTTCTTGTCTTTTGTTTTTTGTACGTCACATACGCCCCTGTTAGAGGCAGTTGCCATTCCAGGTAAGCTTTAAGTTGTCACTTTACATGCTTTCGTACGTCACATGCTCCCGGGAGAGATAGGCTGCCCGACAATCCTCAAGCCTTCATATTGTTGTCATTCCTTTGTACATTACAAACTTTCTTGTTTCTTGTCTTTTGTTTTTTGTACGTCACATACGCCCCTGTTAGAGGCAGATTGCACTGTCAATCAACGCGCCTCATGTTGTTAACGTTCCTGCGTTACATACGATTCTGTCTGAGGCAGATTGCATTGTCAGTCCACGAGCCTCGTGTTGTTTCCGTTTCTGCGTTACATACAATTCTGTCTGAGGCAGATTGCACTGTCAGTCCACGAGCCTCATGTTGTCGTCATCTCTATCTTCCTCTTATGTTTGTTACTATGCCTCAGATTGTGGTCTTAGCTGTACACGTCTTAGTGTTAAGATCTTTGGTGTGGATGTAGCTTCTGAGCCTTTTGTTGTATGTTTTTTCTTGTCAAACGTGTACATGTTGGTAGATTTGCCCATATTGGAGTTTGTAACCTGCTGGTCATGTATATTTTCTTTTGCGATAAGCCTCGGGCGTAGCAGTAATTATCTTCTTTACACCTGCAAGTATGAGGATACTGCCTTACTGGTACACAAAACCTCAGGTTAAGGATGTTATATTCTTTTATGTTTTGTCTATGGGGGTCTTTCTTTTGTTGTCACTTATGTATAGCATGGTTCAATAGGAATACTTATATGTGTAGCAAGGGACACATGCAAATTATTATTATTTTTTTCTTTCTCTCCACGCACTACCTATCCAAATACCTACTGATGTCTGTGTTTTGGCCACTTCTCAATCTAACCGACTCATTGTACCTTCTGTCTATCTAGCAATTCTCCAACATTTCCTATCTCTGTCACTTGGGTTACCTTTATCCATGTGCACCCTGGTAGTACCATTCTGGTAGGCGCTATGCATCCAGTAGTGCCAAGTGGTATATCCAGAATTCCTTTTTGGTTTCGGCTCCATAACAGCTGAGCCAGCTCCTGGGTAGGGGCTTCTCTTTGTCAGTTATCACTTAGATGTTAAGTAAGTTAGGGCACTTTTATCGCTCTGTTCCATTGACACGTTCCAACCAACGGCTGTTAACTGGAGCATGTTGTCTATTTCGGGTTCATATGAAGTAGGTTATACTTAGCCATTAATTCATGCATTACCTAACTGATGTATTTTGCCCCCTTTCTATAGGATACCCTTACGGCCAGCCAGGCACACCCCAGGCCGAATTATCCATGCTAATGGTACCCTACTTACGGTACATATAAGAATCCGACCACAAGTGGACTATGCATATGATACACTATACACAATTGGCATGTCTAACTAGACAATTTTGTAGCTGAATATACAGACTTATATGACTTTACTGTACATTATATCACCTTATATTATGTAACATTAGATACATTTCTTATACTAATAGGTGCGGATTGGGCTGCCGGAGGCTCTCTACTCAATGCCTTGGCTACTGGGGCCCTTGGGCAATCAAGCACTTCTCCCCAGAACACATTTTATTTTATGCTAGACATTTTTATGTATACATGTAATACAAAGCTAGACATTTTTATATAACCCTTTTTCTTTACTGTTGTGCTTAGGTTAGGGACAGGATACTTACTGGCCAGGTAGGTTCCTGTGCACAAACAGGGTTAAGAGGCTTTGAGCTGATAATGGTTTACCCATTAGATACACTTGTAGTGAATGATCAATGAAGTATACTTGAGGTGTATACTGACTTATGTGTATGTAGTTTATCTACATATGTTTATGTACATGTTTTTAGACTAATCCCTATATCTTGCTGGGGGTTGTCCAAAATTAGAACTTGTGGATCTACGCAACACCATCTCTATTGACACATGAAGTCGGCGATGGGGGCAGTGTAAGTAACTCCTGACTGTGTCTGGATAAACCCCAATAGAAAACAACTACCACCACGCAGGATTTTGTGCTTTGACTTTGTAGCACAGTAAATTTATACATATTACCCTTCTCGGGTACAACCATATATACATTTCTACCTGTTTACGTGTGACATATGTACATGATAATACCACTTGGTGTACAACTAGCTTGTACTAAATTTGCTGAGGGTCAGAGACCATGCAATTGTAGGACAGAAAACTGACACAATTCAACCATAAATATCATGAAGAAGTTTTTTATGGAGCGTTCAATGGTTCTCACAAAAGGGAGTCTATAATGTCCTTCGCTCAAAATCACAAATATTAGGTGAACTGGACACAACTTTTAGAATCTCCAATACGGGAGTCTCTCGGCTAGGCCGGGCACAAAACTTACAATTCCAGTTTCTTCACTGTAAAATCTTCTTGACACCATGTGTCAGGCACTGGACTTAAACCGTTGCTGAACCTGGAACAAAACACAGTTAGTCCTACGACCATAAGGAACAATAAACATTTTCAGATAGCATCACTCTGGTGCTTTATTCTTTCTTTTTAATGCAGCAGGAACGGGATGTTCTCTTTCTTCCCAATCCCGACTACTAGGAGGAGCCATCGGCTGACTAATGAAGCAAGCTCTTCGGGACTGGGCCCCTTGCAAGGGGTCGACGTGGGTATCCCAGGACACATGGGACAGGGTAGAATTTGAGATGGTAGGTTGGACTACAGCAGCTTGGGCAACAGAACGATGATCAGTTGGTGCCGGCTCTTTGGGCCAAACCTACGCCACTGCAGGAGGGGGCCCTGGCACTTTTGTGGGTTCCCATGTTGGGGGCCACACCTCCGATGAGATAGGCCTGGGTGCACTGTGGATGAATTGGGTGCGCCGTCTTTTAGGGTGTTGTCTCTTTAAACTGGATAACTGCTGCAGAAGTGTCAGGGTAGTCCTCTCGGACGACGATCTCCTTGACATTTGGAGTGAAGAGTCCAAAGGGGTAAGAGTCCCACTCTTCTGAAGGGAAGTAGGCAAAGGGGATCTGAGTTGGACGGCTGGGCCTGGTAATAGCAGCAGCCCATTCCCCTCTCAGGCTCTTCACAGGGCAGTGGTGGATCCAGGGGGGCAACGGGGCAATTGCCCCCCCCCCCCCCGAGATTGCTGCCCCCTAGAATGGTGGAGCCAAAGCTGTAAGCTTCCGCTCCACCATTCACAAACCTTGGCTGTCACAGAGCGAGCGTGCACACAGCGTGTCTGTGGAGTTATCGGGCACTTACTCGGCTTCTCTTCCCCCTGATTGGCAGCTTTCTACTGCTCTGCTTGGGTCATGTGACACCAAAACATCACATGACCCCAGCAAGCAGGAAGTGCCTGGATGATGCAGGAGCCCAGCAGTGTTCTAAGGCAGGTAAGGTAAACTACCCCCCACCATCCATGCCCACCGTTTTCCAGCATCATCCCTCCCCCCTTCCCAGCACAATCCCTGCTCACCCCCCCCCCCCCACCCCTTTCTCACCAGAGGTGCCCCCAGCTTTTGCAAAACTACAACTCCTAGCATGCTGGGAGTTGTAGTTTTGCAACAGCTGGAGGGTTGGGAAACACTGACATAAATAAGTGTTTCCCAACCAAGGTATCTCCAAAGCAAAGCTACAATGCTGTCCAGGCATGCTGGGAGTTGTAGTTTTGTAACAGCTGGAGGCACTCTGGTTGGGAAACACTGAGATAGGACATAGATCAGTGTTTCCTTAACAAGGTGCCTCCAGCTGTTCAAAACTACAACTCCCAACATGCTAAGTTTTGTAGTTTTGCAACAGCTGGAGTCCCCCTGGTTAGGAAACATTGATCTATGTCCTATATCAGGTGTACTCAACTGGCAGACCACGGTCCAGATCCGGACTGCGTCCCCCGGTCATTCAGACCATCCGCTGGATCTCCCCTTATTCATTTGTAGCTGTGTCTTTAAGACGCCAATACAAATGAATAGCCGCGGCCCGGAGCGAGGGAGCGATGTGTCCCTGCCCTGCGCTTCTCCTATGATGCAGGTAGCACCATTAGCTGCCTGCATCATCTGCTCTGGCCAGGCCTGACTAGAAGAGGCCAGAGCAGCGGAGCAGTGCAGGACCTGGGACGGCGATCCTAAGCTCTCAGGTAAAAATTTGTGTTCCCCCATCTGTGACTCTCCAGTTATTGTAGAACTACAGCTACCATGATGACCTTTTGTCTGTGCATGATGGGAGTTGTAGTTTTACAACAGATGGAGAGTTACAGTGGCAAAGTTCATATGGGGGCACAGTGGCATTAATTCTGGGGCACAGTGGCATCATTAATTTTGTGGAACTCAGTGGCATCTCTAATTCTGTGGGTATAGTGGCATCCTTAATTCTGTGGGCACAGTTGCATCATAAATTCTGTGGGCACAGTGGCATCATAAATTCTGTGGTCACAGTGGCATCCTTAATTTTGTGGGACACAGTAGCATCCTTAATTCTGTGGGTATAGTGGCATCATAAATTCTGTGGGCACAGTGGCATCATAAATTCTGTGGGCACAGTGGCATCATAAATTCTGTAGGCACAGTGGCATCATTACTTCTGGAGGCACAGTGGCATCATCATTTCTGTGGGTACTGTGGCATAATTAATTCTGTGGTCACAGTGGCATCATAAATTCTGTAGGCACAGTGGCATCATTAATTCTGGGGATACAGTTGTGTCATTAATTCTGTGGGTATAGTGGCATCATAAATTCTGTGGGCACAGTGGCATCATAAATTCTGTGGGCACAGTGGCATCATATTCTGTGGTCGCAGTGGCATCCTTAATTTTGTGGGACACAGTGGCATCCTTAATTCTGTAGGCACAGTGGCATCATTACTTCTGGAGGCACAGTGGCATCATCATTTCTATGGGTACTGTGGCATAATTAATTCTGTGGTCACAGTGGCATCATAAATTCTGTAGGCACAGTGGCATCATTAATTCTGGGGATACAGTTGTGTCATTAATTCTGTGGGTACAGTGGCATCATTAATTCTGTGGGTACAGTGGCATCACTTATTCGGTGATCACAGTGGCATCACTTATTCTGTGGTCCCAGTGGCATCATTAATTCTGTAGGCACAGTGGCATCATTAATTCTGTGGGGCACAGTGGCATCATTAATTCTGGGGATACAGTTGTGTCATTATTTCTGTGGGACACAGTGGCATCATTAATTCTGTGGGACACAGTGGCATAATTAATTCTGTGGGTACAGTGGCATCATTAATTCTGTGGTCACTGGCATCATTAATTCTGGGGTCACAGTGGCATCATTCATTCTACAGGCACAGTGGCTTCATTTTATTGTTTTAGTCAGCCTTAGAGCATAGCATCTGCAAGTAATGTTGCAGGGGAATAGTGTGTGGCAGTAATATAACAGGGGCCCAGTGAGTGGCAGAATTATTTTCAGGGGCACAGTGAATGGCAGTATTATTTTAAGGGGCACAGTGGGTAGCAGTAATATACCAGGGGCACAGTGGGTGGCAGGTTTATATTTAGGGCAAAGTATGTGGTAGTATATTCAGGGATACAGTGTGTGGCAGTAGTATATTCAGGGGTACAGTGTTTGCCAGTATTCGGGGGTACAGTGTGTGGCAGTATTATATTCAGGGGCCCAGTGTGTGGCAGTATTATATTCAAGGGCCCAGTGTGTGGCAGTATTATTTTCAGGGGTACAGTGTGTGGCAGTAATATACCAGAGTCACAGTGTGTGGCAGTATTATATTCAGGGGCCCAGTGTGTGGCAGTAATATATTCAGGGGGTACAGTGGGTGGCAATATTATATTCAGGGAGTACAGTGTGTGGCAGTATTATATTCAGGGGTACAGTGTGTGGCAGTAATATACCAGAGGCACAGTGTGTGGCAGTATTATATTCAGGGGCCCAGTGTGTGGCTGTAATATATTCAGGGGCCCAGTGTGTGGCAGTAATATATTCAGGGGGTACAGTGTGTGGCAATATTATATTCAGGGGCCCAGTGTGTGGCAGTATTATATTCAGGGGTACAGTGTGTGGCAGTATTAAATTCAGGGTATACAGTGTGTGGCAGTATTATATTCAGGGGCCCAGTGTGTGGCAGTATTATATTCAGGGGCCCAGTGTGTGGCAGTATTATATCCAGTGGTTACAGTGTGCAGCAGTATTCAGGTTATACATCCTCCACACTTCAGTTGTTAGTTTGCTATTGCCTTCATGGCGCTGAGGCCGCTAGGTGTGCACCAAGCATTAGCATACAGCTTGGACCTTTACCGGATGGCAGACCTGGATAAGCGGACCCTCACTAAAAATAGGTGAGAACCCCTGGTCTATATATATTCCCTATCTATCTATGTCAGAGTTTCCCAACCATGGTGCCTATAGCTGTTGCAAAACTACAACTCCCAGCATGTTGGGGCGACACCATTTTCTACCGCAACGGGTGACACAAACCCTAGCAACGCCACTGGCTGTGAGTACACAGCGTGTGAGCTGCGGGGTCGCGATCCACTGCAGGCCGGCGCGATGACGTCACATCATCGCGCCGGCGCCCGGAAATCCCGTCCCCGCGGCCAGCATACTGTAAGTACTAAGAGTATGCTCAGGGCCCAGGGGATTTGGGGGACAGAATATGTGCCACTGTTAAGGGCACTATATCGTACAGGAGGAGGGGGGAGGGGGATTAAAAAACTTAGGGGAATTTTTTATGTGAGGGGCTGCAAGGCAAAGCACTGGGGGCACTATATGTGAAGAGCACATGACAGGGGGGCCCCCTGTGCTGTGCCCCTCACATATAATGCCCCCTGTGCTGTTCCCACACATATAAATGATATGTGTGGGGGGCACAGCACAGGGGGTATTATACGTGAGGGGCACAGCACAGGGGGCATTATATGTATGGGGCACAGCACAGGGGGCATTATGATATAATTCCCCCTGTGCTGTGCCCCACACATATAATGCCCCCTGTTCTGTGCCCACACATATAATGCCCCCATCATGCGCCCCTCATATAAAATGCCCCCATCCTGTGCCCCTCATATATAATGCCCCCATCCTGTGCCCCTCACATATAATGCGCCATCATGCACCCCTCACATATAATGCCCCCTGTGCTGTGCCCCTCACATATAATGCTCCTGTCATGTGCCCCAAACATATAATGCCCCCTGTGCTGTGCCCCTCACATATAATGCCCCCTGAGGGGACAGGGCAGGGGGCATTATATGTGAAGGGTGCATGACAGGGGCATTATATGTGAAGGGCACAGCATGGGGCATTATATGTGAGGGGCGCATAATGGGGGCATTATGTGTGAGGGGTGCATGATGGGGGCATTATATGTGAGGGGTGCATGATGGGGGCATTATATATGAGGGGCACATGATCGGGGCATTATATGTGAGGGGCAAAGAACGGGGGCATTATATGTGAAGGGCACAGCACAGGGGGCCTTATATGTGTGGGACATATAACAGGAGCATTATTTGTGAGGGGCACAGCACGGGGGGCATTATATGTGAGGGGAACAGCAAAGGGCACATTATATGTGAGGGGCACAGCACGGGGGGCATTATATGTGAGGGGCACATGATGGGGGCATTATATGTGAGCGCATGATGGGGGAATTATATGTGAAGGGCACAGCACAGGGGGCAATATATGTTAGGGGCACAGGGCATTATTATGTGGGGGGGGAACAGGACAGTTCATAATTATTATATGTAGGGGCACAAGATGGGGCATTATTACTATATGTGAAGGCACAGAGTGTTCTGCATTTCAGAAATATATTGTAGATTATGAGGATTTTCTGGGGTGGTACATTTTTTTTTATGGGCAACAATACATTAGGGTATTTTATTCAGAGGGTGCACTGCACAGCAAGTTATATTCAGAGAGTGCAGTGTGTGGTAGTATTATATTCAGAGAGTGCAATGTGTGGTAGTATTATATTCAGAGAGCACAGTGTGTCGTAGTATTATATTCAGAGGTTACAGTGTGTGGTAGTATTATATTCAGAGAGTGCAGTGTGTGGTAGTATTATATTCAGAGGTTACAGTGTGTGGTAGTATTATATTCAGAGGGTGCAGTGTGTGGTAGTATTATATTCAGAGGGTACAGTGTGTGGTAGTATTATATTCAGAGAGTGCAGTGTGTGGTAGTATTATATTCAGAGAGTGCAGTGTGTGGTAGTATTATATTCAGAGAGTGCAGTGTGTGGTAGTATTATATTCAGAGAGTGCAGTGTGTGGTAGTATTATATTCAGAGAGTGCAGTGTGTGGTAGTATTATATTCAGAGAGTGCAGTGTGTGATAGTATTAAATTTAGAGGGCACAGTGTGTGGTAGTATTATATTCAGAGGGTGCAGTGTATGATAGTATTATATTCAGAGGGTACGGTGTGTGGCGTTATTATATTCAGAGGGTACAGTGTGTTGTTTGTTCAGGGGATACAGTGTGTCAGAATTATATTCAGAAGGTATGTGCCAGTATTATATTCGAAGAATACAGTGTCTGGCAGGTTTATAATTATTATTTTCATATAGAGGATCAGAATCGTAGTGAGGAGCTATCTGGGCGTCAAGTTCTGCAAAGATTTTGCTGGAACAAGTCCCGGTGGTATGTACATCTGAATTAGATAAGAGAAGACTATAGAGAAGACGTCACCTGTAGTCACTGATATCATTCTGTATCCTCCTGTGTGTGTCCCATCAGAGCTGGAGTCACTTGTAAGTTCTGCAGTAATGATGGGTAAAACAACAACTCCCAGAGCATCCCCTTACCACTACTTAGGTCATACTGGGAGCTGTAGTTTTAAATGGTAAAAACCTCTTTAGCACTTTCCCATTCTGTGGCAATTGGTATATTTGATTATTATTCTGACATATGAACATGGCCTAAGTCTTAAACAAGGTTAGGACTGTATGATACATTTAATAATATTGTAAGTTCCGTAATCTTATTTTCTGTCCGCCAACACAAAATACTCTAATAGTGCCCCTCCCGAGACTCGACTCTGGATCCGCCCCTGTCACAGGGGTGTACTCAACGATTTCCCCAGGTTTTAGAGAGTGCTTTTCAGGAGGCAGATAGTGTCTTTGCACCGCCCTCCGGTTCACAAAGAGGGTGCCTCCGTGGTGACAGTCCATTATAGTGCCGCAGCCCCTGATGCGGTCAAACTTGATGACTGTAGCTCTCCTGCGCTCAAGGGGAGGCTCGCCTTCCTTAGGTTGCTCGAGCCTGCGAATGTAGTATGACTCTAGCTGTTTGGTATCTTGCTGCTGCCGTTCCCTCTCCTCAAACGATAGCCGCCTCGGCCCGTAGCGCTCTAGCCTCTCCGCCCTCATCTGCTCTAGTATGGCAGCCACTTCGGCATCTCTTTGGGCTTTTTCTGACCGGGCCGGAGGAATGGGAGGCAGGGATTTCCCAGGCAATGGAAGGATATTTTCCCACTTATACTTGATGATGGCTGGCTCATCCCCGAACAACCATCTAGGGAGCGGGGGTGATGGTGGGCGCTCGGCCGACTGAGGGGCTGACTGGTCTTGGGCGGCCGTGGCCTGTGGAGGTGGTGGGACCTTTGCCTCGGGGCTGGCTTCGGGGCTATTAGAAGAGGGAGTGGAGAAATCAGCTTCCGCTGGGGTACTCAATCCCGACTCCGTCGGGATTTCTGCCCACGGGCCCCAGGTGCGGTGATGGGGCGACAACCTCACAGGCGACGGGTCTCTGGAACTCCCGAGCGGCGTTGCGGCCCACTCGCCGTCATCCTCCGGCAACGGCACTTGGCAGTAGGCCTCGTTGGCCCCGAGGGACAGTCGCTGCAACTTCTCCGCCAGCTCCCGGAACATCTCCGATGCCGCCGTGGCAATCTTCCGACCCTCGGACTCCATCCTGGAACTCTCAGCACACATGTCGCTCTTGGTCTCCGCCATCTTTGCTCTCCTCTGTAGTACTTCCTGCAGACTGAAGAGGCCGCTGTATGCCTCCCCTTTTATGAAGGTCTCCACCAAAATGGCCGCCAGGCGGAAGTGCGTCATCAGCTGCGCCTGGGACCGGAAGTTGCACAGCAGCGTATCCTCTTCATCCAACCCCTTGGCAACAGGGGCTGGACTTCTTCCGTTCCACTTGGCTCTGGACACAACCACACTATTTCCCCGCCCAGGGGCGGGGCGAAGACTTCGGCGGGAGTCCTTGGCGCTCTTTTCCAGAAGCTCTTTAACTCTTTCAGGTACTGGGAAGTTTTTGGCGCGAAGCATCATTTCTGTCTTTCCTTTACACATGGCGGTTCTTTGACTTTAGAGAACACTTCTCGTGACTAATAATGCAATAAACTTCACCTTCCCCACCACTTGTATTTGCACCTCGGCAGACAATTTGTTTTCTATGACACAGTCCCGTACACAGTTCAGACTTGGGGGAAGGACTTGATTTAGTGCCTGAATAGTTAAGGCGTACACCTGAATCCTGTTCGTGATGCCAAAAACGTGTGGTAACCACGAGTGAAACCCGCGACCGCCACTACGCTGGGGTTAGCTACTTGGTTCTTGGTGGGGTGGGGGGGTTTATGAACCCAGGGTCAGATGGTATTAACCCTTAATGTCGCGTGACGCCACTGTAGTCTTGGTATCTCCCGGGGTACTACAGGTCCGGGGAACTCCGTCTCCCCACAGGCTAGCAAGGAAAGAATTGACTCCACACTAGGTTGCAGTTTAACGGAGGCTTTACTAACTTGAAGATAGGTGGTACAATCTCCACAGCGCTCAACCAAAGTCTCCCAAAGGTTTAACAGACAGTCTCTAGAGGACCACACAGCTTGCAGTGCCTGGACTTGATATTGCATATATGCTTGGCTCTTACGGCCGGACTAGGAGTTTTAGCTATATTAGGCTTGAGATTAAAGTCACTTACTGAAGTGTCGGTAGATTTGTGGCTTTTCGCCGGAAGATAAAGAATTGTCCTTTAGGAATTCTCTGATCAAAGCTGAAGTAAAGGCTTAATATTAGTTGGGGTTACTTCATGCTTTTCTTATCTCTCTCTCTCTCATCTTTGCTCTCACTCCTCTGCGGATTCTTCACTCTGAGCTCTGAACTGAATGAATTGCTTTACTCCTCCTCTATTCCTCTCACAGGAAATGCCACCCTTTATAAGGGAAGGCTGAACTAAAGCCCATTGGCCAGGCAGCTGTGGATCATAGAGTTGTCTGTATCCCCTTTAGGATTTACAATAAAGTTACATACAAGTAATAACATAATATAACACCTGTGGCAGTGTGGCAAGGAAAGGGTGTATTTCCTTGGCTCGCCCTGCAGAAGCTCTCACCTGCTTCTTAAGTAATGAGGCAGGAGGGAAGGGAGGTGTGTATATGAGATGGAGACTCAGTCTAATGTGGGCTCTTCCTAGGAGACAGCATGTGGGCTGTAGGGAAGAGACAGAGCCTGCTGAGGAGTACACAGCCCGAGCTATGAGGGGCTCAAAGAGAGTGACATTGTGAGTAGAAGGTTGCAGGGGACATATGTTTAACCGGCTGAGGGAAGCTCAGCGGTTGTTAGTCAGGACAAGCTGATCTGTTTAGTCAGTGACCAGACGGTCTAGGATTTTGTATTGTTCCTGCTTTTTGTTTATTTCTTTCCCTGCAACCTGTCTAATAAAACTGGCAAGGTGCCAGATTTGCATTATAAGCGTTTGTTTGCTGGTTTATTGAGAAGAAACGCATCCTGTGGCGTAGTCCAGGACGATCCCAGAGCTAATCCCCAAGACGGATCGTCACACACCTTACACAAATGTTCAGTCTAGCCCTCAGTCCTCCACTCTCACATACCCTGACTAAGCCTGAGGTTGCTAGGCAACATACTTAAAGCTACAGACACCTAATAACGGATTGCTAAATTATAACAGTGCAAATACAGATTAGAAATGGTTGAGTCCCTGCAGGGGAGCCCCCAGGACACTGGAGGTCTCAATCTGACAGGGCCTAAAATACTACAGAGGAAGTTCTTTTCTTTTAGAATTTCCTTTCTGTCTGACCACAGTGCTCTCTGCTGACACCTCTGTCCATGTCAGGAACTGTCTGGAGCAGAAGCATATTCCAATAGCAAACCTATCCTGCTCTGGACAGTTCCTGACATGGACAGATGTGTCAGCAGAGAGCACTGTGGTCAGACAGAAAGGAAATTCTAAAAGAAAAGAGATACCTCTAGAGCATACAGCAGTTTATAAGTACTGGAAGGATTAAGATTTTTAAATGGAAGTAATTTACAAATCTGTTAAACTTTCTGGCACCAGTTGATTTAAAAAAAAAATCTAGTTTTCCACTGGAGTACCACTTTAACCTCTTAAGGACCCCGCATCATATCGCGGCGGGCCCGGCGTCATAGTGAAGTCGGAACCCGCCTCTAACAGCGCAGTGGCGTGCGCTATTAACCCTTTAGCCACTCAAAGCTGAGCCGCGCAGCTAAAAACGAAAGTAAAAGTGCCCGGCTAGCTCAGGGAGCTGTTCGGGATCATCACGGTATAATGTCGGCATCCCGAACAGCTGTAGCACAGGAGGAGGTCTTCTTACCTTCTCCTGTGCTGTCCGATCGCCGAATGAATGCTTCAAGCCTGAGATCCAGACTTGAGCATCCAATCGCCGAAAACACTGATTGATCCATTCCTATGGAGATGCATCAATCAGTGGTAAAGATCAGTTAATGCAATGTTATAGCCTGCCCTGTAGGAGCTATAATATTGCATAAGAAAAGTGTAAGAAAAAAAAATCATTAACCCTTTCAATTATCCCTTCCCCTAATAAAAGTTTGAATCACCCGGCATTTCCAAGAATAAAAAAAACTGTAAATAAAAATAAACATGTGGTATCATCGCGTGCGGAAATGTCCAAATTATAAAAATATACTGCTTTTTAAACCGCACATTCAATGGCGTATGCGCAAAAAAATTCCAAAGTCCAAAATAGCGCATTTTTGATCACTTTTTATACCACAAAAAAGTGAATAAAAAGTGATCAATAAGTCTGATCAGAACAAAAATGATACAGCTAAAAACTTCAGATCACGGCGCAAAAAAAATAGCTCTCATAGCACCCTGAACACAGAAAAATAAAAAAGTTATAGGGGTCAGAAGATGACCATTTTAAACGTATAAATGTTCCTGCATGTAGTCAGGATTTTTTTCTGAAGTGATACAAAATCAAACCTATACAAGTAGGGTATCATTTTAACCGTATGGACCTACAGAATAAAGATAAGGTGTAATTTTTGCCAAAAAATGTACTGTGTAAAAACGGAAGCCCCCAAAACTTACAAAATAGAGTTTTTTTTCATCAATTTTGTCGCACATTGATTTTTTTTCCCGTTTCAACGTAGATGTTTGGGTAAAATGACTAATGTCATTACAAAGAAGAATTAGTGACGCAAAAAATAAGCCATCATATAGAATTTTAGGTAAAAATTTTAGAGTTATGATTTTTTTAAGTTAAGGAGGAAAAATTGAAAATGAAAAAACGGAAAAAGCCCGGGTCCTTAAGGGGTTAATGGAATGAGTAACCTCGTCTTTACAGAGAATTGCAGTGACCATACAGTGTGAGAAGAAATGGTAAAATATTGTCAGAAGGTTCCTCAGTAAGATTGTAAGAAAGCTCGGCTAACATCTTAAAGGTGTACTCCGGCCCTGAGACATCTTATACCCTATCCAAAGGATAGGGGATATGATGTCTCCCCATGGGGGTCCCGCCGCTGGGGACCCCCGCAATCTTGTATTCGCCACCCACCTGTTTGAGCTGCACTCAGCGGTGCCAGCTCACAAACAGCCGGGTGGTGACCACGGGCCAGAGTATGAAGACCCCCCCCCCCTCCCGCCTCCGTGTGATGTCACCCCCCCGCCCCCCGTATGCAAGTCTATGGAATGGGGGGGTAGAGGAGTGTACATCGGTGACAGAGGGGGGATGGCCAAGGTGGACATGGATGACAGGAGGGACAGAGGGGTGATTAGGGTGGAGGGACAATGGTGACAGATGTAGACTGGGGGGTGGTCAGAGGGGTGGATGGGGGGGGGACATGTGTTGCAGAGGAATGGACAGAGGTGGCCAAGGTGGACATGGATGACAGGATGGTGGACACGGGAGATATGGGGGTGAACAGGGATAATGGGGGTGGACAAGGATGACAAGGGGGATAAAAGAGGGGTGACAAAGGGATAGAGGGGTGAATAGGGGGTGGACAGGGAGGGGTGGACATGGGTGACAGGGATAGACAGGGGGTGGACATGGATGACAGGGGTGAGGGGGGGGTGGACGGGGTTAAGAAGGGGTAACAGAGGGTACGAAAGGGTACAGTACCTTTTGCCATTTTTCTTCACTACACTGGCACAGTAATCAGGCGCAGCTTCCACCTTCCTCCCCTCTCCGGCAGGGCAGCGACTCAGGGCTCCGACAGGGCACTCACTCACTGGGACGCTGGGGGGGGGGGAGGGGGACGCTGGGGCACGGGTCATTACACCGGCACGGTAATCCGGCAGAGCACCGCCAGTGCACTCACTCACTGGGCCGCTGGGGGGGAGGGGGATGCTGGGGCACGGGTCACTACACCGGCACGGTAATCCGGCAGAGCACCGCCAGTGCACTCACTCACTGGGACGCTGGGGGTGGGAGGGGAGTGGACGCTGGGGCACGGGTCATTACACCGGCACGGTAATCCGGCAGAGCACCGCCAGTGCACTCACTCACTGGGCCGCTGGGGGGGGAGGGGGATGCTGGGGCACGGGGCACTACACCGGCACGGTAATCCGGCAGAGCACCGCCAGTGCACTCACTCACTGGGCCGCAGGGTGAGAGGAATGCAGGGGGTTGCGATATGTGTGCACGCACAGCAAAGCGCACACATACTTCCCTTCCCCCCTGCGGCGCCATAAATTTCAGACGCGCAGGCCAGGCTGGTGAATAAAAAAATAAAATATTTGCCGTCAAAATCCCGCGGCACCCCAGTTGGAAATCACTGCTCTAGATAGTCTGTATACGATATCCGAACCAAAGTAGCTTATGTTGTAACAAGTTACTTCCTACTCAATTGTATTGTTCTACTATAGTCAATTAACTAATAAGCTTGTAATGCTTTCTTACTAATGATATCTAATTGATATTCATTTATATATATCATTGTGTTTGTGAGGCTTCTTCCACCCTACAAAATTCTCAGTTTTTAAACATCCGTACGAAGTTCCGTCTGAAAATCAGCTGAAAACGTCAGTTACAAAATCCTATACTGTCGTTAGAAAATCCCTTCATAGTCTATGGGGTTTTTCTAATAGCCGTTTTAACCCGTTATAGCCCGTTATTAATAACGGCCGTTATTTTGTGACGGAAGATAGTAACGGGAGAAATAGTTCATGAACCTGCATATCTTTATAATACCTGTCAGGGCCGCAGGCTGGGCCGTCCTCCTGCCCTGTACAGTAACACGGGCCGGACTGGCCTATTTGTCAACCAGGAAATATCCCATTTCAGCCGCTTACCCTGTGGGCCAGGCTGGATAAGAGCAAGCACCGCTACGCGCGTAATGACGCTCGGTCACGTCACGCTCCCAGAACTCAAGGGCCTACGTTCTGACGCCGGCCCTAGGTATTCTGAGAGTGTGACGTGACCGAGCATCATTACGCGTGTAGCTGTGCTTGCTCTTATCTAGGGGAAGGTGCTGCCCTGAATCCCCGGCAACTAAAAAGGTACCAGCCGGGGGTGGGGGTTGTCTAATCAGGGGGTTCTACCTACCTACTGGGGGGGGGGTCTAATCTGGGGGTACAAACTGCCCACTGGGGAGTTCATCTGGGGGGACTACCTGCCTACTTGTGGGTTAATCTGGTGGTACTACCTGCCTACTGCGGGAGGGGGGGGGGGTTAATCTGGGGGTACTACCTGTCTACTGGGGGGGGGTCTAATCTGAGGGTACTACCTGTCTACTGGGGGAGGGGTCTAATTTGGGGGTACTACCTGTCTACTGGGGGGGTGTAATTTGGGGCTACTACCTGTCTAATGGGGGGGTCTAATTTGGGGGTACTACCTGCCTAATGATACATTTTCATAATTTTTCATAATTAATATTTTTATGACCATATTTCATAATTTTAACCCCTTAAGGACCGAGGTGATTTTGGCCTTAACCTCTTCAGGACATAGGGCGTATGGATACGCCCTGCATCCCGAGTCCTTAAGGACCGAGGGCATATCCATACGCCCGTGGGAATTCCGGCCCCCACCGCTAGCCGGTTGGGGACCGGAGACGGATGCCTGCTGAAATCGTTCAGCAGGCATCCCGGCATATCGCCCAGGGGGGTCATTATGCCCCCCCATGTCGGCGATCGCCGCAGATCGCTGGACAATTCAGTCCAGCGATCTGCGGCGATTCCGGGTCAATCGGGTCTCCAGTGACCCGATGACCCGGAATTACTGGCTGTTCGGGGCCGTCTCTGACGGCCCCGAACAGCCAGAGCCTGCAGGGGTGAGGTGGCACTGGTGCCACCTCACGATCGCCCTGATTCGTCGGCCGGATTACCGGCCGACCAATCAGGGCGCCTGCTGCGGGTGTCACTCCCGCACCCGCTCCGCCCCTCTTCTGGAGGACGTGAGCGGGTGCGGGACAGGCACCCCGGGTGCTGGGGACCCCGATCCCCGGCGTTAATGTTGGGATCGTGGCCCCAGGAGCAGCGGCGGCGGCGGGACTGACCTGCAGCGTCTGGATCGTTGGAGGTGAGTGACAGCCTCCTGCTGTTGCTTAGCAACAGCTCCCAGCCTGCAAAAAGGGCATGCTGGGAGCTGTAGTTATGCAACAGCAGGAGGCAGACCACCACAACTCCCAGCATTCCCTTATGGGCATGCTGGGACTTATGGTTTTGCAACAGCTGGAGGCACATTCTTTCTATGGAAAAGTGTACCTTCAGCTGTTGTATAACTACAACTCCCAGCTTGCACAAACAGCTAAAGTGCATGCTGGGAGTTGTAGTGGTGCATCTGCTGGTTGCATAACTACAACTCCCAGCATGCCCGTTGGCTGTCGGTGACTGCTGAGAGTTGTAGTTTTGCAACAGCTGAAGGCACACTGGTTGGGAAACTCAGAGTTTTTTTTTACCTAACTCAGTGTTTCACGACCGGTGTGCCTCCAGCTGTTGCAAACTACAACTCTCAGCAGTCACCGTACATGCTGGGAGTTGTAGTTTTGCAGCTGGAGGCACACTGGTTGTGAAACACTGAGTTAGGTCACAAACTCAGTGATACATAACCAGTGTGCCTACAGTTGTTGCAAAACTGCAACTCTCAGCAGTCACCAACAGCCAACGGGCATGCTGGGAGTTGTAGTTATGCAACAGCTGGATGTCTCCCCAATGTGAACGTACAGGGTACACTCACATGGGCGGAGGATTACAGTAAGTATCTGGCTGCAAATTTGAGCTGCCGCAAACTTTCTGCTGCAGCTCAAATTGCCAGCGAGAAACTACTGTGAACCCCCGCCCGTGCAACTGTACCCTAAAAACACTACACTACACTAACACAAAAAATTAAATAAAAAGTAAAAAACACTACATATACACATACCCCTACACATCCCCCCTCCCCTCCCCAATAAAAATGAAAAACGTCTGGTACGCCACTGTTTCCAGAACGGAGCCTCCAGCTGTTGCAAAACAACTACCAGTATTGTCGGACAGCCGTTGACTGTCCAGGCATGCTGGGAGTTTTGCAACAGCTGGAGGCACCCTGTTTTGGAATCACTGGCGTAGAATACCCCTATGTCCACCCCTATGCAATCCCTAATTTAGGCCTCAAATGCGCATGGCGCTCTCACTTTGGAGGCCTGTCGTATTTCAAGACAACAGTTTAGGGTCACATATGGGGTATCGCCGTACTCGGGAGAAATTGTGTTACAAATTTTGGGGGGTATTTTCTGCTTTTACCCTTTTTAAAAATGTAACATTTTTGGGAAAACAAGCATTTTAGGTAAAAAAAAAATTTTTTTTTTACATATGCAAAAGTTGTGAAACACCTGTGGGGTATAAAGGTTCACTTAACCCCTTGTTATGTTCCCCGAGGGGTCTAGTTTCCAAAATGGTATGCCATGTGTTTGTTTTTTTTGCTGTCCTGGCACCATAGGGGCTTCCTAAATGCGCCATGCCCACAGAGAAAATATTGCGTTCAAAAAGCCAAATGTGACTCCTTCTCTTCCGAGACCTGTAGTGCGCCAGCAGAGCACTTTTCACCCCCATATGGGGTGTTTTCTGAATCGGGAGAAATTGGGCTTCAAACTTTTAGGGGTATTTTCTGCTATTACCCTTTTTAAAAATAAAAATTTTTTGGGAAAACAAGCATTTTAGGTAAAATTTTTTTTTTTTTTTTACATTTGCAAAAGTCGTGAAACACCTGTGGGGTATTAAGGTTCACTTTATCCCATGTTACATTCCCCGAGGGGTCTAGTTTCCAAAATGGTATGCCATGTGTTTTTTTTTTGCTGTTCTGGCACCATAAGGGCTTCCTAAAGGTAACATGCCCCCCAAAAACCATTTCAGAAAAACGTACTCTCCAAAATCCCCTTGTCGCTCCTTCCATTCTGAGCCCTCTACTGCGCCCGCCGAACACTTAGACATATGAGGTATGTGCTTACTCGAGAGAAATTGGGCTACAAATACAAGTAAACATTTTGTCCTTTTACCCCTTGTAAAAATTCAAAAATTGGGTCTACAAGAACATGTGAGTGTAAAAAATGAAGATTGTGAATTTTCTCCTTCACTTTGCTGCTATTCGTGTGAAACACCTAAAGGGTTAAAACGCTGACTGAATGTCATTTTGAATACTTTGGGGGGTGTAGTTTTTATAATGGGGTCATTTATGGGGTATTTCTAATATGAAGACCCTTCAAATCCACTTCAAACCTGAACTGGTCCCTGAAAAATACTGAGTTTGAAAATTTTGTGAAAAATCGGAAAATTGCTGCTGACCGTTGAAGCCCTCTGGTGTCTTCCAAAAGTAAAAACATGTCAATTTTATGATGCAAACATAAAGTAGACATATTGTATATGTGAACCAAAAAAAAATGTATTCGTAATATCCATTTTCCTTACAAGCAGAGAGCTTCAAAGTTAGAAAAATGCAAAATTTTCAAATTTTTCATCAAATTTACGGATTTTTCACCAAGAAAGGATGCAAGTATGGACAAAAATTTACCACTATGTTAAAGTAGAATATGTCACGAAAAAACAATCTCGGAATCAGAATGATAACTAAAAGCATTCCAGAGTTAATGTTTAAAGTGACAGTGGTCAGATGTGCAAAAAACGCTCCGGTCCTTAAGGCCAAAATGGGCTCCGTCCTGAAGGGGTTAAGGACCAGAGCATTTTTTGCAGATCTGACCACTGTCACTTTAACCCCTTAAGGACTCAGCATTTTTCCGTTTTTGCATTTTCATTTTTTCCTCATCACCTTCTAAAAATCATAACACTTTCAATTTTGCACCTATTCAATTTTTTGTGCCACCAATTCTACTATGCAGTGACATTAGTTATGTTACCAAAAAATCCACGGCGAAACGGCGAAATCATTGTGCGACAAAATTGAAGAAAAAATTTCCTTTTGTAAATTTTGGGGGCTTCCGTTTCTACGCAGTGCATTTTTTGGTAAAAATAACACATCATTTTTATTCTGTAGGTCCATACGGTTAAAATGATACCCTACTTATATAGGTTGGATATTGTATTACTTCGGAAAAAAATCATAACTACATCATGCAGGAAAATTTATATGTTAAAAATTCTCATCTTCTAACCCCTATAACTTTTTTAGTTTTCTGCATACAGGCCGGTATGAGGACTCATTTTTTGCGCCGTGTTCTGAAGTTTTTATCGGTACCATGTTTGTATTCATTTTTTCATGATATAAGAAGTGACCAAAAATACACTATTTTGGACTTTGGAATATTTTTTGCGTGTAAGCCATTGAACGAGCGATTTAATTAACAATATATTTTTATAGTTCGGACATTTTCGCACGCAGCGATACCACATATGTTTATTTCGTTTTTTTTTATGGGAAAAGGGGTCAAACTTTTATTAGGGAAGGAGTTAAAGGGGTACTCTGGTGAAAACCTTTTTTCTTTTAAATCAACTGGTGGCAGAAAGTTAAACATATTTGTAAATTACTACTTTTAAATTTTTTTTAATCCTTCCTGTACTTCCTGATGACATCACGAGCACAGTTCTCTCTGCTGACGTTATTATAATAATAATAACACTTTATTTATTGTTGTCCTTAGTGGGATTTGAATCCAAGTCTCCAGCACTGCAAGGCAGCATGGTTGCTAAAACGGACACAGATGTCAGCAGAGAGCACTGTCTTCATGATGTCATCAGTGTTCCAAAAAAAAGGAATTTCCTCTGTAGCATTCAGCAGCTAATAAGTACTGGAAGGATTAAGATTTTTTTAATAGAAGTAATTTACAAATATGTTTAACTTTCTGCCACCAGTTGATTTAAAAGAAAAAAGGTTTTCACCGGAGTACCCCTTTTAAATGATCTTTGTTAACTTCTTTTTTTCACTTTTTTTTTACAGTGTTATAGCTCCCATAGGGACCTATAACACTGCACACACTGATCTCCTATGCAGATCCCTGCAAAGCCATAGCTTTGCACGGATCAGTCAGATAGGGGCTCGATTGCTCAAGCCTGTAGCTCAGGCTTGGAGCAATCAATCGACGATCAGACGCCGCGGAGAGAGGTAAGGAGACCTCCGCCTGCGTCCCAGCTGATCGGAACATAGCAATTTTATCGCGATGTCCCGATCAGCCCTAGTGTGCTGCCGGGAAGCGTTTACTTTCATTTTCAGACGCGGCTTCAATTTTGATCGCCGCGTCTGAAGGGTTAACAGCGTGTGGCACAACGATCGATGCTGCGCGCTGTTAGCCCAGGGTCCCGGCTATGATTAGCAGCCGGGACCGACACGGTGTGACCCCGTTTTTCACACCGGGCTACGCCCTGAGTCCTTAAGAGGTTAAGCATTAATTACTCTGGGATGCTTGTACTTATGAATTTGATTCAGAGATTGTTTTTTCGTGACAAATTCAACTTTATCCTAGTTGTAAATTTTTGTCGATTCTTGCATCATTTCTTTGTGAAAAATTCAAAAATTTTATGAAAAATTAGAAAAGTTTGCATTTTTCTAACTTTGAAGCTCTCTGCTTGTAAGGAAAATAGGCATCTCAAATAAATTATATATTGATTCACATATACAATATGTCTACTTTATGTTTGCATCATACGGGAGATATCTTTATATTATTATATTATATACAATATATTATGTTTTCATCATAAAGTTGACATGTTTTTACTTTGGAAGACATGAGACGGCTTCAGAGTTCAGCATCAATTTTCCAGTTTTTCACAAAATTTTAAAAATCGGAATTTTTCACAGACCATGTCAGTTTTGAAGTGGATATGAAGGGTCTTCATATTAGAAATACCCCACAAATGACCCCATTATAAAAACTGCACCCCTCTAAGTATTCAAAATGACATTCATAATGTTTGTTTACCCTTTAGGTGTTTCACAGGAATAGCAGCAAAGTGAAGGAGAAAATTCAAAATCTCAATTTTTTACACTAACCTGTTCTTGTAGACCCAGTGTTTGAATTTTGACAAGGGGTAAAAGGAGAGAAATCCCCCCAAATGTGTAACCCAATTTCTCTCGAGTAAGGAAATACCTCATATGTGTATGTCAAGTGTTCGGAGGGCGCAGTAGAGGGCTCAGAAGGGAAGGAGCGACAATGGGTTTTTGCAGAGTGAGTTTTTCTGAAAGGATTTTTGGGGGGCATGTCACATTTAGGAAGCCCCTATGGTGCCAGAACAGCTGAAAAGCCCCCACATGGCATACTATTTTGGAAACTACACCCCTCAAGGTACATAATAAGGGCAGGGGTTTATGTAACAAGGGCAGGGGTTTACAGCAAGGAAACTTGCTGTAAACACCTGCCCATGTGAATGTACATTCACATGGGGGACGGGCAAAACTACAACTCCCAGCATGCCCTTTGGCTGTCCGATCATGCTGGGGGTTGTAGTTATGCAACAGCTGGAGGCACACTGGTTGCAAAACACAGTTTGTTACTTAACTCAGTGTTTCGCAACCCATGTGTCTCCAGCTGTTGCTAAACTACAACTCCCAGCATGCATGGTCTGTCAGTGCATGCTGGGAGTTATAGTTTTGCAACAGCTGGAGGCAAACAGGTTGGGAAACACTGAGTTAGGAAACAGACAATGCTTCCCAACTAGTGTGCCTCCAGTTGTTGCAAAACTACAACTCCAAGCATGCCCAGACAGTCTAGGCATGCTGAAAGTTGTAGTTCTGTAACATCTGGAAGAGCACAGATTGGAGACCAGTGCACAGTGGTCTCCAAACTGTGGCCCTCCAGATGTTGCAAAACTACAACTCCCAGCATGCCCAGACAGCCAAAGGCTTGGCATGCTGTGAGTTGTAGTTTTAAAACTCCTAGAAGCAACAGTGAAGATCACATTACAGCGATCTTCACTGCTGCATCTGATGCCACAGCTGCCTCCTCCACTTGTGCCTGCCGCCGGTCCCAGGTATGTGCCGTGGGCCACCCCATCACCCCCCCCCCCCCCACAGCACTCATCATCCCCCGCTCTGCCCGACTTCTAGGAACGGGCAGACTGAGGGAAATGAACTTTAAACCCCCCCCCAGTCAGCTGAGACACCCCCCCCCCAGTCAGCTGACACACTGTGATTGGTCCACAGGGACCAATCACAGGGATTGCTGACTAGGACCATCCACAGATGGTCCTGGGGGAGGCTTGCAGAAGTTGTCTCCTGCTGGTAACAGCGGGACTTCTGCCAGCTAACCCATGCGATGCCGCGCATCGCCGGGTTAACTGAATGCCTTTTATAAACGGCGGAATGCGCGAAGGACCTGCCCAATCGTCCGTTTATATAAGGCATTCTGTGGGAAGGGGTTAGTTGAGTTATTACCGTACGACAAAGTGCTCCACCAATCAGAGGCTGAGCAGTGCTATTGGCTGTCTGGGCATGCTGGGAGTTGTAGTTATGTGAAATCATATTCAACTGCGGCTCTTCATACATTTGGGGCACCTTACTCCGAGATATTTTTGTTTCTCACTGACATATAAAACACTGATTTATAATAAATTCCCTACTTTGTCTATTATAACAATAATTACAACTATTGGAATATTTGTCTAATAAAAATGTTTATTCATCTTTTCCAGTGTTCATACATACAGGTTGGTGGTGA
Organism: Hyla sarda; assembly: GCF_029499605.1. Lineage (NCBI taxonomy): Eukaryota > Metazoa > Chordata > Amphibia > Anura > Hylidae > Hyla > Hyla sarda. Next base: position 71,528,240 of record NC_079196.1, read on the forward strand.
ATACCCATAGTATACTGGCGATGATGGTAATGACACCTTTAATCTCAGGGATATTGACAATTAGGATGGCAACGGTGACCCGTCCCAGGAACTGTCTGACCGAGTTAATATAGTCCATCGGTCCGGTGATGCTGGTCACTATCCCCCTTGGCATAACCCACGTCAGAAGCTGGAGTGTGATGGCGATCCAGGTGAGCCTGTCACTGAAGAAGCCGATCCAGCTGATGGCGGTGGGGTTACAGATCACGTAAAGAAGCTCTATAGTGCTGTTGGTGGTAATCCAGGTCACAAACTCATTGACTGGGTTCATCCAGGCAAGCAGGGAGCTGCTGGTGATGGTGGGGATCCAGAAGATCAAGTCAGTGGTGGTGTCTATCCAGGACAGCAGGTCACTGATGATAGTAGCAAACGAGATCAGGTCGTCAACAGCATCTATGAACCGGTCCAGCAGGTTGTTATCGATGGGAATATAGCATAGCAGGCAGATGATCATGTCACCATAAGTGCTGATCCAGCCAAGATAGTTTTTGATGATGGCCGCCCCGCTCTGCAGGTTGTTGGTAATGGAATCCCAGTTGATCGCGTCGTTGCTGGCAGTGGTGTCATTACTCCCCAGGACAGGGGTGATCTTTCTGATCCTGGTCCTGGTCCAGATGGGACACTTCATGTCGCTGCTGGCAGAGGTTTGATTACTCACCAGGACAGGGGTGATCTTTCTGATCCTGGTCCTCGTCCAGATGGGACACTTCATGTCGCTGCTGGTAGTATTCAAGCTGGGCAGATCTCTGATGGTATCGTTCTGCCCTTGCAGGTGGCTGGAGGTGATATTCCGGCTCGGTTGGTTGCTGGTGATTTCAAACCAGAAACTCGGGCCGGTGGTGAAGAGGGAACCCAGGAGGATGGTAACTGTCCAGCACATGCTACAGGCCAAATTGACCTCATCCCTGCTGATGTGGTCCCCTCGAATCATGATAAAATAAAATAAAAAGCGCAAGGAAACAATATAGAAACACTAGTGCTCGCTAGATTGCAGTCCTCAGAGTAAGGCCTCTGGGGCTCTGCACCTCTTTTTCCAGCTATCACCATTTGTGAAGTCACATGTGTGATGTCATACGGAATGTCACTGCTCTGAGGACAGGTGTAAACATGGACATTTACATCCATTTGTTTTATAGGGTGAAATAAGCTTTTTATTATTAAATAAAGGTATAGAAAACTCGGGGTATAGGGTGTTTTTTTTTTGGGGGGGGGGGCGGTGACTTTATACGGAGGACTGGGTATTTGGGTGGGAACGAACATCACTTTATAACATAGACAAAACAAATATAATATAATATACAAATATAAATATTAATAAAATTCTGACAAAAAGTCCAACGTTATCTACAGATTTGGGTAGTCTGGCAGGAGGATTCCTCATTTTTGAGAATAGGAGGAGGAGGAAAGTGATGGTGGGGGAAGAATACACAGCTCCCGAATTGATCAGAACACTACAGCTCTGCTTCATTGGGAGTAGTCACCAGCACCCCAACCACCATGTTTCTTTTTTTCCCCTATATATTGCAACTTATTCCTTCTGCATATATACCTACAAACGCCAAAAGCGTAACCCCGACACCAAATAAAGTACAAATCGATGTATGAAAATGTATATTTTTTTTTATTAATAAAAGAACATGATTCTAAAAATGTACATAATAGACTAAATAAAATAAATATATATCAATATGTGTTAAAACATTTGGCTGCAAATAATGGCTACAGGTTCGGAATTTATATAATAGTGACCCAATAGAAAAGGAATAACACACCTGTCCAAATAGTAAGCCGCTGGGTCGGAAGTGACGTTGGACACCGCGGCACTCGTGTGATGGAGCACGCAACGCGCATTCACATTATAGAGTGGGTTCGGCAACGAAAACATGGCCACAGTCACTCATACTGCGCATGCGTGCACAAAAAAATTCTAGGGGGAAAGACAGATCGCTGCTAATGGAGGGATATACAAAATAAGTTGAACATCAGACCCAGGGCTAAATAATACAAAGAATGAAAATATATAGTGGGAGAACTGACTGTGAAGGCAATAACATGGCTATAAATAATGCATATACATTTGAGATAATAGCAATAATGATTATTATAATAATCCAGGGGCATATGAAAGCATAAAAAAATGACAAGGATGTGATAACATGCATAATGGTAAAACAAATACCGTAAATAGCGCATGCAACATAAACAAAAATGAGAAAAATATTTTTGTAAAAAAATATATTTGTAGAAGTGTATACCGTATTTTTCGCCCTATAGGACGCATCGGTATATAAGACACACCCAATTTTAAAGGCGCAAAATCTAGAAAAAAAAAATTCTGAACCCAACAGTTATCTTCAACCTGCGGACCTCCAGATGTTGCAAAACAACAACTCCCAGCATGCCCGGACAGCTGTTGGCTGTCCGGGCATGCTGGGAATTGTAGTTTTGCTACAACTGGAGGTCCGCAGGTTGAAGACCACTGGATAGGAGGTAATACTCACGTGTCCCTGCCGCTCCGGACCCGTCACCGCTGCCCTGGATGTCGCTCCTTCGCTGTCGCCGCGTCCCCGTGGTATCCCCGATGCTCCGGACGTCTTCTTCCCTGGGATCCACGCTCTCCGTCGCCGTCATCATCACGCGATCGGTGATGTCCTGTATTAGCCGCGGGTCCCGGCCGTTGATGGCCACCGGTACCGCCGCGATAGGTGTGTGTATTCGCCGTGTAAGACGCACCAACTTTCCCCCCCCCCCCCCCCCCCCCCCAGTTTTGCAGAATAAAAAGTGCGTCTTATACGGCGAAAAATACGGTAAATGAATCTTGATTAGTGTGCAGGAATGATGTATACTAAATCCAAATGGATAGGAGCAGTGCCTGAAGAGTGCAGGAATATATAGAGCATGCAATACAATACATACATATACAAAAGATATAAAAAGTGCAGAGATATAGTGCATATAGTACAATGCATATATATATATAGATAGATAGATAGATACATAGATATACACAAAACATGCATAATATAAAAGGATCCTGCATGTCAGAAGCCATATGCCCTGCAGAGGTGAGTGGATTAGGCATGTTAGGGTCTCATCCGACAAGAGGCCACCTCCGTGTGGTGGATGGGGACACGTTTTGATCAAAAAGTGCGCTAAGAGCCTCGAATTTTTTGATAAAGAGAGCTGCTGCTGCAACCTTATTTTTTGTATACTTTATATACGGTACATACTACTGAAATTATATTGTTCAGAAAATGGTGTAAATCTTTTTTATTGAGTAACGAAAACTGAGATTGGAAACCTTTTCAAAAATGTCTTTTATTTCTTTCCTATTAAAAATTATATTAAACAAAAAAAAACCTCTACACAAAAAATGTATATAAACTATATACTCATTATCGACCGCCAGTTTATAGAATCATTGGGGGAGATTTCTCATTAGGGTCTGTTGTAGACACAGATCTGCCCCTTTACACAATTTACAAAAGTTGTGCACGTCGTTTGATAAATTTTGCGTAAATATATAACCCCTCCCCCCCTGGCTCTACAGTGCACGCCTTCTCTACCTCCACGGCACTGCTCACATAGCTAGAAGTGCTGGAGCAGCAGTGTGCGCCGAACAAAACTCTGCACAATAGTAAAATCATAAATATCTATAAAGTACACAGAGGGTAGATTCTCAAAGAATTTTGCGGCTCAAAAAAATCAATTTTGCGCCAAAATTTTGGCGCAAAAAGTATTGAACACATTTCAAAGAGCTTTGTGAAGCGGTTTACACCGTTCGCGTCAGTTTTGTAAAAGTGGGTGTGTCCACGTATATTTTCTGCTTATCATGATGGGCACTAGGTCTTCTCCAGGAAACTATAGACCGGTAAGTCTAACGTGCATTGTGGGTAAATTGTTTGAAGGATTTATACGGGATTACATACAGGAATACATAGGGGATAATTGTATTATAAGTGATAGCCAGCATGGGTTTCCTAAGGATAGAAGTTGTCAAACCAATCTAATTTGCTTTTATGAAGAGGTGAGTAGAAGCCTTGACAGAGGAATGGCTGTGGATATAGTGTTTCTGGATTTTGCTAAAGCGTTTGATACTGTCCCTCACAGACGTCTGACAGGTAAGTTAAGGTCTTTGGGTTTGGAAATTTTAGTTTGTAACTGGATTGAACACTGGCTCATGGATCGTACCCAGAGAGTGGTGGTCAATGATTCGTACTCTGATTGGTCCCCGGTTATTAGTGGTGTACCCCAAGGTTCTGTACTGGGACCGCTGTTGTTTAATTTATTTATCAATGATATAGAGGATGGTATTAACAGCTCTTTTTCTATCTTTGCAGATGACACAAAGCTTTGTAGCACGGTACAGTCTATAGAGGATGTGCATAAGTTACAAGATGACTTGGATAGACTAAGTGTCTGGGCATCCACTTGGCAAATGAGGTTCAATGTGGATAAATGTAAAGTTATGCATCTGGGTACTAATAACCTGCATGCGTCGTATGTCTTAGGGGGGATTAAACTGTCAGAGTCACTGGTAGAGAAGGATCTGGGTGTACTTGTAGATCACAGACTACAGAATAGCATGCAATGTCAGGCTGCTGCTTCCAAAGCCAGCAGGATATTGTCATGTATCAAAAGAGGCATGGACTCAAGGGACAGGGACATAATACTCCCCCTTTATAAAGCATTGGTACGGCCTCACCTGGAATATGCTGTTCAGTTTTGGTCGCCTGTACATAAAAGGGACACTGTGGAGCTGGAAAGGGTGCAGAGACGCGCGACTAAACTAATATGGGGCATGGAACATCTTAGCTATGAGGAGCGATTAAAGGAGTTACAATTGTTTAGTCTTGAGAAGAGACGTTTAAGGGGGGATATGATAAACGTATATAAGTATATTAATGGCCCATACAAAAAATATGGAGAAAAACTGTTCCAGGTTAACCCCCCCCCCCCCAAAGGACGAGGGGGCACTCCCTCCGTCTGGAGAAGAAAAGGTTTAGTCTCAAGGGGCGACACGCCTTCTTTACCATAAGAACTGTGAACTTATGGAACAGTCTACCTCAGGAACTGGTCACAGCAGGAAAAATTAACAGCTTTAACCTCCCTGGCGGTATGATTCTGTCTGGAAATGTGTACCAAAAGCGGTACAATTTTTTTTAACTGAATTTCACATCTCCCTCCGCCCATTTCACATCTCCCCCGTCACATTCCCCTCTCCCTTGTCACATCCCCCGTCACATTCTCCCCCCTCCTTGTCACATTCTCCCCCCTCCTTGTCACATTCTTCCCCCCTTGTCACATTCCCCCCCTTGTCACATTCTCCCCCTTCATGTTACATTCCCCTCCCCCTGTCACATCCCCCCCTTGTCACATCCCCCCTTCATGTCACATCCCCCCTTGTCACATTCCCCCCCTTGCCACATTCCCCCCTTGCCACATTCCCCCCTTGTCACATTCCCCCCTTGTCACATTCCCCCCCTGTCACATTCCCCCCCTTGTCACATTCCCCCCTTGTCACATTCCCCCTTGTCACATTCCCCCCTTGTCACATTCCCCCCCTGTCACATTCCCCCCCTGTCACATTCCCCCCTTGTCACATTCACCCCTTGTCACATTCCCCCCTTGTCACATTCCCCCCTTGTCACATTCCCCCCTTGTCACATTCCCCCCTTGTCACATTCCCCCCCTGTTACTTTCCCCCCTGTCACATTCCCCCCTTGTCACATTCCCCCCTTGTCACATTCCCCCCTTGTCACATTCCCCCCTTGTCACATTCCCCCCCTGTCACATTCCCCCCCTGTCACATTCCCCCCTGTCACACTCCCCCCTTGTCACATTCTCCCCCTTCATGTTACATTCCCCTCCCCCTGTCACATCCCCCCCTTGTCACATCCCCCCTTCATGTCACATCCCCCTTGTCACATTCCCCCTTCATGTCACATCCCCCTTGTCACATTCCCCCCTTGTCACATTCCCCCCCTGTCACATTCCCCCTGTCACATTCCCCCCGTCACATTCCCCCCTTGTCACATTCCCCCCTTGTCACATTCCCCCCTTGTCACATTCCTCCCCTTGTCACATTCCCCCCCTGTCACATTCCCCCCTTGTCACATTCCCCCCTTGTCACATTCCCCCCTTGTCACATTCCCCCCCTGTCACATTCCCCCCTTGTCACATTCCCCCCTTTGTCACATTCATCCCCTGTCACATTCCCCCCCTGTCACATTCCCCCCTTGTCACATTCCCCCCCTGTCACATTCCCCCCTTGTCACATTCCCCCCCTGTCACATTCCCCCTTTGTCACATTCATCCCCCCTTCTCACCTTGTCCTGCAGCAAATACTCTAGGTTTGCCGGCAGATTTCATACCTAGTGTATCTGCTGCAGAACAAGCCCTTTCCCCTTCAGCCAATCACAGGCTTTACACCACTGCGGCCTGTGATTGGCTGAAAAGTGAAAGGTCCTAGAAGATGAATAGTGAAGAGAGGACACCCCGGACCGCACGGAGGGGAACG